>NC_090649.1:225479102-226079102 GCF_040937935.1 Hyperolius riggenbachi
GTGATATGGTGGCTGCCATATTTATTTCCTTTTAAACAATACTAGTTGCCTGGCAGCCCTGCTGATCTATTTGGCTGTAGTAGTGAACTGAATTACACCAGAAACAAGCCATGCAGCTAATCTTGTCAGTTCTGACAATATTGTCAGAAACCCCTGACCTGCTGCATGCTTGTTCAGGGTCTATGGTTGAAAGAATAAGAGGCAGAGGACCAGCACGGCAGCCAGGCAACTGGTATTGCTTAAAGGGAGATAAATATGGCAGCCTCAATATTATTCTCACCTCGGGTTCCCTTTAAAAGTGCAACGCAAAGACAGAGGGCCCAAGTTTTGGTGACCCTTTTCCCTGAAAATTCACATAATTGTGCAGGTTTTCTCAAGAAAATACACGTAATGTGAGCAGATTTTAACAAAAAACACGTCCAATGACCCCAATATGCACAATCGTTATCAGATATGGCCCCAATATGCACAATCGTTATCAGATATGGCCCCAATATGCACAATCGTTATCAGATATGGCCCCAATATGCACAATCGTTATCAGATATAGCCCCAATATGCACAATCGGTAGCAGATATGACCCCAATATGCACAATCGTTAGCAGATATGACCCCAATATGCACAATCGTTATCAGATATGGCCCCAATATGCACAATCGTTATCAGATATGGCCCCAATATGCACAATCGGTAGCAGATATGGTCCCAATATGCACAATCGGTAGCAGATATGGTCCCAATATGCACAATCGGTAGCAGATATGGTCCCAATATGCACAATCGGTGGCAGATATGGTCCCAATATGCACAATCGGTGGCAGATATGGTCCCAATATGCACAATCGGTGGCAGATATGGTCCCAATATGCACAATCGGTGGCAGATATGGTCCCAATATGCACAATCGGTGGCAGATATGGTCCCAATATGCACAATCGGTGGCAGATATGGTCCCAATATGCACAATCGGTGGCAGATATGGTCCCAATATGCACAATCGGTGGCAGATATGGTCCCAATATGCACAATCGGTGGCAGATATGGTCCCAATATGCACAATCGGTGGCAGATATGGTCCCAATATGCACAATCGGTGGCAGATATGGTCCCAATATGCACAATCGGTGGCAGATATGGTCCCAATATGCACAATCGGTAGCAGATATGGCCCCAATATGCACAATCGGTAGCAGATATGACCCCAATATGCACAATCGGTAGCAGATATGACCCCAATATGCACAATCGGTAGCAGATATGACCCCAATATGCACAATCGGTAGCAGATATGACCCCAATATGCACAATCGGTAGCAGATATGACCCCAATATGCACAATCGGTAGCAGATATGACCCCAATATGCACAATCGGTAGCAGATATGACCCCAATATGCACAATCGGTAGCAGAAATGACCCCAATATGCACAATCGGTAGCAGAAATGACCCCAATATGCACAATCGGTAGCAGAAATGACCCCAATATGCACAATCGGTAGCAGAAATGACCCCAACATGCACAATCGGTAGCAGATATCGCCCCAATATGCACAATCCGTAGCAGATATGACCCCAATATGCACAATCCGTAGCAGATATGACCCCAATATGCACAATCCGTGGCAGATATGACCCCAATATGCACAATCCGTGGCAGATATGACCCCAATATGCACAATCCGTGGCAGATATGACCCCAATATGCACAATCCGTGGCAGATATGACCCCAATATGCACAATCCGTAGCAGATATGACCCCAATATGCACAATCCGCATCACCTGAAAAAGAAAAGAAAAACCCATTTACTCACCTACAGCCAGAAGACCTTCTTTCCCGACCTCCCGTCCCGAGTCCCGACCTCATTGTGGCGCGCAGCGCCCGCGCGCCCACGATCCTCTTCCTTCCCGACGTCACGACGAGACTTCCTGCCTGCATGCAGAGAGCAGGGCTACGGGAAAATGGCCGCCCGAAGTCTGCAGAACAGGGCTCCGGGCGGCCATCTTACCGTAGCCCTGCCTGCTGCTCCGTGCTGCCGGTGTGTGAACTGACTTGGCGTCTTTTAGACGCCTGAAGTCAGTTCACTCCAGGGGGTGCTTTGGGGGTGCTTGGACAATTCTAGGGGGTGCTCGAGCACCCCCAAGCACCCCCCTGGCGCCGCCACTGGAGAAGAGTGGCTCATGTTCATCTCTGCTCTCTTACATTGTCATCCATTAATGTGTACGTGTGAACACATATGGGAGTTCGCTCCACCATTTAAAAAAAATATATATATATTTTCACTTCTACATATGATTTAAAAAAATAACTACCGGTAAACATTACAAGCATATCTGATATCAAGGTCTCTGTAAACTGCATTTTATACCCTGATTGTATGTATAACCTTGTGCTATGTTGTATAACCGTTTGCTACCTCTCTGTCTTTCACCCCTTGTTGCAATGTATGTATCCCTATTTATTGTCCAGCGCTGCGTAATATGTTGGCGCTTTATAAATACAATAAATAATCATAATAATATATGATTTAAAAAAATAACTAAACATTACAAGCATATACATTAATTATGAATTTGATTATTTATTTTTATATTTTTATGTATCGTATATTCCAGTGTATAAGACAACCCCTAACAACTTTTCCAGTTAACATATAGTTTGGGAAATACTCGCTGAAAAAGACTACACTTCTTCCAATGCACACCAAATAAAAATTAAAACATCATATACTGGTATGAACAGATACTGGTGCTGTACTGTATGTGGTACCCAGTATATAACAGTATATAGGTGACTGACTGGTTGGATTAGTTTACGCTCCCTCTCCCTAAACAGATTGGTCAGCTCTCCCTGTTTATCAGAGAGGTATGGAAGAATAGATTGTGCTGTTCCCACAAACACGCCTCTTTCACCCTTCTTGCCCGCCCTTGTATCCTGTTTACCTCCTTCTCTGCCTCTCAGATCTCGCACATGTGCGCCTGCGCCGCTTCACTACAATCCTCAGCAGCGAGATCTGAGAGGCGGTAAGAGGATAGGGCGTATCACCCGTCATCAATGACACCCAGCGTATAAGACGACCCCTAACTTTTCAGAAGTTTTTCAAGGGTTAAAAAGCAGTCTTATATGCCACTAATGCCAGTATATGTTTCCAAATGGCAAAAAAAAAAAGCATTTTCTATAATTGATTTTAATTATTAAAGGAATACTGTAGGAGGGTCAGTGGAAAATGAGTTGAACTTACCCAGGGCTTCTAATGGTCCCCTGCAGACATCCTGTGCCCGCGCAGCCGCTCACCGATGCTCTGGCCCCGCCTCTGGCTAACTTCTGGAATTTCAGGCTTTAAAGTCTGAAAACCACTGTGCCTGCATTGCCGTGTACTCGCTCCCGCTGATGTCACCAGGAGCGTACTGCGCATGCCCAGTATGGTCTGTGCCTGCGCAGTATGCTCCTTGTGACATCAGCGGGAGCGAGGACACTGCAACGCAGGCGCAGTGGTTTTCAGACTTTAAAGTCTGAAATTCCAGAAGTGAACCGGAAGTGGGGCCGGAGCATCGGTGAGTGGCTGCGCGGGCACAGGACCTCTGCAAAGGGCCATTAGAAGCCCCTGGTAAGTTCAACTCATTTTCCCCCGACCCCCTACAGTATTCCTTTAAAGGATTACATCCTTTTAATATAAAAAAAATCTGTGAAATATAGTGGTGTATTCATGGGGGCACCTATAGCTAGCCAGCTATAGGTGCCCCAGTATAGGAAGTCAGGTGTAGTTGCCCTCAGTATAGGTAGCCAGCTATAGGTGCCCCCTTGGAAGCTGGCGCCCTGAGCAACCGCTCCAGTTGCTCAGGTCAAAGGCCGGCTATGACCCCACCTAAGAAATGTTAACAGAGTTTGGTGAAATAGTTCCATTATAGCTTATCTGTAAAAAATTTGGATTCAGAAATTAACAGTCCTGTGTTACTTAAAAATCCCTATCCAAATCCCAGGGCATCTTCAGCAAACACCAGTAAAAATACCGCGCGTGCAGCCCATGGAAATATTGACCAGTACTCAGATCAGTTATGTAGCGTGCATTGCTAGTGTGGCATGCATTATATAAATAGCATTGACTACATAGAACGGGTTGCACTAATTCCACATCGTGCACTTCATAACTGGTGTAAGTACTGGTAAAATTGTCCAGCTAACACGCACTGCACTAGCAACAGATGCATTACCTAGGTAACACAAACTGGACTATTTGTACAATGCACGCTCAGTAACTTAGTATTGGTAAAATTACTGCACTCTGATTACACATGGCAGTTTTACCTTAGTTCAGTAAGTATGGCATTGATGCACAAAATATCAGTAAAATTGGCGTGCACAGACAGCCCACAGCAGTAGCACCATTACTGCCGGCTGGGTGTACCGTAAGGCATGGGTCCCCAACCTGGGGGCCGCGGCCCCCTGGGGGTCCTTGGGCAGATTTCTGGGGGGCCGCGGCCTCTCCCTCTCCCCCCGCTCCTGTTACCTTATGAGCGGGCGTCCGCTTCCTTCCTTATATTCCTTCAGCCACGGCTCTCCTCTTTGCAGCACCTCTGCTAGCTACACTGGGGCAGCTATACTGGGGTAACTACTGGCTACACTGGGCTAACTATACTTGCTACACTGGGATAACTGTACTTGCTACACTGGGCTAACTGTACTAGGTACACTGGGGTAACTATACTTGCTATACTGGGGTAACTGTACTTGCTACACTGGGCTAACTGCACTAGGTATACTGGGCTAACTGTACTAGGTATAATGGGCTAACTATACATGCTATACTGGGGTAACTATACTTGCTATACTGGGCTAACTGTACTTGCTACACTGGGCTAACTGTACTAGGTACACTGGGCTAACTATACTTGCTATACTGGGGTAACTATACTTGCTATACTGGGCTAACTGTACTTGCTATACTGGGGTAACTGTACTTGCTACACTGGGCTAACTGCACTAGGTATACTGGGCTAACTGTATTAGGTATACTGGGCTAACTGTATTAGGTATACCGGGCTAACTATACTTGCTATACTGGGGTAACTATACTTGCTATACTGGGCTAACTGTACTTGCTATACTGTGGTAACTGTACTTGCTATACTGGGCTAACTGCACTAGGTATACTGGGCTAACTGTATTAGGTATACTGGGCTAACTATACTTGCTATACTGGGGACTGGGGTAACTATACTTGCTATACTGGGCTAACTGTACTTGCTATACTGTGGTAACTGTACTTGCTACACTGGGCTAACTGCACTAGGTATACTGGGCTAACTGTATTAGGTATACTGGGCTAACTATACTTTCTATACTGGGGTAACTGTACTTGCTATACTGTGGTAACTGTACTTGCTATACTGGGCTAACTGTAATAGCTATACTGTGTAAAATCAGGGAAAAGAGGGGGGGGGGGCTGCTGCCGACCACTAACCACGCCCCCCACTTCCCGGGGGGCCCCAGAGAAAAGTTTGGTCGGGAAAGTGGGCCCCGGGCTTAAAAAGGTTGGGGACCCCTGCCGTAAGGGATACTGTTTGCATGACCCGCTGTACTCGAACAGCGCAAACCTTGCTATAGTAATGCAGATTGCGAATGGTAATGCTCGTTATTAACATGTGTTACTGTAGCGATCTTCACACTACTCGAGTACCGTGGGTCGCACCAATAGCATAACTTGCAGCACACTGCCGGTAGTAACGGTAATATTGCTGTGTGCTGTCTGTGCACGCCAATATTTTGTGCATCAACCCCAATGTCTTTTAATGTTTGGACATGAAGGCCTGGTGCACACCAAAAACCGCTAGCAGATCCGCAAAATGCTAGCAGATTTTGAAACGCTTTTTCTTATTTTTCTGTAGCGTTTCAGCTAGCATTTTGCGGTTTTGTGAAACGTTTTTGGTGTAGTAGATTTCAGATATTGTTATAGTAAAGCTGTTACTGAACAGCTTCTGTAACAAAAACGCCTGCAAAACCGCTCTGAACTGCCGTTTTTCAGAGCGGTTTGCGTTTTTCCTATACTTTACATTGGAGGCAAAAACGCCTCCGCAATCCAAAATCTGCAGCAGCCCGGGAGTATGCGTTTCGGCAAAACGCCTCCCGCTCTGGTGTGCACCAGTCCATTGAAATACGTTACCCAAGCGTTTCCCCATCCGCAAGCGGATCGCAAAACGCAGCCGAACCGCTCAGGTGTGAACTAGGCCGAAGTGATGAAGGTGGTAAGAAAACATACCTAAATACATTTTGTTCCTGGAATTGATCTTTAAAGGACAACTGTAGCAAGAGGGCTATGGAGCCTGCCATATTTATTTCCTTGTAAACAATACCAGTTCCTTAGCTATACTGCTGATCCTCTGCCTCCAAGGCCTCTTTTCCACGGACAGTTGATAGGCAGTGAAATGCCTCTCATACTCTCACAACTGCTTGCTGCTGCCTGGTAACTGCTCACTACTGCCTGGTAACCAGGGCCGGTTTAAGCAACAATGGGGCCCCAGGGCAAAATAAACCTGGGGGCCCCCCCAACAGATACCCCGAAACAAAAATCGGCATTAAGGGACCTTTTTTGCAGCTGGTATAGTCAGGGTGTGAAGCCCCAATCGGTCGGAGCTCCACATTCTGGCTACCCCAGCCTGCATGGGGGATAAGGGGTTAAAAAGTTTCAGGAGGGGGGACCCCACATAATTTAAAAAAAAAAAATTCCCACACTCTAAACATAAAAAAAAAATTGGGAAAACAGGAAAAAATGCTAGGGATCTTCATACAGCCATATTGCGGCTGTATCGCAATCCCTGACCAAAGCGCTGCGGCTGCGTATAGACCCCCTGGAAACCCCGTCAGGAAATTTATTGCTCTTTCTTTTGATGCATGTAAAATTACACTACCGTTACACTACCACTACGTTACACTACCACTACACTAGGTTTGCTACTAAAAGTGACATTTACCGCATTTAAAAGTATACTTTTTTCCTTCGAAACTTTAAAATCGATTTTCTCAAAAACTATAAGGTCTTTTTGAAAAATTGTTTTTTCCTCTTATTCTCAATGATCTCCTTAACATAACCTGCAAATTTAGGGTTTCTAGCATTTAAGGTGGATTTGCTATTAACCAGTAAAATCAGCGGGTTTTTAAATGTGTATTTTTTTTCCTTTGAAACTTTAAAATCGATTTTCTCAAAAACTATAAGGTCGATTTGAATTTTTTTTCTTCTGCTTGTAGCCACTGGTGGCCCTTACAAGCTCTGGGGCCCTGGGGCAATTGCCCCCTTTGCCTCTATGGTAGCGCAGGCCCTGCTGGTAACTGCTCACTGCTGCCTAATATTTGCTTGCTGAGCACACAGTTTAACAGTCCGTGGAAAAGAGGCCTTTTAGCCATAGACCATAAACAAGAATATGCAGATCAGGTATTTCTGACATTATTGTCATATTTGACAAGATTAGCTGCATGCTTGTTTCTGCTGTGATTCAGGTCGCATTCACAGTGGGACGTTATGGTCGTGCATTATAAAGTCTTATAACTCAGCTTACCGTACTGCAATGCTAATCCTATCTGCCGTTCACAATGCGACGTTAAAGTCGCATTAAAAAAATGTTGTGTTGTGGTATTTCGCTGCTTGCAGTGCGTTACCTTAACGCAGACACGTTGCGACTTTATGCATTAAAACGCAACGTCCCACTGTGAATATGACCTCAGACACTACTGCAGACAAATGGATTAGCAGGGCTGCCAGGCTGCCATGCAACTGGTATTGTGTAAAAGGAAATAAACATGGCTGCTTCCATATTCTCCTCACTTCAATTGGCCTTTAAAACTTTCAATTTCCATTTCCTAAATACTCCTAATCAATGATCTTTTCAAATTTTCCTTTATGAACCTCTATGATAATTCTTGAGCTATGTAATCGGACAGGCTGGGTATACGCAGAACTTGTATCTTCATGTCTAAGGCCTTTTTTTCACGGACTGTTGAACTGTGTGCTCAGCAAGCAGTTACCAGGTAGCAGTGAGAAGTTGTGAGAGTTTGAGAGGCATTTCACTGCCTATCAACAGTCCGTGGAAAAGAGGCCTTTTACAGAAAAACGGAATGGTGGACCTTCATTTCTTGTTCTGTCTATTTAATCTGTGTTCTGATTATTATTTTGCCAGTGCATACCATCTAGACGGTCTCATGTTATAAGCTTTAGCTTAAACCCAATGTAATGTGCATTTAGGAGTTCAAACCAGAAGCTTCTGAGAAACTCTGTGCTAGTTCTTAAGAATGTATAAGTAAATACTGACAAGTACTCCGAACTTATTCATGGGACTGAACAAATATGTACCATTTGGATCGCTCACAATTCAAGCAATCAAACAATTATAGTGGCATTCAGGCCAATGTATTTTGAATAAACTCACCTAGACTTGGCTGTTTAAATTACCTAGAATGTTTGCTTTATAGAAACAAAATAAGCTTGTGAATTTATTCCAAAAGTAAATGGGAAATACCAAATCAGCCAAACATATCCTGTATAAAATAGATTGTGTTGGCAAGACTACAATATGCATATACAAAAAAAAATGAGTTGTACAGTTTTAAGGGCACTGCTATCACAGTGTTGTATTTAAATATTTATATAAGAACGCCGAATGCACTTACTGTATATTATGTTGCCTGGGATAAAATCATGATTTGGTATTTATGAAAGTACATGACTAAGCTGACCCTGACAAAGGCTGCCAAGTCCACAGAAACATGTTTGTCTTATAGGTGTATCAGTAGACTGGCTCCAGCACATTAACTCATAATTTAAAGAGTTAGAGTGTGTATGAAAGATTCATGTAAGCGCCAGGGGGAAGTGACATCATTAACCAGGACCCATGGGAAGGAGATTTGTAGTAGTTACACAGGCGCCAGCAAAATAAAAATTAGTAGTCTATTAAAGCCAAATAAAAAATTGGGGGACTGGGGTGGATCCATCTCCCCAATATATATGACACAACCACCATATATGGTATCCAGAAAAATATATATTTATAATCAGTACTCCACATAAAATTATGCAACGCGTTTCGCGGGTCCCAAGCCCGCTTCCTCAGGCAAATACAAGAGCAGGAGTAAGGCCTGAAACACACCAGAGGAGTTTTTCTGAGCGTTTTGAGTTTTTAAATCTGCTGCTAATGTTATCCTATGTGTCTGTGCACACTGGAGCAATGAGGTTTTGTAAAAAACCCCATAGCATTACATTGGGAAGAGCTTTTAGAGGTTTCAAAACCTCTTCCCAATGTAATGCTATGGGGTTTTTTACAAAACCTCATCGCTCCAGTGTGCACAGACACATAGGATAACCTTAGCAGCAGATTTAAAAACTCAAAACGCTCAGAAAAACTCCTCTGGTGTGTTTCAGGCCTAACTCCGAGGTTGTGCAGATAGGTGCAACGCCTCATGGGAAGGAGAGGTGGTACAGAGCTGTCGGCTGGGTCTCTGGCTGCAGGTATTGAGCGGATTCTTCGAGGATAGCATGGTGAACTGTAAGTTTGCTCTCAGTAGCAACAATGGCACTGGCATCACTGGCAACATATCACACATTGTTTTCAGAAGTTAATTACTTGAAAGTCTTGCTATTTGGGAAACTATATCAGCACCTATACATTCTGGGAAGTGAGGATCCAGAATTGCAATGACTTTGGAGTAAGTCACTTATATATTTGTCCAAACAGGAACTCCAGTACAATGTGATTGTAGCATTTTGTAGTATTTTTTTATACTTTTCAACTATTTCTGATTTTTTTATGTCTCCTCATTTTTATTATCCTTTTATCTTTTAAAGGGACTTATTGGTTGGACTGTGGAGTGAGTAGTGTGTGTGTGGGTAACTTATCCGCTATTTTTAATACTAGCACTTGTAAAATATATTAAAATATTCAATTAAAAGTGAAACATTATATAAATAAAAAATGAAAACTATTTAAATCCACACTCCTCCCTTGCGTATATAGTTGTATTTATGAAAGTACACTTGGTTCAAATGGACAGTATATAAGAATACATTTTAACTAGTGTAGTAAAAAGTGTGAAGACTGCAAATGTTTTATTTATTCTATCAGTATGAGGTGTCATCTCTGCAAGTTTTATCATTTGTTTTATTAGCCTAACTGATTAAAGTATTAATGTACTAACTAGATTTTCATCAGCAGAGTATCATAAAGCCCCATACACATACTCAACAGTGGTCTTTTATGCAGCACAATTGTCAAAAGACTTTTGTTGTGAAACAAGTTGAAATACCTAAAAATAGTCTTTTGCTATTGTTCAAAACGCTGATAAGACTGATAAGAAGTCAATCCAACAGTTGGATTGACTTCTTATCAGTCTTATCGGCTTTTTGAACAATAGCAAAAGACAATTGTGCTGCATACAAGAACTTCCTCTCTGCTCTAAAACATACACAACGGCATCATAATCTTTAAAGAAAAACAGATCTTTGTTACTGTTAGGAGAGTACATTTAAAATCGGCGCCGGTAGACTTGGGCGCAGGATACAGCCGGTATATGGCTGATCCTGCTTCTGCACAAGTCTGGGCCGTTTTAATTGCTATTCCCCCTCCAGGCCGCCATGGATGGTGGGGGAATGAAATAATTCGGCTTCCAGCGATTGCTGGAGGCCGAATTATTCTGTTTTTAAGCAACCTCGGCTCCGTCCTCTGACGGTGCCGACGTTACTCACTGAGCGCCACTATAGACTGATTCCCATTATAGTCTATGGCGGCGCTGGCTGCGCCCAAATCTAGCAACACCGAAAAGCACTGCTCCGTGTTAGGATTCTCAGGTCTTTCTGTGACTTCAGTGATGACCTGGCAGTGGATTTGATTCATCCTGCACATTACCGCTGTGTGTGTGCATGGGAGTGTCTGATCACCTGCAGGGTGATTGTCTCATTAGTGGGAGCATTAGGGTCTTGACTTCTCAGCAACCCATGCTGTTGCATTAAAGGACAACTGAAGTGAGAAGAATATGGAGCCTCCCATATCTATTTCCTTTTGAATAATACCATTTGCCTTCAGACCTGCTGATCTATTTAACTGCAGTAGTGTTTAAATAACACCAGAAACAAGCATGCAGCTAATTTGGTCAGATCTGTAAATAATGTCAGAAACACCTGATATGTTGCATGCTTGTTCAGGGTTTATGGCTGAACGTATTAGAGGCAGAGGATCAGCAGGACAGCCAGGCAACTGGTATTGCTTAAAGTGAACCAGAGAAGAAGCACCCTCATGTATTTTACCATATATATCAGTGGGAACATTAGAGAAAACACCTACCCTGCTCTCTGTTTCATTCTTCACTGCTCAGCCTGCTTCTAATCATCCCTGATAAAATCCCCGACTGAGCATTCAGCCTGGCTTTGCTATAATGATTCAGCTATAATGATTCCTGAGCAGAGCCACAAGGGGGCAGGCTTGGGCTTGAAAAGACACCAGAAAACACAAACTGCAAGCTGTGCAGTGATGAATGAAACAGAGAGCAGGGTAGGTGTTTTCTCTAATGTTCCCACTGATATATATGGTAAAATACATGAGGGTGCTTTGTCTCTGGTTCAATTTAAAAGAAGATACTGTATATATGGCAGCCTCCATATCCCTCTCACTTCAGTTGCCCTTCAAGCAGTCTAGCATAGTTCTAAGGCTGCTTTCACTGTGGGACGTTAAAGTCCTACGCAGGGCCGGATTTACAGCTCAGGAGCCTATAGGCACTTAAGCGCAGGTGCCCTAAGCCCCACCCCTTAACACAGGCCACACCCCATCAAATCACACCCCTTTTTCTTATTAAATAAAACCACTCAAGGTAATGCAGATATTTCCAAAGACAAGTAGAGAATACCAACAATGTGCAGATATCACCAACAACATGTATAATTTACCATATAAAGGCTGATATTACCAACAATAAGCAGGTAATAATACAAGTCACAAGGACATTATATTAATAAAATTTTTAGTGGCCAGCAGGTAGTGACAGGCACATTGTAGTAACCAGCAGGTAGTGACAAGTAGATTGTAGTAGCTGGCAGGTAGTGATAGGCAGATTGTAGTGGGGGCAGGTAGTGATAGGCAGATTGTAGTGAGGGCAGGTAGTGATGGGTGGATTGTAGTAGCTGGCAGGTAGTGATAGGCAGATTGTAGTGTGGGGCAGGTAGTGATGGGTTGATTGTAGTAGCCAGCAGGTAGTGATAGGTGGACTGTAGTAGCTGACAGGTAGTGATAGGCAGATTGTAGTGGGGGAAGGTAGTGATGAGAGGATTGTAGTGGCTGACAGGTAGTGGCATCTGTTGGCATCTCGCTGACCATCTGGTATTGTCCCCAGATTTGAAGGCTCATGACTATGCTGCTTGTAGTCATACAATTTGATGGCCTGCTGTGGACATGTCACTAATCATCTAGCAGTGTCCCTAGGTTGGATGGCTCTTGGCTGTACTGTCTGTAGGAATGTAATTTGATGGACTGTATGCAGACCATCACATTGCATGCCTAGGCTACAGACAGTACAGCCATGATGAGCCATCCAATCTGAGGACACTACTACATGGTCAGTGAAATGTCCACAGCAGGCCATCAAATTGTATGACTACAAGCAGCATAGTCATGAGCCATCAAATCTGGGGACACTACCCAACCTATGAATCTGGACTGGAACATGATGTTTGACATAGTGACAGTGAGTGTTTGTGACTTACTTTTACTGCAGAGCTGGCTCTGTCAAAAACTGGCACACCACGGCACTGTGTCGCAGGCATTTGCATCTGGCTGCACCAGTACACACATGGGTGGGGGTGTATGGTGGCGGAGCTGTAGCCTACAGGCTGTGCTTTTTGCATCAACAGTTACCTCTGCTTTCTCTCTCTCCCACATGGTTCCCAGTGCCAGCAGAGACTGAGCCAACACTCACTGCACCCCGATGCCTATGCACGCAGCTGAAGTTGCAGCTCTGCATGCATGATTGAATGTGGTGGGTGGCTGCTGGGGAGTGGGACACTAGCCTGTCACTGAGTGCAGCTGGCTAGGAAGGGAGATACATCGGGGGCGGGATGTGGGGGTGATAGCAACATTACGCTCCCCACTGTTGAAGTGCATAGCGCCATTTTGGTAGCCGCCTCCGCCCCATATTGCACAAATAGCCGCTACAATGCTACACCCCAAAAATAGTGGGGACACTGGTTTTATTAGTTATTAGGGGTTATTAGTGTTAGGAATAAGTGGGGGTCAAGGCACATGTGTGTACTTACACAGGCATCAGGACACAGGGGTCTACACACACACACACACACACACACACACACACACACACACACACACACACACACACACACACACACACCAGGACATGGGGGACTCTCACACACACACAGACATCAGGACATGGGGGATTCTCACACACAGACATCAGGACATGGGGGATTCTCACACACACAGACATCAGGACACAGGGGATTCACACACACACACACACACACACACACACACACACACACACACACAGACATCAGGACAGAGGGGTCTCACACACACACACACACACCAGGACACAGGGGTCTCACACACACACACACACACACACACACACACACACACACACCAGGACACAGGGGTCTCACACACACACACACACACACACACACACACACACACACACACACACACACACACACACACACACACCAGGACACAGGGGTCTCTCACACACACACACAGACATCAGGACACAGGGGTCTCACACACACACACACACACACACACACAAACACACACACAGAGACATCAGGACACATGGGTCTCACACACACACACACACACACACACACACACACACACACACACACACACACACACACACACACACACAGACATCAGGACACAGGGGTCTCACACACACACACACACAGACATCAGGACACAGGGGTCTCACACACACACACACACACACACACAGACATCAGGACACAGGGGTCTCACACACACACACACACACACACACACACACACACACACACACACACACACACACACACACACACATACACACACACACACACCAGGACACAGGGGTCTCACACACACACACACACAGACATCAGGACACAGGGGTCTCACACACACACACACACACACACACACACAGACATCAGGACATAGGGGGGCTCACACACACACAGACATCAGGACACAGGGGGGCTCACACACACAGACATCAGGACCAAGGAGGACTCACACACAAACAGACATCAGGACACAGGGGTCTCACACAGACAGACATCAGGACACCGGGGTCTCTCTCTCTCTCTCACACACACACACACACACACACACACACACACACACACACACACACACACACACACACACACACACACCAGGACACAGGGGTCTCACACACACACACACACAGACATCAGGACACAGGGGTCTCTCTCACACACACACACACACACACACACACACACACACACACACACACACACACACAGACATCAGGACACAGGGGTCTCACACACACACACAGACATCAGGACATAGGGGGGATCACACACACACACACACACACACACACACAGACATCAGGACACAGGGGGGCTCACATACACAGACATCAGGACCAAGGAGGACTCACAAACACAGACATCAGGACACAGGGGGGCTCACACACACACAGACATCAGGACACAGGGGGGCTCACACACACACAGACATCAGGACACAGGGGGGCTAACACACACACAGACATCAGGACACAGGGGGGCTCACACACACACAGACATCAGGACCAAGGAGGGCTCACACACACACACAGACATCAGGACCAAGGAGGGCTCACACACACACACAGACATCAGGACACGGGGGGCGCACACACACACACACACACACACACACACACACACACACACACACACACACACACTCACTCACTCACTCACTCACTCACTCACTCACTCACTCACTCACACTCTCTCTCTCCCCCTCCCTCCCTTATCCTTGAAGATCAGCGGGTTGAACCAGAGGCAGAGAAGAAACATGAAGCTGTGGGGGGCGGGCTCCAGCAGCAAGAGGCTCGGGAACCACCGCTGCACTTGTCTGGAGATCAGAGTGAGAGAGACATTTACTCGGGCAAGGAAACACAGCAAGAGAGAGAGGGAAAGTGCAATAAAAGTATTCACTTCACCTCCCAAAAGCCTCACTGTCCAGCTGTCCAGTCTTTTCTTCCTGGCTGGCATACCATGCAGCATAGCCACTGCAAACTTTCAATCTCCGCCTCCCCCTCCTTTTCTCCCGGCAGATCCTGGGGCGGCACATGATTGGCCAGTGAGACCAGGTTATGTGAGAACGGGGAGCGAGCATTTTCTGTCCCCCCTTCCACAGCCCCCTTGTTAATCAGTTCCCCGTTTCCCGTGGCCAAAGCAAGAAGAAAACAAATAGATCTCAGCGCGCACCGCCCCCTGCTGACTACCCAACTGGACTGCCTGACTACGGTCGCTGGGGACGCTGGCTGTGCGGCTGCACTGATGAGCGGCGGTGCGTGACACTGCTCTCCCGCATAGACTCTACATAGGGAGGCACACATTCGGGGAGGAAGGAGAGCCGCCCTTGGAATGTCAGGCGCCTGTAGGCACGTGCCTACAGTGCCTTATGGTAAATCCGGCCCTGGTCCTACGTTACAGCAGCCTGTAACGCAGCCCAACTCACAGTAATGAAAAATCAATGAGCTGTTCAGAGTGCCCACGTTGCGTTACATTGTAACGCTACACGTTGAATGAAAGTGCAGCATGCTGTGCGTTATACTGGGCTTTAGCTGCGTTAGACTGCTTGCACATGCTCAGTGACTAGCCACATGGCTAATTAATATTCACTGCACTGTGGTGACGTAACCTGGACTCTTAGTGTTGTCCAGATCATGAATGAATCATTTATTTGATCCGGATCTTTTTTGTGAGTCGAATCATCTGGATCATCACAATTAACGATTTGGTTCACAGTGGATGTCTGTCTGGAAGAAACAAGAACATACAGAATGTACAGTGCAGGGAAAGTCTTGGCCTGCTAGTCATTTCACCCCCAGTCTGCTTCCCTAGTAAAATGATTTAAATGATTCGGTTCAAAGATCCGGATCTTTTCAATGATCCGATTTGAATCATCCGAATCCTTGAAAAGATCCGGATTTCCCATCACTATCCTGTTGGCTGTTCTATCAGTATAGATCTATCAGAAAACAGCGCACCAATTGCAGCATAACGGCTCAATCTGACGTCCAACTTCAACACCACCATGCGTTGCGTTAGGGGCACATTATGTGACCTTAACGTCCCCTAAAACGCAAAGTCTTGGTGTGAAAGAGGCCTAAGTGCAGCTGGTGCTCAGCTCCCTGATCCCTGTTGTGTGTATCCTGTGTTACCATGCTTATCCGTATTGCTTAGATCCTGGATTTCCTGCCTGTATGCCAGTTCCTGTCCTGAGTTCCAAATTCCTGGGTTTCCTGCCTGTATGCCTGTTCCTGTCCTGAGTTCCTGGATTTCCTACCTGTATACCTGCATATCTGTTCTGGAGTATACATTGGGCTTGATTCACTAAAAGGTGATAACTCATATCACGGCCGTTTTCGCGTTTGCGCGCAATCGCAAATTTGCACTCGCAGAAAATTTGCACGAAAACGGCCATGATATGAGTTATCACCTTTTAGTGAATCAAGCCCTGTTCCTGGATAAACTAACCTGCATATCTGTTCCTGTACATTGTATCCATATAGCTGTTCCTGGGTGATCCACCTGCATATCTGTTCTGGAATATGCATTGTCTGCATACCTGTTCCTGAATCTTACTATTGAATTATGTTTGGAACGTTGCATTGAACATTAGATGTATCTGCTTTCACCTTGTAAATAAATATCACTCTGCATCAATCCTGGGTGTCTGCATATTTGGGAGTTTCCACAGCACAGAGCTCAGCAATTCACGACAGTTACAGCTGATACTAATCCTGCAATCAATTTGACATTTGTCTACTTCCTGCTTTCATGGAAGCAGACATTCTGTGAACATCCTGTGTTTACCAATTAGCTCTCTACAGGAGCTGACACAGCTGAAGAGATGAAATTACATCTTGTGATCAGTCACAGATGAGGGGGAATTAGACAGGCTAATCTTACATACAGGTTGCATTTCTCTATGTTTTCCTTCTGTCCTGTGCAAGAGTTCAGGTCCACTTTAAACTATTAACAAGTAGAACCGACTTCTATAGTTCTTGCTGCTGAAGGCACTGCTTCCTCATCAACTGAATCTTTCCCTCCTCACTCCATGGGTCACAGTGTATCTTTACAGCTATTGGCCATAAACCTGTCATTAAGAATGTTTACAAACAATCATTTTGAATGACAGTAACAGAGCTCTGAGTATGGTTAAAATGGCTTATAAACCTTTAATATTGATGTTAGCCTGACAAAAGTCACAGGGCTAGCTCCTGTTGTTGATACTAAGGAAAAGAAAGGGTGACTTCTCCAATTCTAAGCACTTTTACCCCCTTTTTTCCATTGCAGGCTGATATATGTGGGGCTCAACTCCTAAGCAATACCAATATAGTCCATAAGACTGGAAGATATCCTGCAAAAGTGGATTAGCATCCTTGTCCAGGGTTGACACCAAGGGGTACTTACCAGGGCTCTACCTGCAAAGCACCCCAGTGAACCCCCATGGATTATTGGCAGCCATTTTTATCTTTACTTTCTCCCCTCCTGTGCTCACCAGAGGCAGGTGAGAGGGGCTATTTCTTCACCTTCTACTGCTGTGCCTTAATATTTCCCCCTGTGGGCCAGAAATTAATCTTTAGTTCTGTCAAATAAGGGGAAAGGGGACAAGTAGACCACCAGTAAATATGATAGGGTTAGGGGAAACCAATAAGTCACCAGGGAATTTAAGGGAGCAGGAAACCACTAGATCAACAAGGAGTATAAGAGGGAGGGGCACTACTTGTCCACTAGGCAATATGATTGGGGTTGGGGGAAACACTAGACAAACCAGGGAATATAATTGAGAGGGTGGACAATTACGAACACAAGGTATCCAGCGCAGGAGATTTGGGCGCAGCCGGCGCCACCATAGACCATAATAGGAACTATGGCTATAGCGGCGCACAGTGAGTAACTTCGGCGCATCAGAAGACGAAGTTGAAGTTACTTTTAAATCACTGTAATTCGGCCTCCAGCAGTAGCTGGAAGCCGAAATACATAATTCCCCACCATCCATGTGGACCTGGAGGGGGAATAGTAATTAACACCGCCAGGACTTGTGCACAGGGGAGGACTGGGACCTTTTGGCCTGGGGGGAAAACACAAACTAGAGGCCCGTTTTCACGGCAGCCCCAGCCCAAATGACATCACACACGTGCCCCACATGCTATATGCCGGTAGTCACGTGGGAAATACAGCAAGGACACTCGAGGGACAGAGTGACAGGTAAAGTATAAATGCACTGGCACCGGGGGGCACATAATACATTTTGAGTTACAACGGTCGGGGTTTCTATCTCTTACACAAGTCCTGCAAGCAGCCCTTCTGGAGTCTAGGGACTGTCTGCAAGCAGCCCTTCTGGAGTATAGGGACTGTCGAAAACTTTTCAACCTAGACAATATCTTATGTAGCTGTGCATATGCAGATAACAATGGTGAGAGACCAGACAGATTTTTTTCCCATGGACCCTGCAGCCAAGCCTCTGCTCTGTATCATGCTGTGTATATTTACTAGCTTGCCCGCCCTGCAATTGCTCTGTAATTGGGCGTTTATTTCACTAGTGTTTCACATTGCCTTATACAAAAATCTGAATTCACCAGGCACAGTGCCAGCCCTAAATCATTAAATGAGAGGCAGCCTGGGGGGAAATCTCCCCCCTTCCCCCCTGGCCAGTCCTCCCCTGCTTGTGCAGCTGCAGGATAAGCCGCATATGTATTGGCTGCATCCTCCGCTCAAATCTGCCGGTGTCGAATACCTTCGTGCATGGACAAATAGACCACCAGGAACAAGGATATGGGGGAAAGGGGACCACTAGACTACCAGGCAATATGATAAGAGGGAATGGGCACTAGACCACCACAGAATTGATAAGGTGGAGGAGGGTCCACTAGACCATCAGGGATGGAAAGCTATGTGAAAGGAGGGTATACCACTGGACTTCAAGGGAATACGATAAGGGGGAGAAGAGAACACTAGACCACCAGGGAATATGATAGGGATGAGAAGGAGGGGCATTAGATAAGGGATTCCTAAAACTGTCCTCAAATACCACGACCAGTGCATGTTTTGTGGAAATCCACTAATGAAGTTAATCAGCTCTACTGACACTAATTTCCATGCCTGTGAATGTTTGTGGTTTTCTGGTACAGAACCACTAGGTAATATATTGGAGAGGGGAAACCACTAGACCACATGTGGCCATATCCATGCCAGTGTTTAAGATGTCCTGAGAAATGGAGAAATGTCTGTGTTCTACTTGATAACTCTCATCTTTCCTAAGTTAGTCCCATTAATTAATTTGAGATGTTCCAAAAAATGTTTAGCACTCAACCCTTGAGGCTTGGAGTTCAACATCCCAGCACTAGACCATCAGGAAATATAAGGGTGAGAGAGGAACACCCCCCCAGATGTTAGTGATACCCTTGCATACTGTGCCACCACCATCACCATTCTTATTTACAAGCTTGGAAAACTGTTGGGTACACTGGAGTGAAACTAAATGATCAGCAAACCTGGTCTAGATTGGTGAATAATTTCCATTTACATACCGGTGGCCTCTTTTATTCTATTGTACCAAAATGTTTGCTTGTACATGACAAAATTGCAATACAAATGACTGAAAAAAAACCTGGCCTAGTTTATTAAACACTATTTGGTATTTGAAGGTAAACCATGCATCTCAGCTCATAATAGAGCACAGTGACAAAAAGGTTGCAAAAAGTAATTGTGGAAAAAAAAACAGGTAAAATCTTTGATAAACCCAAGTTGTCCTCTACTTGTTACAAAAACAATCCCCAGTAAATACATGTGACAGTTTTCATTAGTTTTTTTTTTTCTCCTTTTTCATCCTTTCTGTCGTTTGAATCGACCCAGGTGAGTATTGCAAACTTAGTATATTTTAGTTAGTCTAACTTAGACTGTGAAGTCTCATAAAAATCATCTTTTTATTCGGGCAGCGCCTCCGTGAGAGGCAGAGCTTTCAGCTTCAGCTTTGCCTCTCCATGCGTCTATCAGCGCCGGATCGGCGCCTCCGTCCGCCCCTCTCAGTCTTCCTTCACTGAGAGGGGCGGGGGAGAGGCGGAGATCCGCCGCTGATTGACGCGTAAGGAGGCAGAGCTGCGGCTGAAAGCTCTGCCTCCTCCAGCAGCAAAATCTACGACCAAGAAAGTTGTGGATTGTTTACATTTTATTGTTGTACTTAGTATTCAGTTTTAAAGAGCCAGGCGCTGGCTGGTGCAAAATCAATAGTAATAATAATAATAATTATTATTATTTTTTATTTATATAGCGCCAACATATTCTGCAGTTAGGGTTGCCAGGTCGGCTGATGGAGAAAAACGGACAGGGGGTGGAGTTAGGGGTGGAGTTAGGGGCGGAGTCAGAAGCGCACTTTTATGTAGAGTGGGGCTAAGCAATGGGCTTTTTTTAAAAAAAAATTGATAGTATTTATATCTCACTGACATCTTCTGCAGCACATTACAGAGTACATAGCCATGTCACTAACTGTCCTCACCAGTAGTACTGGTCCAGTGCACATAAGAGACAGTTTTTCACCAGTAACTGCACATAAGAGACAGCTTTTCACCAGTAAATGCACATTATAAGAGACACCTTTTCGCCAGTAAATGCACATAATAAGAGACAGCTTTTCCCCAGTAAATGCACAAGAGACAGCTTTTCACCAGTAAATGCACATAATAAGACACAGCTTTTCACCACTAAATGCACATAATAAGAGACAGCTTTTCACCAGTAAATGCACAAAAGAGACAGCTTTTCACCACTAAATGCACATAATGACAAACAGCCAGTGTTCCCAGTATATGTAGCCAGGGATATATGTGCCCAGTATATGTAGCCAGGGGGTATATATGTCCCAGTATATGTAGGCAGGGGTGTAAATGTCCCAGTATATGTAGGCAGGGGTATATATGTCCCAGTATATGTAGCCAGGGGGTATATGTGCCCAGAATAGGTAGCCAGGGGGTATATGTGCCCAGAATAGGTAGCCAGGGGCTATATGTGCCCGGAATAGGTAGCCAGGGGCTATATGTGCCCGGAATAGGTAGCCAGGGGCTATATGTGCCCGGAATAGGTAGCCAGGGGCTATATGTGCCCGGAATAGGTAGCCAGGGGGTATATGTGCCCGGAATAGGTAGCCAGGGGGTATATGTGCCCGGAATAGGTAGCCAGGGGCTATATGTGCCCAGAATAGGTAGCCAGGGGCTATATGTGCCCAGAATAGGTAGCCAGGGGGTATATGTGCCCGGAATAGGTAGCCAGGGGCTATATGTGCCCAGAATAGGTAGCCAGGGGCGGGGGGAAGGGGGGCAATCTCCCCCCCCCCTTCTTCCCTCACCTTAGGGTGCTGTCTCTCTCCCCCGCTGTCTCCTCCAATATTGATGTGCAGGCTGGCGGGTGGCTGCGGGCGGAACTTACCTCTGTGTCGCAGGCGCCGGAAGTTCGGGTCCCGCAGCCGCTGAGTTTCGACTCAAAAAAGATCCGGATCAAAGATCCGAATCATTCATGAGCCGGACAACACTATTCAGACTGATAGTGTTGTCCGGCTCATGAATGAGATTCTCAGCGGCTGCGGGACCCGAACTTCCGGCGCTGGAGCGACACAGAGGTAAGTTTTGCCTGCAGCCACTCGCCAGCCCTGCACATCATATTGGAGGAGACAGCGGGGGAGAGAGAGCACCCTAAGGTGAGGGAAGGGGGGGGAGATTGCCCCCCTTCTCCACCGCTGCTCCCAGCTCTCTCTCTGCTGCGCTGTTCTCCTCCTGCGCTGCGGGGGGGCTCTAAAACCGGACAACTTAATTGTCCGGTTTAGCATGTTTTTTTACACTGGACACAGCGCACAAAAACCGGACTGTCCGGTGTAAAACCGGACACCTAGCAACCCTATCTGCAGTGCTTTACAAAGCACAATAAGAGGACAAGGGGAACATAGATGAAACTAACAAATGTACAGCAGAGTTCCAAGCAGCAAAAATATTGTTACAAAACAGTAAACATTAGGTGGATGACCCTGCCCTTGCGAGCTTACACTCTAATGGGTAGTGGAGGACACACTAGGTAAGGGGGTGGAGAATGGATGAGGCAGTGACCCTTTGCCTCCTATTACAATGTGACAGATAAGTAAATAAGGGCTATAGAATGTTATAAGCTAGTCTGAAAAGGTGTGTTTTAAGAGTGCGTTTGAAGATGCCCAGGTTTGGAGCATGACGTACAGGCTGTGAAAGAGAGTTACAGATAAGGGATGATGCTGGTGTAAAGTCCTGGATGTGAGCATGAGAGGAGGTGATCAGCTTAGAGGCCAGGAGAATTTCTTGGAAGGAGCAAAGGTTGCGGGAGGGACAATATCTTGAGATTAGTGATGAGATGTATGGAGGAGACAACCCGTGGAGGGCTTTGTATGTTAGAGTCAGGAGTTTGAACTGGATCCTTTGGGTAATGGGTAACCAGTGGAGAGAACGGCACAGTGGGGCTGCATCGGTAGAGCATGTGGAAAGGTGAATGAGACAGGCTGCTGAATTTAGAAGGGATTGGAGAGGTGCTAGCCTGTTTTTTGGTAGACCACAGAGCAGGGTGTTGCAGTAGTCTAGGCAGGAGATGATTAAGGCATGAACAAGCATTTTGGTGGCCTCTTGTGTGAGGAAGGGACGGATACGGAATATATTTTTGAGCTGAAAATTGCAGGTGGTGGTTAATGAGGCAATGTGAGGTTTAAAGGAGAGCTCTGAGTTAAGTATAACCCCCAAGCAGCGGGCCTTAGTGGTTGAGGTTATTGGGGTGTTGTCTACAGTTATGGTTGCAATTGGTGGGGGTGTAGATAGCGATGGTGGAAAAATCACAATTTCCGTTTTAGTCATGTTGAGTTTGAGGAAGCGGGAGGACATGAATGCAGAAACGGCACGTAGACAGTCAGGGACTCTAGATAGTAGTGATGACAGATCAGCAGCTGAGAGATAGATTTGGGTGTCATCTGCATAGAGGTGATACTGGAATCCAAAAGAGTTAATTAGTTGTCCCAGGCCACGAGTGTAGATTGCGAAAAGAAGTGGCACAAGAACAGAGCCTTGAGGTACACCAACAGACAGTGGGTGTGGGGAGGAATTGGTGTTAGAGAAGGACACAGTGTAAGAGCGACCAGAGAGATAAGAGGAGATCCAGGAATGTGCTTGTCCACTGATTGCTAAAGATGACAGTGTCTGCAGGAGCAGAGCATGATCAACAAATAATAATGTAGCCCTGCCCTACCACTGAGGCTTTGCCTAGGCTGTATATGATGGAGAATCCCCCCCCCCATTCCCCCCCAAGCATTCTGGGAGACAAGAGATTCTTCTCTATTGGCTTTGATTCTCTCAGTAAATGAACATTCTGCAGACATCACCTGCCAGTACTAAAGATGTTGCTGATAAATGTTTGTTTTTGTTTTTTAGAAAGAAAATCAGGGAGAGGATTTTTTTTTTTGCAATGGGCAAATACTGACTAATTCATTTTTAAATTAATGTTTAAAGAAAAATAAGCAATTTCATCAATTCTGTTACTTTGATTACGTTTCCTCTATAATTGTATAATATTTGTTGCATTGTTTGCTGCACAGTTCAACCGATTTGCCTATTATACTGAACTATGGTACAAGGATGTGCACTCAAATGACTTTCACTAAAATATATACCGCCTAACCTGCATTAGTGGACTAGGGCCTGCCAAAAAAAAAAATACAAAAATACAAAACAATTTAATTTCTTTTAAGCATGAAACCATTATCTTGTAGAAATTGTATAATAAGAGTATAATAAACACGGCTACACAGAAGTTTCTGCTTGAATTTTTTCCTCTTGTTTGTTTTCAAATATTTATCTCTGTTATACAGCTGCAGAGTTTGTGATGGTTTTATCTTTCCACTTGCATGTAGTAACATAAGCCGACAGAAGGAGGAGCTCATGTAATGTAGGAGTTCTTGCAAATAACCAGCACTAACCCTCAGTTAACAATAACAGTTTTTAAATAACAAAAGATGCCTTTCAAAAATGAAAAATCAAAGTTAAAAATATTTTGCATTGATATCATTTATTCAAATGATTACTAACAATGAAAACTAAATGGATTCCTTGAATTAATATATTTTTTGTAGCATACATAACATATGCAAGAAAAATACATGGCTAAATATACAAATGCAATAAAGTTCCACAAAATGCCATTTACCATGAAAGTTTGAATGGCTAGTTTGACTGATTTTAATACTTTTTCCCATAGCAACAGAATCGTTGAAACATTGGTTTGAAACTATTCCTCTCTGTCAAGCTCTTCATTGGATACCATTTAACCAGAGGATCCAGTTCAATCCCTTAACCCTAACCTACAAATCTCTCTATAATCTCTCTTCCCTGTACATCTCCTCACCAGTTTCCAGATGTCAACCCAATCACAATCTCAGACCTACACATAACCTTCTTTTGTCCTCCTCTAGAATTACCTCCTTGCATTCTTGTGTTTCACCCAGGGGGGGGGGGGGGGGGGGGCGTAGGGATCACCATAGCAACCATAGCAATTGTCCCACCTGTCCTGCTGCCTATTTCCATTTTCTCTGCGCCCATCTGGGATTGCCAGAATTGCCAGTTACCACCACCCCTGTGACCCCCCTTCATTACAGAGAGGCTGGCAGGTGGAATGGGACTATTTTTCCATCTGCTACCTCCCTGCACATTCCCTCCGACACTTACTTTATAGTTCTGGCCTGGCTCAGAAGCCGGAACACAAAGAGCAGTGCTGGTTGTGGCTCCACCCCACCTCTCAGTGTTGCCTGTAACCCCGCCCCTTCCATGCATAGCCCTGCCCCTCCAGTGAGGCTGTATATATAGTTTCGCTCCCTTCCTGCCTGTCTTCTCAGTCACAGAACCAGAAGAGGGGGCAGTGGGGCACACAGCAGCAGCATGAAGGGAATTGACTGAGAGAGGAGCTGCGCGCAGGGAGAGGAGTCTCCTGCAGGTGAGTAAATGTTGTTGTTGTTTTTTTTTTACAGGTGTAGCAGCCACCAGGGATATTGGAGGAACTAATGGCAAGGGGGAAAGGGAAGTAGAGGAGCCTGGCCTAGCTAAATTTTCTGTTAAACTATTGCCACATTATGATTATTTTATGCTGGAACATTGCTGTATTACGATTATTTTCTGGTGAAACATTGCCGAATTGAGATTATTTTCTGTTGAAAGATTGACACATTACAATTATTTTCTTTTAAAAGATTGCCGCAATATAATTATTTTATAGGGAAACATTGCTGCATTACAATTTTTTGGGGGGTGAAACATTGCTGCATTATGATTATTTTATGATCAAACGCTGCTGCAATACGATTATTTTCTAATATCATTGGGGGGGGGGAGGTTTGGGATGGGTGTGGGGGTGGGAGGGGTGTGGGGATGGTGGGGTGGAAGGTCCTGCAAGGGTGTTTGGAGGGAGGTCTGGGAGGAGGGTTGGCCCATAAAAAAATTTGCTATGGGGCCCAGTCATTTCTAGCTACGCCCCTGGCTTCACCCCTCCTATGGAATGTTTTTCCACAACACATCTGTCACTCTCCAACCTTAGATATCTTTAAAAACTCCCTTAAAACTCACTTTTTTTCTGACAAGCATACGCTCTACCGTAGGCCATTCCCCCTTTGACCTAAGGCCAAGTTGCACTCCTACTAGATATTCTAAAACATACTGCCTCTAGATATGCTTATTACATGCGGAACCAGGGCTGGTTCTAGACTTTTTGCTGCCTGATGGACACTTGTGCGGATGCACCCCCCCCATTTGTAACACACAGCACCCAAAAATGTATTCTGCTTCATTTAATGTTCTCACATGACATACTGCAGCTCAACACAATAGCACACTGGCTGGCTGTAAGTCTGTGACTAACAAACTGCTCACCCTTAGCCACTCCATTCCTCCACAGTTGGGACAGCGGTTCCACCTCCTCCCTTCTGCTGGGCAAGGCAAATGAAACACTACTGCTCTCCTGCCTCCCCCTCCTCACTCACTGATAGACTCCTCACACAGCACAACAAGCTGCTTTTCCCCAATGGTGACCACTTCACCTTGCTCTCCTCTTGCTTCTCCTCGCACTCTGACTGCATGCTGTTAGCGAAAACACAGTACAAACATGCTGCCCCTGTAATCTCTGGCCCTGATGCAAATGTTTTACCTTGCTTCAAGAGAGAACTGGCCCTGGGCGTAACAATCATCCCTGCAAGGAATGCGTGTGGAGGGGAAGTCCATGGGGAGAGAAGCCTGTGGGGGGCTGCAGCTCTGGTGCCCTCCAGGACCATTTTTAGTAGCAGGACGGGGGCACAGTGGGCACACACAGTGGTGGAGGGGCCCAACTCCCTCCCTTACCTAGGGCCCCCCTTCAGTGACCCCCCCCCCCCCAAATTGCGAGAAGAGAACTGTACTGCTTGATTAGCAATAGTACAGTGAGCAGTGTGTGCTAAGTATCCCCTTTGTGCTGCCTCTCTAGCCCCCATTCTTGCTCTAGTGGTAGCTCAAGAGTGGATAGTTTGTCCACTCTATATGCCCTCTTTGTGCACGCTCCCACAGTAGCATCCTGGGTATAATTAATTCTGAATGCCTCCAAACAGTGAATGCCCTGGACATCCTTAGCTACAGCTGCTCTGCACAGCTATTCTGGAGTGCCATCCACAGACAGCACATGTACCCTGTGAATGGGGCCTAAAGTGGAAGCATGGAGGAGATACCAGGCATAATAAGGGACAATGAAGTATCTGTGGATCGTAGAGATTATGTAGATATGCATACAACTTTAAAAGATACCCGAGGTGACATGTGACACTGACATGATGAGATAGACATGTGTATGTACAGTGCCTAGCACACAAATAACTATGCTGTGTTTCTTGTTTTCTTTCTCTGCCTGAAAGAGCTAAACATCAGGTATGTAAGTGGCAGTTCCTGTCTGAGTCAGGACTGGATCAGACTACAGTGTGACCCTCACTGATAGGAAATTACAACTATAAAACACTTTCCTAGCAGAAAATGGCTTCTGAGAGCAGGAAAGAGACAAAAAGGGTCAATAGTTCATAGATTTTAGCTCTGGCATACTTCAATAAATGTGTCATTGAGCAAAAACAATAAAACACTTAAAACTTAACAAGTAGATTTAAATATAAAATAAAACTGTGAATATCTTAAAAAGTAATTTTTAGGAGAAGGTGGATAGATACAATTGTTTATTTCATTCGTTAATTTTCACCTCGGGTGTCCTTTAAAACTTTTATCAACTAAAGTACCGTATCAATGAAGTACCGTGTTCATTCAGCATATAAGATGCACTTTTTTCTTCTCCAAAAAGGGGTAAAAAGTGGGGCCCATGAGCACCGCACGTTATGCATGAGCCGTGACTCGTGTGCCATCAAGTCACACAGTATAGGGAACTGTAATTAGGAAGTGCCACACGCTGTAACCAGGGAGGGCAGTGGTGGCACGTGCAGGGCCGGCGCTACCATAGAGGCAGAGTAGACAGCTGCCCCAGGGCCCCAGAGCTTGTAGGAGCCCCCAGTGGCTACAAGAGGAAAAAAAAATTTTTCAAATCGGCCGTATAGTTTTTGAGAAAATCGATTTTAAAGTTTCAAAGGAAAAAAAATACACATTTAAAAACCTGCCGACTTTAATGGTTGATAGCAAATCCACCTTAAATGCTAGAAACCCTAAATTTGCAGGATATGTTAAGGCGATCATTGGGAATAAGAGGAAAAAACAATTTGTCAAAAAGACTTTATAGTTTTTGAGAAAATCGATTTTAAAGTTTCGAAGGAAAAAAGTATACTTTTAATTGCGGTAAATGCCACTTTTAGTAGCAAACCTAACGGTAGTGTCATTTTACATGCATCAAACAAAAGCGCAATAAATTTCCTGATGGGGTTTCCAGGGGGTCTATATGCAGCCGCAGCGCTTTGGCCAGGGATCGCTATACAGACGCAATATGGCTGTATGAAGATCCCTGGCATTTTTTTCTATTTTCCCAAAAAAAAATTATGTTTAGAATGTGGGAATTTTTTTTTTTTAATTATGTGGGGTCCCCCCTCCTGAAACTTTTTAACCCCTTGTCCCCCATGCAGGCTGGGATAGCCAGAATGTGGAGCTCCGACCGATAGGGACTTCACACCCTGTCCCTGACTATACCAGCAGCAAAAAAGGTCCCCTAATGCCGATTTTTGTTCCGGGGTATATGTTGGGGGGGCCCCCCAGATTTATTTTGCCCTGGGGCCCCATTGTTGCTTAAACCGGCCCTGGGCACGTGAACGGAGGAAGCATGTGCGACAGCTGCAACTAGAGAGACTGTGGTGAAGAGGAACATGGCAGCTAGGGATCCTGAAGGACAGCAGATGACTGTGGTGAAGAGGAGCATGGCGGCTGGGATCCTGAAGGACGGCAGATGACTGTGGCGAAGAGGAGCATAGCAGCTGGGGATCCTGAAGGACGGCAGATGACTGTGGCGAAGAGGAACATGGCGGCTGGGGATCCTGAAGGACGGCGGATGACTGTGGTGAAGAGGAGCATAGCAGCTGGGGATCCTGAAGGACGGCAGATGACTGTGGCGAAGAGGAACATGGCGGCTGGGATCCTGAAGGACGGCGGATGACTGTGGTGAAAAGGAGCATGGCGGTTGGGATTCTGAAGGACGGGGGATGACCAGAGCTAGATAGAGGAGGAGAGGATTGTGGCAGCAGGGTCAGTTGATATGTTACACAGCGGTTTAGTGTAGTGTCTGTAGCTGGTGGGCTTAAAGGGAATCTTAACTGAAAGGGATATGGATGTTTCCTTTTAAAATAATACCAGTTGCCTGATCTGTATCTCTAATGCTTTCAGCCACAGCACCTGAACAAGCATGCAGATCAGGTGCTCTGACTGAAGTCAGACTGGATTAGCTGCATGCTTGTTTCAGGTCTGTGATTCAGCCACTACTGCAGCCAAAGAGATCAGCAGGACTGCCAGGCAATTGGTATTGTTTGAAAGGAAACATCCATATCCCTCTTAGTTTAGGTTCCTTTTTAAGGTGTTAGTGAAGTGTAGTATAGTTGGTAGAGGCAGCAGGGTCAGTGAAGTGTGGTGTAGTGCAGTGTAGCATAGCAGCAGGGATTAGTATAGTATAGCTAGTGGGCATACGGGTTAGTGTAGTGTAATGTAGTTGGTGGGGGTAGTAGCAGGGGTAAGTGAAGTGTAGTGTAGTGCAGCAGGGTTTAGCGTGGCTGGGCAGTATAGCTTAGGCAGAGACATTTTAGAGGGTAAAGGTATATAAGATGCCCCTGCAGCAGAGAAGCACCTAGATTTAGTTATTTTTTTGCTTGTTACTGATTTTTGCCCTCTAAACCTAGGTGTCTTATATGACGGATCGTTTTATATGCAGAAAAATACGATATTAAGTCTAGTGTTCTGTAATATTTCAAGCTCTCTTTTTCTTACGGGTCATATTGGAGTGAATCTGCAGAAGACAGGTACATATATATATTCTGTATATACCTCTGGGCACTCCCGTTTGCTCCCACATTCCCACATCCCAAAAACATACGGATACGTTAGTTGGCTACCCCTAAATTGGCCCTAGACTATGACATACAATTCACAATACATACATAGACCTATGACTGTGGTAGGATTAGATTGCGAGTTCCTCTGAGGGACAGTTAAGTGACAAGACAGTCCTGTGGGAGATGTCAGAGCTGTATAAATACTAAATAATAATAATAATAATAATAATAAAAGAACTGGGTAGGTGAGCCTTTGAACTAGGAGGTTATAATCATGTCAGTGATGAAAAAAGGAACCCACCAAACTTGGATGTAAACCCGAGGAGGGGAAAAGAAAGAGGGGGAGCTCTCATAGTCTAGCGGTGGCAAGTATAGATGACTAAGGATAAATCAAGAGCCAATTGTGAGCTTTCTTAAGGAAATTGACCAGGTCACCAGATCTGGTTTCAAATTGCATCTGAGCAAGCAAATCAAAGTCTGCTCTAATGAGTATGGCCTGAACAGTCAGACTGTCTGTAGATTTCCAGTGGGCAGTTATTTCTTGTCTTGTTGATATTAAAATATGTGATAGAATCAGCCTTTTTGCTGCAGGGATCAAATGGCTGTAAAGATGCAATGCTACAAGCAGGGCCAGATTTACCATAAGGCACCGTAGGCATGTGCCTACAGGCGCCCGATGATGGAAAGGCATCTCACTCCCCTCGCTAGTGCCTCCCTCCCTCCTTCCCTATGTAGAGTCCCAAGCAGAGTGTAAATAAGAGGTTACTCACTCTGCTCTCAGCATTCCACTGATGAGATCAACCTTCACTGGGGGCACCACTAGCTACTTAAAGGACCACTATCGCGAAAATCTTAACAATTTAAATACAAGTAAACACATACTAATAAGAAGTACATTTCTTTCTGAGTAAAATGAAACATAAATTACTTTTTTACATTGCTGCTTTCACTGACAGTAGGTAGGTGAAATCTGACAGAACCAAAAGGTTTTGGACTATCCAATCTCCTCATGGGGAATTCTCAGTGTTTTCTTTATTTTCAAAAGCACTCAATGAATGGCAGTTGCTCCGTCCAACTGGCAAAAAAGTGTGCAGCGGGCAGGGAGGCTGGTCAGCAACTTTTTACAAATCATTTTGAGGGCGTGACTTTATAAAGAATAAAGGCCATGCTGAGAGTCCCCCAGGAAGAGTTGGAGTAGTCGAAAATCTGTCGGTTCTGTCAGATATCTAATACCTACAGTAAGTGATAGCAAGATAGGAGAAAAGTAGTTTATGGCTCATTTTACTCTGGAGTAAATGTACTTCTTATTTGTATGTGTTTACATGTATTATAAATTTTACAATTTTTCGTGATGGTGGTCCTTTAATGCTGAGGGCCCTTTCACACTAGAGGGCTTTTTCGGCGTTTTAACGCCACGGCCATAGTTGGCGTTTTCCAAGGTAAAATGAAAGTCCATAGACTTTCATTTTACCTTTCACACTTAAAGAGACTCTGTAACATCAAAAACATCCCCTGGGGGGTACTCACCTCGGGTGGGGGAAGCCTCGGGATCCTAATGAGGCTTCCCACGCCATCCTCGGTCCCACGGGGGTCTCGCTGCAGCCCTCCGAACAGCCGGCGACAGACCCGACTGTCCAATTCAATATTTACCTTTGCTGGCTCCAGCGGGGGCGCTGTGGCTGCTTTCGGCTCCAAACTACACGGAAATACCCGATCTCAGTCGGGTCCGCTCTACTGCGCAGGCGCCGGAAACTTGCACCTGCGCAGTAGAGCAGACCCGACGGCGATCGGGTATTTCCGCCTACTTCGGAGCCGACAGCCGTCAGAGCGCCTGCGCAGGAGCCGGGAAGGTAAATAATGAAGTCATCTTGTACGGAGGGCCGCAGCGAGACACCTGAGGGACGGAGGACAGCGTGGGAAGCCTCATTAGGATCCTGAGGCTTCTCCCACCCGAGGTGAGTACCCCCCAGGGGACGTTTTGACGTTACAGATTCTCTTTAACGCTGCGTTTTGGAGCATTGCGTTTTGAAGCTCCCAGGAGCTTTTTTAGGGCTCTTTCACACTACAGGCAGCGGTAAAAAGCTAAAACGCTGCATTTTGGCTGTAGGCGCTTTGAAGGCGTTTTAACGCCAACACATTACTATCAATTGTAATGAGAAACACCGCGGTCAGCCCTAAAAAAGCTCCTGGGAGCTTCAAAACGCAACGCTCCAAAACGCAGCGTTAAGTGTGAAAGGTAAAATAAAAGTCTATGGACTTTCATTTTACCTTGGAAAATGCCAAACATGGCCGTGGCGTTAAAACGCCAAAAAAGCCCTCTAGTGTGAAACGGCCCTTAGGGCTGACCGCGACGTTTCTCATTACAATTGATAGTAATGTGTTGGTGTTAAAACGCCTTCAAAACGCCTTCAAAACACCTGCAGCCAAAACGCTGCATTTTAGCCTTTTACCGCTGCCTGTAGTGTGAAAGAGCCCTGAGAGTACCGCTGGCTACCTAGTGCTAAGGGACACCTGTAGCTATAATGGGTAAGGGAGAAGTGACAGCTAGGCCAGCCAGCACACTTGTGGTGCAGTTCAGTTGGGCGTTGTAGGTTCATGGAGGGCGAGGTCTAGTGTGCCAGGACATATTTGCCCATAGGCTCCTGTGATATAAATCTGTGCCTGACTAGAAGGCTAGGTTGTAGAGCCCCCATTATGGAAGGTAAGGAGTTAAGTAATCTTTCTACTTTTTCCCAGAGTGGTCTAATCTTAGGGCAGTGCCAAAAGATGTCTGAGAAGGAAGCCGCATTTCCACGGCTCCTCCAAAAAAGAGGAGAGAGGTATTCTTGGAATTGTAACAGTCTGAAAGGAGTGAGGTACCACTGCCACATAATCTTTAGTTGAGTCTCCCAATGGGATACACAATGCAATATACTTCTGACTGCTGTGGCCACTTCCCCAATCTTCTAAGGTCTGAGTTTGGAAAGCTCTATCCCAGGATCTGTTCTACCAGTTGGTGTTTGGAAAGATAGCGGAGCTTACAATGGAATTTTACGCCATAAAATCAAATCCCATTTACCCACTGCTCTGTGTTTATTATGCAGCCTGCAACCTGACCCTGCATTGCAAAAATTCCATTATAATAATAAATGTTCCTGCTGTAATGAATCTTATCTCAGTCAACCTGGCTCTATTTGGTACATTGCCAATGACAGGAAAGCTTGTTATCTCCCACCCCATATTGCTGCTCCTCCCTGATTGTCTGAGGGCACTTCAGTGTGACAGGAGGCTGAGAAGGGAAATACACCTCCACCACTCTGCAGAAGCTGCTGAAATACGACTTATGCAAGCTACAATAGATATGTCAGTGCAATTTCAAGGATGCAAAAAAGAGTAAAGGTGGAAATGACATCATCAGGATTGGTTTCAGTCAGAGACAGTAAAGATGGAACATGATATAAAATTCACTGAAATCAAAACATGGATAGTACAATACTTGTAAGTAGAACAAGTATTTATCTACTTATATATGATATGTTTTTTTTCTGGGGTAATATGGCTGTCCCTGCTGCTTTAAGTAATGATAGAGCTGGGAAACAGCAATCTTATAGGGCCCATTCAGAGGCTTTAATATATCAAAAGGCAGGTAGATAGAGGTGAATTTTTCTGCAGACAGTTGGCGTCTTATTTGCAGCTATTTATACACAGTAGATCCCGTTTACTGATTACAAAGCACTGTTGTAGCACCAAAAAGGATCTCAAAAGGCATTCCCAAAGACTTCCCATTTCTCAGATATAAATTGAGGATTCTAAATAAGAATGCTAAGAGTGGTACTTTGAGTTGGGTATTGGTGTTAGACTGCTTTTAGGCATGGCAAAATCTATACAAGAAGGAGGTTTTTTTACTTAGAGGAGAGATAAGGTGTTATTATTTACTATATTCAGCTAGGACTGGGGCAAAGGTCTTGGTGGGTAGAAGATACTGTTTGATGACAACTCAGAGCATTCTCTCAGGGAGACACCATGCAGCAATCGCTAGTTCTATGATAGAGGCTTTTTAGTAAGGCTCCAAGGAAGGGATGCCAAATCCTCCACTACCTTGTTTCACAGTTAAAATGCTGTTGGTTATCCTAGGTTTTTTTTTTTTTGCTAGACCACACATTTATTCACTATGTTTTGTAGGTTTGGAAAGAAAACATGGGGGGCTGGCTGGGATAGGCAGGTTGTGAAACTGATAAAGTAGGTGAGGTAACAAAAACATATTGAAAATAACCTGAGATGATCAGGGGAAAAAAAATGTATACAAGCTGGGGCTTCCTCCAGTACCCTTCAGGCTGATCAGTCTCTCTCTGTCCTCTCAGGCTGCCTGGATCTTCTGCTAACTGCCTCATTATTTTTGTGAGTTAGGGCGTATTGCACATGTGCAGAATGCTTCTGGCTACAGAAGTGCGACGACAGACTACCTGCTGCCGGACTATGCCTTTGCCGACTGGCGAACTTACCCGGCCACCTAGCAGAGGTTTGAGGAGGCTTGGGAAGACAAAAAGTGAGCGATCAGCCTAAAAGGGCCTGGAGGAAGCCCCAGGCATGTAATTTTTTCTGTTTTGTCTCAAACACTTTTATGGCCGCAACCCTGCCTAGCCAGGAAAGTTTCTGTTTTGCTAATGATTAGCACATATTGGGTAATTTGTATAGCCAAGTAGAGTTGAGCCGAAATTTTCGTAATTTCATATTACTATAATTACGCATGCGAAATTTGCGATTACGATGCGAAATTACGGTAGCGTAATTGCCATTAAAATCGTAATTGAAAATACCGTAAGCGTAATTTTCAACGCGTAATTTCGCGTTTCGTTCATACTGTAATTCCGCATTAAACCGTAACGCTCCCGTATAAAAAAGCCGCCGACTTTAAGGGTTAATAGCAAAGCCCCTTTAAATGCTAAGAGCCTCAAATTTGGAGAATATATTAAGGAGATCAAAAGGAATAAGAGGAAAAAAAAATTTCAAAAAGACCTTATAGTTTTTCAGAAAATCGATGTTAAAGTTTCAAAGGAAAAATGTATACATTTAAAAACCCACCGACTTTAACGGTTAATAGCAAAGCCTGCTTAAAGTTTAGGAACACCAAATTCCCAAGGTATATTAAGGGGATCAGTGGGAATAAGAGGAAAAAAAATGTTTTCAAAAAGATGTTATAGTTTTTGAGAAAATCGATTTTTAAGTTTCAAGGGGGAAAATGTCTTTCAAATGCGGAAAATGTCCGTTTTTTTTGTACAGGTAACAATAGTTTATTATTTTCATAGATTCCCCCAAGTGGGAAGAGTTTTACTTACTTCGTTCTGAGTGTGGGAAATATAAAAAACAACAACGTGGGGTCCCCCCTCCCAGACCTCTTTAACCCCTTGTCCCCCATGCAGGCTGGGATAGCCAGAATGCGGAGCACCGGCCACGTGGGGCTCCGCACCCTGACTATACCAGCCCGCATGGTCCATGGATTGGGGGGTCTCAGAAGGGGAGGGGCAGCCAAGCTTTCCCCTCCCCCTCCGAGCCCTTGTCCAATCCAAGGACAAGGGGCTCTTCTCCACCTCCGATGGGCGGTGGAGGTGGAGGCCGCGATTTCCTGTGGGGGGGGGGGGGGTTCATGGTGGCATCTGGGAGTCCCCTTTAAAAAGAGGTCCCCCAGACAGGGCCGGGCCGAGGCAGAGGCTGAAGAGGCTCCAGCCTCAGGGCGCAGTGTAGGAGGGGGCGCACAATTCATTCAGCTGTCATTCCCAATTGTGTTTGAAGCACAAAGAAATAAGAAAAGGGCATACATAGCAGTGACTGCAAGCCAGATAACTAGAGATTAAGGTGTTGGGGATGTTGGGGGCCCTGGGGCGCCTCTTAGTCTAATAGCAATTAATGTGTGACGGCTGGGGTGGGAGGGATGGAGGGGGCACTTTGCTGTCTCAGCCTTGGGTGCTGAAGGACCTTGTCCCGGCTCTGCCCCCAGATGCCCACCCCCCCTCCCAGGAGAAATGAGTATAGAGGTACTTGTACCCCTTACCCATTTCCTTTAAGAGTTAAAAGTAAATAAACACACAAACACATAGAAAAAGTATTTTAATTGAACACAAAACATAACCACGAAAAAAGTCCTTTAATATTCTTAATTAACCATTAATACTTACCTGTCCCTTTAAATAAATGATCCCTCGCAATAGCCTCGGAAATGTTCTATCAGTTACAATGTAACAAAGTCACTCGCCGCTCAGCCGCCACATACACTTACGCGTCCTTGCAGGACGCTAAGTCCCCGCCGGCTCCCGCTGTCCACCCCGCCCACATCTGTCATCCACATGTCACCCACATGTGGGTGACATGTGGGTGACATGTGGGAGAGGCGGGGAAGGCAGCGGGAGCCGGCGGGGACTTAGCCTCCTGCACGGACCCGACAGAGCTCTGAGCTATATAGCTCAGAGCTCTCTAAGCATCTTTGTATTTGGGCTCCAAGGAGCCCCATTGGTCCTTAGCAGACCAATGGGGTTCCTTCAAATCAGAAGGAACCCCATTGGTCTGCTAAGGACCAATGGGGCTCCTTGGAGCCCAAATACAAAGATGCTTAGAGAGCTCTGAGCTATATAGCTCAGAGCTCTGTCGGGTCCGTGCAGGACGCGTATGCGGCGGCTGAGCGGCGAGTGGCGTCGGGTGCGGCGTAGTTACAATGTAACAAAGTTGTTACATTGTAATAACTTTGTTACATTGTAACTGATAGAACATTTCCGAGTCTATTGCGAGGGATCATTTATTTAAAGGGACAGGTAAGTATTAATGGTTAATTAAGAATATTAAAGGACTTTTTTCGTGGTTATGTTTTTTGTTCAATTAAAATACTTTTTCTATGTGTTTGTGTGTTTATTTACTTTTAACTCTTAAAGGAAATGGGGAAGGGGTACAAGTACCTCTATACTAATTTCTCCTGGGAGGGGGGGTGGACATCTGGGGGACCTCTTTTTAAAGGGGACTCCCAGATGCCACCATGAACCCGCCCCCCCCAGGAAATCGCGGCCTCCACCTCCACCGCCCATCGGAGGTGGAGCAGAGCCCCTTGTCCTTGGATTGGACAAGGGCTCGGAGGGGGAGGGGAAAGCTTGGCTGCCCCTCCCCTTCCGAGACCCCTCAATCCATGGACCATGCGGGCTGGTATAGTCAGGATTCGGAGCCCCACGCGGCCGGTGCTCCGCATTCTGACTATCCCAGCCTGCATGGGGGACAAGGGGTTAAAGAGGTCTGGGAGGGGGGACCATACGTCGTTTTTTTTTTATATTTCCCACACTCAGAACGAAGTAAGTAAAACTCTTCCCACTTGGGGGAATCTATGAAAATAATACACTATTGTTACCTGTGCAAAAAAAACTGACATTTTCCGCATTTAAAAGACATTTTCCCTCTTGAAACTTAAAAATCGATTTTCTCAAAAACTATAAGGTCTTTTAAAAAAAAAATTTCCTCTTATTCCCACTGATCCCCTTAATATACCCTGGGGATTTGGTGTTCCTAAACTTTAAGCAGGCTTTGCTATTAACTGTTAAAGTCGGCGGGTTTTTAAATGTATACATTTTTCCTTTGAAACTTTAACATCGATTTTCTGAAAAACTATAAGGTCTTTTTGAGAAAAAAATGTTTCCTCTTATTCCTTCTGATCTCCTTAATATATTCTCTAAATTTGAGGCTCTTAGCATTTAAGGGGGCTTTGCTATTAACCCTTAAAGTCGGCGGCTACCTAACATTGATCCATGCGTCAACTTTTCCGCTTGGGAGCATGACCATACGCATTAATTTCGTAATACCCACTGTAATGCGAAAATTACGCGAAAATTACGCTTACGCGAAATTTCGCGAAATCCTTCTTCATTACGATTATGTACTTACGGCCATAATCGTAATTACACTAATTATGCGAAATTTCACGAAATCGTAATTACGTCATTACGCTCATCTCTAAGCCAAGACTCATAATTAAATTCCCCAAACAAAGAAGTGCTCCAGATCTCATTAGTCGGCAGTCAAACCTGATAAATATCTATTAAATACCAACATAAGTCCCTTTGTCTACACCGCAGTGGATCACCAGGGTTCCTCTTGTATAGACTCCGCTTAAGATCAGCACGACATGTAGATAAAAAACACAAAGAAGGCATATAGATATAGTGTAATTCCGTTTTACATATCAGTAATCACCACCACCGTCTTTCTAATCCTGATAACCGTGATAGCTTTAAACTTTAACACACCACCGATGGGCACCTCAACACACCCCCACCGTGTCCACACTCACCCAGTGGACCTCCTTAAGTCCCCGGAGGCAGGATTTACGGCATACGGGGGGTCACTAAACAAGATCCGAAATCCAATATCCACTTCCCAGTCACATGAACTGTGGAACTAAAAAACACTATATAGTGTAAAACCATTTATTATAAAAGCTTAAAAAAACAGATTGCACTCACACTTTCCAGACTTGATAACAGCGCATTATACATTGTTGGGTCCCCGGGTGACCACTCTGCTGATCGCCGCCTCAAATCTCGGTGTCCTGAGTAGCCTAACCTGGTACTCCCACATAAGCCGACAACTTCCAACGTAGCTCCACCCTACGCATTTCTTCAGAGGTCGGACTCATCAGTACGCCGTAAATCCTGCCTCCCGAGACTTAAAGGACTTCCGAGGCCAAATGTTCCCCCAAAAAATAAAAAAGTTAGATACCTGTATAACTTTGGTGGACACGGAGGACGCCGTCCGCGCCTTATGTGCCGTTCCGCCGGGTGCCCGCCTCTCAATATCCCCCCGAATGGCTTATGACCCCACGGCCAGGGTCGGGCTCTGCTGCCTGTATAAAGATGGCCGCCGGCGCTGGCCACGGCTGCGCACTCCAGATGGCCGCTACTGCGGCTGCGCAGCTCTAGGGCCAACCACCCGATCCATGCTACAGGAAACAGCCTGTTGCGTGGATCAGGGGGTTAGCCCTAGACCTGCGCAGCCACAGTAGCGGCCATGCGGAGTGCGCAGCGGCGGCCAGCGCCGGCGGCCATCTTTATACAGGCAGCAGAGCCCGACCCTGGCCGTGGGGTAGCGAGCCATTCGGGGGGATATTGAGAGGCGGGGACCCGGCGGAACGGCACGGAGGGCGCGGACGGTGTCCTCAGTGTCTACCAAAGTTATACAGGTATCTAACTTTTTTCATTCTTCACAGCACAGCTTGCTTATTATCAGCCCTGATAAAATCCCTGACTGAGCATTCAGTCTGGCTTTGCTCAGGAATCATCATAGCTGAGTCTGTGTTTTCTGGTGTCTTTTCAAGCCCAAGCCTGCCCCTTTGTGGCTCTGCTCAGGAATCATTATAGCTGAGTCATTATAGCAAAGCCAGGCTGAATGCTCAGTCTGGGATTTTATCAGGGCTGATAAGAAGCAAGCTGAACAGTGAAGAATTAAACAGAGAGCAGGGTACGTGTTTTCTCTAATGTTCCCACTGATATATATTGTAAAATACATGAGGGTGCTTTGTCTCTGGTTCACTTTAAGCAGGTTAAAAGTAAAAAAATAAAAATGCTGCAATCAGTGAGGTGCTCAATCCTAAGTGTAAATACTCATATAATGCTAACGATTGTGCTGACTCACTACATGCACTATTAAGCACAATTTATGAGCACAATCTTCAGCAATATATGGGCTTGAATCACTAACCAGTGCTAACTCAGTTAGCACGTATTAAGGCTTTGCCTGTGCAAACTAGGGTGCTAAGTAGTTTGCACGGGCAAAGCTGTTACTGTTCGCGTGCTATTTTAACGTGCACACCGCGTAACACAGTGCATGCACACAGCGCTATGCCATCGGCTCCGTTTGCGTGCAAAATCGCATGCAAAGTATGCTTATCACGCTACTTAGCACGCGAAGCAGCTGATTTTGCACACAAACTTTACGCGCGCAAACTCTTACACGCATATTAGCACATGAACAAGCAGTTTGCACATGCTAAGGGGCTTTTCACTGGCGTGCTAACAAAGCACGCTTTTGTGAATCAAGCCCTATGTGTTTTACAAATGCTGGAGATGTGGAACAGTCTGGAAACAATGGCTCACATCTAATGTGCATACCTCTCCTGAAACCATTACTCATGACTTTTCTCATATTGGATTTTTTTTTCTCATCAATATCTTTGAATCACCTACTACTTAAAAACACAAAGTTTCATGCATCTCGGCCAATGCTGTTTGCTTCATCGCAAATGTCTTACGTTACATGGATTTTGCATGCCATGCCACTGGTTTTTGTCAGTTAAAAAAAAAAAAAAAAGAAAAGAAAAAAAGGCACAGACCATGAGCAAATATTTTCCATAGAAATGAAAAATGACTGTTGAAAATAAAAGTCAGCATTGCAGTATAAATGAGAGCTAAACATGAACCCACTCACTCAGTCCTCCAAAGTCATAAACTTGTGTACTTTAAACCATAAACAACTACCAACATTTTATCACAAGCCTAGCATGAAAAATATAGTCATGAAAGGATTTGTTTCCACTTTACTGCGGAAGTGTATGTATCAGTTTAACAAAGAATGACAGAATGAACAGGCTAGCTTCAGTCATACGAAGGTAGATAAAGGCAAATAAAACCCGGTATACATGTAGTTTGTATAGGAAAAACGATCCTAACTAATAAAACGCCTGCGTCGCTGCGTCTTCCTCCTGCATGTCCCTGTGTCTGTGCTTTTGCATACTGAGGAGGACGGAGCTAGGGGTGGGCGTGCGCAGTGCGCACACAAGCATGCAGGCACACATGCTCGGGCGTGCGCGCATGTGCGGTGACATGCGGCCGGCAGCGGTGATGGGCTGGAGGGGAAGGGGGTTGTGAGGGTGGTCTAGATCCTGTTATTATAACGGGCTTAGGTCCACTAGTTTGATTACAAAACTGCAAACTTAGCTGAAAAGAACTGCAAGACAGGTAGTGCAAAACAAAGGAGCACAGTTTGAAGAACAAAAAGCAGCAATGTAACCTTTGTAATCAACAATAGAGATGAGCTGAACTATACTGCAGGCGAATAGTTCACAGCGAGCAAGGGGTGTTCAAAATCCGCATCTAACCCAATTTTTTTTTTAATAATTTGCATTTGCAGTTTTCCCATAGACTTTAATAGAAGGCAAGTGGCAGCCGACTTTAGCGGTTAACCTCCTAACGACTGCATCATGCCGATGGGCATGAACGCAGTGGCTCCCCCAGGGACGCCTAATGCCGATTGAAGTCAAATCCTGGGGGTGTGTTTTGCATCAGATCGCGCTTGCCGATGCACACGCATCTCCCCTTGAATGACAGAGCTCCACTCTGTCATTAGTCTCCCAGGGGCAGTCACCACTAGGAGACTGTTAGACGGCGAATTCACTGTCTATTTACAATGCACAACACTGCGATCTAAGGCAGCGCTGTACTGGGGACAGCCGTGTCACTCGGCTGTCCCCTACAGAGCAACAGGAGCGATTGGCTGTCATAGGCTAATGTCTATGACAGCCGATCGCGGTGATTAGCTGGCAGGGAGGGAGGGAGGACTTGTAGTAAAAAAAAAAATAAAAGTAAAAAAATGTAAATTTACTAAAAAAAAAAAAAAAAAAAAAACCAACAAATAAATAAAATAAAAAATAAACATCCTGGGAGCGATCAGAGCCCACCAACAGAAATCTCTGTTGGTGGGCAGAAAAGGGGGAGGGATAACTTATGTGCACAGTTATAAGGCCCTGCAGCAAGCCCTTAAAGCTACAGTGGCCTAAATTGTAAAAAATAGCCTTGTCACTGGGGGGGGGGGGAGGGGGGGGGGAGGGGGGGGGTGTAAGCCTATGGTACTGAAGAGGTTAATAACAAAGCCTCCTTACGTGCTAGACACACCAAATTTTCAGAGTATGTGGAGGGGGACAGTGAATACAAGAGGAAAAAAAATAAAAAAGACATTGTCAGGAACCAGCGCCGCGGCATGTCTGCAGATATGGTTCCCGACTGCGGGTTTGACCAGATTGAGAGGAGGAGCAGCCTTATTCAAGCTACCACAAGGCTGTCACCCCTCAACACACTTCTCACTGCCACCACTAGCTGCTGCTAGACACTTCAACAATTCCCACTCTGTTGTCTAGTGGCTTGCATGCAGTCCGCGTTTTCGTATTTGGGTCAGCTTTGTTCTTAAGGCCAAATATGGGAACGCCACACACACAGTACAATCGTACAGTAGCAAGGCACAATCAGGCACTGAACTTGTAACGCAAATTACACTGCAGTCTCTTTCTAGGCTATGAGTCGTTAGTACATCAGAAGTCAGGCTTATTAAATAAATATTTAATGTTCCAAAAAGTGGAACAATGCAGACAAGAACATATACAAAAGGATTTACAAAAACAAAGTAAAAATTACAAAGATACACAGGAAACAAAGATACACACAAGACAGTTTGCATAAAAATAAAAACGGGAGTAAACGTTACCAGTACGAGGTCTAACTTGGTCGTGGGAAGACACAAATTTCTGATTCGCTCAGGATCATCTCTAGCTATGCGCTACCTCCAAGAGAAGATGATTTTAGGCATCTGGCCCTGCTGGGAGATATGCCTTGAGGCTGCAAGCCTGTTTGGAAGGGGAGGAACTAGTTTTAATTAACTTTCCAGACATTTCCCATCTCCCCATAGATCTAATTTTCACAGGTAAAATTGTATTTTAACACACACATCAAAAGACCTGAGTAAGGGCTTCCTGGCTGGCCTAGCGTTCTTTAACATTCCAGCAGGCTGTTGTATGTAAATTCCTGGCTCCTGTGCTGGTTTGATCTGCATCAAAGCACATTGCAGCCAGTCCAGGTGTGAATTCTGGACAATGGCTGGCTAATAGTCTAATTACCCGTTTCCTTGTTATAGGTATTTTAGACTTCCTTACTACAAGTTACAGGTCTCAATCGCTCCAAAGCAAAATACACATCTGAGACAGTATTTCATAGCAGACCAAAGGTAAGGACATGACTGGCTATTGGCCTAATTATCCATTTCCTTGCCAGAGACTAGCAAACCAATTTAGCATTTCCTGCTCCTACTATTCACAAGAGTTCACCTTTAGATGCAAATGTGCTATTTCCGGGCGACAACTACAGTACGTCATAAAGTAGAAAGTGAAGCCGGCACCATCCAAGTGAATTCAATGCTCTTTTATTTAGTATCAATGTGTCATATCAGGATAAATACAGCAGTTTCAAGCAACGTTTCAGAGCTTCCGCCCCGTTATCAAGCTATTGCTGCATCAGTAATACACAATGGTTGTCAAACTCGTATTATATAGTATCATCAATCAGTGATAGCCAATCAATTCAAACCCAGTTTCAACCTATCATAATGATCCTAGTGAACACGGACCTGATACAGAACTATTAGGCTAGACACTGACTGGATGCTGATATAAGGTATCCTCCCACTCCCATACACCCACTCTGACTCACCTCCTCCGCCCCTCATAGTCCATCCTCCACTCTCTCGTTCACTCCATGCAGGCCGCACTAAGCGGACCTGATGGGGAACTACCAGAGTATCACATCGGCTCCAGCGCGCCTGCGCCGCTGCTGTACATGTGGATAGACTGTGTGTGACGAATCCGCGGGACTCGCCCGTGGCTATTCGTCACAAGATGTAAGGCGGGGTGGAGGTGGCGGCCAATAGCGAGGTGCCACATCATAAACTGAATAGGATGCGGCCAATTGGTCACATAGGCGATCGCCGATTAGCATATACAAATAAACAAAGGACACATTACTCATAAACAGTGCGGTGAAGACGTCGCACACAAGTGTCAGCAATATAATCCATCAGAGGACATGAGAATGAACTAGCGTATATCACCCGACAGGCTAGTGGATATATGCAAGAAAAGGGGGGAACAAAGGGATTTACTGAATTTCTCAAAGGGCTTAGGACTCCAGGCCATCCACAGCAAGCAGACTGACAAAAGTACAAGCCAGAGTGTGCATAAAGCTAACATTAACCGACAATATGATAGAACTACAAAGGATTTGAACTGATTGGCTATTACTGATTGATGATATTATATAATATGAGTTTGACAACCATTGTGTATTACTGATGCAGCAATAACTTGATAAAGGGGCGGAAGCCCTGAAACGTCGCTTGAAACTGCTGTATTTATACTGATATGACACATTGATACCAAATAAAAGAGCATTGAATTCACTTGGATGGTGCAGACTTCACTTTCTACTATTGGACTTCTTGATCTGGAGTGCTAACAGATCATAACCGAGGCACATCTACTTTTGGCAACAGCGGGGACGCTCCACAATCCTATTAAACTACAGTATGTCATAGCTCCACAGATGTGAGACCCATGTCTCACTGCTAGAACCACTCCAATCTGGATTTCGGCCTGCCCACTCAACCGAAACTGCTCTCACCAAAGTGGTCAACGACCTTGCCTTAGCTAAAGCTGAAGGTAAATACTCCATTCTCCTCCTCCTTGACCAGTCAGCAGCTTTTGACACAGTAGATCATCCCCTACTCCTCCAGTCCCTCCAGTCCTTGGGCATTCACGATCTCGCCCTGTGCTGGCTTTCATCCTACCTCTCCAACCGCTCCTTCACGACCGCCTTCAATGAGTCCTCGTCCACCCTCAACCACCTGTCGGTGGGAGTCCCCCAAGGTTCGGTCCTTGGCCCCCTACTGTTCACCCTATACACATCCTCCATTGGCAAGGTTATCTCCTCCATGGGTTTTAACTATCATCTGTATGCAGATGACACCCAGATCTACCTCCACACCCCTGACATATCCACCACTACCATGGACAAGGTCTCCTCCTGCCTATCAGCCATCTCCTCCTGGATGTCCGCTAGGTTCCTGAAACTAAATCTAGACAAAACGGAATTTATGATCTTCCCACCCCGGCCATTCACGAACCTCCTAGATGTGCATGTCACTGTTAACCACACTACCATTCGCCCTACCTCTCAAGCCCGCTGTCTGGGTGTCACCCTGGACTCCGCACTCTCCTTCACTTCCCACATCCAAAATCTCACAAAGTCCTGCAACTTCCACCTTCGTAACATCTGTAAGATTCGCCCTTTCCTGACCTCTGCCACCACCAAACTCCTCATCCATGCCCTCATAATTTCCCGCCTTGACTACTGCAATGCCCTGCTGTCTGGTCTCCCTATGACCCGAACAGCCCCACTGCAGTCCATCATGAATGCGGCAGCCAGAATTATCCACTGCTCCCATCGCTCCACCACGGCAGATCCCCTCCTAGAATCCCTCCACTGGCTTTCTATCCAATCCAGAATCAGATTCAAGATACTGTGTCTGACCTACAAATCTGTCCACAAAACCTGTCCAACCTACATTTCCGATCTTACTCAGAGGTACCGTATATACTCGCAAGCAAGCCGACCCGCATGTAAGCCGACCCCCCCACTTTTACCCAAAAAAACAGGAAAAAATGATTGACCCTCATGTAAGCCGGGGGTAGGAAACGCTGGCCGCGTGATCCCCCCAGTATGTCCCAGTATAGCTAGTATAGTGCCCAGTATAGGTAGGTAGTGCTCAGTATAGCAAGTAAAATGCCCCAGTATAGCTAGTATAGTGCTCAGTATAGCTAGTATAGTGCTCAGTATAGCTAGTATAGTGCTCAGTATAGCTAGTATAGTGCTCAGTATAGCTAGTATAGTGCTCAGTATAGCTAGTATAGTGCTCATTATAGCTAGTATAGTGCTCAGTATAGCTAGTATAGTGCTCATTATAGCTAGTGAAGTGCCCCAGTTTAGCTAGTATAGTGCTCAGTATGGGTAGGTAGTGCTCAGTATAGCTAGTAAAATGCCCCAGTATAGCTAGTATAGTGCTCAGTATAGCTAGTATAGTGCTCAGTATAGCTAGTGAAGTGCCCCAGTTTAGCTAGTATAGTGCTCAGTATAGTGCCCCATTATAGCTAGTATAGTGCCCCTCTATAGCTAGTATAGTGCCCCCAGTATAGCTAGTATAGTGCCCCCAGTATAGCTAGTATAGTGCCCCCAGTATAGCTAGTATAGTGCCCCATTATAGCTAGCATAGTGCCCCATATAGCTAGCATAGTGCCCCAGTATGGGTGGGTGGGTAGGTGCTGTCCCTCCCCGCTCCCCCCGCGGCCGCCGCCGCTGCTGCTATTACCTTAGGCGGCGCCGCTTCCTCTATCCCCGTCCTCCTCCGGTAGTAACTCATTCACAGCAGCGCGCCTCTCGCTGCTGTGATGACGAGGAAACCATAGAGAGCGGCTTCCTGTAGCGCGATGCCGTTACTATGGGAACCGCTCTCTATGGTTTCCTGCATCATCACAGCAGCGGGGGGCGCGCTGCTGTGAATGAGTTACCGGAGGAGGACGGGGATAGAGACAGCGGCGGCGCCTAAGGTAATAGCAGCGGTGGCCGCGGGGGGAGCGGGGAGGGACAGCACCTATCCACCAACCCACCCATGACTCGCAAGCAAGCCGACCCCCCAACTTTTGGCCCACTTTTGGGGGGTCAAAAATTCGGCTTGCTTGCGAGTATATACGGTAAACACCTAGCCGCTCACCCCGCTCTTCCAATGAACTTCGCCTAAATGCCCCCCGCATCACCCAGTCCCATGCACGCCTCCAGGACTTCTCAAGAGCTGCTCCAACACTATGGAACTCCCTACCTCCACCCATTAGGGCAGCCCCCTCCTTCAACATCTTCAAGAAAGCCCTCAAAACTCACCTTTTCACTCTGGCCTACTACCCCTCACAGGTGCTCTAAACCTACAGCTGAACTCTAGTCCCCTACCATTCGTGTCCTTACCTCTCCCTCTAGATTGTAAGCCTTTGGGCAGGGTCCTCCTCCTTTTGTGTCCTACCTGATCTTGCACCTCCATTACTGTGAACCCATGCTATGCATCTGAGTGAACCTAACTTGCCTAATCTCCATGCTCCATCCAGTCACTGACTAAGCATTACCTGGTACTCATACTATGGTGTGTGATCTGGTTTTCTTGTATTCCTGTAATGTCATATTGCTGTATGTCACCCCTAAATATTGTCTGTAACCTAAATTAATGTTCAGCGCTGCGCAGTTGGCTGATGGTGTAATGGTTAAGGGCTCTGCCTCTGACACAGGAGACCAGGGTTCGAATCTCGGCTCTGCCTGTTCAGTAAACCAGCACTAATTCAGTAGGAGACATTTGGCAAGTCTCCCTTACACTGCTACTGCCAATAGAGCGCGCCCTAGTGGCTGCAGCTCTGCGCTTTGAGTCCGCAAGAAGAAAAGCGCAATATAAATGTTATTTGTCTTGTCTTGTCTTGTCTAATATGTTGGTGCTTTATAAATACAATAAATAAATAAAGAAAATAAATGTGAGGTAGACAAACAAGATGGAGGCTACCTTAGATACTAATAAAAAAACGGTACCAATGTTCTGCATATTACCGTACATTTTATCATCACCACATATATCATCACACTTATAGTTTTTGAGAAAATCGATTTTGAAGTCTCATAGGAAAAAATAATACATTTAAAGGATCTCTGTCGCGAAAATCTTAAAATTTTAAATACATGACAACATATACAAATAAGAAGTACGTTTCTTCCAGAGTAAAATGAGCCATACATTACTTTTCTCCTATGTTGCTGTCACTTACAGTAAGTAGTATAGCTCATCTTCTCAAAGGGGTTCTTAGGGTTTTCTTTATTTTGAAAAGCAGTTACTGAATGGCAGTTGCTCTGTCCAACTGCCAAAAAAGTGTGCAGCGAGCAGGGAGGCTGGCCAGCATCTTTGTATAAATCTTTTTCAGGGAATGTCTTTATAAAGAATAAAGGCCATGCTGAGAATCTCCTACGGAGAGATGGACTAGCCCAAAATCTGTCGGTAATGTCAGATTTCTATACTTACTGTAAATGACAGCAACTTAGGAGAAAAGTAATTTATGGCTTATTTTACTCTGGAAGAAATTAACTTCTTATTTGTATATATTTTACATTTTAAGATTTTCGCGACAGTTCCTCTTTAAATGCAACTAAATTAGCAAACTTAACAGCAGTGTAAATTTACATATATCAAAAGAAAGAGCAATGAATTTCATGACAAAACCTGCCGAAGTAGAAAACACTTTGGCCAAGGGATTGCTGTACAGCCGCAATATGGCTGTATAAAGATCCCTGGCAACTATACCTATTTTTGAAACATTTTTTTTAACCACTTTACCCCCGCGCGTACGGATTTCTCCGCCCCTTTTTCCATCCTTTCACCCCCAGGGACGGAGAAATCCGTACTTTGCGCACTCCCGCCGCTGTCTGCGCTCCCGCTCGTAAACACGCCGCCCGCCGCTAGTAAACACGCCGCCGCCCGCTCGCCCAGAGATCAACGAACGGGAAAATCCATTCCAGTTCGTTGATCTAAGCCCCGCAATGATCTGCTGCCGCTCGGCTGAGCAGCGCGATCATTGTGAAAAATAACAAAGTCCCAGCCTCTTTCTACTTCCTGCAAGCGTCCGGAAGGAATGCAGGTCGCATGAAACAAATTGGTAATGTTGCCATCTTGTGGCCAAATAGTAAAACTACACCCTAACCATTTTTTACACACAAATAAACTTGTTTTACACAAAAAATTAACTCCTTACCTCCCACACTCCCCAATTTTTTTTTTTGTAATTAAAAAAAAAATAAAAAATTTACAATCTAAAAAAAATACATAAATAGTTACCTTAGGGACTGAACTTTTTAAATATTTATGTCAAGAGGGTATAACACTGTTACTTTATAAACTACTTGTAATTAGGGATGGACGCAAAACTGAAAAAAATGCACCTTTATTTCCAACTAAAATATTGGCGGCAAACATTGTGATAGGGACATAATTTAAACTGTTTTATAACCGGGATAAATAGGCATATACATTTAATGGGTTTTAATTACAGTAGCATGCATTATTTAAAAACTATAAAGGCTGAAAACTGAAAAATAATACATTTTTTCCCACATTTTTTCATATTTTCCCATTAAAACACATTTAGAATAAAATAATTCTTGGCATAATGTCCCACCTAAAGAAAGCCTAATTGGTGGCGAAAAAAGCAAGATATAGTTCATTTCATTGCGATAAGTAATGATAAAATTATAGACGAATGAATGGAAGGAGCGCTGAAAGGTGAAAATTGCTCTGGTGGTCAGGGGGTAAAACCCCTCAGTTGGGAAGTGGTTAATGTTCAGAGTGTGGGAAATTTAAAAAAATTACGTTTTTTTTTTTAATATCCCACACTCTGAAAAAATGTTTAAAAAATAGGTAAAGTTGCCAGGGGTCTTTATACAGCCATATTGCAGCTGCATAGCGATCTCTGGCCAAAGCGTTGCGACCTCGGCAGGGTTTACGTACGGACTCTCTGGAAATCCCTTCATGAACTTCATTGCTCTTGCGATATATGTAAATTTACACTACCGTTAGGTTTGCTACATTACCTGTCATTTATCATTTAAATGTATTATTTTTTCCTATGAAACTTTAAAATCGATTTCCTCAAAAACTATAAGGTCTTTTTTAAAATGTTTGGTGTTTCTAGCACGTAAGGGGGCTTTGCTATTTACCGCTAAAGTCGGTGGCCATTCACCTGCCATTGAAGTCTTTGGAGATTTGCAGATTCGCGAATTTTTGCAGAGATTCGGATTCAAAATTTGCAAACCCAAAATTTGATATTCGCCCCATTACTAATCAACAATTATTGCTGGGACTTAATTCTATGAATATTCAGCTTTGAAACAGTTAATTGCTGAACACTTTGTTGTGCTTGCAGATTTAAGTTCAGACTGGAAGGCTTTGAAATAAGGCTCTTTAAATTTCAAATATTCTGAAAATGTCAACACTACCCATCAAGGATATAATTTTGATTGTACAATTTTACTAAATCTATGGAGTGAGGGATAAAATGAATGAGTGAACATACTTTGAACACTTTCGGTAGCCTTTATTATTACATAGATGTGGTAAATTTTGTACAAACAAAGGCTTTTGTTTGTAGGGACCAATTTTGGGGATTTGTAAAGGCTCATACACACGGGGTACGGCCGTCGCCGCAACCACGTGGCACGCGCGTGTTGCGGCGACGGTTCGCCCGTGTGTATGACGCGCGCGCCCCGGACCGTCGCCCGTCGGAGCTGTCGCCAGGCGATTGACATGTTCAATCGCCGGCTACAGCCGTCGCCGCAACCTCGCCGGAACTGTCGCTAGCCCCGCATGTGTATGCGGGCTAGCGACAGCTACCCACACACAGTACACGGAGCATCCGGCGGGGGGGAGGAACCTCGGCGACAGCTTCCGCCGCATCGCTAATCCCTCTGCTGCCGTGTGTATGCAGAGGGACTTGGCGACGAGCTGTCGCCGAACTGTCTCCGAACTGTCGCGCACACGCTCCCGTGTGCAGCGACAGCTACAATTGTCCCCTCGTGAGTACTTAGCTTAAGGGAACCTGAGTGCTTGGAGAAAAATCACACAAACAGAGGGAAAATATACAGACCGCATGCCAATAGTGTCCTGACCAGGATTTGAACTTAGGACCTTAGGTTAAAGCATTGGTCACTTAGCTGCCATGCTGTTTGCACTGCTCATAGTGAGAGATATGAAAAAGGAACAAACCGCATGGCAATCCCACAATCCTTTTACTGCTTTCATTGCAGGCTCTGATATTGTGCAAAGTTACCTGTTATAATCTTTGTTGACTTTGCAATCTAACAATAAAAATGTATACGGTATGTTATGGCCAAAGTCAGAAGTGTGGCCAATTCCCAAATTAGTCAGCCAATGTAGAAAGTGGCCAAGAGATGTGGCCAATGTCCGATATAAGAGAATACATTGTACCTTGGTTGGTGAGGTGACCACAAAGCATTTTCTTCTGAATGTGCAACATGCAGGCCTATCCCTAACACAAACTTTTTCTTCTCTGGGGCCTACTACTAACCTCCCCTTCTCCTCTGCCTAACACTAGAAAGTGAAAAGACACCAGGCAAATAGTGAAATGGCAGGAAATCTATTTTGCACATTGGCCGGCCAAAGTTGGTCAGTGATGTTACAACTAAATTGATCATTTTGAAAAATGCCCAGCCAGTTCCCACTTTGGCCAACTTCTGGCTTTGGCCATAACATAAATAACAAGCTTAAACACTCCACCATAGAGTGCAGGATGACACCCACAGAAGGACTTGGTCCAGCGATAGACGAATGTGAGCCTAACACAGTGACTGACTGCACACAGACCCATTCCATGGCATTATTATTCCTGGTTTTTACATGTCCGTGTCTTCATTGGATACTCATCCACTCATCTTACCCTGATATACTGAATCTGAATCATGAGGAGACATGTTAGGACCCTAGAAAAACTGCTGTGCTAATTACCGTAATACAGGTACCTATATGCTTTACTTCATACAGCTAAGTGAAGCCATGTATTCGTCCAAAAATACATGAAATTATTCAATAACAAATATTTTTTATTTATAGATACCTTTAAAAAATGATAATTCAGGCACTAATTATATTTTTGAGTTACAGCTTTTTTTCCCCACAAAGTCTAGTGATGCCTTTAAATATTCATGCTAAAACTTATTTAAACAGAACTGAAGCAAAAAAAAAACAAAAAACGATATAATGAATTGTATGTGTAGTATGGATAATGAATAGAACATTTGTAGCAAATAAAAAGCAAAGAAAAGAATCTTCTATTTTTATTTTCAGTTATATAGCTTTTTTTATTGTAGAACATTGCATCATTCTGTCATATTTGCAGTTTACAAGCCACACTCTGTATTTAAAACATAGCAGAGCTAATGACCCTTTGAACTTCCCTGCATTCAAACCTTATTTCAACCTGTCTCTTACTGTTTCTTGCAATAAATACAGAGGCGCCAGCAGATTAAAATTGATCATAAGTAAAATCGGATAGCATTTGGGGGGCAAGGGTGGACTTACCTCCGCAAAACCAAACACAACCACTATGTATGGTTTAAACGAGTTTTAATTCGTACTCCAAAACATATGCAATGCGTTTCACGGGTCTCTAGCCCGCTTCCTCAGGCAAAAATACAGATATGAGTAACTTAGGAGTTGTGCAGTTAAGTACAGCGCTTTTGGGCACAATCCTATCTGTATTTTTGCCTGAAGAAGCAGGCTAGAGACCATATGTTTTGGAGTACGAATTAAAACTTGTTTAATCCATACATAGTGGTTGTGTAACAAACTTACCTGGTATATGGAAGAGCAGAGGCGCCAAAAGAGTAAAAATATCTAAAAGGTTTAAAAGTATTCAGGTGGCGGTGGTGGCCCAGCAGCACCCAAAACAGACACGATGCTGTTGATTGAAGAGATGATAATTTATTCACATACTCCTATAAAAGATTGCTCATATTTAATAGGAGTATGTGAATAAATGATCGTCTCTTCAATCAACAGCATCGTGTCTGTTTTGGGTGCTGCTAGGCCACCACCGCCACCTGTATACTTTTAAACCTTTTAGATATTTTTACTCTTTTGGCGCCTCTGCTCTTCCATATATCAAGTTATCCACCCTTGGTGGAAGGGTGAAATACCCTCTTTTCCTTCTACAGAGAGCGACATCTTAGCCCTGAGCAGGGGCGTTTCTAGGGTCCTTGGAGATCGGGGGCACCTGTGGGCACCAGGTGGGGAGGTATATGGCAAAAATGGGCATGGCCATGAGGTGAGTGGGCGTGGCCATGGGTGGGGCCAAATGTACATGAACTTAGCAGCGGTGTAAGCTACAGATAATGGGCCTGCCCATCGAAATATTGGATGGAGCCCCCTGTCCTTTATTTAGATAATTTACAATCAGTATAGGCATAGATCAAAGATGTATACGCACATACAATTTTGATTGGTCAATCACTGACCCCCAATTTTACCACCCCCGTGCAGTAAGTGGGCCAACAGAAAATGAATTTTATGAACAGAGCTAAAATTGGCTAATCAAAATTGTATGTGTGTACCAGGCTTTACAGCTAATACTGTACATACTGAAAGTAGCAGGGATCAGCATACAATATAGCTGGTTTACAATAAGTAAAGGCACAGAGTAACACCTTACACTGTACACACTGGAGGTAAATCAGCACACAGTGCAGGCACTAGAGAACAGCGTATACTGTACATACTGTAGGCAGCAGAATTCAGCACACTGCAGCTAGCGTGCCAAAAATATGAGGATCACGTTGTGCGGCGTACTTATCGCGCAGCACCGAAAAATGGGTGGGCCATGGACCAGAATATAGGTGTGGTAACGGTTGGAGACAAATTTACATGAACCTAGCAATGGTGGGACATTAGATTATGACAGTGGTGGCGAACCTTTTGGAGGCCGAGTGCCCAAACTGCAACCCAAAAGTCACTTATCTAAATACTGTACAAACGTTTTAACTCATACATGAACATTATGGAAAATCCAAGTTGAAAATAAACTGTGAAGATAAACAATTTCATCCATCCTACTCCTGAAAAATGTATTCAATTTTTTAGAACCTCCCAGTTTTATTTTCTGTTTTAAAAAGCTAAAAAAGTAGGTTTAATGCTATTGTCTCATATGATAAGGATTCAGCTTTTCCCACAGTCTCGCAGTTAGCAATCATGTGACCCCCAACAAGACAAATTCAGCAATCATGAGGCCCCCAACAGGGCCGGCCTTAGGTTTCACAGCGCCCTGAGCGAAACCTGATTTTTGTGCCCCCCCCTTATCCTCTTGCCGCGTGCGCACACACACAGGCCCATACGCAATTCACCTTATCTCCTGAGATATCTCCTAGGACAGTGGTTCCCAACCTTTTTGACATTGTGACACAAATGCTCAGATCTCTTTGACCCGTCACATATGTATAATGGAAAAAATACTATTAATAACCACGTCTGGATGGAAAGAGTGCATTATCCTGAATACACTTAAAAAAGAAGGGTAGAACCTTTCAGGCATATTAATAAAAACAATCAGTGAGACAGTTAGCCCCCCCCCCCATTTAGAATGACAGCACAGCACCGACAATTTGCACCACGCGTTATAGCCGCAGTGCGTCCCACCCAAAGAAATGCCCTCAGACTCAGTATAAGTAGGTAGTCAGGTATAGGTGCCCTCAGTATAGGATCTTATGTGTAGGTGCCCTCAATATAGGTAGCCAAGCATAGGTGCCCCCAGTATAGGAAGTCAGTTGAAGGTCTCCATCCCCCCCATAGGTAGCCAGGCGTAGGTGCCCTCAGTAAAGGGAGCCAGCTATAAGTGCCCCCAAGTGTAGTAAATCAGGTGTAGGTGCCCTCAGTATAGGCAACCAACTATAGGCGCCCCCTTAGAAGACGGCGCCCTGAGCGACCGCTCCGCTCGCTCAGGTCAAAGGCCGGCTATGGCCCCCAACAAATCATGAGGCCCCAAACAAGACAAATTCAGCAATCATGAGGCCTCCAACAAATCATGAGGCCCCCAACAAGACAAATTCAGCAATCATGAGTCCTCCAACAAATCATGAGGCCCCCAACAAGACAAATTCAGCAATCTTGAGGCCCCCAACAAATCATAAGGCTCCCAACAAGACAAATTCAGCAGTCATGAGGCACATAAATAGACAGCATTTCACATATATAGGCAGAATGCCCCCTTAATATGGTAGCCCCCCAAGTTAGGTAGTGAGTGACAGGGACCCCCAGGTTAGCTAGTGAGTGACAGGCACCTCCAATTAGGTAGTGAGTGACAGGGACCCCGATAGTGAGTGACAGGGAGCTCCTTTAGGTAGTGAGTGAGTGCCAGGGAGCCCCTTCAGGCAGTGAGTGAGTGCCAGGGAGCCCCTTTAGGTAGTGAGTGAGTGCCAGGGAGCCCCTTTAGGCAGTGAGTGAGTGCCAGGGAGCCCCTTTAGGCAGTGAGTGAGTGCCAGGGAGCCCCTTTAGGCAGTGAGTGAGTGACAGGGAGGCCCTTTAGGTAGTGAGTGAGTGACAGGGAGGCCCTTTAGGCAGTGAGTGAGTGCCAGGGAGCCCCTTTAGGCAGTGAGTGAGTGCCAGGGAGCCCCTTTAGGTTGTGAGTGAGTGCCAGGGAGCCCCTTTAGGCAGTGAGTGAGTGACAGGGAGCCCCTTTAGGAAGTGAGTGAGTGACAGGGAGCCCATTAGGTACTGAGTGAGTGACAGGGAGCCGCCGCCGCCGCTCCCCCCCCTTACCTCGCAGTCAGCAGACCTCAGGAACAGCGGCGACCCAACCAGCAGTACGAGCGGGCGCCAGACGCACCCGCTCTATATGCGGAAGTGATGTCACTTCCGCATATCAGTGCGGGCGCTGGGTCCTAGCGCCCACACGATTGGTCGCCACCTGATCGAGGTCTGAGTGACGCGGCGGCGGCTGGAGGGGGCCGCTGACAGAGGGGGTGAGCAACGGCCGGGCGGAGATCCGTGGCACCCCAGGACAGATTGGGGGCACGTGCCCCCCCAAAATAGGGCTAGCGACGCACCTGGCCCTGAGTGGGGACAGGCCTAATCTCCCCACCTGCTCATTCAGTGGTTGCCTAAAGGGCAACCCAGGTTTGTAAGTATATTACTTACGTTTCATTATTACCTCATTTTCCAAAACATACTACACTATATTGGGCTCTCGGTCTCCATTTGTTAACTTACCTGGTATGGTCTCTGCAGGCTGCTCTGATAGTGTGGAGCAACTGGAGGAAGCTTCCTCTTCCTCTTTGGTCAAACGCATCCTTGGCTTCCCTGTAGACATGAATCAGCATGATGGCATCCCCGGCCCCCTGTAGATGTGGGTCGGCGTGTTTCTGGCAGGACGCGCGCAGCTCAGAGCTGCCTTTATAGGCTGAGGAGGCATGTCTGATGGGGTGTCATCTGTGATGTCATCAGCCGACACCTTTTTGCAGGAGGTGCTGTCAATTCTGGGGGCTGGGCTTTTGCTCTGCCTCCTGGGTACTTAAGGCCAGAGTATTCACTTGCTCGTTGGCCTTGATACTAATTAGTTAGCTGGTTCTTGGCCCTAGCTAGTGACAAATTGAGAGCTACATTTCATATATTGCGCATCAGCGCGATATATATGTACTCTAGTCAGTCAGTCTCATTAATCTGTAGTATTATATATTTGTAATATTATCATATCGTAATATTGTATATTATCTGTGTACTGGCCTTTTGCCTGCCTCTTGATCTCGCTCTTGCCTAGCCCTTCTATACCACTGTCATCTGATATATGTGTATGACTCAGCCTGTCCCTGACTTTGCTACTGTTTGATCCTTCCAATACGACTGACATCTGACTTATGTGTATGACTCTGCCTGTTTATTGACTATGATTTTGCCTAACTCTATTGTACTTCACTCATCTGCTCTTGTAAACGACTTCGGCCGGACCCTGACTACGCCTTTCTCACTAGAACTGAGATTTACACTAGTTACGCTAGATCTCTTCAAGTATCAGCGTGATAGGTTGTGTTTGGTTTTGGGGAGGTAAGTCCACCCTTGCCCCCAAATTTTTATCCGATTTTACTTATGATCAATTTTAATCTGCTGCCGCCTCTGTATCTATTGCAAAAACTGTTATCCACCTGGTGGATGGGTGTTAACACCCCTTCTTTCCTTCTACAGAGAGCGACTTTTTAACCTGAGTGGGGACAGGTCTATTGTGTATCTTATTGCTTTTTATTACCGGTATTGCTGTATCTATTGTCTATTACCTGTATTGTACTGTTGGTCACCCCTGTTATCATTGTCTGTAATCTTATGTATTGTACAGCGCTGCGTAATATGTTGGTGCTATATAAATCCAATTAATAATAATAATATCCCCATAAGCACTTGAGTAGTTGCCTGAGTCTGGCAACCCACATTTGTGAGTATATTTCTATCTTTTGCTAGTTTAGCATTCCGTTATAATCAATAATACACTATTGAGGGCTCTTGATTGTGTTTTTCCTCTGTTTTACATATCTCACTGTTTCTTGTTTGTTTAATTGCTTGTTTGTTTAATTGCTTGGGACTGTCTTTGACCCAAGTTGGATCAAGGAGCTCAGAGGAGCTCTTTTGCATAGATAACAACTGAATTTTCTTAACTCTTCCTGTACTAGAAAATAATATGAACTATTTTCTTTGCTACCATGTCTCTATTTCTAAGCTGTACTTAACATACAATTCATTATCTAATACGTTTATTTTCGCTTCAGGTTTGCTTTAAGTGTGTGGCATTAATATTAAGGAATGAAAATGTTTATGACAGTGTTTTTGATGCGCTTCTTAGTACTTTGTTTAAGTCAAGTTCCTCTAAGTGCATGTGATTGTGGTATGTTTAACATCTAAGTGCACAATGACATTAACAACATCCTAAAAGGGATTGCACTTACAAGTAAAGGGAGGCAAATATTGGAAATGGTCGAGTGATAGGATGTAAGTATAATTAATTGTGTTGTCTTACCCTTCATGTACAAGTGTGCTAATGATCCTAGACAGGAATGGAAGCATTTTATCTTAATCCAGTCCGCTTTTCCGCTCCTTTGATGTGGTACGAGTTTAGTAAAAGTATTATACACTCATTGTTGAAATAATGCTATGGCCCCTCATTTATAGCACATTAATCTTCCCAGAGAAGATAGCTAGACTGACTGGAAGGTATCCATGATATTAAGCAGTTCATGAGACTGTGAAGTGCTGAGCGCGATCATGCAGAGCAACAGGCCACAGGAATGCAAACCATTCACAAAGCCAAAAGTGGAGCTAGCAGGTGGCCTCCCTATTCATCTGATGTCAACACGCTGCTCAGATCAAGACCTTTTAACATCTCGGTAGGCCTACCAGTGCTTTTAATTAAATGTAATGCAGTCATTGAATGTCCTTAAATATGAGAAAACCACACTGTTAAAAGCACACATATCTTCTGCGCACTAAGGATTGCCATAGCTATATAAATAAATACCATGGTTTAAATTAGATTGTAACGTTGTATATGTTTCAAATGGTTTCCATACGCTAGTCAATGTTACACTGAGGGACTCTTTGAAATCTTTATGACTGGCCATATTTCCCTGGAAAAATGTTCTTGTTCATATAAAGAGCTTATACATTGATATGTACATGTATATTAAGCTCTTTCGTTGCACACATTTCTGTGATTCAGGGAACAAAGACATAGCTGTTCTCATAATAAATTCAAAAAAGACAAAAATGAGACACTTCAAGGGAAGCCCTGCAAAAACTGCAAAAGCTTTGGAATGGTGTGGGACCATAATTTCTGCTATTATTATGAATGCAGGGTAATACATTTTTTTAAATGATTTATTGAATAAAAATGCTTATGTTGACATCCTAAAGAAAGTTATTCCCACCTTGCTAATGCTAGTTAGGTTTGTATGGGTTTAGCCATCATTTGGCTGAAATCACAAAAGTGAGCACATTGCAATTCACCATTACTCAGTCGTTCTATGCCACTGTCAAGAGATTTCCTGGACATCTAAAATGCATCCTTTGCATGTTTAGTGCCATGTCTTATGTTGCATTAAAATGCATTTATAAAGCTATATGTACTGGTGTGGATTTTCTCCAGCAATTTTTTTTTATGTAAAAACATTTTCAAAACATTTCTAAGGTCAAGCACAGATTATGCAGGGCTTTGCAAGACAGGGATATGAGATTAAAGGGAATCCTATGAGAAACTGGGAGATAGTGATGAGCTTGACAAAGAGAAGCAGCAGTGCTGAAGCAGGATGAGAGGTGGATGATTCGAGCGGCAGAGTTCAGAGTTCAGTATACTCCATCTGCAACATATGCTAAGAATGCTAATATAAAACTGACCTGTTGACTATGCAAGTGTATGCATGGGGAAAATGTTATTTAACAACTTGCCCTCCCCGGGACAAGTATCTCCATCCCTGGAAACACCACTATAGCTCACAGGGGCGTAGATACTCATCTATTGCCGCCACACACTCCCACTCACATTCTCGCCACCGATCAGAAGAGGGGAGATCCCATTTATTGATCTAAGTCAAGGAGATGCCTGCGATCATTGTAATACCGAAAGTAACGCATCCACGCATTGCTTCCTGTTAATGTACTAATAGTATGCTCAGGAAGATGAGTGAGGACATCTTGTGGCCAAATAGTAAAATTACACCTATATACAATTTTTTTAATAAAAAGACTTAAGCTCAACACACACCATACAATCTTGGTTGTTCAATCGTACCACTTTCATGTAGTATAAGAGCTTATCCAATCAATCATTCAAGGAATTTTCAATCTGTTGTTCCTTATAATACATAGATTTGGTAAATCTGTACAACCAAGATTGTATGGTGTGTGTTGAGCTTTACACATACGTTTAAAATTAACCCCATACCTCCCACACTCTTCCATAGTTACCCAAATAAAACGTTTGCATGTAAAAAAAAAAGAAAATTAAAAAAAATACATAAATAGTTACTTTAAGGACTGGACTTTTTTAATATGTATGTCAAGAGGGTATATTACTGTTATTCTTAAATTATGGGCTTGTAATTAGTGATGGACGCAAAACTAAAAAATTCATAGTTACATAGTTATTTTGGTTGAAAAAAGACATACGTCCATCGAGTTCAACCAGTATAAAGTACAACACCAGCCTGCTCCCTCACATATCCCTATTGATCCAGAGGAAGGCGAAAAAACCCTTACAAGGCATGGTCCAATTAGCCCCTAAAGGGAAAAATTCCTTCCCGACTCCAGATGGCAATCAGATAAAATCCCTGGATCAACATCATTAGGCATTACCTAGTAATTGTAGCCATGGATGTCTTTCAACGCAAGGAAAGCATCTAAGCCCCCTTTAAATGCAGGTATAGAAATTGCCATAACGACTTCCTGTGGCAATGCATTCCACATCTTAATCACTCTTACTGTAAAGAACCCTTTCCTAAATAAATGGCTTTTTTCTCCATGCGCAGATCATGTCCTCTAGTCCTTTGAGAAGGCCTAGGGACAAAAAGCTCATCCGCCAAGCTATTATATTGCCTTCTGGTGTATTTATACATGTTAATTAGATCCCCTCTAAGGCGTCTTTTCTCTAGACTAAATAAACCCGGTTTATCTAACCTTTCTTGGTAAGTGAGACCGTCCATACCATGTATCAATTTTGTTGGTCGTCTCTGCACCTGCTCTAAAACTGCAGTATCTTTTTTGTAATGTGGTGCCCAGAACTGAATTCCATATTCCAGATGTGGCCTTACTAGAGAGTTAAACAGGGGCAATATTATGCTAGCATCTCAAGTTTTTATTTCCCTTTTAATGCATCCCAAACTTTTGTTAGCTTTAGCTGCAGCTGCTTGGCATTGATTATGATTATTTAACTTGTTGTCGATGAGTACTCCTAAGTCCTTCTCCAAGTTTGATGTCCCCAACTGTATCCCATTTATTTTGTATGGCGCTAGACCATTAGTACGTCCAAAATGCATGACTTTACATTTTTCAACATTGAATTCCATCTGCCATGTATGTGCCCATATAGCCATCCTATCCAGATCCTGTTGCAATATGTCACTATCTTCCTGAGAGTTGATGATTCTGCACAATTTTGTTCACCTTTATTTCCAAATAAAATATTAGCACCATACATTGTACTAGAGAAATATTTTAACTGTTGCCAGGGCCGGATTTGCCATTAGGCACTGTAGGCCCGTGCCTATGGGCAGGCCATTTGTGAGAGACTAGCCGCCCTAGATTGTCCCCGTGTGTTCCTTGCGCTGCAGGATGGAGCAGAGAGCCAAACAGCCATACAGCCAGATGCAGAGGCTTGAGATGCGCAGCAGCGCTCATGGCGGTACATTACTCTCCGCTCTGCCTGCCCGCCCACACACCCAGCTTCCTGAATTTACTGTCCTAGCCAGCTCTGGTCCTAGTAGTATCGCCAGGCCAGCGCTCTGCCGATCAGACCCGCAGCTGCGCCCTCCAAGTCACATGTCACACTCTGTTGCCCGCGCTGTCATCAAAGAGATGACAGACCTGGGCAGTCTGTGGTGTGTTAGCGTTGCTAGACAATGCTGCAGGAAACTGGGGTGCTGCATAGGATAGAGAAGAACACGCTTCCTGCTGGAGGAGGAACTCTCCTAGCATGCGAGGATGGGACGAGCAGACTTGCATTCTAAATGTGCAGGTAGCAAATACTTGCAAATGAACGAAGTGTTGGAGAGGAAAGGGGGGGGGGGGGGAGATTAACAGAGCAGCCGCCTGCAGCATCAGTGTAACTGTGTGTATGTGTCTTCCCCCATCCCCATCACATGTGTGTCTCCCCTCCATCATCACATGCATGTGTGTTTGTATGCATGCTTAGGGTGAGTCTCGCCCCCCTCAGTGTGTGTGTGTGTGTCTTCCCCCCCTCATCACATGCGTCTGTGTTTGTGTGCATGCTTGGGGTTAGTCTCGCCACCCTCCGCGTGTGTGTTTTTATTTCCCCCCCTCATCACATGCGTGTATGTGTGTGTCTTCCCCCCTCATCACATGCTTGTGTGTGTCTGCATGCTTAGTGTGAGTCTAGCTGCCCTCAGTATGTGTGTGTCTCGCCCCCCCCCCCCCCTCAGTGTGGTGTGTGTGTGTATGTGTCTCTCCCCTTCATCACATGCGTGTATGTGTGTCTCTTTCCCCCCTCATCACATGCGTGTATGTGTGTCTCTTTCCCCTCTCATCACATGCATGTGTGTGTGTGCATGTCTTCCCCCCCTCATCACATGTGTGCGTGCATAATTAGTGGCAGTCCCCCTCATCCTATCATGTGGCAGTCAAGGAGATAAACTGTCTTTTTAGAATTGCAGTACCTTTCTGTATGAGAGGGGAAAGGGGGGGGGGGGAGTATTAGATGGCACTACAGTACTGAGCAGACATCTAGTCACCTTGAAGTGAAAGAGTAGGCATATTGAATGTGGGCCTGAAAACTGCCACACTTTCAACATGCCCAAAAGATTGTTCCCTCTCTGATCAACATCTATCATTGCCACATATTGCGCATCGATTTTTAATAGATTTCAGCATAAAATCTATTAAAGATCAATTACTGCCACTCCCCCAGGTGCAGGGCCGGTTTAAGCAACAATGGGGCCCCAGGGCAAAACAAACCTGGGCCCCCCCCCCCCCCAACATATACCCCAGAACAAAAATCGGCATTAGGGGACCTTTTGTGCAGCTGGTATAACAGGGTGTGAAGTCCCAATCGGTCGGAGCTCCACATTCTGGCTAGCCCAGCCTGCATGGGGGACAAGGGGTTAAAAAGTTTCAGGAGGGGGGACCCCACATAATTTTTTTTTTTTTAAATTCCCACACTCTAAACATAAAAAAAAAAATTGGGAAAATAGAAAAAAATGCCAGGGATCTTCATACAGCCATATTGCGGCTGTATAGCGATCCCTGGCCAAAGCGCTGCGACTGCGTATAGACCCCCTGGAAACCCCATCAGGAAATTTATTGCGCTTTCATTTGATGCATGTAAAATTACACTACCGTTAGGTTTCCTACTAAAAGTGACGTTTACCGCATTTAAAAGTATACTTTTTTCCTTCGAAACTTTAAAATCGATTTTCTCAAAAACTATAAGGTCTTTTTGAAAAATTGTTTTTTCCTCTTATTCCTAATGATCTCCTTAACATATCCTGCAAATTTAGGGTTTCTAGCATTTAAGGTGGATTTGCTATTAACCATTAAAGTCGGCAGGTTTTTAAATGTGTATTTTTTTTTTCCTTTGAAACTTTAAAATCGATTTTCTCAAAAACTATAAGGCCGATTTGAATTTTTTTTCCTCTTGTAGCCACTGGGGGCCCCTACAAGCTCTGGGGCCCTGGGGCAGCTGCCTCCTTTGCCTTAATGGTAGCACCGGCCCTGCCCAGGTGCCCCACCAGCTATACTGCTCTCATGCTATACTTCTCTCATGCTATACCCTGGGCCCTGCAGAGTATTAGTGCAGTGAAGCGCTCTGCCTACCTCTTCAACCTGTGTGCTATTTCCTCTGTGTTGCTGTCATCTCCCGCTGCCCATAGTGACCCGGGCCGGCAGCATGTACAGGATGTACTCATGTACCCTACAAGTTTATGGGGTCACTCTGTGCATCGGGAGATTATGGCAGCACGGGACGGGAGCACACCAGCTGGAGAGGTGAGTGCGAGCAAAGCCTCTTTGGTATTACTCTGCATGAAGTCCCAGGAAGACCAGCATTCGGAGGAGAGATGTGTAACCGGCAATATTTCCCCACCCCCTGCAGTTACGGTTGCACCCAATCTACCAGCAAAGAACCGTTCTGCACGATCGGTAATGTTAGTTGATTTCTACTAGATATCGATCAAAATTACAAACGGGCAGCATGTTGCCTAACATGTGTACTTAACCATTTCTGCCGCCCGGACGTGAAGCTCACGTCCGGGCGACTGCTCTGCTGCGGTGCAGCGCTTTGGCGCACTCCCGCCCATGATCGCAGGCACGCCCCCGTGCCCCCGTGGTGTCCCCCGGTAGCCCTGGGATCAGTGAATGGAAACATGGTTCCTGATCACCAATCCATGTCCCCAGCAGAAAAACCGAAGCGCTCTTACAAGAGGCTTCGGTCTTTCTGCACGTAAAAATTTCCGCATCCCCCTTGTGCTTCCGCTTAGCAAGAAGCAAAAGGAGGGAAAAAAACTCAAGGTGGCCATCTTGTGGCCAAATAGTAAAACTACATCTACATATTTTTTTACATTACATTTTACACATATAATAACATAAAAAAGTAACTGTTTATTTCCCACACCAAAATAATACCCAAATAAAATTTTTAATGGAAAAAAAATTACAATTAAAGAAAAAAAAGACATAAATAATTACCTAAGGGTCTGAACTTTTTAAATATGCATTTGAAGGGGGTATACTACGAACATTTTTTAAATTATAAGCTTGTAAATAGTGACGGAAAAAAATGCACCTCTATTTCCAAATAAAATATTGGCGCCATACATTGTGATAGGGACAAAATTGAAATGGTGTAATAACCAAGACAAACTGGCAAATAAAATACATAGGTTTTAATTATGGTAGCTTGGATTATTTTAAAGCTATGATGGCCAAAAACTGAGAAATAATGATATTTTTCCATTTTTTTTTCTTATTAATCCTGTTAAAATGCATTTATAAAAAAATAATTCTTAGCAAAATGTACCACCCAAAGAAATCCTAATTAGTGGCAGAAAAAACAAGATATAGATCAATAAATTGTGTTAAGTAGTGATAAAGTTATTAGCGAATGAATGGGAGGTGAAAATTGCTCTGATGCATAAGGTGAAAAATCCCCGCGGGCTGAAATGGTTAAAGGACATCCGAGGCGAGGGATCTTAACATTTTTTTACTCACCTGGGGCTTCTTCCAGCCCATAGCAGCCGTCTCATGCTGTCGCCGCAGCCCCAGTCCTCCGCGTTGTCCTGCTGGCTACCGATGAAGATTGTGATCCTGTTGGCGAGGTTGCGAAGCCCCAGGTGAGTACAACATTTTTTTAAAGAGACTCAGAGTCAAAGTAATGTAAAGCTCTGATACTTACCCTGGGCCTCCTCCCACCCCATAAACACGTCTAAGTCCCATGTTGTCCTCCCATGGTCTGCTGTTCAGCTGAGGTGAGCCCTGGTAACAGGCTCAGTTACGTCAGTCCGGGTGTACTGCATATGTGCGGGAGGTCTGCACGCGTGCAGTAGATCCAGACTGTCATCGACTAAACCTGTTACTGGAGCTCACTACGGCTCAACGGCAGACCCCGAGAGAACGGTGTGGGACTTGTTTATGGGGTGGGAGGAAGCCTCAGGTAAGTATCAGAGCTTTACTTTACTTCATCTCTGAGTCTCTTTAAGCCCCCTTGACTCAGAAGTCCTTTAAAGTGTACCCAATGCAGTATTTAAAAAAATTAAATACTTACCTAAGAAGGGGGGAAGCCTCTGGATTCTGGAGGCTTCCCAAGTCCTTTGGCCCTCATTGTTGCTGAACACGGACCTCTGGAACATATCAGAGAACAGCATGTCTATGCTTGTCCACAAGCAGCTCTATGCTACTGTGCAGGGGCAGCCATGCTTGCGTGGGTGCTTGATGAAAAGTGCGGATACAGTCTTAGAGAGAGTTCTGGGTTTGTAGGGGTGTGGCCTGTGTTAAGGTCAGGTAACAGATATGTAAGTCTGATTTGTTAGTCATGATCATGTGCTAAAGCAGCATGTGATCATACCAAATCAGAGCTTTGCAAATAGAGATGTCGGCGAACGGTTCGGGAACCGTACGCCGGCGAACCCCTCACCCTGTACTACTTCCAGGTCGCTATGACCCGGAGTAGTACGGCTGCGCTGGGCCGGCGGTGCGCGTCCTTGATCGCGCGCCTGTTGCCGGGCACTTTCTGCACATGTGCATGACATCATGAGTGACGTCACGCTCATGCGCAGAGATTGCCCGGCAACAGGCGCACGATCAAAGACGCGCACCGACGGCCCAGCGCATCCGTACTACTATGGGTCATAGCGACCCGGAAGTAGTAGCGGCCCATAGAGATTCGCTGGCGAACGGTTCGCCAGCATCTCTATTTGCAAATCTATCAGCCAATCAACAAATAACATGCTTCTCCATGAGTTCTCTTAGACATGACCATCACTACCCATGTACCCATGGCCAGTCTTAACAACCAAGACAAGACAACTAACATTTTCCACTGGCAGACTCAAAGTACTTGAGCTGCAGCCAGCTATTTAAGGTAATTCAAAGTATATCTTCTCTTTCTAGTTGTAATTATTGCAGTTAAATTCTCAAAGAATCTGTGAGAGGAGATTCAAGTTTGGTGCTATATATATACAGTATGTGTGCCCTTTTTGAAACAGGAATTCATGTAGGGTAACTGAAAGTGGCATTATTACTCTCACAGTGGTGTAGCTAAGGAGCTGTGGGCCCTGATGCAAGTTTTACAATGGGGCCCCCCAAGCACTCTATACATAACAATTAATATGGCGCACCAAAACCTGCCAATGGCAATTACAGTGTCAGAGGTGCAATAAGGGGATGGGGAACAGTTTGTTAATGATTACCATGATTCAAAGTATCTATAGAAGTGATTATTATGAGCACAGGTACAATAGAGAGCTAATAGTGTAGTTGAGGGAGGGCCCCTCTGGCCCAAGGGCCCCGATGCGGTCGCAACCTCTGCAACCCCTATTGCTACGCCCCTAACTCTCAAGACATTTCAAGACCAACGTGAGATTAAAAAACATACAGTAATCCTTTGTTTGCCTTTCCCTTAAGCTTCTATTTTTAGACTCCTGAATTTACTTACTTTACTAGTGGGCATGTGAAACATGCTCAGCTGCCAGTACACTAAGGCAGTGTTAACACTTATTAAAAATTACATCTAATTTGCGATTTTCGAAAAGGGCGATTATTGCACCCACTGCATATGGCTGGATATTATAATGGTTAAGGGCTCTGCCTCTGACATAGGAGACCTGGGCTCAAATATCAGCTCTTCCCATTTCAGTAAGCCAGCAGCACCTATTCAGTAAGGATTTTTTGGCGAGACTCCCCAACACTGCTACTGAGTGCCTGTCACAGAACAGCCGTGAGAAACGCCGGTGAATCGAGAAGATTCGTGCAGTCGATTTTCTGATTGCTTCCCGGTTAGATTTGCACAGTCATTGCAGCGATCAGAATGACATTTCCTTTTTTTCTTTTGCTGAAATTTGTTTGCTGACCAGCAAAGACATGTTGGTTTAAATTAACTTGATCAAAAGAAGGCAGTTCACACCTACCTGTCACAACTCTGACCAGGTAATTAACCCCATACACAGGGATAGTCAGGAAAAGCCACAGCAGGGGGCCTATTCAAAAACTGCAGTCCCATGAACAGAATGGCAGCAACACAGCAGGATATCGTCATATGGACAGCCCAAAGTGAAAATATAGCCAGTCATTTTGCGGTAAGATTGTAGCAGAATGCCACTGACTATCTCTACTAAAATAACACATTTAGGCACAGTTGAAATTGTGCACGTTTTAAAAAATTGTTGGAGTTTGTAGCTCATTGCTAAGCAGAGTTATTAATTTTGGTGCAACCACGTGTGGCTAGACTCAGGATTCTTGGTCTCTGTATGACAGTGCTGGGCCGAAATTACGCATTAGCGTAATTACGCATCGTAATTCACTACAAATGCACCGTAAGCGTTACGTGTAAGGTTACGGTATTACGCGTAATTAATTATGCGTAGACCGTGGGTTACGTTTTACGCGTAACAAATTACGCGTAAGACAGTAAACTCCCATTGAAATTACACAGTCTGCCGTAATCGCGTAATATTACGCTCCCGTATAATATAAAAAAGCCGCCGACTTTAAGGGTTAATAGCAAAGCCCCCTTAAGTGCTAAGAGCCTCAAATTTGGAGAATATATTAAGGAGATCAGAAGGAATAAGAGGAAAAATTTTTTTTTCAAAAAGACCTTATAGTTTTTGAGAAAATCGATGTTAAAGTTTCAAAGGAAAAATAGATACATTTAAAAACCCGCCGACTTTAACGGTTAATAGCAAAGCCTGCTTAAAATTTAGAAACACCAAATTTACAGGGTATATTAAGGGGATCAGTGGGAATAAGAGGAAAAAATTTTTTTTCAAAAAGACCTTATAGTTTTTGAGAAAATCGATTTTTAAGTTTCAAGGGCAAAAATGTCTTTTAAATGCGGAAAATGTCAGTTTTTTTTGCACAGGTAACAATAGTGTTTTATTTTCATAGATTCCCCCAAGTGGGAAGAGTTTTACTTACTTCGTTCTGAGTGTGGGAAATATTAAAAAAAAAACGACGTGGGGTCCCCCCTCCCAGACCTCTTTAACCCCTTGTCCCCATGCAGACTGGGATAGCCAGAATGCGGAGCACCGGCCGCGTGGGGCTCCGCACCCTGACTATACCAGCCCGCATGGTCCATGGATTGGGGGGTCTCGGAAGGGGAGGGGCAGCCAAGCTTTCCCCTCCCCCTCCGAGCCCTTGTCCAATCCAAGGACAAGGGGCTCTTCTCCACCTCCGATGGGCGGTGGAGGTGGAGGCCGCGATTTCCTGGGGGGGAGGTTCATGGTGGCATCTGGGAGTCCCCTTTAAAAAGGGGTCCCCCAGATGCCCACCCCCCCTCCCAGGAGAAATGAGTATAGAGGTACTTGTACCCCTTACCCATTTCCTTTAAGAGTTAAAAGTAACTTGGAGCCCAAATACAAAGATGCTTAGGGAGCTCTGAGCTATATAGCTCAGAGCTTTGTCGGGTCAGCGCAGACGCGGCGGTGGCGGCGAGTGACGTCGGGTGCGGTGGTGTTACAAAGTAACAAAGTTGTTACATTGTAATAACTTTGTTACATTGTAACTGATTAGTATATTTCCGAGGATATTGCGTGGGAACTGGCTTTTAAAGGGACAGGTAAGTATTAATGGTTAATTAAGAATATTAAAGGACTTTTTTCGTGGTTATGTTTTTTGTTCAATTAAAATACTTTTTCAAAGTGTCTGTGTGTTTATTTACTTTTAACTCTTAAAGGAAATGGGTAAGGGGTACAAGTACCTCTATACTCATTTCTCCTGGGAGGGGGGGGTGGGCATCTGGGGGACCCCTTTTTAAAGGGGACTCCCAGATGCCACCATGAACCTCCCCCCCAGGAAATCGCGGCCTCCACCTCCACCGCCCATCGGAGGTGGAGAAGAGCCCCTTGTCCTTGGATTGGACAAGGGCTCGGAGGGGGAGGGGAAAGCTTGGCTGCCCCTCCCCTTCCGAGACCCCCCAATCCATGGACCATGCGGGCTGGTATAGTCAGGGTGCGGAGCCCCACGCGGCCGGTGCTCCGCATTCTGGCTATCCCAGTCTGCATGGGGGACAAGGGGTTAAAGAGGTCTGGGAGGGGGGACCCCAAGTCGTTTTTTTTTTAATATTTCCCACACTCAGAACGAACTAAGTAAAACTCTTCCCACTTGGGGGAATCTATGAAAATAAAACACTATTGTTACCTGTGCAAAAAAAACTGACATTTTCCGCATTTAAAAGACATTTTTGCCCTTGAAACCTAAAAATCGATTTTCTCAAAAACTATAAGGTCTTTTTGAAAAAAAAGTTTTTCCTCTTATTCCCACTGATCCCCTTAATATACCCTGTAAATTTGGTGTTTCTAAATTTTAAGCAGGCTTTGCTATTAACCGTTAAAGTCGGCGGGTTTTTAAATGTATCTATTTTTCCTTTGAAACTTTAACATCGATTTTCTCAAAAACTATAAGGTCTTTTTGAAAAAAAATGTTTTCCTCTTATTCCTTCTGATCTCCTTAATATATTCTCCAAATTTGAGGCTCTTAGCACTTAAGGGGGCTTTGCTATTAACCCTTAAAGTCGGCGGCTACCTAACATTGATCCATGCGTCAACTTTTCCGCTTGGCAGCATGACCTTACGCATTAATTGCTAGTGGGAATTTACGCGTAAGCCTATAACGTAACAACCTGAATTACGGTATTCTTACGCGTAATTGCGTAAGGGCAATGCGTAATTACAGACATGTACCGAAATTGAATGTCTATGCCGTAAGCGTAATTTCGTAATGCGTAATAGCGTAAAATTACGCGTAATGATCCGTAAGCGTAGCTTTTTCCATTACGACCAGCACTGCTGTATGATTCCCCGAATCCACTGTGTATTAATCTGTTATCAGCGCAAATGTGGCATTTATCGGTTTTGAGTTACAGCGTTTTATAAGTTTAAACCTAAATCTCTCTCCAAGGACTTGAACTGTGATTGGTTTGTCAACCAGAAGGGCGGGCTTTGTCCCACCCCAAAACTAGCTTCCATAAAACCAGGATGCATACAAGGAGGGGCAGTCCTCCCCTGTGTACCATCACCTGATCAAGCCAGGTAGAGGACCATGTGGCTGGCGGCCATTTTCCTGAACTGAAACACAGGACATTTTCCATGTGCTCAGATTTTCCCAGACAGGACATATTTCCACTAACTTGAGTATTTTTTTCCATTTTTTATTTCATACTGTGCTATTATTTGTCTCTATAATTGTTGATTTAACGATTTTCTGTGTAGATTATTTATGTTGCATTTTTAAAAAACTACGCTAACGTCATTTATTTGTTCAGCTACACCTAATATTCAGCAACACAAAAATTAACCCTGGCTTCTGAAGGGTCGCTACTATTGTTGATAGCTAGATAAAATAGAGTGTTTAACCATTTTCTATTTGCAGGTCTAGAGTCAGCCAGTCAGTGGGTTCCTCTGTCCCATGGTAACAGACGTGGTGGCAGTTATACCCTGAAATAGTGTGTAATTTGTATTACCGTAACTCACAGGGTCCCTTCTAGTTCGGTGTGCTGCCAAAATCCCAGCGGTTTCTGCGCACTGATTGCGACCACAGATTGCATGGTCTGTGTGCTGAAACCGATTGGGAGGCATTGTGCGATCCGGCCACTAGGGGCCCTGTGACAGTGACCTTGAGTGGCTGCCTCGCAAAGGCTTTGAGAGGAATAGGAGAAAAGCACTATACTGGTAGTCCTCGGTTAACGAATGCGATAGGGACTGTAGGTTTGTTCTTAACGTGAATCTGTTCTTAAGTCAGAACACTGTGCCATTTCTGTTCCCTGTGCCTTCAGTGTCCCCCTCTGTGCCATCTCTGTCTCCCTCTGTGTCTCCTTGTGCCACCTTGCGTCTCTCTTGTGCCTCCTTGTGTCCCCCTTGTGCCCCGCTATGCCTCCCCGCCGTGCCTCTTGTGCTGCTAAAGCCGCAACATCTTACCTGTTCCATGTGGCGACCCGCTTCAATCAGCGACATCCTCTCCCATTCGCTGTTCCCCCTAGCAGCTTCTCTTGCATCGGGTAATGATGCAAAATAAGCCACTAGGGGGAGCTGTGAATGGAGAGAGGACGTCACGGATTGATGCAGGCTGCCGACAGGAATAGGTGAGACATATTGCGGCTTCCTCTGCACTTTCTCAGCTAAGTCTCTGACTTTGTGACATAATCATGGTGGAGTGGCGGGTGTTCATATCAGCAGGTCGTTCTTAAGTGGGGGGCTACCTGTACAAATACTGGAATTATTATTACTTGTAATGTATTTCAATGCCTTCACTTTCCATTTGCGATAATTTTCAAATCTATGTTTGCAATTTTTCTGCATGTTGAATTGGGACATCAGCTGTTTTTTTCATGTGTGATATGCAAATGTGTTTCATTGCAAGTTAATGGGAACAAAAAAAAATGTAGTTTTGTAAAAACAAATTGTATTTTCAATTTGGATGTTAATTACATGTATTTTTCATAAGAATTAGCTTAACTGGTATTCATAAAGAATTTGCAGTGCAATTCTTCATGTAAAAATGTATTTAACAATTGTAAAATTGCATGTGAAACTTCATACAAAAAAGTGAAAAATTACAAACACATAAATGTGCATGAGAAAAAATCCCATTCTTAACCACTTCAATTCCAATATATAAAACATATACAGCAGTCTTGTTGTTTTTGTTATGTCCCTATTCAATTAGCAATAACTTTATCACTACTTAAGAGTATTGGGTGATTTTTTTTTGGGGGGGGGGGGGGAGAAAATAGTCTCTTTGTTAAGTATTTTTCCCAAAAAATAGTTTAAATTTTTAGGGAATACTTTATTTTTCATTTTTTTCCCATTCTAGTTTAAAAATAAAAAAGGCTACCGTAGATAAAAACCGCACATTTTATTTGGCTATTTCTCCCATTTATCACAAAACTTAGATTATGTTCATATCATGATTTATAGTTATGATATTTTACTTCAATTTGAATTCCATTAAAACAAATTATTGTTACTGTACAACGATCTGCGGCGATTTCCAGTCAGCGCATGCCACGTGCGCTGAAGCAGAAGGAAATCGCCACAGTCACAGAAGCAAAGTACCCAGTATAATTTTGTAGAGGAGAATTCCAACCAGCGGATGGAGCTGTGGAGTACAGAAGGATAAGTCCTCTGTACAGCCACAGATGCCAGATTGGAATTGTACGATTGAGCAACACTGAGCAATATAAAGTAACAACTCAGAAGAAAGCAAAAACAGAGACAGACTATGTGAATGTCTACCAATCTAGTCGCCACCCAGCGACGGTAGACATATCACATCAGAACAGACCAGAGTAAGAAAGCTAATCGCAAGAGAGGCGGTAGCTATCAGCAACACAAGACTGAGTAAAGACAGAACGTGAACTGAGTAAGGAAGACACAGCAAATCACCACAACCTGAACGCCAATGAAAATAACAAACGAACGCGGTTGCCACAAGTTAAGCGCAATATTGACAAAAGCGCGTTCACGGTACGGCCACCGCACGTTAAGCACAACAGTGGCAAAACATACCAACCCTGACTAACAAATGAACACGGAGAAAGAAAACAAACAAATAACGCAAACGCTTGCTAATCGGTTGCCTCACACCAGACAACAGCAAGCGTTTGTTTCAGACAAGACAGACAGAAGGAGTAACCAGTAGCAAGGTTCAGACAAGAAAGATCCACCGCCTCGAACACTAGGGCGAATGCGATCTAAGAACAGGACAGAACGATTCACTGGCAACCACCGCTGGCGACAGAACAATCGCACGGACAAGACAAGGCAGAGAGAAGGAGTAACCGCAGCTAAGGTTATACTCCAAGGTTCAGACAAGAAAGATCCACCACCTCTAATGCTAGGGCGAATGCGATCTAAGAATAGGACAGAATGATTTACTATCAGCCACCGCTGGCAATAGTATACCGTATTTCGCGCCGTATAAGACGCTCCGGAATATAAGACGCACCCAAGTTTAGAGGGCAAAAACCTGGGAAAAATATATATATTAAATCTGGTGCGTCTATATTCCAGGAGCGTCTTTGTACATGTTGTGTCCTCCCGTGTACCTTATCTCTCCACCTGTGTGCCCCATCTGTCCTTCTGTGTGCCATCTCCCGCATGTGTCCTCCTGTGTCCTCTCCCCCATGTGTCCTGTGTGCCCCTTCTCCCCATGTGTCCTGTCTTCCACATGTGTCCTCCTGTGTCCTGGCTCCATGTGTCCTCCTGTGTCCTGGCTGGCTCCATGTGTCCTCCTGTGTCCTGGCTGGCTCCATGTGTCCTCCTGTGTCCTGTCTCCATGTGTCCTCCTGTGTCCTGTCTCCATGTGTCCTGGCTGGCTCCATGTGTCCTGGCTGGCTCCATGTGTCCTGGCTGGCTCCATGTGTCCTGGCTGGCTCCATGTGTCCTCCTGTGTCCTGGCTCCCCCACGTGTCATTCTTTGACTGCCTCCCCGCATGCCTCAGCTTTTCCCCTCTATTTTCCTCCCTCCATGTGCGCATCTCAACCCACCCCCCGCGTCTCAGATATGCCCGCTGTAAATCCTTCCCCCCTGTGTGGGCAATCACTGTGCCAGGCTCCCCCGCGTGCCTTAGCGTTTCCCCTCTATTTACCTCCTGCCCCCCTCCATGTGCGCATCTCCCCTTTCCCCCCCCCCCCCCCCGTGTCTCCGATGTAAATATTTCCCCCCTCCGGGTCTGCAGCTGCAGCGGCTTACCTAATACATGCCGCCGCGAAGTCTGCAGACAGCCGGCTACTCCATATGTTTCCTCTACTGCACGGCTACTGATGACGCAATCAGTACAGGCCGCGCAGTAGAGGAAACATATGGAGTAGCCGGCTGTCTGCAGACTTCGCGGCGGCATGTATTAGGTAAGCCGCTGCAGCTGCAGACCCGGAGGGGGGAAATATTTACATCGGAGACACGGGGGGGGGGGGGAACGGGGAGATGCGCACATGGAGGGGGGCAGGAGGTAAATAGAGGGGAAACGCTAAGGCACGCGGGGGAGCCAGGCACAGTGATTGCCCACACAGGCAGGGAATCCCCAATGGCGGCGGGGCGGCGGTTTATAGCGGCGGGCGTTCGCAAGTTGGGGATTACCTGCCTTTGCCGTATAAGACGCAGGGACTTTTTCTCCCCATTTTTGGGGGAGAAAAAGTGCGTCTTATACGGCGGAAAATACGGTAATCGCAAAGACAAGGAAAAACAGAATAGGCAGTACAAATTATAACACAAACCTGACTGCACTAAATAGGAGTGCAAGGAGCACTCCCCAAGAATTAACTACACTAGAATATAGTAACAAGATGGTGAGGCTCTAAGGTAAGTTTCCCTACAGAGGAACTATGTCGAGCGAGGAATTCTGGGAGGAAATGACATTTATACTAGAAACCCTCAAAGGAAGCAGACAAGCAATTTGCATGACAAGTGGATGCAAATCAGTCAGCCTTGCAAACTGACAGAATGGCCTCTTTTCCTTAGACTGAACTATGCAAGCTGCATATGGAACGACACAGTCCAAGAAATCAAGGTCAGCAGAGCGGATTCTGACATAATGGTAAAAGTTTGGGAGAAAAGGTTGGGTGGGGTTAGACAGGCTATATTACTGTAATAGTTTTGAATGCATCCCTATCACAATGGTTTCCCTGTTACATTTCCCAATTTGACCTCTTCTCCCTTCCTTATGCAGAGATCTCCCTGGTAGTAGTCCATAGTCATAGCCTATCAGTCTATTATTATGTATTTATAAAGCACTGACATCCTCTGCAGCACTTTGCAGATTACATAGCCATGTTCTCACAGATGTAAATGATCTTTCATGATATTTTCTGATGATAAAGTTGCTTGGCTTTCAGCTGAACTTTCCAGTCTCATGTGGAGTGATAGGAGGGGTGTATGCCTTGCTACAATCCATAGCACAAATCAGTCACAATGTTAACCAAGGGGGGTTATTTATGGTGAGTAAAAAATGGTAGTTCATAATGCCATGGTTCTCTAGTGATGAACTTCCATCTCAAAATGCTCAGCATGGCCTCTTGCCTGAAATCAGATGTCCAATAGACATGAGGTTAGCCACGGTCAAGGCGCTTTGGTGTACTTATAATTGCAGCCACTGGGGTGAACTGCATCCTTGCTGGCCAGCTGACTTTAGGTCAGTGGCCACAAAGGGCATTATGGGATTAAAGCACACCATGCTGAATTACCATCCCTGTTGGTGAGTTCTAGGAAATAGGCTACTTTTCTGAATTTGAAATACAACCACACCCATTCCACCTTTGTCATACATCTTTCTGCCCCGTGACACACTCCTCATGCTGGCCACACACCCTCTGGCCCCTGGTGATGTCATCACCTGGCTTTTGCATGCATACTGATGCCAGACCATGATGATATGGGGAAGTAGGAGAAAGACAGTGTTTCATTCATAGTCTGATACTGAACCAAATTTAATGGCTTAAGCAGCATGTCCTGCTCAAGTCTTCAGGCTACATACTATATAGCCTTTAAGTCAGCTTATTTGTGCAATGCTGAAATACAGCCTGTTGTGCTATAATGATGAGGTCTGGAGGGGCCCCATATGCAGAGCTGGCAGCAGGATGCAATGCTAAGTAAGTATTTACTCACCTCCCCTAGTACCACAGATCAGCATCCAGCCTCACACTACAGCAAAGTACCAGGTCCCAGCTTGATGACATCATCAAGCCAGGTCTGGACACTAGGGGCAGTGTGGTGCTGGAGCCTGGATGCTGGTCTGCATGGAGGGGAGTAAAGATTGCTGGGGGAAGAGAGGTGAAAGCCATTCCTCCTCTGCACTGGCCATTAGTGATCACTATTATTGTAGCGGTGAACATGGTGATCACATGATCAGAAGCCAATTGACATGGCTTTTGATCTGTGATGGCAGATGCCAGCTGTCAAATGACAGCTGGATCTTTGCCGTCAGAAGCACACAATCATAGCGGGACCAATGTAATAGAAATCTACACCCTTGCAAAGATAGGAGGATACAAACAGGGATGTAGCTTTCAATTACCTTGACCCAGAAATGGTAAACATTATATTCCAATTAACCCCTTGAAAGATGGTGGATAGGAGGAGGCAGGAGTAGACAGACCCTCACATGGTTTATTTTTCCTATTTTGTATGAATTACTTGTTAATTTAGTCTCCATCTTGTAGCTGCCAGATATCGTATTAAAACCTGTGGAGGAGGTAGGGATGCTCGCTGGATTCCGCGGAATTGTTAATTCCATGATTCCGGCTGGAATTAGGTCAATTCCGATTCCAGCAGTCGGAACGGAATTGCTAAACCTCTCAAACGGAATTCCGCGGAAATTTTTTTATTTCCGCGGACTATTCCGGAAAACACAAAAATCCCTCCTCCTCCTCCACCAACCACACTACATGCTAAAGCCAGCCTACCATGTACCATTATGATCAATCCAAGAGAAAAATGAGCTCTGTCTGTCTCTCTCTCTCTCTCTCTCTCTAGGACTTGATGCCATTGAACTGAATTTTCAGCTTAAAACCATAAACGGATACGAGCAGATTTTCACAGGCATTTTTGGAATTCCGCCAGATTAAAAAAGCAATCCCGTACCAACCAAATGGAACGGAATGACCAATTTCCGCCTAAAAATTGCAGAAAATACAATTCCGCGGAAAGCGGTGACCATTCCTACTAGAGAGAGAGAGAGAGAGAGAGAGAGAGATATGAATCTACCTGGCTATCTGGGGTTCTCTTCGGACAACTGGTGAACACAAAAGGCAAGGCCATGCCTGACTACAAATCCTTAGAGAGAGCTCATTTTTCTCTTGGATTGATCATAATGGTACATGCTAGGCTGGCTTCAGCATGTAGTGTGGTTGGTGGTATAGGGGGTAAGTCAGATACCTCAGATACCTACTACACACTGAGACCTGAGTTCAATTCCTGGCCAAGGAGAGAGAGAGAGATTTTAAAATCCGGAATTCCGCGGAATTTCATACAAATCCAGCGGAATTTTCATAGGGACGGAATTTAACACTGACGGAATCTGTGAATTTCGACGGAACGGAATTTTCTTGTTTCCGATCATCCTTAAGGAGGAGTTGCACTGTCTATATTGCTTTGTGACTTTACAAAAACATACCATGCACGCTACAGGAAGCCCAAGGTAGCATCTAATCCTAACCTCTGTCTATGGGTGCTCACCTAATAAACTCCATAAATTAAATTACATTTCAGGTCACAAGGCTGTTATAATCAGAGCTTCCTTACTTTTCAAAATACATTTTTTTAGCCAACATTGCTCATATTGTGCACTTTGTATATAATTACAACACACATCAGCAATGAGGAAGGTAATCTGTCATATATATATGCCATGCATGGGGGTTAGGGTAGGATGTCATTAGTTGAGTATGCCCCATGCTGTGCATCCTCTAACTACAACCCTTCTCATTAAATGTTGATTGCTGTGGAATATAGTATACATTCATGACTGTGAAGGAGTGATGTTGTTATGACAACACTACATTGTATATCTGTTAAATGGTTAAAAAAAGAAACCGTGCCACATCAGAAGCATTGAAAATATGGGCCAGCAAAAATCCTTTGCTAACTATGCAACATTTTTTCCTTTTCTCTGCCATGCTTGCATTTTATCATTTAATATGTATTATCGCAGTATTAAGAAAACAAAGGTCCGAGGTGATTTATTGAAAACATATGCTGATAAAATGTAAACATAACTATATAAAAATTTTGCAAGATTATTAAAACTTGAAATATCTGAGATAAATGTATAGGGTCCAATATTTTATGGCACAGTTGGATGAACGTATCTACAAAGCAAATATTCAAGTGATTTTAAAGACTTCTGGTTTAACCATAGTATGGGATTTTTACAGCTTTTTTTTCTTTTTCTTGTAACTTGAACATTTCCACACCAGCTAAAGAATTTACTATGTTCAGCAGGCATTGTTGATAACATTTACATCCTCTTGAAAACAACAGAGTGACTGACAAGTGGTTATCATCAAGCTCCTTTAGTATCAGCATAGCCTCTACTATAAAGCTGCAAATCCATAGGCTGTGAAAGCTTGACTATGCAGAAGTTTTTTTTGTTTGCAACCAGCCTGCTGATAGAGGATCCTTGCGTTACTTTTGTGCATATACTGCAAAATTACATATTCCAATATTTGCAATTAATAAATTGAAAACAAAGACATTCCTTCATAGTCGAGTATTGTCCAAACTGCATTACACAATTTCAGAAAGCTCGTAAGTTTCAACAGGTGAAATGTGGGGTATATTGTTTGGAAAGATCTAAGGCCGAAAATGCTATGAAATAAAGAACTGTAATTGAACCTCCTATCTAAAATCTGAGGTGGTGAAGGAAAGGAAGGTGGGTGGATGGTTAACAAGAATGGCTTGAAACTGTGCTTTGTTATAGAGTAAAATTAGCTTGCTGAGAACCTTGACTTCAACATAACTTTTAAATGGAGAATTAGTTTACATATTGCCAACATAAAGAGACCTATCTAGTTGACCAACATGTGGACAGTAACCATGAACTCATCTATAAATGGCTGCATTTGAAAATGCACTTAGTTCTCCTGCATAAATGAGGATAGTCCACTTGCCACATGATCAAATATAGTGTATTAGCTGTGTGTAAATACAATACGGAAATGTATTGTCAGCTCTGTATGTTATTTAGCTTAACATAAATATGCCTAAATTCAGAATACATTTTATTTGCAAAAGTTAGACAATGCATGCAGGATATATGTAATATTTCTTGATTTAGAAAATAAAAGTAGAGATTTAGAAAAGCTAATTCTGCTTTGTTTTCCCATTATCTACTATTAAATATAGATGTTTATTAATGAATAGTGAAGAAAGTGGACGGATTCCGGCACCCCAATTGCAGAGGTAGTTTATTCAAGCACGGTTAAAAATGACAACAGGTTACAGACACGCCTGTGTCATTGCCTATTCATGAATAGTTTAATGAAATCACTGTACTTACATCTTCATTTATACTGTAGATGATAGCTCTTTTCATAAAGAACACTAAAAGTGATACTAATATTAATTAAAAGGAGAATCTTAGTTTACAAAAAATATGCTTTGGGACTATAAGGCTAGGTTTACACTGGCACTGATGGCAAACTGATCCATGTAAAAACTGATGTGTGGAATGCATCAGTTTATAAAAGCATCAGTTTTCCATCTCCGACGTTCCATTTTGTTAGCACGCGTTCAATATGACACATCTGTCAATCCGGAAAAAATGATCACAGATCCAAACTTGCAGCCTGTCCAGTAGAGTTGGGCCGAACCTCCGATTTTCGGTTCGCGAACCGGGTTCGCGAACTTTCGCGAAAGGTTCGGTTCGCGTTAAAGTTCGCGAACCGCAATAGACTTCAATGGGGATGCGAACTTTGAAAAAAAAAATTAATTATGCTGGCCACAAAAGTGATGGAAAAGATGTTTCAAGGGGTCTAACACCTGGAGGGGGGGATGGCGGAGTGGGATACATGCCAAAAGTCCCCGGGAAAAATCTGGATTTGACGCAAAGCAGCGTTTTAAGGGCAGAAATCACATTGAATGTTAAATGACAGGCCTAAAGTGCTTTCAAACATCTTGCATGTGTATACATCAATCAGGTAGTGTAATTAAGGTACTGCTTCACACTGACGCACCAAACTCATCGTGTAACGCACCGCAAACAGCTGTTTGTGTAGTGACGGCCGTGCTGGACTGGTGCGCACCATGGCGAGAGTGCAGGTTTTGGTGGCTTTACAGCCCATATGGTCAGTCACCTGGCTGATGTAGCTGAATGACAGAACAGTGACTGTCCAGCTGATCAAATTTGGTCTGACCACAATGAGGCAACGACCTTATTATCGTGGGTGTGCCCCCCGAGACACTCATCTAGGCGCCGGTCATTGCTCCATTGTGATACGCAAGCCCCTTCACCACGGCAAGGTAATGATCACGAAGGGGAATGGGCGCATGTTCATGCCTTTTCTTTTGTTGTTGCAGCTGCCCGCAGTGCAGCCAGAAAAATTAGGCAGTCATGTACACGCACCCGAAAAATTATTACAGCGGCCGCTGCTAGCAGCGGCCTAAAAAATTCAGCAATCCGCCTGGAGTCCCGGACCCTGTTGGTGGTGGCGGAGAAGGTAGTGAAGCGGCCTGCAGGCAGACATGCTGTGTGGAGGGACTGGGAGCGACTTAGTCTTCTTGGGGCAGGCCAGGCAGCCAGTCACACGGCGTGCAGGCAGAGATGCTGTATGTGCGGGGACTGACTTAGTCTTGGGGCGGGCAGCAGCCCTCCGGGATCCATGCCTCATTCATTTTTATAAAGGTGAGGTACTTAACACTTTTGTGACTTAGGCGACTTCTCTTCTCTGTGACAATGCCTCCAGCTGCGCTGAAGGTCCTTTCTGAGAGGACGCTTGCGGCAGGGCAGGAGAGAAGTTGGATGGCAAATTGGGACAGCTCTGGCCACAGGTCAAGCCTGCGCACCCAGTAGTTCAAGGGTTCCTCATCGCTGTTCACAGCAGTGTCTACATCCACACTTAAGGCCAGGTAGTCGGCTACCTGCCGTTCCAGGCGTTGGTGGAGGGTGGATCCGGAAGGGCTACGGCGAGGCGTTGGACTAAAGAACGTCCGCATGTCCGACATCACCATGAGATCGCTGGAGCGTCCTGTCTTTGACTGCGTGGACACGGGAGGAGGATTAGTGGCAGTGGTACCTTGCTGGCGTTGTGCCGTCACATCACCCTTAAAGGCATTGTAAAGCATAGTTGACAGCTGGTTCTGCATGTGCTGCATCCTTTCCACCTTACGGTGAGTTGGTAACAGGTCCGCCACTTTGTGCCTGTACCGAGGGTCTAGTAGTGTGGCCACCCAGTACAGCTCATTCCCCTTGAGGTTTTTTATACGGGGGTCCCTCAACAGGCAGGACAGCATAAAAGACGACATCTGCACAAAGTCGGATCCAGTACCCTCCATCTCCTCTTGCTCTTCCTCAGTGACGTCAGGTAAGTCAACCTCCTCCCCCCAGCCGCGAACAATACCACGGGAAGGTTGCGCAGCACAAGCCCCCTGCGACGCCTGCTGCGGTTGTTCTCCTGCCGCTGTCCCCTCCTCCTCCTCCTCCTCCCCCAAAGAAACACCTTGCTCATCATCCTCTGAGTCTGACTCATCTTCTGCACATGACCTCTCTTCTTCCTCCTCCTCCCCCCTCTGTGCTGCCGCAGGTGTTGAGGAAACAGCTGGGTCTGATGAAAATTGGTCCCATGCCTGTTCCTGCCGTAACGGTTCCTGGTCACGCTCATTCGCAGCTTCATCCGCCACTCTACGCACAGCACGCTCCAAGAAGTACGCGTAGGGAATTAAGTCGCTGATGGTGCCCTCACTGCGGCTCACCAGGTTGGTCACCTCCTCAAACGGCCGCATGAGCCTGCATGCATTTTTCATCATTGTCCAGTTGTCGGGCCAGAACATCCCCATCTTCCCAGACTGTTTCGTTCTACTCCAGTTGTAGAGGTACTGGGTGACGGCTTTCTTCTGTTCTAGCAGGCGGGAGAACATGAGGAGGGTCGAGTTCCAGCGAGTGGGGCTATCGCAAATGAGGCGTCTCACCGGCATGTTGTTTTTACGCTGAATTTCTGCAAATCGTGCCATGGCTGTGTAAGAGCGCCTCAAATGCCCACAGAACTTCCTGGCCTGCTTCAGGACATCCGCTAAGCCAGGGTACTTTGCCACAAATCTTTGAACCACCAGATTCATGACATGTGCCATGCAGGGTATGTGTGTCAGCTTCCCCATATGCAAAGCGGCAAGCAGATTGCTGCCGTTGTCGCACACCACGTTGCCTATCTCCAGGTGGTGCGGGGTCAGCCACTCATCCACCTGTTTCTTAAGAGCAGCCAGGAGAGCTGCTCCAGTGTGACTCTCCGCTTTGAGACAAGCCATGTCTAAGATGGCGTGACACCGTCGTACCTGGCATGCAGCATAGGCCCTGCGGAGCTGGGGCTGTGTAGCTGGAGAGGAGAACTGCCACTCAGCCAAGGAGGAGGAGGAGGACAGCGAAGAGCATGTAGCAGGAGGAGAGGAGGTGGCAGGAGGCCTGCCTGCAAGCCGTGGAGGTGTCACAATTTGGTCCGCCGCTTTCTGCTTGCCATCGTTCACCACCAGGTTCACCCAATGGGCTGTGTAGGTAATGTAGCGGCCCTGCCCGTGCTTGGCAGACCAGGCATCCGTGGTCAGGTGTACCCTTGACCCAACGCTCTTCGCAAGAGATGACACCACTTGCCTCTCAACTTCACGGTGCAGTTGGGGTATGGCCTTTCTGGAAAAATAAGTGCGGCCTGGCATCTTCCACTGCGGTGTTCCGATGGCCACAAATTTACGGAAGGCCTCAGAGTCCACCAGCCGGTATGGTAACAGCTGGCGAGCTAACAGTTCCGCCACGCCAGCTGTCAGACGCCGGGCAAGGGGGTGACTGGCCAAAAGTGGCTTCTTCCGCTCAAACATTTCCTTCACGGACACCTGACTGCTGCTGTGGGCAGAGGAGCAGGAACCGCTCAAGGGCAGAGGCGGAGTGGAGGAGGGTGCCTGTGAAGGTGCAAGGGAGAGAGCGGCATAAGCAGATGATGCACCTGAAGGAGGAAGAGGAGAAGGAGGGTGACTTTGCTTTTGTGTGCTGCTGCTGCTTTTGCTCAGGTGGCCATCCCATTGCTGTTTGTGCCTTTTCTGCAGGTGCCTTCGTAAGGCACTTGTCCCTACGTGAGTGTTGGCCTTTCCACGGCTCAATTTTTGTTGGCAGAGCGAACAGATGGCTTTGGTCCGATCTGAGGCACACACATTAAAAAATTTCCACACCGCTGAGCCACCCTGGGATGTGGGCACTATGGGGACCTCAGCAGCTGATGCTGAAGGGCAAGTTGGCTGGCTGTACATAGGTGGCGAATCTGGCGATACATGGTGCCGGACTCTGCCACCAGCTGTTTCTGACGAAGAGCTGCCCCAGCTTCTTTCAGCAACTTCTATCCTCCTACTACTCTCTGACTCCCCCTCTGAACTGTCCCCCTCTTCATCTCCTCTATTGGGAACATACAGAGGATCCCTATCATCGTCATCATCGTAATCATCCTGCCCAGCTTCGCTTGCCTCAGAAAAATCCAAATGTGTAGGTCCTTCATCCTCCTTACACGTTACATCCATAGTGTTGTCGCGTAACGCAGACATATGAGCTGGTGAAAATTCATCTGGCTGTAACAATGGCTGTGCATCAGTGATTTCACCACCACTAAATAATTCTTGCGAAGTGTCAAATGCAGCGGAAGTGGTGCTAGTAGTAGCGCTGGTGGCTGAGCAAGATGAGGTGTTCTGTGTCGCTAAATACTCAACCACGTCCTGACAATCTTGGGAGGTGATGGGACGTGCCTTCTTCCGAGCACTGTACTGTGGGCCAGGTCCACACGAAATTACATTTACACGACCTCGCGCAGACCTGCCGGGTGGCCTTCCTCTGCCTCTGCCACTACCTCTTCCTCTTCCTCTACCTGTTTTGTCCATATCGGGTATGCACGGAGTGGTATATCACACTGCGTGCACTCACGTAGGTAGGTGGGTTCACTTAACTGCACAGGTATGCGCACTGATGCGGTGGGTTCACTGAACAGTACAGGTATACAGTGGCGGGTTCACTGAACACAACAGGTATGCAGTGGCGTGTTCACTAAACAGGTATACAGTGGCAGGTCCACTGAACAGAACAGGTATACAGTGGCAGGTCCACTGAACAGAACAGGTATACAGTGGCGGGTCCACTGAACAGAACAGGTATACAGTGGCGGGTTCACAGAACAGGTATGCAGTGGCAGGTTCACTGAACACAACAGGTATGCAGTGGCGTGTTCACTAAACAGGTATACAGTGGCAGGTCCACTGAACAGAACAGGTATACAGTGGCGGGTTCACAGAACAGGTATACAGTGGCGGGTCCACTGAACAGAACAGGTATACAGTGGCGGGTTCACAGAACAGGTATGCAGTGGCAGGTTCACTGAACACAACAGGTATGCAGTGGCGTGTTCACTAAACAGGTATACAGTGGCAGGTCCACTGAACAGAACAGGTATACAGTGGCGGGTTCACAGAACAGGTATACAGTGGCGGGTCCACTGAACAGAACAGGTATACAGTGGCGGGTTCACAGAACAGGTATACAGTGGCGGGTCCACTGAACAGAACAGGTATACAGTGGCGGGTTCACAGAACAGGTATACAGTGGCAGGATCACTGAACAGGTATGCAGTGGCAGGATCACAGTACAGGTATGCAGTGGGCTGAGGGCTCACTGAACAGAACAGGTATGCTGTGGCAGGATCACTGAACAGCTATGCAGTGGCAGGATCACAGTACAGGTATGCAGTGGGCTGAGGGCTCACTGAACAGAACAGGTATGCTGTGGCAGGATCACTGAACAGGTATGCAGTGGCAGGATCACAGTACAGGTATGCAGTGGGCTGGGGGCTCACTGAACAGAACAGGTATGCTGTGGCAGGATCACTGAACAGCTATGCAGTGGCAGGATCACAGTACAGGTATGCAGTGGGCTGAGGGCTCACTGAACAGAACAGGTATGCTGTGGCAGGATCACTGAACAGCTATGCAGTGGCAGGATCACAGTACAGGTATGCAGTGGGCTGAGGGCTCACTGAACAGAACAGGTATGCTGTGGCAGGATCACTGAACAGGTATGCAGTGGCAGGATCACAGTACAGGTATGCAGTGGGCTGAGGGCTCACTGAACAGAACAGGTATGCTGTGGCAGGATCACTGAACAGGTATGCAGTGGCAGTATCACAGTACAGGTATGCAGTGGGCTGAGGGCTCACTGAACAGAACAGGTATGCTGTGGCAGGATCACTGAACAGGTATGCAGTGGCAGGATCACAGTACAGGTATGCAGTGGGCTGAGGGCTCACTGAACAGAACAGGTATGCTGTGGCAGGATCACTGAACAGCTATGCAGTGGCAGGATCACAGTACAGGTATGCAGTGGGCTGAGGGCTCACTGAACAGAACAGGTATGCTGTGGCAGGATCACTGAACAGGTATGCAGTGGCAGGATCACAGTACAGGTATGCAGTGGGCTGAGGGCTCACTGAACAGAACAGGTATGCTGTGGCAGGATCACTGAACAGGTATGCAGTGGCAGGATCACAGTACAGGTATGCAGTGGGCTGGGGGCTCACTGAACAGAACAGGTATGCTGTGGCAGGATCACTGAACAGCTATGCAGTGGCAGGATCACAGTACAGGTATGCAGTGGGCTGAGGGCTCACTGAACAGAACAGGTATGCTGTGGCAGGATCACTGAACAGCTATGCAGTGGCAGGATCACAGTACAGGTATGCAGTGGGCTGAGGGCTCACTGAACAGAACAGGTATGCTGTGGCAGGATCACTGAACAGGTATGCAGTGGCAGGATCACAGTACAGGTATGCAGTGGGCTGAGGGCTCACTGAACAGAACAGGTATGCTGTGGCAGGATCACTGAACAGGTATGCAGTGGCAGTATCACAGTACAGGTATGCAGTGGGCTGAGGGCTCACTGAACAGAACAGGTATGCTGTGGCAGGATCACTGAACAGGTATGCAGTGGCAGGATCACAGTACAGGTATGCAGTGGGCTGAGGGCTCACTGAACAGAACAGGTATGCTGTGGCAGGATCACTGAACAGCTATGCAGTGGCAGGATCACAGTACAGGTATGCAGTGGGCTGAGGGCTCACTGAACAGAACAGGTATGCTGTGGCAGGATCACTGAACAGGTATGCAGTGGCAGGATCACAGTACAGGTATGCAGTGGGCTGAGGGCTCACTGAACAGAACAGGTATGCTGTGGCAGGATCACTGAACAGGTATGCAGTGGCAGGATCACAGTACAGGTATGCAGTGGGCTGGGGGCTCACTGAACAGAACAGGTATGCTGTGGCAGGATCACTGAACAGCTATGCAGTGGCAGGATCACAGTACAGGTATGCAGTGGGCTGAGGGCTCACTGAACAGAACAGGTATGCTGTGGCAGGATCACTGAACAGGTATGCAGTGGCAGGATCACAGTACAGGTATGCAGTGGGCTGAGGGCTCACTGAACAGAACAGGTATGCTGTGGCAGGATCACTGAACAGCTATGCAGTGGCAGGATCACAGTACAGGTATGCAGTGGGCTGAGGGCTCACTGAACAGAACAGGTATGCTGTGGCAGGATCACTGAACAGCTATGCAGTGGCAGGATCACAGTACAGGTATGCAGTGGGCTGAGGGCTCACTGAACAGAACAGGTATGCAGCCAGGAAGAAGTTAAGCCTAACTAATCTTTCCCTGAGAGACAGTCTGCAGCAGCTCGCCCTACTCTGACTAATGCAGGCACACGAGTGGCCGTAATGGCCGCCGCTGCCTGCCTTATATAAGGGGGGGTGGGGCTCCAGGGGCTAGTGTAGCCTAATTGGCTACACTGGGCCTGCTGACTGTGATGTAGAGGGTCAAAGTTGACCCTCAGGTGCATTATGGGGCGAACCGAACTTCTTCCGCAAAAGGTTCGCGTGCGGTACCCGCACGCGAACCACCTAAGTTCGCGCGAACCCCGTTCGCCGGCGAACCGTTCGGCCCAACTCTACTGTCCAGTGGAGCATGCGGAATGGATCCGTTTGAATGGACCAATGTGAACGGAATCCATAGGTTAACATTGGCATCCGTTAGCATCCGTTCTGTTGCGATCTGCTAACACTTTTTTAGTGCTAGTGTGGACCGAGCCTAAATGTTTTACAGGGCCAGGTCTACACTGATCTTTTAAAGCGTAACTGTCAGGAATAAAATAAAAAAAAAATTATTTATTTTTATCTGGTAAACAAGTAATAAGGATGCTAATCAGGCAATCCAAAAGTTAAAAACCACTCTTACTTTTGTTGATAAAAGATCATTCACCCATTTACCTGTCTTTTAATTGGTACATTGACACTCTAAGGAAGTTGCACGGCATGTTGGGTTGTCTTTTTTTGCTTCTTTGGTATCCCCTCAGACTTAACTAATGCAGCCTGATTGGCTGAATCCTCCTTCCCTCCTGTTCTCCCCTCCCACACTTCTATTCTTCTCTAATTGGCCATTATATCTCATGCTTTTCAAGCTAAAAAGTCACACAATGACAATGCACTTTATATTCCAGAGCTGGGTGGGAGTGTCTGAAGACTGTGTGTTTGCATTGGCCGCCATCCTCCCAGAGTAAAGGAGGAAATGACATCAGTGTTGGCATCAGACACAAGGATTCCAAAATGGCAAATGTCTGAAATAGTTTTCTCTTTATTTACTATATAAAACTCACGGAAATCAAAACATGGACAGTGCAATACATATGTTATGTATGTAGAGCAAGTATTTATCTACTTATATATGTTTTTTTTGTTTTTTTAGATAGTATAGCTTATAGCTCCTCTTTAAGTATTTAGTATCCAAAGATATACATTTATTGTTATAGTTCTGTCTCACTTTTTCATTGTAGGTATAGCCATAAAACATTTAACTGATAAAGCTATATATTTGAACAAACGCCCATGCAGCGTTACAATGTTATAGCTTTATCACAGAAATCAGCGCAGCTTTACACTCAAAGAATAACCTCTTACCTTTTCAAACTCAAAAGAATATAATTACACGTTCTTGTGAAAACAGCCTTCTTTCTAGGCGATTGTTAGAGGTTGCACAGCTGGAGACATGCTGTTCTCCCAGGGGTTGCTCTGCAAAGACTTCCACAAGAGTTTATATCATTTTTGTCATTCGTTTATCATTGTCCAAATGTTGTGCTTTCTATATTTGAGTAAAACATTTTTAGAATTTAAAACAATAACAAATACAGGCAGAACCAACTGACCACCAATACCAGACAGCTCCCAGCTGTGACCATGCACAAATCTCTATCTAATCGAAAACTGAACTGTAAATGTTCCCATACTGTACTTAGGTTTTCATAAACAAGTGACATTAACAGGCCTTGTTCTCTAGCACTTTATTTGGCAGTCAGACAGTATTGGCAGTTTTTTAAAGTTCAGTGTGGTTAAAGGGCCACTATAAATTCCAATTCATGAGAAGTTAGCATTGCCTTTATTAAACAAAGTATTTAAATGTTATCATCTATATTAACATCTATCGCAAATCCAAAAAGCAAGGGACTCACTTCTGTAATGCACAATTTCAAGTTCTTCCTGCAGAAATAATTACCTAAATGTAGTAAAAGACCTAAATGGTGGTGATGGCTATGTAAATATAAATAGCATATCAGATATATATAAAAAGTATCCCATTATTTAGTTTAAAAAAAGGAAAACAAACATTAATTTTGTTGAAAGTTACAACATGCACATACTGTAAGAATACATTTTGTGCGTCCACTGATTCACCTCATGAGGGAGAATCATATAAAAGCATTGCAAGTTTAAAAAGGTTTGACTATCTCCTCTACTGATTATAGTGACTGTACAGAAATCTTGGCGCTAACTGTATTAAACTGGCGCCGCGATAAGCCATTATTATTTGTAGCTGCTAATTTCTATGTTTAGCCATATTTGAAGCTGCTATTTTCTATATGTATCTGTTATTTTTCACCACAATTTGTAGCCGCTATTTGTAGCTGGACTTTTCTATGTGTATCCGCTTTTTCTCACCGCAATTTGTAGCTGCTACTTTCTATGAGTATCCTCAATTTATTATCGTAATTCGTAGCTGCTATTTGTCACCACTATTTGTAGCTGCAATTTGGGTGCTCTTGTAGCCTCCCTGGCGGTATGGACAAGCTGAGTTCGTCCAGCAAATACTTGCAAAAAGTGGTAATGACGAGCTGAGCTCGTCCATGCCGACAGGGAGATTTCTTGTTTCTCTGCCCCGCCGGCTGCATTTTTTTCTCATCAGAGGGATTCCCCAGGATGGCTGGATGCCTGACTGCACGCTGTGGGTAGCGATCTGTGCTACCCACAGGGCGCAGAACAAGCATCCAGCCACCCTAGGGAATCCCTGGGCAGCCAGCGGGGCAGAGAATTGCGGTGGTTCCCCCTTGTATGCGGAGGCTATGTGGAGGGGGATCCCCCTCTGTGCGGGTGGGGGGATCTCCTTCAATGATGGCTATGTGGGCGGGGGATCCCCCTCTGTGCGGGTGGGGGATCCCCCTTCAATGATGGCTATGTGGGCGGGGGGATCGCCCTCTGTGCGGGTGGGGGGATCCCCCTTCAATGGTGGCTATTTGGGTGGCCTATCCCCCTCCAAACCCCCTCCCTCCCGATCCCCCCCCCTGTCTCAGCCCGTTGAGTAAATGGGTGTACTCACCCGAGGGCTTTCTCCAGCGACGGCTGCAGCGCACTCCTTCCTCCATCTCCGAAGTCTCGTTGTCCGCACAGTTACATTACGAGACTTGGTGACGTCACCAAGTCTCGTAATGTAACTGTACGGCGAACGAGACTTCGGAGATGGAGGAGGGAGTGCGCTGCAGCCGTCGCTGGAGAAAGCCCTCGGGTGAGTACACCCATTTTCTCAACGGGCTGAGACGGGGGGGGGGGGGTCGGGAGGGAGGGGGTTTGGAGGGGGATAGGCCACCCAAATAGCCACCATTGAAGGGGAATCCCCCCACACACAGAGGGGGATCCCCCCCACATAGCCATTGAAGGGGATCCCCCCACCCGCACAGAGGGGGATTCCCCCCACCACATAGCCACCATTGAAGGGGGATCCCCCCACCCGCACAGAGGAGGATCCCCCTCCACATAGCCTCCGCATACAAGGGGGAACCCCTGCACATTCTCTGCCCCGCTGGCTGCCCAGGGATTCCCTAGGGTGGCTGGATGCTTGTTCTACATGCTGTGGGTAGCACAGATCACTACCCACAGTGTGCTAGGATGGGGGGGGGGGCATCTGGCAACCTATAAATCTGGCTAAACATCTGGCTCACTATATACCTGGCTGCACATCTGGCTCACTATATACCTGGCTGCACATCTGGCTACCTATACATCTTGCTATACATCTGGATAATTATACATGGCTGCACATCTGGCTACCTATACATTTGGCTATACATCTGGCTAATTATACGTGGCTGCACATCTGGCTACCTATACATCTAGGTCTTATACTCACCATTGGCGTTCTGATCCCTCGTCGCGTACCTCTGATAGCTTCCCCAGTGTCTTCTTCCATGTCCCTTGGCGGATTTTGCTTCTCCCTCGGCGATCACGTGTCCCCCGTTGATCGGCATTGATGACACCAAGGTCATCGGCGTTGATGACAACAGCGTCATCAACATCTTGCAGAAAACACTTTTTTTAAATTAAATTCAATACAATCACCTGTATTGAATTCAATTTACAAAAAAAAAATTAATTGCAAATAAAAAGGTTGAAAATTATTGGAAATTAATTGAAACACTTTTTGCACAGAAATCCTGGGGAGATTGAACGCCAGGGTGGTTAAACAAGATGTTGGAGTTAAAGCGGAATATAACCCTGCATTTCATCTTTGCTCTAAAACATTATTTACAGCATATTATATGCAACCAGCATTTTTTTTTTACTAGACCAGCATTGGAAGGGTTACACACAGAGCTTGAAAGTTCAGTGCAGTGAAATGCAGACACATCCGAACTTTAGATAATGTTATTTTGTGTTTACTAAATGTATCAAGTGAGGAATGTGACACATTCTCTGACTGTTGAGAAGCTGCTCTACACAGACAGAGAGTCAAAGCATGTCTGCCTGAATGAATGAATGAATGAATGAATGAATGATTAAAAACAGTTATTAATAAAATGCAAAGTCATCTCACAAAGCGAAAAACTGTACTTTTGAGAACCTATAACTTCTAAATGAATAATAATACTTATGCACAAATGCAAATATGATAACCGTATGGCATATAAAAAGTAGGAAAACATGTTTTTATTGAATATTATGTCAGGGTTTTAAACCGCTTTAAGGTTAGTTGTCCACCAGGTTAAGGGTTAGGCACCACCATGGGTGGGGTTAAGGGTTAGGCCCCACTGGGGGGCTTAAGGGTTAGGCACCACCAGGGAGGGGTTAAGAGTTAGTCACCACAAGTGGGGGTTAAGGCTTAGACACCACCAGGGTGGTTAAGGGTTAGGCACCACTAGCCGATGGCTCTGTGTGAGAGTAGGGAGAGGTTACAGGTCATAGTAAAATATCAGTAATTATTACCAATATTATACTATATGAATGTTGTAGAATATCAGTAACACTATTAATATTCTACTAACACTATCCTGTGACCTTTAAAACTTGCAGCTTTTTCAAAGGTATGTGAGGGAGGGGGAGCGTTGATTCAAATATATGTAGGTGAGTACTGGTCGATAACTCTTATCAGAAAAATAATCCACCATGATGTTGTATATTTCCTTCTGGACCCTTTGTTTGTACAATGATAATAGTTGTTGTCATTTTATCCGGTTGCTACTAGTAGGCAATATATTAGGTCCTCCAGCTCAGGTAAATTGAGTCCAATGTGCATACTGTTATTTTTGATATGTATATATAGCACCAGCATAATAATACGTAGTTATCATGAGCAATGATAAGGCGAAGACAAAACTGAACAGGTCTTAACTATAAAAGATATGTTAACACAACACAACTGTACTGAAACACACTAGGATACAGAAACTGTCTTTTTGAGCATAGTATGTAAAAAGTTAATCAGTAGAAAAATAGCTGTGTGTAGCGGCAGTGTTGCAATCATGACTGATTAGTATCCTGGGTAAAGGCTCGTACACACATTCGAGTAAAGTCGGCTAACTCAGTCTCTGATGATAATCCCATAGCCCGCAACTCTTAACTACTACCCTGCTAGCGATCAGCCAGTGGATTAACGTTGCCAAGTGATGGCCAGTGGCTTTATGTTTGACGTTTGCCCAGCCCACCATATGACATCACATTTTTGCCACTGCAGTAGTCCTCCAACCCCCTACAGCTATGTTGCCCTAAGGATCGGGTTCCTATCCCCGTCTGGTGACATCAATCATGGGTGTCGAGTCTCTTCCCTGTTAATGATGTTAGCTGGTTACCTTTTGATGATCATTAGGGTCATTATTTCTACCATAAATATACCATATTCTTTTTGTACTCCATGAAAGTTAGCTTACACTGGGATAACTTAGTTTCAGAGGTGTAACTAACCTCTCCCTACTCTTACACAGAACCCTTCCCCTGGTGGGCTACTAACTAATAACCCCCCAACAACTACACCCCACCCCCAGGACAACTAATAACCCCTTTGGACAACTATTAAACTTTAACCCTTAAAGAGAAACTCTGACCAAGAATTTAACTTTATCCCAATCAGTAGCTGATACCCCCTTTTACATGAGAAATCTATTCCTTTTCACAAACAGACCATCAGGGGGCGCTGTATGGCTGATATTGTGGTTAAACCCCTCCCACAAAGAAATTCTGAGTACGTACTCTTGGCAGTTTCCTGTCTGTGAACCTTGCTGCATTGTGGGAAATAGCTGTTCACAGCTGTTTCCAACTGCCAAAAAAGCATGCAGCAGCTACATCTCCTGCCAACAGTAAAAATGGCACCATGTAATAAATGTCAGAATGTAAATCAGGGATTTAACCACCCTGGCGTTCTATTAAGATCACCAGGGCGGCTGCGGGAGGGTTTTTTTTAAATAAAAAAAAAACTATTTCATGCAGCCAACTGAAAGTTGGCTGCATGAAAGCCCACTAGATGGCGCTCCGGAGGCGTTCTTCCGATCGCCTCCGGCAGCCAGAAGTAACACGGAAGGCCGCAATGAGCAGCCTTCCATGTTTGGCTTCTCCTGTCGCCATGGCGACGAGCGGAGTGACGTCATGGACGTCAGCCGACGTCCTGACGTCAGCCGCCTCCGATCCAGCCCTTAGCGCTGGCCGGAACTATTTGTTCCGGCTGCGCAGGGCTCAGGCGGCTGGGGGGACCCTCTTTCGCCGCTACTCGCGGCGGATCGCCGCAGAGCGGCGGCGATCGGGCAGCACACGCGGCTGGCAAAGTGCCGGCTGCGTGTGCTGCTCTTTATTTGAGCAAAATCGGCCCAGCAGGGCCTGAGCGGCAGCCATCGGCGGTGATGGACGAGCTGAGCTCGTCTATACCGCTAAGATGGTTAAAAGATTTTACAATGGGCGAACACTGACTAAATCATTTATACATAATTATTGTAAAAATGAAGCACTTTTTTATTACATTATTTTCACTGAGGTTCCTCTTTAGCCACTTGATGACTGCAGTGTTAAAGGCTGTTATTTGCAACACTGGGCTTTGCAGGCTTTTCAGCCTCCTGCACAGCCCAGCTTAGGAGCCCTGCAATCGGACTCACCTCCTTTTTTGTCCCTAAGGGGACATGCTGCCGGAGGGGTCCGATCGCTGCTGTCACATTTTTTTTTCTGAGCCTGTATCAGGCTGTTTATCTCTCCCTCCCTCCCCTTCCCTCCTTCCCTCCATGCAGAGAGTTGAACAGGACGGCGATCCGTCCTGTTCCGCCTCTCATAGGCATCAGCCTATGAGAGGACAGTGATCCCCTGCCAATCAGAGGCTAGGAATCGCCAATCTCGAACAGCGCTGCTGGAGATCGCAGCGCTGTATGCTTGTAAACAAAGGGGATTTCTTTCCTCTTTCATTTACAAGCAGCCTGCTAGCCGCTATCAGCGGCTAGCAGGCTATTCACGGAACTCTGCTCTGTGAACGGGCAGAACGATCGCGCATGCACGCGGCCGTTCCCTGCCAAACTGCAGCTCCAGGACTTGACGCCAATTGGCGTTAGGCGGTCCTGGGGCTGCCGCAGCAGTCACGCCCATTGGCGTGAGGCGGTCTTTAAGTAGTTAAACCTCCTATGACAAAAATGGTCAACTGCTAAATAACAGGCACTGGGGCCACTCGCTATGCAAACTGTAACTACCAATAGCAACATGCACTTTGTGCCTGCTATTGGTATCCACAGTTCGCAAAGCAGGCGGCTCCGGCTATTTAGCGGATACCCATTTTTGTCATGCTACATTTAGCTGTTCCTTTCCCATGCCAAGCAGGCCACTCAGGGTCCTGTCAAGCGTGATGACAAGAATTGAGAAATCATTTTGCCCTGCCTGGCTCAGGATGCTCAAATGGTGTGTATTTTACAAAACTGGATCATTAACAGCCACTGACACCGAGTAAAAATGTCTAGCTGTGAGGCTATAGATAGAGGCAGATACTGTAGATACAATTTGCCTTTGTGAACACTGACACTCTACTATACGAAGGGCACAGTTTCCGTTTTTGCGGCAACAGGCATCAAGAGAGATGAGATAAGCCTATAGGATAAGTATGCCTTCAAAGTGCACCTACTTTTTTAACAACAATAGAAAGTGAGAAAGTGAGGAAATAACCTAGACTGCAGCAAAAACATATACAAACTATACAGAGTTTCTTACAATATTCTAATTTTTGCACAAAAAAAAAAATGGTTGGCATTCTAATCTTTGTCATCTTATTGTCAGTAGTGTAACTTAGGCGATCTGGGCCCCAGTGCGAGCTTGACATTGGGCACCCCAAGCACTCTACACATAATTGATATGAAGAACCATAACCTGCCAAGGACAGCTGCAGTATCAGAGAGTTGGAGGCTGGGGAGAAGAATCATCTATTAATGGCTACAACTAATCCAAGCACATATAGAGGTGATCATAACCAGCTTAGCACTAATAAAGAGCCAGTAAAGCAGGTGAAGGAGGCCTCCTACTGGGCTCCTCTGGCCCGGGGGCCCTGGTGCGCTCACTGCCTCTGCATCACCTATTGCTACGCCACTACTCATTGCTTATCTGTATAGTAAATGTGGCACATTTATCTTACAGCGCTTTGCTTTGTTAGGTATACTGTACAACTCCTGTTATAAATCTGTAAAATAAAACAACGCCACATTTTTGTAGACCTAGCAATGCAATAAACTATTTCCCAACTCATTATTAATACATCCAGATGTTTGTTATCATGCAAAAGTCTTTCTATCTCATTTTATCACAGTTTCTTAGAAAAAATGGCTATGTTCCAGGAATAAAGTAAAGTAAAGATTCTTTCTAATGAAGCATTATTTATCAATTATTTGTTTATAAGATATCCCACTCTTCAGATTCTCATAAAAGAGGAGTGTCCGCTGGACAATTCATTCTTTATAATATTACTCATGGGCCACATAAATATTAAGAACTTGTAGCACAGCTATGAAGTGAATAAAGAATTGTGTTCTTTTCCTAGAAAGGAATAAACAAAACCATGGATAATTATGTTATTTGGCAGGAGGTATGTGTAAAGGGCCCTTGGTGATTAGCATTTAATAGTATAAAATTCACACTATTTTTCATCATTGTGATCTGCCTTTATAAGCAGATATATTTCATATAACACTTAACACAAAGTCTTAGGTGTTAAAAGATATTATGTTTTGGTCCCTTAGAAATTAGAGTATAAAAAAAGAAAGTTGCAATGGTTAGTACACGATCCATGATCTAATCATGCTAAGGCTTAGTAATATTTTTCTTTGGGTCCTGTACCTGCATCACGGTCTTATTCAATTCAGTTAAGGGACCCAGATGAACCTGTGCCAGTCAGTGCAAGTGCTGACTCACCATGCTGCAAATTGGAAAGGGCTAAAGATTGACATCTGCTTGATCACAATGCAATGTGGGTCACCTGACCCTAAGTCAAATAACTCACACATGGATCTTTGCCAGACTGCCCAAGCAGAATCCACTGGCTAGCTGCTGCACACTGTTGAGTATATGTCTACAGTAGAGCATGTATTTATAAAATTAAGAGCAAGCACACATACTCTATCATGTAGGTCAATGGTGGTAAACTTGCTATGCCTCATTCAGAGGCCTCAGACATGGCCCCTGAAATCACTAGAGGATTTCACATTATATTTTGAGCTGCTTAACATCGCTCTTCACCTTGTAACCCAGCTACAGATAAGATCCTAGTACCCAAAAGTACCTTTTTAATCATATCCTGGTTTTGGAAAGGAATACAATTACCCAATCTGGTCACTTTTTAATTGGAGCAGGTAATAATCTCATGTATGCAGTTTCTCTGCAAAGACCGCAAGCTGTTTGTTATAGAATTTACACATTTTTATTACTACAGAGTGTAAGACAAAGAAAAATATAATCGAGAGCCCCCAATAGTGTATTATTGATAATAAAGGTGCTAAGGTAGCACAAGTAGAAATATACTTACCAGCATAGATTGCCAGGTTCAGGCAACCACTCAAAGCACTTATGGGGATATTAGACCTGTCCCCACTCAGGCTAAAAAGTTGCTCTCTGTAGAAGGAAAGAAGGGGTGTTCACACCCATCCACCAGGTCGATAACAAGAATTGCAATAAAAACAGAGGCGCCAGCAGAGTAGAAATGGATCACAAATAAAATCAAATAAAAGTTGGGGGGCAAGGGTGGACATACCTCCCCGAGACCAAACACAACCACTATGTAGGTTAAAACAAGTTTTAATTTGTACTCCAGAAGTCTAGACCAAATAACTAGACTTGTTCCCCATTGGCGCGTGAATTTGGGACACACTTTCCCATATGCAATTTACTTTTTCTCCTGAGTTTTCTCCTAGGTCATATTTTCACACCTTATCAATAAAATACCTTTTACAACCCCAGCAAGCAAGATGATAGTTTTTTTCACCTACTTTTTGGTACTTTTTCAATTACAAAATGCTGACAAGTTATTTCAAATGCAGGAGAAAAAGGGAATTGCATATGGGCCACTGAATCTAGAATTCATAGATTGCTTCAGCTCTCAAGTCAAACAAAAATATGAGAAACACTAAATTCCACCTAATAATTCCAAAACATCAATAATAACACAAAAAGTAGCATGGAAAGTAGTTTTTATTTATGAACAAATTTGTGACTAGTAAAACTTTAAGCAATGTTATATGAAAAATATAGATTATCATTATTTGAGGTAAAATGGTTGTTAAAAAATAATTTTGTTTGTTCAAAAATTACATTGCAATTTTGCATGGAAGTTGAATCTTTATAAAGTTAAAATAACTTGTGAAATCCTGTAAGTAATGAGTTAAAACACCACCAAGCCCAAAAATATACTTTGTCCATATACAAATCATAAAATATATATTCTATGTGTTCTCTAGGGTAAAGATGGCAGTCTGTTGAAATTCTGTTCAAAATTATATTTTCTTTTGCCTTGAAACTTATTAGAAATCTTATGCATGGTTTTAGCGCAGTTCTGTTCTGTGATTTTATACAGATAATTAAGAGTGCAATGAGTTGAGGTCCTATGACAAGGCCTTTCCACCGTAGTCAGAATATTCTGGAATAGCGAAAAAATGAACGGAATCATTTGGATTTTACGTTTAAGTGTTATAATATGGCAAATGTTTTATATTTTACCTCTTATTGCTTGATAATATTCACTGCAGTTGATGAGCAAAATAAAAGAAGTAAATTAAAATGCCTCAACATCATATGTTATTTCTAAATAAATACTACATGAAGAGTTTTATAGGTAATTACTTCCTCATTGTTTCCTACTGCTAACAAGATCCTAGGTCTGTATGTGCATGTAAACACAACTGGTTATTTCTGGTAGTAGATTTAAATTAAAAGTTTGGTACTTAATTTAGATTTTCCATAAGAAGTCCTTTCTCACAGGTGCATTTACATTATAGCAATACAGCAAAATAAATTACAAAATTCTAATATATACATAACACTGTACATACAAATGTATATTGAGATGGATATTTGAAATGTGTCTTATTTCCTAAACAGTTTGTTGCTTGCAGTGATGTTAATTGTAAATTTACAGCTCAACCTACTTTCATTTTAATGACATCCACAAGACCTGACAACCATATTTCTATACTTTTTTAAAATAACATTAGAGCTGTCATCGAAATACAGCACAGATATGGCATTTAACTTTGTTGGCGCACAACATGGTTTGGGAACGTGTTCAGGAAACATCAAATGGACCTGTTGATAAAAGCAAGATTATTACATTATCATTTCAGTTTCCACAAAAGCAGAACAAATATTCCTAAAAAAAACAAAAACGCCTATTTCATGTTTATGTCCCTGGATCCTTTTGCAATGATTTTTACTGCATGCAAAATATTCATTTATTTTAAGAACTTAAATTGACCGCAGAGCCGGATTTACAGCTCAGGAGCCTGTAGGCACAGGCGTTATTGCGCCTTAAACTCTGCCCCTCAACTCAGGCCACACTCCCATATTATGTAGGCATCCCTCCTACTGGGGAAAGTCTCCCTAGCCAGATTTTCCCCAGTATTTGGTAAGCCCATTAATCTAGGAAGCAGACCCCCGCCCCTCCCCAACCATAGGGAGCCAGGTGTGCCCTTACCCCAGTATAAAGTAGCCTCCCAATAGGTAGGGGGGCATTTTGATAGGGGGAGACGCTTCTCCTAAATAAGGCGCCTGTAGGCACGTGCCTACAATGCCTTATGGTAAATTCAGCACTGATTGAATGCATATATCACTAATAGGCACACAGTGCTTATGAAAGAGAAAATTTAGAGGGAGGTTAAGGTTAGGTGTCAGGAATGGGGTTTTTGATAGGGATGAAAGGTTTAGGTGATATATTATGCATGGTGGTCAGTTAGGGTTAGACTAACTGCCAGGTATAAATTTTAAACCCCCAATGAAAACAGCATCGCATAACCAAATTAGGAAATGTCTTATCACTGAAACACTGGTGTCAGTGATTAATTTTCCCATCCCAAACGCATAGGTATATCCAATTTTTATTTCCATTCTGCATTCAGATATGATATTTTAGTCTTGTGGAGTTATTAAAATTACCTTTCTTACTACTACACATACAGAACACCATTTGGTGCATTTATATGGAATATTCTGAACTTTTTACAGACTTGGTAATAACTTCCGTCTAGGTTATCTCCATATCTCTTGTCTCATGCAATTAATTATCTACAATTTGTGGAACCCGCGTAATGTGAGCATCAAATACTTTACTACACAAGCAACGTAGATACTCTAGTTATGCAAATTACGTAATGTGTAATGTCATTTTCATAAAGCCCAGCAAACCTAACATTAGTTGCCTGCACATTATAAGTTTAGCCTGAGAACGCAGTTTTTGAAGTAGAAAATGCCACATCACCCCTTTCACATAGCGATACTGGCTTCAATTGTATAGCTATTTTTTTATATTTGAGAATTCTTATAAACTCTCAACCAACATTTGAATCTTCTCCTCCACAGATTCAGCTCATTGATGTAAACATATAAAATGCATGCAGGACAATTATAAAAGACTAACTATTTGTTTAAATAATAGGTTGTTTGGGCATTCCATTCTTGCTTAAATAATGATACATCAACATTGATAGGACAAGATTTGAAGTTCTGACTAATTATTGAAAAATTGATGAACAGTGTTGTTATGTTTTATTTCAGTGTGTTATTAGTAGTGTTAGTGTTTGAATTCAGGATATTAAATTTGGAAACCCGAATTATCCCAAACACCACACTTCAGCACCTGTGTAAGTGCATAGGGCCTCGGGAAGTTCACTCACTTGCTCTTCACGGCACACTTCAAGGCATACTTGACAGCTTAGAAGGAGAAAGCTTTGTTGTCACATGAATAACACTGCGCAGTGTAAGTAAGTGAACTCTTTACTCACATCTACATCTGTACACCCTTATCAACCACCATACACAGGCCAAGGAAGGCTAAAATATTTGCCTGTTTGGGGACTTAAAAAGGTTTTTGACTCAGTGTGGCACCCATGTTTGTTCCTGAGACTCCTTCAGAGTGGAATAGGAAAACATACAATGTCACGAAGAGCAGGGTCAGGTGGTAAGTCAGGGTTGCAGCCTTAGTTCAACTCTTTTCAACATATACATCAATAATTTGGCCTCTGCCCTAGAGGACTCACCAGCACAAGGACTCACCCTACGTGACACAACAGTAAAGTTCCTACTGTATGCAGATGATCTCTTATTGCTATCACCAACAGAGAGCAGACTAGAAGGCCTGGAATTCCTGGAGTAATTCAGCACAACATGGGCACTTACCATTAATCTAACGAAAATCAAAACCATGGTGTTCCAGAGGAAAAACACAAGGTCGACCCAGAGCCCATCCCTTACACTCAATGGGCTTGATTCACAAAAGCGTGCTAACTGTTAGCACGCCAGTGAAAGCTGCTTATCACGTGCAAACTGCCTCCTCGCGTGCTAATGCGCATAAAGTTTTGCGCGCGTAAAGTTTTATGCACACTACTTTGCGTGCAAAATCAGCTGCTTCGCGTGCTAAGTAGTGTGATAAGCATACTTTGCACACAAAGAAGCTGATTTTGCACACGAAGTAGTGCGCATAAAGCTTTACACGCGCAAACTTTTACGCGTGCTAAAATAGCACGCGAACAGTAATAGCTTTGCCGTGCAAACTACTTAGCACCCTAGTTTGCACGTGCAAAGCTTTTAGGCGTGCTAACTGTGTTAGCACCCTTTAGTGAATCAAGCCCAATGACTGTGAAATCGGCAGAACTGACAAATACACGTTTACCTTGGTCTGGAAATCAACCAAATTTGGAAGCCTGAAGTTATCCTTAGAGGCCCTAAAAGCCAAAGCTTGCTGAACATTCTGTGCCATCGGGAAAGAACTGTACCACCTCAAATCACCGGTAAAGGTAGGCCTGGCTGAAAGTCTTTGACATTGTCATCACCCCAATTCTACTCGACAGAAGCAAAGTATGGGGCCCCATCACCTAGTGAATCAAAATTGTACTCCTACCCCACCCCCTTCCATGTCCCCCATTTCCCCCTGCTTTGGCAATGCCTATGTGACTCTTGGTCATGCCAATAAAGCTTTTTTTTAATTTGATTTGAACTCCTGTGACCCTGTCTACTTGCTCCGGTGCTGAAGTGTGATATTTGGCAAAATTTGGGTTTCTGAATTTAATATCCCCAATTTGAACACCAACACTATATATACGAGCCAAACATTTGCAATTATTTAGGCTACAATAGGATTTCTCAATAAATCAAAGAATTCTTTTTTCCTCAGCTCTCTACTGTTCTAGTGGTCAGAAGGCTTTAATATTATGTTGCATATATCTTGGGAAAGGTCTCTCAAATTGAATTATGTTCATTTGCAAATGTGCTAACTGATGTTAGGTTAGTTGATGATCTATGGTTCTAGAAGCATCCAAGAGCTATGGTTTGTAAAGGTTATTCCTTACCATATGGATCTTTGTGCACAATCAATATTGCAATTGCCTCAAGACAAGAAAAAACATTAGTAAATTGTTTTCTATATAGGTCAAATTCTGACCATGCTCCACTAATAACTGTATTTGTCTGAATATAAGGATGAGACTGGTGAATTCTTAATTCGTTTTAAGATTCAAAGGTTAACAAAATATCAAAAGAATAGTTACAAAATGCATCCATTACCTAAAAGAAAATAGTGGATGCATTTAAAACTGCATTGAAAATGCTACTGTGAGATCATCATGGCGGCGGAACGCCGAGACCTGCGCTGAGGCGCAAGCTTCCTGGTCTTGGCAGACCACTGACGTCACTGAAGCACAGCCTGGCGCTCAGCTCTCATTGGCTAGGCGGCGGACGCGCTTTCAGTACGCGCATTGCCACTGTAAACAGTAACCGTGTGTGTTTGTTGTGTGTCAGCTGCTGAGTCTCTATTGGTTGTTTTTAATTCTGTTTGTTTCTGATTGGTTAGTCCTTGTATTTAACCACTTTACCCCCGCGCGTACGTATTTCTCCGCCCCTTTTTCCATCCTTTAAAAACCAGGGACGGAGAAACACGTACTTTCCGCGTTCCCGACGCTGCCCGCGCTCCCGCTCGTAAACACGCCGCCCGCCGCTAGTAAACACGCCGCCGCCCGCTCGCCCAGAGATCAATGAACGGGAAAATCCATTCCCGTTCGTTGATCTAAGCCCCGCAATGATCAGCTGCTCTCCTATGGGCAGCGCGATCATTGTGAGAAAAAACTCACGTGTCCAGCCTCCTTATTCTTCCTCCAAGCTTTTGGAAGGAAGCTTGGAGGTCGCATTAAAACAAAAAGTTACTGTGGCCATCTTGTGGCCAAATAGTAAACTACACCCTACACATTTTTTCACATACAAATAAATGACTTTTACACATAAAATTAACTCATTACCTCCCACACTCCCCATTTTATTTTTTTTGTAATTAAAAAAAAATTAAAAAATTTACAATTAAAAAAAATACATAAATAGTTACCTTAGGGACTGAACTTTTTAAATATTTATGTCAAGAGGGTATAACACTGTTACTTTATAAACTATGGGCTTGTAATTAGGGATGGACGCAAAACTGAAAAAAATGCACCTTTATTTCCAAATAAAATATTGGCGCCAAACATTGTGATAGGGACATAATTTAAATGGTTTTATAACCGGGACAAAAGGGCAAATACGTTTTATGGGTTTTAATTACAGTAGCATGCATTATTTAAAAACTATAATGGCCGAAAACTGAAAAATAATTATTTTTTTCCCCACATTTTTCCTATTTTCCCATTAAAACACATTTAGAAAAAAATAATTCTTGGCATAATGTCCCACCTAAAGAAAGCCTAATTGGTGGCGAAAAAAACAAGATATAGTTCATTTCATTGCGATTAGTAATAATAAAGTTATAGACGAATGAATGGAAGGAGCGCTGAAAGGTGAAAATTGCTCTGGTGCTCAGGGGGTAAAACCCCTCAGTGGTGAAGTGGTTAAGCATGGTGAGCGCTACCAGACATCGCCCGTGATAGTATCAGCTTTTGGCTTGTTGCTGGGTATGCGCTCACAAAACCTTTTGACTACTGTTGCCGATTCTGCCTTGTATCTTGACCACGCTTACTCTAGATTGATTCCCTGGTGCCGACTCTGCCTGTATCCTGACCACGCTCTATTGGATTACCTGTTGCAGACTCTGCTATTGTACGTGGACTCTGTCTGTTTGCCGCCTGGATAGACCTCTGCCTGGATAAGGACTTGCAAGAACGCTGCCTGGACTGACATCTGGCTAGTACTGACCACGCTATCTCTAAAGTGCCTGATCTGCATACAATTACTCCTGCTTGCAGTCATCTGACTCTCATCTGGATTGCCTTATCCTCCAGGCCTCAGGTGACAATTATACTTGTAATACTGTGCCTTGTATGATTGTTATTGGTTCTGTTTGGTGGATACTATCTGTCAGTCTGTATGCTACATCTACCTGCAGGATTATTGTAGTTCTCTGCTAGGTAGGAGTTTGTGCAGGTGTTACTGGGTTGGGCTATAGGTCAGTCATATGGGCATACAGCCTGACCTATAGTCATTGACCAGACAAGCCCGTCAGCTACATAAGTTATTGATTTCTATATCTTCCAAAACAAAGAACAGGTACCTCAGGTGTTGAACCATATAGTTCTATTTCATTATTAAAGGGAACTTGGTGTGAGAAGAATATGAAGGCTGCCATCTTCATTTCCTCATAAACAACGCCAGTTGTCTGGCTGGCATGCTGAGCTTTAGACTTGAACTGTATTTGAGTAACACACCTGCAACAAGCATGCAGTCACTGGAATCAAAGACTCTGATCTGCATGCACATTCCAGTGCAATGACTTTAAAGTGTGCCAGAGCTGACTTAAATTAAAAGTTTTATACATACCTGGGGCTTCCTCCAGCCCCATCCGCACAGATTGCTCCCACACTGCCATCCTCAACCTTCTCCCTCTTCGGTACCAGATCCCGTAACTTCCTCCATGTGCGGCTAGTCTGGCACAACGGAAATGCACTCTTCACGTATTTCTCCAGCAGCCCCCGGAGACATATGTAGAGGTCGCACTTCTTTTGTGCAGACTTGGCGCGACTGGCTAAAGTTACGAGACCTGGTACCAAAGAGGGAGAAGACTGAGGATAGCAGTGTGGGAGCGATCCATGCAGATGGGGCTGGAGGAAGCCTCAGGTATGTATAAAACTTTTAATCTAAGTCAGCTATGGTTTCCTTTAAGTATTAGAGGCAGAGCATCTGCACAGAAGTCAGGAAACTACGGATCAGTTCATCTCGGCTCGCGGTTCTGAGAGCTGAGCGCCAAAGCTGGGCACCGCCATAGCAGCAATGCTATGATGTGCTCCCCGCGTAGCGGTAATTCGGGGCTCTGGCGGTTGCCAGACCCCGAATTACATCTCGCTCCGAGTTGCAACATCTCGGAGGGAAACAAAAGTTTGCTTTCTTAAAACAGAAAGAATTTGTGATAATTCAGGTTGGAGTGAGCTCCGAGATGTCTCCCAGTGCATCACTGCTGAATATATGCAAATTAATCATTGTTCCCCTTAGAAGCTAAACACACCTCCAGATCCGCTGGAATGCAATGATGAGTCAATTTGTTAATTTAGAAACTTTTGTTTTCCATATCATTTTAGTAAGGAGGCTTTTAGGACCATTGTAGCCCCTTACACACTCCAAAGAGTTCTGGTTCACCATGAGCTTGCTGGTTAGTCTTTACAACTCTGAGGTGGAATAGTATTTAAAGCCGCCTTTGAGTTTCGCCGCGCTGAACTGAGCGGCGCCGTCATAATATGTATCCAGGAAGCTAGCATTGTTTATTGAAGAATTTATTTTTATTTGTATAAAAGGTTTAAATACTCACAAACCTTGTGTAAAAAGTGCTTTCTATGTAAAAAACACAGGAAGACTTCTCCTGTTGCAGCTGGTCATTTCCTGCCTCTAGTTCTGGAGCTAGAGGCAGGAAGGGCAAGAGGAGGAGACGTCCTCTGTGTTTTTTTACTTACAACACACTTTTTACATGATGTTTGTGAGTATGTAAACCTTTTTATATGAATAAAGTGGATGGTTTTACACTATATGAGGCATTTTAAGTCCAAGTTCATGTGAAGGTGGTAGCATTGGAAAGGAGGTTGTGAAGGCCAAAGTGCAACTGAGGATGCCACACTCATTGAGAAATGAGTACAGCTGTCTGTGAGGGTGGGCAGCTACTACAAAGGGTGAGCAGTGGCTTGATTCAGTGTATGGACACTAAAACTAGTGTGTTTCTATTTATTGCGGATGTCTACATTATTATGGTTGTTTATATGTAGAGATGGCCTGAATGGTTCGCCAGCGATCTTCCATGGTTTGCGTTCGCGGAGAACCGCAAACTTTTCCAGAAGTTCGATTTGCCCCCATAGTGCATCATTAGGGTCAACTTTGACCCTCTACATCACAGTCAGCAGGCACATTGTAGTCAATCAGGATACACTCCCTCCTGGAGCCCCACCCCCCTTATAAAAGGCAGGCAGCGTCAGCCTTTTCACTCACTCGTGTGCCTGCAGTAATTAGAGAAGGGAGAGCTGCTGCAGACTCTCATAGGGAAAGCTTAGTTAGGCTCTTGTAGGCTTCTTAGCTTGCTCCTTGTTGATTCTTATTGCTAAAAAAAACACCCCTCAACAGCTCTTTTGAGAGCTAATCTTGTTTTTGTGATCTATTTTTTTTGTGTGTGTGTGGCCCACTTGCATTATATACAGCCCTGTCAGTCAGTCGCAGCTGGCCTTTGGCCCCTTGGTGGTATTACTACTGTGCCAGGTGCAGATTTGTAATACCCATCACTGCATATAACTACCTGTTGTTAACAGTGCACCCACCTACCTACGTGAGTGCACGCAGCGTCACTGTACCTGTCCGGTACCTATCTGTGTTGGACAGGTACACATTGGAATACCCATCACTGCTTATACCTACCTGTTGTTCACTTCAGTGCACCCACCTACCTACGTGGGCGCACGCAGTGTCACTGTGCCTGTCCGGTACCTGTCTGTGTGTGACAGGTGCACATTATAATACCCATCACTGCATATACCTCTACCTGTTGTTCACAGTGCACCCACCTACCTACGTGAGTGCACACAGTGTCACTGTGCCTGTCTGGTACCTGTCTGTGTGGGACAGGTGCACATTTGTAATACCCATCGCTGCATATACCTACCTGTTGTGTTCAGTGCACCCACCCTCCTACGTGAGCGCACACAGTGTGATATATAATACCACCAGTCACTGTACCTGTTCACAGTACGTGTGTGTGACAGGTGCACATTTGTAATACCCATCACTGCATATACCTACCTGTTGTGTTCAGTGCACCCACCACCTACCTACGTGAGTGCGCGCAATGTGATATACCACTCCGTGCATACCTGCACCTGTGTGACTGCACATTGTATTAGTCAAGTCAGTGCATACCTTTCACTTCATCCCATCCAATATGGACAAAACAAAAGGCAGAGGCAGGCCACCTGGCAGGGCTGTTCGAGGTCGCGCTGTCCTGATTTTGTGCGGCCCTCGACCAAAGTAAAGTGTTCAGAAGAAGGCACGTGCCATCAACCCCCAATATTGTCAGGACGTAGTTGACTATTTAACACAGAACACCTCATCTTTCTTAGCTTCCGCACGGAAGCATGACATATATTCCTCCTCCTGCTCAGATTCTGGCACCCCACTTAACACTCAGTCGGCCGCCACCACCAAAGTGCTATCACCCCAGGGCTCAGCGGTGTGAAAAATTTTTGTGTGTCTGCCTCAGATGACAGCAATGCCATCTGTACTCTCTCCCCCCGAAAATTGAACCGAGGAAAGACCAAGAATCGCGTAGGGACAACTACCTTACGAAGGCACATGATTACAAAGCACAAACTGCAATGGGATGACCACCTGAGGAAAAGCAGCACACAAAAGCAAAGCCACACACCACAGTCGAAGATACCAGGCCGCAATTTTACCTAAACTGTACCGTGATGTTGAAAGGCAAGTGGTGACATCTCTAGCGCACAGCGTTGGGTCAAGGGTCCATCTGACCACGGATGCCTGGTCTGCAAAGCACGCTCAGGCCTGCCCGAAGACTAAGTCAGTCCCTACACACAGCATCTCTGCCTGCACACCGTGTGACTGGCTGCCTGCCCCAAGATTAAGTCACTCCCCACACAGCATCTCTGCCCGCAGGCCGGTTGACTGCCTTCTCCGCCACCACCAACAGGGTCCAGGACTCCAGGTGGATTCCTGAATTTCGCTATACTAATTCTTCTGGTGCGTGTACATGCCTGCCTAATTTTTCTGCCTGCACTGCAGCAACAAAACAAAAGGCATGTACATGTGCCAATTCCCCTTCATGATCATTACCTTACCGCGGTGAAGGGGCTTGCGTATCACAATGAAGCAATGACCGCCGGCTATATGAGTATCTCGGGAAGGGGGGGAGGACACACCCACGATAATAAGGTCGTTGCTTCATTGTGGACAGACCAAATTTGATCAGCTGGTCACTGTTCTGTCATTCGGCTACCTCAGCCCGGCGACCGTGTGGGCTGGAAATCCACCATCACCTGCACTCTCGTCATGGTGCGCACCAGTCCAGCACGGCCGTCACTACACAAACAGCTGTTTACAGTCACTGCATACCTTTCACTGCATCTTTGACTGCACATTGTATTATACCTGGCAGTCAGTGCATACCTTTCACTTGAATGGATGGCAGACTTGCCCTCCATAACAGATTCTCGTTAAAGGATTTAAAGTTGATTCATCTCATATACAGCAGGCCTCAAAAGTCCTCCTATATTGTTATTTTTGGTCACTACCTCGAGACGTGCATGCCATGCCTGCTGCCTTCCTTGGATGTGTGGTAGCCGCTCCTGCTCCTTTGTCCACAGCGTGCCTGCTGCCTTCCTTGGATGTGTGGTGGTGGTAGCCGTTTCTTAGGCTCCCACTCCTGACTGGAATCGAACAACGATTCCCCGGTCATTACCCGTGGTCACCATGGTACTGAGAAAGTACCATCGAAAGTTTAACACAGTTGAATGAATGGCAGACTTGCCCTCCATAACACATTCTTGGCAAATGCTTTTGATTTGGTTCATCTTGCGCTGGGTCAAGGGTCCATCTGACCATAGATGCCTGGTCTGCAAAGCACGGTCAGGGCAGGTACTTATACAGCAAATGGGTCCTTACTTGGATGTGTGGTGGTGGTAGCCGGTTCTCAGGCCCTTCCTTCCGGACTGGAAACAAACTCTGATTCCCCGGCCATTACCTGTGGTCACAATGGCAGACTTGCCCTCCATAACAGATTCTCGTTACAGGTACTGAACAGCCAGCGGAAAATGTAATTTTAAAAAAATAGATGTGAGCTTTAACAATGGTAGAGAAAGAACTATCGAAAGTTGATAAGGCAGTCAGACATTACCTGATATCACTGAGGAAGAGCAATCTCGTCATGGTGCACACCAGTCCATCACGGCCGTCACAACACAAACAGCTGTTTGCGGTGCGTTACACAGTGAATTTGGTGTGTCAGTGTGAAGCAGTACTCTAATTACACTCCCTGATTGATGTATAGACATGCAAGATGTTTTAAAGCACTTTAGGCCTGCAATTTAGCATTCAATGTGATTTCTGCCCTTAAAATGCTGCTTTGCATCAAATCCAGATTTTTCCCCAGGACTTTTGGCGTCTATCCCACTCATCCATGCAAAAACTCAGATGTTAAACCCCTTGAAAAATCTTTTCCATCACTTTTCTGGCCAGCATAAGTGTTTCTGGTTTTCAAAGTTCGCCTACCCATTGAAGTCTCGCGCGAACCGAACCTTTGCGCAAGTTCGCAAACCCGGTTCGTGAACCTAATATCGGAGGTCCGGGCCATCTCTATTTATATGTCCTGAGGTATTATCGATGTAAAGAAGAGAGTCCAGATGGGCAATTGCCAGTGATTGTGCATAAAGCTTGGTGTGCTGTCTGGTGGTCGAGGCAGCTTGTGGGCAAGGTGAGTGTACCACCCAGTAGATCATAGGACACAGTGACGGGGGTGATGTTGTTTCTCTTCCCCTCACGAGGAACTATTTCCCAGGGTGACGGCCCCTGAATAAATTTCATATACATACTATGCTATGATCTTTTTCTTGTGTTTTCTTCTTCCAACTTTTCTTGGGTCCCTTCAAGGAGTGGAGTTGGTTTCACAACAGACAAAAGGACTGAGGAACATTTGATCACAGTCACATGTGAGAACTTTTGTAAGAAACGTCCTTGTATGGATTGTGTTGATAAATACATTAAGCATAAAGTCTTTTAGTGAAATGTAACACACACATAAAAAGTGCCACTACTGTATTTACTTACCAGAGTTTGTACTATGGCATGATTAGTGGCATTCATATGAGCATTAAGGGGAAAAGAACACTCTCCATCACAATAAAAGGCTGCATATCCCTCTGGTGCTATTATCCAATCCTAAAATAAAACATAGTTATCACATTCCATTACAACCCAATATACTGAAAGTCCCTATGCATTTATGTATTTGTATGTAACCTATTGTCGTTGCAACAGTACTGCTGCTGATCTCAAAATCATTATTCCCTTTAAATTGCATTGTCTGTAATGGTAACAAAATGCAGTTAAACAATCAATGTAAACATATCTAGAGTTATTTGATATTTACATGCATGTAAACTATTTAAATGGTAAGTTAGGCAGGGTTAATAATCATTAACACAAAGGATTTACTATTTTGCAAAGTAGCTATTGCTGCACATACGTATTTCAATGGCGTCACACTTTTCATGCATTTGTATGCTATTTGCATTTGTGATTTATCTGATCTGCAGGTCTGTTTTTTTCATGTGAATCTGTGTCAACTTCCTCAGGCCAATTAAAAGTGCAAAGGAGTGCTTTGAGCCATAAAGAGAGCAGTCCGTTTTTGGCTCAAAGCACCCTTTGGCACATTAATCGGCCTGAGGAAGTGGGCACATACCCATGAAATGCGTTGCCAGACTCACAAAATGCATTACCAACTATTGGTAGCCAATCTGTATTTCTAACATATTCAACCCCTTAAAATAGCATGGAAAGACAAAAAGGAATAGACAGCAGGAGCAGGCATGAGGTGGAGACCATACTCATTCTGCAGGGCTTCACCACTTCTAAGATGCCATGCATGCCTGCTATTTCTTAAACACAGCACATTAGAAAACAAGGAGAATGGATGACCCAGCATGGCTAAATTCAAATCCCTTTCATCATCTCTACCACCCAGGTATAGGCAGCCAATTTAAAGAGAAAGATAAATCTCACTACTTCCTCCTGTTTTACTACAACCAGACACTTTGAATCAGTCTACAAAGAGCAGACCTGCAAACTGCTTCATCATTATGCATCAGGGCTGTGATCAGAAGACTCAACATAACTAAAGAAAAAAGACAACACATTTACTACACTGATGCACAAAATTAGGTTTCCTTTCAGCAAGAATAGGAAGAGGACCAGCCAATGGTGCAAGAGTATGATGAGTCAGTGTTGCAATCAGCTCTCCACAGGCCATGACTGAAGAGGGCATCCATTAACATACTAAAGAAGGAGGAGCTAATAGCTGTTGACTTGTATGTCCTTACATGGGTTGAAGGCATGGACCAGCAGATCAAATAAAAACATAAATAAAATTAAGCTAAAAAGCTACAACTCTTACTTTAGGAACTCCCTCATGGAAAAAAGCTATTTTGGAGTCCACCCATTTGGTGGTCTTCTCATGCCATTTTAGTGCATTTGGCACTTCTAATTGTTTTACGGGAAAAAAAAGAGAATGGTTTTCCCTTGGCTTCGATATTGTTTATACAGTGGGTGCGAAAGTTTGTGCAACCTTGTTAAACATCATGATTTTCCTGTGTAAACTGTTGGTTGTTACGATAAAAAAAAGTCCGTTAAATATATTATTTAGGACACACACACACACAGTGATATTTCAGAAGTGAAATGAAGTTTATTGGATTTACAGATAGTGGGCAATAATTGTTTAAATAAAATTTTCATTTCACTTCTGAAATATCACTGTGTGTGTGTCTCCTAATATGATATATAGGATATATAACTGACATTTTTTATCATAACCACCAACGATTTATACAGGAAAATCATGATGTTTAACAAGCTTGCCCAAACTTTCACAACCCACTGTATACAGAACTTTTTGGTCCTTTTTAGTCCCTTACACATTCCTAGGAGTTCTGGATCACCATGAGCTTGCTGGGCAATCTAAAAAATCTTGTACATTTTGCCATGTTTTCCCTTCAACCAAACAGAGGCATATTTAGGAGCACTACACTTAACAACCTTACCTGCCAGCCCAAGTCACGGAAGCTAACATACAGTTCATGCTTCTTACATGCCTGCTTCTGTTCACTTGTGTTGTAATCTGCAGACAAATGCAACATGATATCTTAGCAATAAAACATCATTCTTAGCCATTTTTATACTGTATGCACACAAATTGGTTCAATGATGTAGACCACAAACAACATAATGAAAAAATGAATGAGTAAAAAAAACAAGCTACATAGGATTAATTTATTAACTATAAATGTAAACAGTGTATGTCATTTTTACTGGTATTTATGTCACCATTGTGACTGTAGCATAGTGCAACTCTTGTTATATATACACAACACATTTTATGCTATTTGCTATAAAAGCAACATGCCCTTTGTATAAAAAATGGTAAAATTACAGTGAAATTTAGTGTATTACCTTCATAGATAAATAGATAAGAGCTGATTCATTAACATTTAGTTGTTGCACTGATAGTGCAAATAAAGGTTAATGATGAATTGGTAGATTTTACCTCGAGATAGTTACCTGTAAGGCTGGGTACTTTTGATGACTCTTGTTGAGATGCGGATTTGTTTTTGTCTTTTTTTCTTTTTGTATTTGCTGCTCTTACAGAACGCAGTAGAACTTCACTTGCTTTGAAGAAAGCTACTAAGAAAGGTTGCTTTGATTGAGGCCCATGTCTCCCAATAAGGCCAACTGACTTCACACTGACAATCCGGCCTAAAACAAAATTAAAAAAATAATATGAAATAATAAAACTAATATTTGTTACTATGAAATTTAACTCTTAAGATTTGTTTTTTAGACTCTATTCAGAATTACTGTCAATGCAAATAATGACTGCTTTATTTCCTACTTACCTTTTGTTTTGTATTACATGTTCCCATTGTTTATGCAGACGGTTTTGTTACACTTTAAGTAAGCTAACTGTACCTAGAAAGGCAGTGCATATATAAACACATTTATCCTTCTATGAATGATGTTAAATAATATGTAAAAATTAATCCATAGCATGACCTGCATAGTTATGTTTAATGAAGCCAACATTTACATTCACAGAGATCTAAATATTATGTATATGTCTATTTGTCTTCAAGGAAAACTCCATCCAATACAATTAAACAAAAATATTGACCTAATTACATCAGTCACCACAATTAATTTTAATATATTATGTCACTTGCTTATAATGCGTTTTGAAAAAATTGCTAAATTTGAGTTTTTAAGCTCCTGTCCTGTGATATTTACCGAAGTTGTTTAGCATCTCTCAGGGTATTTTAACATTACAGTGCTGCGGTAGTGGTGTGATGTGGAACATTCACACCGCAGCCGAAAAGTACCACCGCATACGCATATTATAGCCACGATGCTACCAAAAAAAAATGAACGCTACTTCCTGTGCACTTCCGGAGACGCAAGTTGATGCACTGCAGAAGGTGTGTTACTTACTGCTGTGCCCGGAGCACTTCTATCGCATCACATGGCAAATGGCGTGGTATGTCTCATGGGCTTTAATGGCCACTGTGACCAGCTGCAATAGGGAGAGTATCGGGACTTGACGTGGTAAGTGTAAAAGGGGCCTAAATGTATTAATGTTCATAAGAAATATATTTCAGGTAGGACACAGTGATTTTATTGTGTTTAAAGATAATGTTGATGCCTTAATCTTTCTTTTTCTTTCTTTCTTCAGCCCTTATTACCTTAATTTTTCTTTTGAGCTCTCTCCACAGTGATATATCAGCAACAGTAGTGACTTAGTGCCTTTACCTTTGCATTGTGTATACAACTTTAATTCTATTCATAAATACTGTCCCTGTACACTCACTGACCCCGTCAATCAAATCCAACTCTCCCGAGTGAAAAAATGAAACAGAATGAGAAAACCATCTCACTTTCCCTTTTATAGAAAGATGTCCTAATTCCTACTTGGTGATAGAGACAGGCTCTATATAATTTTTATCCCCACCCCCCCCCCCCCATTTGCTTCATGGTTAATTTAAGCCTCAGATTCATATAATCCTCCATATATGAATTGGCCACATACAGTATACCTAACATTTGACTTCACAGATTGTATCTACTCATGCCTACTTTCTAAACATTTTTGTAGGAACACAATACTAACACTGTGTAGGTACATTCCTTAACCACTTCAGGACGAGAGCAATTTTCACATGTCAGTGCTGCTCCCATTCATTTGACAATAACTTTATTACTACTTATCACAGCTAAATTATCTATGTATTGTCTTTTTTCCAGGACAAATTAGGCTTTTAGTGAGTGATATTTTTGTTTAGTAATTACTTTATTTCCTATGCATTTTAAAGGGAAAATAAGGGAAAAATTTAAACAACACACTATTTCTCCATTTAAATCCATGATAGCTTCACAATAAACAGTGCTAATTATAAGTTAAACCCACACATTGTATTTGCTTATCCACCCTGGTTATTACAACATTTAGATTATGTTCCTAGTACAATGTATGGTGACAATATTGTATTTGTAAATTAAGGTGTTTTTGCTTTCTCATTGTACACTATTGATGATTACAAAACCTTATTTGCAGAAATAACAGTAACATACCTTAATGGCATATAGATTTAAAAAGCCAAATTCCTAAAGTAACAATATAGTTATTTTCTTTTATATTCTGTCAATGTTTTCATTTTATACGTCTTGGTTTTGGTACAGAATATACAAAATTTGTATTGCTTTTGATTCAGTTTGTTACTAAAAAGAATACACAAGACATAGCCCTTAACCCTAAAAATATTTTCACCATAAGAAACACATACTTTTACCAGATAATTCAATTATCCAAACTGGGATACAAGTGTTTGCAGTCTCCGTGACTGTGAGCAATATGCACGATAAACATTACCTCTTCTCATGGGTTTCGGGGATCTCTGCCGCTGTGAGAAGCGCTGGTATACATACATCTCCTGTGCATATGATTAACTCAGCATGTGTTGTCTCAGGGCAATAGACAAAACCTGTCCTCCTTCTGGGCCGGTACAAGACATTTGCATGTATCTTATCTATGGAGGGTAAGAGGATATCTACGGCTGGTCACTTTAAGAGAAAGTAGGAGGAGGAGATATGGATGTATAAATATGGCTACCAACCAGGACCAAACCACTGATCCTGATGAAGACAACTGTAGGATCGGCAAAACATGTTGATCTAAGCTAGGAGGGGTGCCCCAGAAGACCCTAGTACTTTATAGTGGTGGTCCGAGTGGTTGGATCCTGAAATAAGTATCACTATCCAAGCCAGCACTAACCTATTGGTGGAGGAACCTAAGGAAGCATCACTTCCCCACTCAGAGGAACGCAGGAAGGCAGCTGGAGGAAGTGACGTCAGCAAGGACTCCGGACACTGTCGGAGTACAGAGCGCACAGACCGGTTGGCGTGCGCGGAAGATTTAACTGGCTCGGACAGAGACAGAGGACAGGTTTTGTCTATTGCCCTGAGACAACACATGCTGAGGTAATCATATGCACAGGTGATATATGTATACCAGCGCTACTTACAGCGGCAAAGATCCCAGAAACCCATGAGAAGAGGTATTGTTTATTGCGCATATTGCTCACAGTCACGGAGACTGCAAAAATTGTATCCCCAGTTTGGATAATTAGGTTATCTGGTAAACTTAGCAATAGGTTGTACTGCATATGGTTTTGCCCAATATAAATTGCTACTGCCCTATACTAAGTATAGCAAGCTCCAGCAGAGCATCATTGAAAGCCCCTCCAGGTCTCTCCATTGTGGATATACAACTATACAACTTCAGCAACTATATGTAGATTAAATCTTTAATCTACATATAGTTGCTGTAGAAATCCACTGTTCTGTGTTCCTGTGCTTGTTTAGCCAGGTCAAGGTGTATAATTAGTTCTTATCAACAGCAATGAATAGACAGCAGGAGCTCCATCTCTCCCCATACAGTAAACACTGAGGTTTAGTCATTTCATTGCTCCCTGCAAAGTGAAATCAACTTGTATACTTGATTCTTTTTTTTTAGGATTGTGACAAATTTTAATGAAGAAATTATTTTTGATGATAAAGGTTATCATGCTTTGGCTAATCTTTTACAGCAGAAAGGACATTTTTAGTTCAGTTCCACTTTGATTTTGCTTTTTGCTAGTAAATCGCTATCCTGACTAAACGAATATTTGGCAATGACACAACTGCTGCTGATAAAATACAGCATGATTTAACTTCTGCTTAAAATATTCCCATTTAAGTCACAAGCCTGTTATAAATGATTTTAATATGGATAGACAAATCTCTCTGAAAACCTTTGTGATTGTAAGAAATTGTTTTCACAAGTTATCTGTCTTTCAGACAAGTGGTGCAGTTATGAGAATGCATTTATCTTGTTTTTTTACACTTACACCTCTCCCTGGAACAAAGGAAAATATAACAAGTCACTTAGCTTGCATCAGGGACAGTTCTTACAAATAAACCTGTTCTTTTTTTGGCAGCTCTAATAACTTTGTGTGTCCACATGAAATGCAGACACTGTCATGTGAGGCTGTGCAGCTGTTGGAGACATGAGGGGGGAAACAAAGGTCTTTTAAAAATGTCGGTACTTGGAGAATGTTCTGGGCCAATCTGGGCAATATCAGTGTCCTAGGAGGTTGTTTTTAAACACCCTGGAAAAATGTGTTCAATATATTAGATAACCATCGGTATAGCAATACAATGGAAAATAGCTAAAAGGCCTATTAGCGGACATCTGCATCCCAAATGTGAAATGATATTGAACTAAATCCTGGCAGAGAAGGGTCCAGCGAGTAATCACAGAAGTAAGCCTTAAACAAATAACCATCCAGATTTTGTATTTAAAATAGAAATTTATAGTGGCTGAGATCCAGAATTTATATTTCTTTGATAAAGCCCATCATGGGCATAAATGTAAAAGGCAGTTTGATTTGCGGTTAAATCAGTATTCAGCCTCTGCTTCCACTGTAACAAATGTATTAATTCAGCTCAGACTTCCGCCATCCAGCAGCCCTATTGCTGTAAAAGGAAAAATTAAGAGACCCAGCCAAATACCATACCTTGAAGTGACCCACTTCAATACACAAACACTTATACAACATGTTTGTTCAGGTGGTTCACACTTTAAATTGGTTTAAGATTTTCCCAGTGACACGGGGCAGACAAGATCATGAGTTAAGTAACTTCTGTCATTTTATATCAGATATTTTTGATATCCATCCAACACAATATTACATGCTATATCCACCATAGCAAAAACCTGTATATTTTCATTAAAGGGATTACGTTTAGTTTTAGTGTAAGTATTATGATCCCTTTCTATAAACTGCAAAAATGTATGCCAAAATTATTGTAGATGTGTATCCATATTTTATTCTGCGAGACCATCTGGACTCAAGCTGTAAAGATTATAATGTGATTTTTAAGATAATTTTCCCATTTTATTGCTTTCTTAAAGGTAAACTATGAAGTCCAGCTGTTGAATGATAAAACCAATTTCCCTGCATTCATATGACAGTCTATGAAGTACATATAAAGGTTACACATACTGTAATTTGGGGATCACTATAAAAAGTTACAATTTAAAAGCCTCCACAGTTTAGACATAGAAAGTGCTAGAGATAAAAGTCACTGGTGGGACACTTGAGATGGCATGTCAGCATTTGGCAACAAGCACTGCGGTTGGTTGTGCTTTGCTTTCTGATCCCCAAACACAACCCCAAAAAATAAACATAATAAAAAAAAAATCAAATGAATGCTGTGCAGGTTTATGCCATTTACCTACCACCCCTGAGATGGTGGCATGAAGTAAAGTTGCTAACAACACACTAGTGAACTCTACCTGATGTCCCAGAGTGCTAAGGCACTCACCTTTCTTTTCAGTGGAGATTTTATTTTTATACGAAAATCACTTGTAAAACAAAAACCTGTACACTTGAAATAAGGAATCTTTAATACTAAGCATCACTGGCTGGGGTTTGGCGGATGTAAAAATTTAGGTAGATAGGTAGGAGTTGATCCAGTTGGACCCCATACAAAGAATCTTGGGTCCAACCAAAAGAGAGAAGCAGGGCACCAATCCTCCAAGTTAGCAATTTATTTCACACTAGTGACAGCACGTATCCAGGGCCGGATTTGTACTTTTTACCGCCCTAGGCCCACAATCACCAGCTGCCCCCCTTACCAACAGCATACCGCACGCACACAAAATACAAAATATTACCTTGGACATGAGGAGGGGGCAACCTTTCAACACGAGGAATAGTAAAGTTTTACTTACCTGGGGCTTCTTCCAGCCCCTAGAAGTCCCTGTGTTCCTCACCACAGTTCTGCTGTCCCCTCCATAATTGCCAGTGACCCGGCTGGGTCAGTGGCTTCTGCGCATGCACGGGTGCGCCTCTCCGGATTGATTTAGAGTGGCCGTGAGTGTTGCACACGCACAATTTAAGTCTTTGTGGACTGTGCAAGAGAAGAACGCTTTCAAAGAGGTGCGCAAGTGAGTCTGGGTCAGAATGAGAATCAGGACCCTGTAGAGGATTGGCACTACAGTGAGGGACTGCAGGAGGCCAGCTGGAAGAAGTCTAGGTAAGTACATCTGCAATATCCGCCCCCCCCCCCTTCCTTTTCATTTAAATAAACATCCACTGCTTTTGAAATAGAGGTATATCTACAGTACATACAGCCCCAAATAACATATAGAAAGCTATATCTACAGTATATACAGCCCCAAATAACACAGAGGTATATCTACAGTATATACAGCCCCAAATAACACACAGAGGTATATCTACAGTATATACAGCCCCAAATAACACACAGAGGTATATCTACAGTATATACAGCCCCAAATAACACACAGAGGTATATCTACAGTATATACAGCCCCAAATAACACACAGGGGTATATCTACAGTATATACAGCCCCAAATAACACAGAGGTATATCTACAGTACATACAGCCGCAAATAACACACAGAGAGGTATATCTACAGTATATACAGCCCCAAATAACACACAGAGAGTAATATCTACAGTATATACAGCCCCAAATAACACACAGAGAGGAATATCTACAGTATGTACAGCCCCAAATAACACAAAGAGGTATATCTACAGTATATACAGCCCCAAATAACACAGAGAGGTATATCTACAGTATATACAGCCCCAAATAACACAGAGGTATATCTACAGTACATACAGCCCCAAATAACACACAGAGAGGTATATCTACAGTATATACAGCCCCAAATAACACAAAGAGGTATATCTACAGTATATACAGTCCCAAATAACACACAGAGAGGAATATCTACAGTATATACAGCCCCAAATAACACACAGAGAGGTATATCTACAGTACATACAGCCCCAAATAACACACAGAGAGGTATATCTACAGTATATACAGCTCCAAATAACACAGAGAGGTATATCTACAGTATATACATCCCCAAATAACACAGAGGTATATCTACAGTACATACAGCCCCAAATAACACACAGAGAGGTATATCTACAGTATATACAGCCCCAAATAACACAAAGAGGTATATCTACAGTATATACAGTCCCAAATAACACACAGAAAGGTATATCTACAGTATATACAGCCCCAAATAACACAGAGAGGTATATCTACAGTACATACAGCCCCAAATAACTAACAGAGAGGTATATCTACAGTATATACAGTCCCAAATAACACACAGAGAGGTATATCTACAGTATATACAGCCCCAAATAACACAAAGAGGTATATCTACAGTATATACAGCCCCAAATAACACAGAGAGGTATATCTACAATATTAACAGCCTCAAATAACAAAAAGGTATAGCTACAGTTTATACTGCCCCAAAATAATAAAAAGAGAGTTATATCTACAGTATGTCTATAGTATATATATAGCCCCAAATAACAAAAAGATTAGGCAATATATAAGTGCTTAGAGCTCCTGAGGAACACAAAAGTTGCAGCCAAATAACAAGAGATAGTGTTCAGTGCTGTACAGCCACAAAATGGATCCGTTATACTGGTCTGGTCAATACACTGGTCAATACCCCACATAAAGTACAGAGTTAACACAGCTGATATAAGTTGCTTAAAACAAAAAGGAGAATAATCTGTAGCATGAAGTGTCTGACAGAAACTCAGAGCAGCAGTGGAAGGGTTACTAGACAGGAGAGGAGGGATGACGCTGGTGTGAGAAGATAAGAGATTAGATTAAAGCTGGTCAGCGAGAGTGGAGGAAGGGGGGGGCGTTTACCTAGAATACCAGGTCTGTCTGCCTCAGTGACTCGTTTTCTGTTTATTGGTGGTGGAAGAGGATTGTCTCTGAGGAGCAGCTGGCAGCAATGACTGAGTGTCTGGATCCAGGCTCTGATCTTCAAATCTCCCGGCTCTGTTCTGCTCTCTGCCTCTCTGCCCCACTGTCAGAGGAGAGGGTGGGATGGGTCAGAGCACACAGTGTGCAAGACTGAGAGAGACTCGGGCAGCCACAGGAAGTCCCCGCCTGCCTCTCCGCCTCACTGTCAGAAGGGAGGGCTGGATGGGTCAGAGCACACAGCGTGCCTGAGAGAGACTCAGGCAGCCACAGGAAGTCCCCGCACAGAGAGGTAATAATGGAACAGCTGATCTGTCAGCTGCAACCCCGCCCCAGCTTAAGCTCCGCCCTAGTCCCGGGCCTATTCGGCCTGCCCACAAATCCGGCGCTGCACGTATCCAGACAATGTAGGGTTAACAGGCTCCGGCCTGATGCTTTTTTGCATCCTCTACCACTGCGGTCTCTTCAGAGAACCACTTATGAGGAAGTACGAGCTGACCAGAAAGAAAGACCAGAGTTGTACAGCGGCAGGCGGCCGCAGTGTACTAGGATATCGGAAGATGCAGATGGCAGAGAAGAGGAGAGGAATGCACACTCAGCTGAAGCAGGACCAGAGTGAGGGAGGGGAGGAGCACAGCGGCAGGGTGAGGGGGGGGAGGAGCACAGAGGCAGGATGAGGTAAGTGCTTCGCACTCTGCTCCACTTTTTACTGTATATTCAGAATATAGGACGCAACCAAAAAAATACAGTAAATTGGTAATAATTACTTTGTATCCGTTTATACAGTAGGGGTGGGCTTCCAGATTTTAACAAAGCAACCGGTTGACTGCCTTATTCTGGATCCACCTTACGTAAAGGCTTTATCTCTGAAAGCGCCACTTTTAGATTTAAGGATGAATCGGCATCATTTTAATTAATGTAAATGGGCCACAGCCATCATATTTGATCATGTAAGTAGGTTGCAGCCCAAAATGTAGTAAATGTCAATCCAGGAGCATTCCCTTTTAAGCAACAAGATTCTTGGATCTGTGCCAGTTAGTGATTTTACCCTCTCTAACATAACATGCACCATATAAGCTGACAAGATTACTGATGCAGGACTGCCCAGCAACTGATTTACATGGAGACAAATATGGCAGTCTCCATATATCTCTTGCTTCCTGTTTCCTTTAGGACATTTGATCATATATGCAACATAACTGTCACATGTAAAGTAACCATACATGACTATTCTCTCATCCAATGAAGGATGAGCCATATATTTGCCTCTCTCCATGCCAGAACAATTTTGGCAGTTGAGACATGGATGTGTGCCATGCTGTGCTGGTTATGCTGTCAAAAATCTCTAAACTGCCACAACAGACTGTCCTCTAGAACAAAAGGTAGGAAAGGCCACTACACACACACTCTCCTCAATCAGATGCCACAATCCATTTAGATCAGAAAAATATTCCGCTGCACCAGATGATGTAGTAAGTAGAAAAAAATCTTTATTCTTCAATCCAACATAATAGCACACAGATAAAAAGCTCACGTGTATCGGAGCAAAAATGGCTTCTAAATCATAGCTTACAACTACATGTATTGCATTGATTATATAGGTGAGTAGACATGCCCATAGGTGTTACTCTTGGTCTTACATACATACAGGGACATACATATTTATCATTAAAACAATGTTACCAATACATAATACCATTAAAAACATACATAGAAAAACCACACCACATATTAGTTGCATCCCAATATATATATATATATATATATATATATATATACAATTCTAGGTACCCAATACACCCCGAAACACTCCTGTTGGTCTCCACCCCTCTCACATATGAAAAGTTGTAACTGAGGGGTATCAAAGGAGAAAGCCCACAGAAATCAGCAACACCTTTATGCATTACAATACATGCTCAGATCCAGTTTTGAGTTTAGACCCGAAGGGGTACTTCCATATCCAAAAGGCTTCTGTGTGCTATTATGTTGGATTGAAGAATAAAGATTTTTTTTCTACTTTACTACATCATCTGGTGCAGCTGAATATTTTTCGGATCTAAATAGACTGTCCTATGTTCACTCTCATAATGTAATCTTGCCTTGTGGGAAAAAAAACACGGGGGTAATTACTGCAAATATTTGACAGACTGGGGTTGCTTTCCACCAGTGGCCAGAATTTCTGCTTTCCTACAGAATGTAGCAATAAATAACCCCTCCCTCAGGGAGTATTTTTACATACTCATAAGTGTGTTAGATTCCTATAAGGATGCATTTTCAAAATCAAATTATTTTATTTTATTATCAGTTTTAAAGTGTAATCTCTATTTGCTTTATGTTTTTGCAGAAAATAATTATATAATATTTGTTGAAGCGCAGCTCTCGGTTCCTAGTGTACATAAAGATTGCACATGGGTTCTGCACTCAGCAATATCATGTTGAAAGAGTAGTTCTCCAAGTCAAGTTCATCTACATCGCTAGAAACAACAGTTTTCTTAAACGTATACTTCAATCAATCAATACGCAGTTCTTAAAGTAAGATTCCTTTATTTGCCTTAAGATATAGAAGACCCAGATGTTTTCCTTTTACAGAGCACACGTTTGCCAAGTTTTGAAAACTAAAGGTGGTGATGACAACTACTAAATAGAAACCATGAGGAGCATGAGGGCTGCAAGCCAATCATTGAGGAAGGTCCCAAGAACAACACCTTCAACTCTTTTTTGTGTTAAAGGACAGCCATGAAATAGTAGCTGCTGCCAAAATGAATGGTTGTAATCATCAAAGGGTCTATTTGGCAACACATTGCCAGATATTTCTTGGCAGTATACATTTTAATGGCATACAATGTATATCAAGACTTCCCAAGCATATATTCTAACATCACATCATCATGTTTGTACACCGTACTACTTATTTCATATGAATATGCTAAACAAAAACATACAGAACTTCCATGTCAAGAAGAACAACATGAACACTGGGCTAATGGTTTTATCCACTCAAGTTCCATCCATACCCACTGTCAGCTGTCAACTAGTGGGGATGCAGACAGTCATATTTGTTTCACAAATTATATCTGCCACCATTTTCCGTATGTGTCATACAGTCAGCAATGATTGTGACTGTTAACTACTAGTCTGCTTCGGCGCGTGCCATGTAAGGCCTGGTTTCCATCTGCGCAATTATGGCCATGTTTTCAGCAATTTACAGTGATTGGGGACATCAGAAAGTACATAGACTGCACTTTCTAATGTTTCTGTTTACGCAACTTAATTCACTGCAGAATCACAGTGCATGGTTCAAGGCAATTCTGGGCATTCATAATTACAAATGTATGAGATCAAATTTAATCGGATAAAATTGTTGAGCAATGCACTGCTGTGTCTTGTGCCAGCTACCTGCATTGCCTACAGTATATACAGTACATGAAATCACAGCCGTACTTACATTCATCTAACGTAAAAAAGCAACTGTCTTTTAGGAAGGGTTTACGCGTGTCTGTGCGGAAAATGCATGTGTGTTTTCTGCACACAATTTTTCAGACACTATGCATGCATGCTTATTAAAGTGTAGTATGGATGAAGTGTGGTTTGGATGATTAATAGAACATTAGTAGCAAAGAAAAGAGTCTCATTTTTATTTTCACTTATATAGTTTTATTTATAACATTGCATCATTCTGTCATATTTGCAGTTACAAACCACACTCTGTATTTAAAACAAAGAGTTAATGACCCTTTGAACTTTCCTGCACTAAAACCTTATCAAAGCTGTCTCTTAGGGCCTTTTTCACTACACGCAGATTGTATACAGAATGGATGCAAAAAAACCTGACTCCAATTAATGTCTATGGGCCTGTTTCCACCAAATGTGATTTTTCTGATGCAGATTTTCCCATAGGCTTTCATTGGAGTCAGTTTTTCTGCATCCATTCTGCATCCAATCTGCGTGTAGTGGAAACAGGCCCTAACTGTTTCTTGACTGTTTAAGCTATGCAGAAAACAGGACTGAGTTTGACCAAGTTAGTTAAATACTTCAATGAAGCTCTTTTGCATAGGTAGCAACTCAAGTGTTTTAACTTTTCATGTACTGGAAAACAACATGAGACTTTTCTCTTTGCTACTAATGTTCTATTTGTTATCTGTACTACATACAATTCATTGGCCTCAATTCATTAAGATCATGCTGGAGATAATAAGGCAAGAGAAAACTTACCTCCACATAAGAGAGAGTTAACTTATCTCTTCATTCCTTAAGTTACTTCCTCTGTAGTTAAGTTACCTCCTCTGTAGTTATTTTACCTCCTCTGTAGTTATTTTACCTCCTCTGTAGTTATTTTCACATGCTGTTAATAAACAGCCTGTCTTTAACTCTGGAGTTATTTTAAGGATTGAAGAGTTAACTTAAAGACAGAAGAGTTAACTTTAGGTTTGCCTGAGGTAAAATGTTTCCTGAATACTACATGCCTTATCACCATGGTAACAATTCTAGAAGAGTTATTAAAGACAGGAGAAAAGCTTAGTGAATTGAGGCCATTATCTCATAAGTTCATTTATCGCTTCAGATTTGCTTTAACCACTTAATGACATGCTGACTTATAAAAAAGTCCTGCTAGAGCCTCTTAATGGCTCCAGGACATTTTTATAAGTCAGACAGTGCTGCTGCTGCTGCTGTGCGCGTGCATGCGCTCCTGCGGGTGCACGTGCGCGCTCCCGTGGGTGCATTCCCGTGCATGTGAAAATAGTGATAAAAAAAACACCAAAGAAAAAATACACCTTTATTTCCAAATTATATATTGTCACCATACTTTGTATTTAGGGACATAATTAAAATCTTGTGATAACCAGGACAAATAGGAGATAAAATCTGTGGATTTTATGTACAGTAGCAGTGTTTATATTAAAACCATAGGAGATGGAATTGGAGAAATAGTGTATGGTTTCATTTTTTTCCTTGTATTTCCCTTTAAAATGCATAGAAAATAAATAATTTACTGAAAACAAATATCAACCCCCAAAAAGCCCAATTGGTGGTGAAAAAAACAAGATATAGATCATTTCATTGTGATTAGTAGTGATTAAGCTACTGGCAAATGAAAGGGATGAACACGGAAAGGTGAAAATTGCTCTTGTCCGTTAGGATAAAAACCGCTTTGGGGTAAAGTGGTTAAATGCCTGCATTTTTCCACAGTTGCTAATGACAGTCTAAGTAAAAAAATGCACCCTGCAGCCTGCCTTAAGGTGGCCAAACACTCAACAATTTTCTCATTCGGTTCCTTGCAGATCGATCAAAAGTATTGATCCGACAGGATTTAAAATTTAAAACAATCGGGGGCAGGGCAAGAGCATTGGCAGATCAATGGCCTATAGCTTTGCACTGCATCAAAAAGGGCAACTCTGCAGTTCCATCAACTTTTAATGGGTTCCCTGCTGGAATCTATTGAAAACTGATGTGCAATGTATGATAGAAATCGATTCCTTATGAACTGATTCTTTTCAGAAAGGAATTGATTGTTTTGGAACACTGGCCTCAATTCTGGTAGCTATGTGAGGTAAATATTTTTTTGTACGTAAAATACCTCATGCAGTATTTTCCGTTTTTTTTTTTTTTTTTTTAGCAATTCTGAAATATTTTTCTCCATTTTCGAACATGAGGTAAAACATAAGATGAATGCATAAAGTGACTTAAAACATGAGGTATTTCAGCGGTAAGCATGCAGTAAATAAGAAATAGTAGTCTGACTTCCATAAGTTCAGCTAGTCTTTGGAAGTGTTTTTTTTTTTTTTTTTTTTTTTTTGAGGGGGATGAAAATTTGACTATGTAGCAACCTATGAAAAGTATATTTATAGGCATCCCTTATTAAAAAAAATGCAGTAAATATTTGGAATTAGTTCTGCTATTCTTTTCTATTACACAGCCTGAATAGTACAGGTAAACACAGCCCGCTGCGACACGCTGTGTGTTGACAGCACGGCTGTGATTTAGGAGGGATAGCAGAGCACAGGGGGAACTTAGGGGGGATCTGGATAGCAACAGAGGCTGGGCATTATAGGCAGACCCAGCCTCTGTGTGTAGCTAGCATTGTCAGAACCCCACCTCGGGTTCTCTTTAAAGAAAATTATGCAAACTATTAAATAATCTTGTCAAACATATTAAATATGCATTCTCAACCTTCACCCCATTAAACCAATGAAACATGTTAAACAGCAGCTGACACCCCTTTGTGAAGTGACGTGACTAAAATAGTAAGTAAACGGAAATCTCTCCATATGACCACAGGCATCAAAATAAATAATAAAGACAGAGTTAGTAATCTTTCATTAATTAATCCAAAACTAAAAAGGAAAACATTTGACTAGTGTTTCACATTACAACAATCATCTCACTTTCTCAAACATACTGTAGTGAAGTTGGATTTGTGAAACAAGATGCATGTTTTTACTGTACACTTTTTATGTTAAATTTTCCAAATACAAGAACGTCCACAAAAGCAAGAAAAGTAATGTTTGCATTAATACATAAACCGATTATACCAACAATGGAAGCTAAATTTAAACATTGGAAAGGCTTGCACACGTGCAACTTTTCCACCTAAATTATCATTCCAACTTGGTGTTTTGGGCGATAGTTGGGTGTGTGTACAGGCAGCAAATGACTAGAAGACCAACTGATAACGGGTGGTTTGCCCAATCAAACTGTTGGATTAACCGACCAACTATTGTGCAGGTTGGCCACGTGTGCACAAGTTGTTGTTTTCTGAATACAGAAATTGTGTGCACACACTATTTAAGTTGGTTGTTTAGTTGGTCAGCGCATGTGTACGTACTGGTCGCGCAAACAAGTTGTGCAGTTCGTCATGTTGGGTGGTTGGTTGTACATTAACCTCTTGCCGACCGCGTCACACCAGTAGGCGTGGCCGCGGCGGCAGCCCCAGGACCGCCTAACGGCAATTGGCGTAAAGTCCTGGGGCTCTGTTTTGCAGGAGATCGCGCGCAGGCTGCGCGCGCATCTCCTGCTTGGGGGGCGGAGCTCCGTCCCGCCTTCAGTCTCCGAGCGGCTATTGCTGCTCGGGAGACTGTTAGACGGCGTGATCGCCGTCTATTTACTCTGTGCAGCGCTGCGATCAGCAGCAGCGCTGCACTGGGGACAGCCGTGTGACACGGCTGTCCCCATGGGGGACAAGAGAGCGATCGGCTTTCATAGGCAGAAGCCTATGACAGCCGATCGCCGTAATTGGCCGGCTGTGGGGAGGGAGGGAGCGAGGGAGGGAAGGGATTTAAAGGAAGAGGGTTTTTTTGTTTAAATACGGCAACACAAATATTTATTAAACAAAAAATAAACATGGGGGGAGCGATCAGACCCCACCAACAGAGAGCTCTGTTGGTGGGGAGAAAAGGGGGGGGAATCACTCGTGTGCTATGTTGTGCGGCCCTGCAGCTTGGCCTTAAAGCTGCAGTGGCCTTTTAAACTAAAAATTGCCTGGTCACTAGGGGGGTTTAGCCCTGCAGTCCTCAAGAGGTTAAAGGGAACCTTAACTATAAAAAAATGAGTTTTACTTACCTGGGGCTGCGGGGCATCTACCAGCCCCCTGCAGCCATCCTGTGCCCTCGTAGTCACTCATGGCTCCTCTGGTCCCCCGCTGCCAGCTAGTTTCATTTTTGCCGACTGGGAGTCGGCCAGCCGCCATGCATACGTTTTTACGCATCCCTGCTGGTGCAGGAAGCTATTGCAGACATCAACAATCCATTTTTACGCGTTACGGATGTAATGCGTAAATTTTTACATTTTTACTCGGTACACCCGTAACGCGTTAAAATGTACTTGTTGATGTCTGTAATAGCTTCCTGCACTAGCAGGGATGCGTAAAAATGTACGCATGGCAGCCGGGCAACTCCCAGTCGGCAAAAACGAAACTAGCTGGCAGTGGGGGACCAGAGGAGCCATGAGTGACTGCGAGGGCACAGGATGGCTGCAGGGGGCTGGTAGATGCCCAAGGTAAGTAAAACTCATTTTTTGTTTACAGTTAAGGTTCCCTTTAAGTTGCATGTGTGTACGATCCTTAATACAGTACTGGATAAAATAATCGATTTAGGAGAAGATTTAAAAAAATTCTAATAGAAATTCATTACAGTATCTTTTTATTAAACTCAATAACTTATACTTAGTTTCTGGGATGGATTTTGCAGAGGAACCTTTAATTAAACCAGTAATAAAAGAGGTCAAAACAAATTCATGATACATTTGTTGCATTGTTTTTACTGGCTAGCTACATTAATATAAATGATATTAAAAGAGTTTAGAGATTAGTTACAATAGATTGCATTTGAATAGCTTATAAGATATATAAAAATAAGCATTAATATAAAGAAATATTGGACAGATTATCAATAAGCATTGAACAAAACATTTAATTTAGTACAGCTGCACTTTCCATGTCAAAACATGAAATTATAGCATGAAAGATGAAAATGGCTGTCTAATAAGCAAAGCCTGATCTAGACTAAACTCTCCACAATTATGCTGAATCGAAGAATGGCTTTCATTTGCAATATCTTAGCAATCATACAAGATATGTGATAAGTGATCATTACTAACAGGCTTCTGACTCACTGGGCCTTAAAGCGATACTGAGCTGAAGTTTGCAATCAAAATAAGATACTCATCTGAAGACAGGGAAGCCTCTGGATCCTGCTGAGGCTTCTCTCGATGGTCCGGTGTCCCCCGTCGCTGAGCAAAGCCGTGCATGCGCTGTAGCATGGATCCCACAGCTACAGTTTACTGTATATGGGTGGACGGGCTTGCGCAGCTACAGCGTGGCCATGCCACAAGAAAAGGAGCTGCACGGCTTCTCTTCACATCGGGGCCGTGCTCAGCGATGGGGTATATTAGAGAAGGGAGGGAAGCCTCAGTAGGATCCTGAGACTTCCCTTTCTTTAGGTAAGTATCTTAATTTGTACCCAGGCTTTGGCTAGGGTACACTTCAGTTCACTTTTTCTCCTAAGTTTAATCCTAGGAAATAATTTTTTATTTTCTGTTTAATTAACTTTTCAGCACTTTGCAATTGAAAAAGGTACTGTACAAGTGTTTTCTTGCTTGCTGGCGGCTTATCAGACATTTTATTGATAAGGTGTGAAAATATCACCTAGAAGAAAACTTAGGAGAAAGGGTGAATTAAATGAGGGTCACTGAGCAAAAATCGTATATATTAAAAGAGGAGTGAGAGTTCTGTACTACTTAGAAACTCTAAATTCCCAGGGGATGGACTTCACCCACAACACACATTGGAAATTCCTTTTGATAGTATACAAATGAGTGACAGTAATTTCTCTTGTATTTTAAGAGGCATTTATTTAACATGGAGGACACTGGAAAACAAGGTCTATAATTTTGACAGCAGAGCACATAGCTCATTTCTCTTACTCCGTTCTTGATGCCTAAAATTGATGATTTTGAGTACAACACAGTAATGACTGGCTTCTCTTCATCTTAAAAAAGTGAGGCTAGGAGGGCTTGGAGGTTTAATCACTCACTCTTAGGGGATGTTCCAGCCAGCTACTTTGATTTCAGCGTCTCCTCTGTACGCTTTGCCTTTTTCTTCACCCCCACCATACCATGGCCTAAGCTGGCCTCAGGGTAGCAACCTGACCCTACATCTTGTTGTCTTGTAATCTTGTTGTTGCAAATTCCCCTGCTTCACATCATGTCAGAAATCTTGAATTACCTTGTAGCAAAGTTTAGCATTAAAGTGATTGACTAGGGCAATAAATATTAATAACTTGCAGAAATAATACAGCAGATGCAAAATAAACAGCTCCATGCACACAGAGATTCATAGATTAACAGGGACAGCAAAATTAAATGTAAAAGGAAAATCCCCTTCTGTTAAAAAAAAAATCCATTTACTTAGCTCTGTACATTGCAAGGATAAATAGAAAGAAAACCTGGTTTTAGCTTGATTTTTTTTTAATGTACATATTAAATATAACTATTTCATAATGTTTGTAATTGAAACTGGCAAAGAGGAGTTTAAAACTTTGCTGACAACCCACCGACTAGTATTGATTTTGACAAACAGCACTGCTCTGTGCATCTCATTACTCATAAAAGGTGGCGGATACAGGTCATCCTTACTCCATATGACAGAGTGCTGTTGCTATGGTTTCTCATTTAAGGTGCCCATATATGGTACAATTTTTCATTTTTTTTCGATTAGATCATTTAGTTTAATTATTCCATTAGATCAAATATAAAGATTTTTCTAACCTGTCTGATCAGATTTTTATAGAACAAAACGGGATAATCGTTCATTTTTCTTGACCGAAAAAAAAATTCTTTTCAACTTTCATTCAATTAAATCGTTTTGGTCGAAAAAATGGGAAAATCGAACACTTTTATTGTAACGTGTAGGGGTACCATTTAGTCTGGTACACACATCCAATTTTGAATGACTAAACACTGACCAATTTTACCACTTCCATGTAGTATGAGAGTTTACCTACACAACTTGTTCATAGTATTCTAAATCTGTTGGCCTTCATACTACATGGAAGTAGGAAAATTAGCCAATCAAAATTGGATGTGTGCACGCACCTTTAGCAATAAGCTGGCTTTGGAAATAATTGCTTTTATTTGCATACCAGTAACAAAAGTACATTCCTGTAAGATAACCACAAAGATAGGAGTTCCTCTTATTAAATGCTTGACATTTGTTGATTTAATATTAACAATACTTCATTGTTGCAATGAATATATACACACACTTCCTTGCTTTCATTGCTGCAGGCCTCCATCGCTGTCCCATCAAGGACTTGATTGAACACTGGTTTCAACGAGAAGTCAGTGATCATTCATACAATGCAAGTAAACACACGCACACACAAACACTTCCTATCAGTACATAGGATAAAGTGTGAGGACATCAAGTGGACAAAAAGTAAAAGTAAAAAATACATTTTAAAAAATCCCCCATAGTTAGTAACTCCCCCTTAACCCATTCACGTTCTGTCGTTTTCACTTGAGAAATGTTCACCTCCCATTCATTAGCCTATAACTTTTTCACTACTTATCACAATGAACTGATCTATATCTTGCTTTTTCTGCCACTAATTAGGCTGTCTTTGGGGGGTACATTTTGCTAAGAGCCACTTTATTGTAAATGCATTTTAACAGGAAGAATAAGAAAAGACGGAAAAAATTCATTATTTCTCAGTTCTCAGCCATTATAGTTTTAAAATAATACATGCCTCCATAATTAAAACTCACGTATTGTATTTGCCCATATGTCCCGGTTATTACACCATTAAAATTATGTCCCTATCACAATGTATGGCGACAATATTTTATTTGGAAATAAAGGTGCATTTTTTCCGTTTTGCATCTATCACTATTTACAAGTTTAGAATAAAAAAAATATAGAAATATTTCATCTTTACATTGATATTTAAAAAGTTTAGACCCTTAGGTAAATCTTTACATGTTTTTTTTTTTATTGTAATGTTTTTTTTTTTTTTTTTTATATTAAACATTTTATTTGGGTAGTTTTGGGAGGGTGGGAGGTAAACAATATGTTTATAATGTAAATGTGTGTTGATTTTCATTTTTTTTAACTTTTAGTTGTAGTATTACTTTTTGGCCACAAGATGGCAGCCATGGGTTTGTTTACATGACGTCACTCTAAGCGTAACACACGCTTAGAGCGATGCATGGGGGGGTAACAGCCAGAAAAGGCGCAGCTTCCGAGAGAAGCTGTCGCTTTTTCAGCGGGGGAGAGGAATCAGTGATCGGGCTCCATAGCCCGATTCACTGATTGCCTGGCTAACGAACACCGCCACTATTGTCAAGAAAGCACAACAGAGAATGTACCATCTGCGGCAGCTGAAAAAGTTTGGCCTACCTCAAAATCTAATGGTGCAGTTCTACACTGCAATCATCGAATCCACCATAACATCATCCATGACTGTATGGTTCGGCTCCTGCTCAGCATTAGAAAAGGGGAGACTGCAGCGCATCATCCGATCAGCGAAAAAGATGATTGGCTGTAGCTTACCTTCCCTGCAGGATCTTTACACTAGCAGGTGCAGAAAGAGAGCATCCAAAATTGCCTCTGACCCCTCTCACCCAGCTCACTCCATCTTCCAGCGTATGCCTTCAGGAGTAAGATTCCGGTCAATCGCTACCAAAACCTCTAGACACAGGAACAGTTTTTTTCCTCAAGCGGTAGCCATACTTAATGCTGAACCACGTTAGAGCTGCTAGGACTGAAAGTAATCAGCACAGAACTAAACATGAACAATTCTCACATTGCTTACTGCCACTATACTTATAATGTCCTTAACTTGTAATATTCACACTGTCTGTTCTTGTATTGTTTTTGTTTGTGTTTGTTAAGCAACTGCCAAGACAAATTCCTTGTAGGTGCAAACTTACTTGGCGAAATAAAATTGATTCTGATTCTGAACCGCGGGGCGGGAGTGCGCGTGCATGCGCGTGATTGGCCGCGGGAGCGCGCGGTAGCGCGCATGGTTCCTGGCCGTAGTTTCTACGTCCAGGAACCAAAATAGGTTAAGTACCAAAATAAAACACTTGTAAACAAAAAAAAAAGTCACATTTAAAAAAAAATGACATACAAAGTTACCTTAAAGAGACTCCGTAACAAAAATTGCATCCTGTTTTTTATCATCCTACATGTTCCAAAAGCTATTCTAATGTGTTCTGGCTAACTGCAGCACTTTCTACTATGACAGTCTCTGTAATAAATCAATGTATCTTTCCCCTGTCAGACTTGTCGGCCTGTGTCTGGAAGGCTGCCAAGTTCTTCAGTGTTGTGGTTCTGCTATGAACTCACCCTTTCTGGCCCCTCTATGCACACTGTCTGTGTGTTATTTAGATAAGAGAGAAGAGAGAAGCTGCTCTAATCAGCTGGATAAATCGTCCTCTGAGCTGGCTGGGCTTTCACATACTGAGGAATTACAAACAAGGGCAAAGCTGTTTGCAAGAGGAAAAGAGCAGCCTGAAACTTCAGTGCATGGAGGAAAGAAACACACAAATGATCTCTTGAGATTCAAAAGGAATGCTGTATACAGCCTGCTTATGTATGGATGTATTTTCTATGTGTGGACATACTGTACATCAACCTACTTCCTGTTTTGGTGGCCATTTTGTTTGTTTACAAACAAACTTTTTAAAACTGTTTTTAACCACTTTTAATGCGGCGAGGAGCGGCGAAATTGTGACAGAGGGTAATAGGAGATGTCCCCTAACGCACTGGTATGTTTACTTTTGAGCGATTTTAACAATACAGATTCTCTTTAAAGTGTAACTGTCGGGCATAAAATAAAAAATCAATTCTTTATTTTTATCTGCTAAGCAAGTAAAAAGGATGCTAACCAGGCAATCCAAAAGTTAAAATCACTATTACTTTTCTTGTTGATAAATGATCATTCCCCAGTTTACCTGACTCTTACTTGTTACACACAAAATTTTGTATGGAAAAAAGGAAGTTGCAGGGCATGCTGGGTAGTCCTTTATTGCTTCTATACTTCCCCCTCAGACTTAAACAATGCAGCCTGATTGGCTGAAGCTTCTTTCCCTCCTGTTATCCCCTCCCACACCTCTGTTGCTCTCTGATTGGCCAATATTTCTCATGCTGAGATAATGCACTTTCTATAGTGGAGGCATACACAATGAGGCAGAGGAGAGTAAAGGAGGAAATGACAACAGGATTAGCTTCAAAATAGACACACTTAAAATGGGAAATGCTAAGAAGGATTTTCTCTTTTTTTACTGTAGAAAAATCACTAAAATCAAAACGTGGGCAGTGCAATACATATGTTATGTATGTAGAGCAAGTATTTATCTACTTATATATGTGGGTTTTTTCTGAGATAGTATGGCTGACAGCTCCTCTAAGGACTCTTTTTGATATGTATCTCATGAGGGTATATTGCTTTTATATCTGTAATGATTTTGTAATTATGTAATTATATTGTATAATATACAATAACCAATTATAACCATGCTAAATGAATAAAATAAAATAAGATCACCATACATGGACTAGGGACATCATTTGCTCTGTGCTTGCGCATCATTGCAAGCAGGCATAGCAGCGGTATTGCATACAGAGGGAGAGTGGCTCCAGCGGCTCATTGTGCAGCAGTACAAGCAGAAACAGCAGAAACAGCAGCGGTGATTGAATGAATGGGGAGAGCGGCTCATTGCGCAGCCGTGACTGCACTGACAGTTGTCTCCCCGAATGCGTGGCTGCAGGGCAGTGAGTACAGAGGCCTTTGGCTAGACCAAAAAATAATACAGCACATGAGTTTGCATCGGCAGTTAGGGAGAAGGGGGAAAGAGGACTAAAACATATGTCATGTAGTTTACTATACCTGACAAGCCTCCCCTATGATAGATTTTTAGTTACAGAAGGTCCATCAGCGATAGTGCAGGGACTGACGCTTACAGAATACAGAGTCATATACAGTAGATGTTTAAAGGATCATGCATTAAAATGAAAACAATTACACAGTGAAGCATCTATATGATTGATGTAACTACTGGGGAGGGGGGGGGGGGGAGTAAAAATGAATTGTTTCGCGGCAGTGTTCCTTTAACTCTTAATTGGTCCTTCTTTGGTCTCATCATGCTGGCTCAAGTGATCCAGCAAATGAAGTCATAATAGATCTGCAAGTCCTGTCACCAACTGATGTTGATGACTAGCTTATATTTTGGGGGGAAATGTATTTTTTTGGGTTTAAGCTTATTACTGCAAATCATGGTAATTAGGCTGAAGATTTAATCTCTGAAATTCCATTGTCATAAGAAAAACATTCTCAAGGAAAGGTGCATTTTTAGTAAACACATATAAATAGCCAGTCTGTTTACTGTACAGTATCTTTCACTTTTCTTTGGTTTAGATCAGTATGATTAAATATTTAGGATAATGAACAGTGAAAATAGAAACTCTTTTGCTCTGTTGATTTTGGGCATTATCTAGTTCTGATCTTCCTATTAAAGGATATTTTTATAACAGAAAATGGTTGAATATTTTTATAACAAATAGTAAAATTGGTATTTTTTTTTTTTAAATAAATGTTGGTGTAATTCATGCAGGATGTGTTTTCACAACCTCTTGAAGGAAATATGTTATAATCTGTTATTTTAATAATTTTAGTAGTGCAATTGCTGAATGAAAAAAGATAAGGAAACATTTGTTTAAATGGTAAAACTGAAGAACAGTTTTTAATGTTTGATTTAAAGAGGCACCATACAAATATATAGTACAATGTGGTACTTTATTCAAGATACCAACTTTTAAGTTAAATATCATGGTTTCAGCAGCAGACGCACTATATATATATATATATATATATATATATATATATATATATATATATATATATATATATATATATATTTTATTTTTTTATTATTTTTTTTTTTCATTCACATACGTATATACACAGTGGGATGCTAAAGTTTGGGCAACCTTGTTAGTTGTCATGATTCAGCGTTGCGTAATATGTTGGCGCTTTATAAATACAATAAATAATAATAATGATTTTCCTGTATAAATCCTTGGTTGTTACAATAAAAAATGTCAGTTAGATATATCATATAGGAGACACAAAGTGATATTTGAGAAGTGAAAATAAGTTTATTGGATTTACAGAAAGTGCACAATAATTGTTTAAATAAAATTAAATAGGTGCATACATGTGGGCACTGTTGTCATTTTATTGATTGCAAAACCTTTAGAACTAATTATTGGAACTCAAATTGGCTTGGTAAGCTCAGTGACCCCTGACCTACATACACAGGTGGATCCAATTATGAGAAGGCTTATTTGAGGGGGTCAATTGTTAGTTTCCCTCCTCTTTTAATTTTCTCTGAAGAGTAGCAACATGGAAGTCTCAAAACAACTCTCAAATGACCTGAAGACAAAGATTGTTCACGATCATGGTTTTGGGGAAAGGATACAGAAAGCTGTCTCAGAGATTTCAGCTGTCTGTTTCTACAGCTAGGAACATATTGGGGAAATGGAAGACCACAGGCTCAGTTCAATTTAAGGCTTGAAGTGACAGACCAAGAAAAACCTTGGATAAACAGAAGGGATGAATGGTGAGAACAGTCAGAGTCAACCCACAGACCAGCAGCAAAGACCTACAACATCATGTTGCTGCAGATGGAGTCACTGTATATTGTTCAACCATTCGCACTTTACACAAGGAGATGCTGTATGAGAGAGTGATGCAGAGGAAGCCTTTTCTCCGCCCACAGCACAAACATAGCCGCTTGAGGTATGCTAAAGGTCATTTGGACAAGCCAGCTTCATTTTAGAATAAGGTGCTGTGGCATGGTGAAACTAAAATTGAGTTATTTGGGCTTAACAAGGGGCCTTATGCATGGAGGAAAAAGAACACAGCATTCCAAGAAAAACACCTGCTACCTACAGTAAAATATGGTGGTGGTTCCATCATGCTGTAGGGCTGTGTGCCCAGTACAGGGACTGGGAATCTTGTCAGAGTTGAGAGATGCATGGATTCCAGCAGATTCTGGAGACCAATGTCCAGGACTCAGTGACAAAGCTGAAGCTGCAGTGGGGCTGGATCTTTCAACAAGACAACGACCCTAAACACTGCTCAAAATTCCCTAAGGCATTCATGCAGAGGAACAAGTACAACATTCTGGAATGGCCATCTCAATCCCCAGACCTGAATATAATTGAAAATCTCTGGTGTGAGTTAAAGAGAGCTGTCCATGCTTCCATGCTCGGATGCCATCAAACCTGAATGAACTAGATATGTTTTGTAAAGAGGAATGGTCCAAAATACCTTCAACCAGAATCCAGACTCTCATTGGAACCTACAAAAAGCGTTTAGAGGCTGTAATTTCTGCAAAAGGAGGATCTACTAAGTATTGATTTCATTTATTTTTTATGGTGCCCAAATGTATGCACCTGCATAATTTTGTTTAAACAATTATTGCACACTTTCTGTAACCCAATAAACTTCATTTCACTTCTCAAATCTCACTGTGTGTTTCTCATATATAATATATTTAACTGACATTTTTTTATCATAACAACCAATGATTTATACAGGGAAATCATAACGATTAACAAGGTTGCCCAAACTTTCGCATCCCACTGTGCATGTATGTATGTATGTATGTGTAATAATATATATATAGTCCTGTCCTAGTATTTTCACAGCCTAGGCTCTTTAGCTATGTGGATTTATCCTCCCAGAGCAATCTGGGAGATTCAAAACATTAAGTGTACAAACATTCCACAAAGCAGCACCTGACAGCACAAAAGATTTCAGCACCAATAATAACTTTCGGAATGTAAATCAGGTAGAGGAAAGAGTGAGGCAATATTTTACAATAGGAAAACACTGACTGAATTTTATATAAAATATCATAAAAAATATAAGCCGTTTCATTAATTAAGTTAGTTTCAGTACAGTTCCTCTGTAATGTAAAGACACTACTACTATTATTACTACTACTACTACTACTACTGATTCTGCTATTACTACTTACACATCATCCTACATTCAATCTGCATATGGTGCTAAGTTGAAGTATGCAGTAAATGGTGGAAATGTAATTATCTACATAATTTTGCATGGAACAATAACAAATAAAAACAATTGGAAGTATCTTACAAGAAAAACATTAAGCTACAAATTATATATAGGAGAATAATGAGAGAAGTTCCAAGAGAGGTTGAAAGAAGTGGAGATTGGTTATAGAGTGGTAAATGGAGATAGGTGCAGTAATATAAGGTGAATGCAGATTGGGAAGAGGTTTGTAAGAGAGTGGTGATAGTGACCTTTTTTGAGGGCAATTGTATTCTGCATAAGGAAGGGTTGAATGCGGGAAATGTTTTTTTGCTAGGAAATACAGAAGGTGGGTTAATGTGCCATTGTGAGCTTTTAATGACAATGCTGAGTGCTGAGTACTTAGGCCCAAGTAGTAGGCATTGGTATGGTATCGGTCCTTCACTTCCTAGTTAGTTTGCAGGAGTCCTGCAGCCAGCCAATCACCATGCGGGGACTGAAGCCACAAGGTGATTGGCTGGATGCAGGACTACAGCGAACCAACTGAAGAAGTGAAGGAGCGATAACAAGCTTATGCACAAATCCTCCCTCCACCTAATCCTACTCCCTTCACCCCCACTGCCTAACACTAGCCCCCCTGCATTTTTTAATGGTGCACCGTTGATAAATGTATCATAAAACGCAATTTACCATTTTAATGTATAAAACATTACTGTATTTACGTTAAAACTGTAAATAGTGTTTTATGATACATTTATCAGAGGAACGGTGCACCATTTTTCAACCTGCGCCTTTTGTAACTGTACCCACAGAGGATGGTCCACTGTGTCAAAAGCACAAAAGGAGGACAGAGTAAAAGCCTTTAGATGTATAGGTCAATAAGTCATTGGTGATTTGATGTGGGTCATTTCCATGGATTGACTAGAAGGGAATCCAGGTTGGAGGTGATCAGATAGGACATTAGCAGTGAAATGAATGTGCTGTTTGAGTGGTTTGTTAGAGAAGGATAGGGACAGGCTGGTAGCCAGGGAAAGCAGAGGAATCTAGAGATGTACTGAGTGTTTCTGCTATGAGGGCTTGCTGGACTATGGTAGAGAACATACTTGTTGAGGTAGAAAGGTTGAAGAAAGTGGTTAGGGCAGAAGATATGGAAGAGGAAAGATAAGGAATGAGTTGGTAGGGAATAGGATCAAGGGGGCAGGCAGTAGACTTTGATTTAGGATTACAGAGAAGAGAGTGTGTTTAGTTAAAAGAAAGCAGTTAAGAAGGAGAGGATGTATGCAAATACTAGGCAGCTGGATAAAGGTATATCGGATGTTATTAATTTTTTCATGGAAAAAATGCAGTCCTTGGCGGAGTAGGAATCAGAGGTGAAGGACAGAGTAGGGAGTTGAAAGTACTAAAATGCTGTTTAGGATTGTGGGATTGCAAGGAGATGAGGGTGGAGAAGGGAGCAAAAATGTGTTTTGTTTTTTTTCTTTTTCCTCCAATGAAATACAATATAACTTTTAACTACCATATTTGTGGAACCATAAGCCACACTTTTTCTCCCCCAAAAGCGAGGAGAAAGACAGCGCTTCTTATGGACTGAATAATACATTCAGCCTAGTGCCAGGTGTCCCAATCATCCCACCAAAAGAAATTCCTGCAGCAACTGAGATTGTTGCCATGTGCCATGAGTGCCCTCTGCTCTGGCATCATGCTTATTTTCCCCTCCCCCTGACCAGTTCCTCCATGTTCACAGCAAGGCACAATATGGCCGTGAGGGGTGATTTGCACAATGGGGGGGGGGGGGGGGGGGAGGGATTCCCAGGTTCTGCCTCTGTGTCTTTAGCAAGGCATCAGGGAAGACTTGCACAGTCCTGGACTCAGGGACTCCCAGCTTCTGTAAATGAGTTCCGAGTTCCGAGTTCACAGCGAGACAGCAGGGAGCATGTCTTTATGGCCAGTTTCTCCTCACAGACAGGATGCCACTGCCTCCACACTACCAGTGTTGACTGAGTGGGAGCTAACCTAAAGATGTACAACTTCTGGGGCTGGGAGGGGTGCTGCTGTCGTGTCCATTCTTGATGCCAATGCTGATGGGACATTCTCTGGCTTTCATCCAGGATATCCCAGCTCTCCGCGCTGATGCCAGCTGACAGCATATCATGTGGCTATGTGGAGTTGGGGTTTAGTAAACTCCGGTGCACAAGTACTCTGGCTCCGATCTGGTCCTTGAAGGCTTCTCCATTAAAGCAGCTGTGAGTGTGTGAGGCAGGCCCCCCAACCACAGCATTTGCACTGACCTGGAGCACGGGCAACATGACAGGCTGCGGTGGGGGGGGGGGGTTGTAGGGAGGGTGTTCAATTGACAGTGCCACACTTTGTCTGGTAGGTGGCTAACTTTATCCACTTTCCCTATATTGCCTACACTCTCAGTTCCAACTTTTTTTTTCTCAATGGGACGCTGGCTTCCCCTTATTATACCACTGTTTTAGGCATGTCATCCCAGTATGTATGGTGGGAGCTTTTACCCTGTACTAATTCTAATAGTAAATGAGCAACAACTGTGCTGCTCTCTACCTAAATGTGATCTTGTTATGCTGCTTATCCTCCCATGTTGAAGAGCTAATAAGAGCAGCAAACACTGATCATGGAGTACAGCTGCCAATGACTCATCTTTGTAATGCAAACAGTGGCAGTGTTAATATTGTATTTTAGAGCAGAAGCAAAGTAATATGTGCTTGATTGGAGCCTCATTTTACATTGTATATAAATTCACTAACACATTAAACCCTTTTAACATTGTTGCACCTCGAATGTTAGAAACTGGAAAATATTTCACATTTTCTCATCTGATTAAGCAGCTGTCTGACTGCTTGTCCAGAAAGTCAAATCTCCTGAAATGCTTGATTGACAGTGTCTGTACTTATAGAATGCTTGGGTTCATGCTCGACAGTGAGCTCCATAGACAATAGATTAGGCAGGTTCTGCCTACAAGAATTTGCTTACATTCTTTTACACAAAATAATCTTATTTAGGGATTGTCAAACTCATACTTAAAACAATGAATAAAGGTGCCCATTTAAAGTATAATATTTTCACTAGATGTGATCTTTTGATCAGATTTGAGGGATCATTTGTAATCAAAAGTTCATTATCAATAGTTCCCATAAACGGGTCAATTAGGATACTTTCGCTCATCAGATCAGTTTGTAAAATGCAACATTCCGATCAACAAATTTCTGTATTCTAATCAACCACAAAATCATTTGCATCAATTCTCCTTACATACTGTGTTTTCTGTACAAATTGATCATTAAAAAACAGATCAAATGATCACATCTGAGAAAAATGTTTTACAGTTAATGGGCACCGTATCCACTTATGTACATGCAGTCTATAGCAAGAGACTTTTTTTTACTCCAAAACAAAGAGTGTTCACTGTGCTCATAGTGATCACGGGGTCAATTAAATTGGCTTCTAACCAAGATACAGAGCTCTGCTGTCAGTATGACAGCAGAGTGAGCAGGCTGCAGCGTTGCTGGATCAACAAAAGCGAAGGGAACGGCACGTGAACATTAGTGTTGGGCGAACAGTGTTCGCCACTGTTCGGGTTCTGCAGAACATCACCCTGTTCGGGTGCTGTTCGAGTTCGACCGAACACCTGATGGTGTTCGTCCTTTTAGTTCTGGTTCGCCCGAACTACTCAATGCCCCCCGAACAGGGCCCCTGTTTGCCCGAATACGGCCCCCCTATGGGGTCGCAGGCATAAGGGGGGAGCATGACCCGATCGCGGGGGGGGGGGTCGGAAATTCCCCCCACCCCCTCCGCTAGCGCTCCCGCCTCTGCCCGCTTCCCCATAAAAAAAGTTTGCGGAAAGTTAATAGTACCTGGTGGCTGGCTGGCTGGCTGGCAGTGACTAGGAGACGCGTTGAGGCCGGGCAGCGGGCGGTTCAGCGGTAGTACCCTTGTGGTACTTCCGCCCTTTCTCTGACCTCACGTCCTCTACGTGATGACGCATACAAGGGTACGCGTCACGCTATTTTCACATTTCTGCACTACTCCCATTCATTGACCAATAACTTTATCACTACTTATCACATCTAAATGAACTATACACAGTCTTTTTGCCACAAAGTAGACTTTCTTTGGGTGGTACTTTTTGCTAATAACTGTTTTATTCTACATGCATTTTAGTGGGAATAATAAGGAAAAATGGAAAAATAAATCAATTTTTCTCAGTTTTCAGCCATTATAGTTTTAAATTAAAATGTGCTACTGTGGATAAAACCCACACAATTGATTTGCCTATTTGTTTCAGTTAATTCAATATTTAAATTGTGTCCTAACACAATGTATGGCTACAATGTTTTATTTGGAAATAAAGATGTATTTTTTTCTGTTTCTAGTTTATTTATACTATATTACTAATTCCCTCATGATATACATATTAAAAAAGTTGAGCCCCTAAGGTAATTATTTATGTTTTTTTTGTAAATGTCATTTTTTTTAATTTTAGTAACTATGGGAGAGGGCGGTAAGGGGTTAATTAATGGGGGATTTATTTATTTTTATTTAATGTATGCAGATGTCTTTACTTTTTGGCCACTAGATTGCCCCCCCCCCCCCCACACACACACACACACACACACTTTATTCCTGTGTACTGTGAACAGTATGCAGGAAGTGTTGTGTGTGTTTTCTATTTTCACTTTGAGAATGACCACCGGCATCACGCTGATGCCGTGGGCATTTGATACAGGTACATTGATCGGCTTTGGAAACACCTGTTCCCATTCACCGATCACTGTACTAATGGGCAGCGATGAGAATGTGTGTGGGAACATGCAGCGAATGATCATGGCAAGGTACATATATCTACGCCCCTGGAGCTACAATGAAGTCTCAAGGGGCGTAGATATACTGTTGCCTGACAACTGGTTAAACAAGCTATTAAAGCATTTTGTTTTTTCAAAGCAAATTACAATGTTTATAACTTACCATCCTTTGTTTCAACACATAGTTGTAACCCCAAATTGTGATGTGGGTTGATCACCCAGTGATTACTGGTCACAGTAATATCAAACACTAGCCAGCCAATTTCATATGCAGGGACTCTCTGAGTGTCTAGCAAGAACAGGTCAGCATCTCTGAAGAAAAACAAATAAAATTTAAGTTATTTTGGGATTTCTGCTAAAGGATACCACTTAGTACCACATGATGATGTTTACATGTGAGTGTGAGTATGTAAGTGATGCTTGCACCATTGCAGGCCATAAATTTGAAATTACAAAGTCAAGCCTTCTGCATATACCTAGTGCATGATCAATATACTTCTGGCTCCGATAACATCAGACTGCAACTAAGCATAATCTCCTGTTGGCTTTTGTAGCCTTTGACATTTAACTCATTACTTCACCAAATTATCCTGCAGCAGCAGTGTGAGTTAAGGAGACTATCCACCAAGAGGTCCACACCTCAGCCCAAATGACTAACAAAGAACCGCCATTGGGCTTACTTACAAACACCTACTTACCTCTGTGGTGATATATTGGGTTGCTGATGATGTTAAGGATTAGGGATGGGACGACAAATCCGGCGAATCCACGAATCCCTCGAATAATAGGTAATATTCGAGATTCGTGGACTCGAATCCCAACGTCATTTTCCGCTCGCCGAATCCGCCGAATCCCGACGCTGCATCGCCGCGCATCCGCCGCTTAACCCGCTCGCAAGTGTCCTCCTCCCGCTCCCCGCAGCCTCCTCCGCTCGCCCCCCGCATAAATAAGAGGAAGCAGCCTCTCATCTCCAGCGTGGAGCCCGGAGCGGCAGACCTCCTACAGACTTTCTTATTCCCCCTAGTGACCGGCTCTTACTACGCGTCATCAGTAAGAGCCGGTCCAGTGGCCACAAGGGGGAACTAGGAAGTGAAGGGAGAAGTCTGCCGCTCTGGGCTCCACGCTGATGCTGGAGGTGAGAGGCTGCTTCTACTTATTTATGCAGGGGGGCGAGCGGAGGAGGTTGCGGGGGGAGGGAGGAGGATATGCTACCTACACTGCAGCCCCTCATAGCCTGCTACTTATACAGAAGCCCCCCATAGCCTGCTACTTATACCGAAGCCCCCCATAGCCTGCTACCTATACCAAATCCCCCCATAGCCAGCTACCTATACCAAATCCCCCTATAGCCTGCTACCTATACTAAATCCCCCCATAGCCTGCTACCTATACCAAATCCCCCCATACTGAAGCCCCCCATAGCATGCTACCTATATTGAAGCCCCCCATACTGAAGCCCCCCATAGCCTGCTACCTACACTGCAGCCCCTCATAGCCTGCTACCTATACCGAAGCCCCCCATAGCCTGCTACCTATACCGAAGCCCCCCATAGCCTGCTACCTATACCAAATCCCCCCATAGCCTGCTACCTATACCAAATCCCCCTATAGCCTGCTACTTATACCAAATCCCCCCATAGCCTGCTACCTATATTGAAGCCCCCCATACTGAAGCCCCCCATAGCCTGCTACCTACACTGCAGCCCCTCATAGCCTGCTACCTATACCGAAGCCCCCCATAGCCTGCTACCTATACCAAATCCCCCCATAGCCTGCTACCTATATCAAATCCCCCCATAGCCAGCTACCAATACCAAATCCCCCCATAGCCTGCTACCTATATTGAAGCCCCCCATAGCCTGCTACCTATACTGAAGCCCCCCATAGCCTGCTACCTATACTGAAGCCCCCCATAGCCTGCTACCTATACTGAAGCCCCTCCATACTGAAGCCCCCCATACTGAAGGCCCCTATACCCTGCTGCCTATACTGAAGCCCCTCATAGCCTGCTACCTATACTGAAGGTCCCTATACCCTGCTGCCTATAATGAAGGCCCCTATACTCTGCTACCTATACTGAAGGCCCCTATACCCTGCTGCCTATAATGAAGGCCACTATACCCTGCAACCTATACTGAAGGCCCCTATACCCTGCTATCTATACTAAAGGCCCCTATACCCTGCTACCTATACTGAAGCCCCTCATAGCCTGCTACCTATACTGAAGGCCCCCTATACCCTGCTACCTATACTGAAGGTCCCTATGCCCTGCTGCCTATACTGAAGGCCCCTATACCCTGCTGCCTATACTGAAGGCCACTATATCCTGCAACCTATAATGAAGGACCCTATACTCTGCTACCTATACTGAAGGCCCCTATACCCTGCTGCCTATAATGAAGGCCACTATACTCTGCTACCTATACTAAAGGCCCCTATACCCTGCTACCTATACTGAAGCCCCTCATAGCCTGCTACCTATACTGAAGGCCCCCTATACCCTGCTACCTATACTGAAGGTCCCTATGCCCTGCTGCCTATACTGAAGGCCCCTATACCCTGCTGCCTATACTGAAGGCCACTATACCCTGCTACCTATAATGAAGGCCCCCTATACCCTGCTACCTATACTGAAGGTCCCTATACCCTGCTGCCTATACTGAAGGCCCCTATACCCTACTGCCTATACTGACGGCCACTATACCCTCCTACCTATAATGAAGGCCCCTATACTCTGCTACCTATACTGAAGGCCCCTATACCCTGCTGCCTATAATGAAGGCCACTATACCCTGCAACCTATACTGAAGGCCCCTATACCTTGTTAGCTATACTGAAGACACCTTTACTTAGCTACCTATAGTGCGGGCATCTATGCCTGGGTACCTATACTGCGGGCAACTATACCATGGATCGCACAATTCTTATGTGCAGGATTCGTTAGATTCGAGATTCGAAAGGTTTGAGATATTCGAGAACCTTTTTACATTCGGATCCGGATTCGGATTCAAAGAAATTGTGGATTCGTCCCATCCCTATTAAGGATAATACAGGAACACATTATTTCATTTTTATGCCTATGTCATGTGTACGTCTGATCGAAGCCAGCTGTCTTCAGGGCAATTGGTCACCTGGCCAGAGGAAACTGAATGCTAATGTGATGGTCTGTATGACAATATGAAGTACTTTAAGTTTCTGTATGCAGTTCCTCTGAGAGTGGGTCACTGCTAATTGGATTGTCTGCATAGCTTTTGAACTCTGTAACAGAGTGGGAAGTCTCGGAGTGGCTAACAGTATCGTTCGGAATGACTGTTAGTGGTTTTGCTTCACTACAGTGTAAGATTGCAAGTGTGTGTGTGTGTGTGTGTGTGTGTGTGTGTGTGTGTGTGTGTGTGTGTGTGTGTGTGTGTGTGTGTGTGTGTGTGTGTGTGTGTGTGTGTGTGGCGTTCCCGCATTCAGCCTAAAGCGCAAAGCTGACCGAAAACACGGATTGCGTACTGAGCACTCGACAGCAGAGTGGACGTGTCTAGCTAGTGGTGGCAGTGAGAAGTGTTTGAGGGGTCACAGCCTTGTGGTAGCTCGACTAAGGCTGCTTCCCCTCTCGATCTGGTCAAACCTGCAGTCTGGAACCGTATATGCAGGCGTGCCGCGGGCCGGTTCCTGACAACCTCCACCAAGGCCAGCAATACAAAATGCCTCAAGAAGTGGATGTGTCCATCATTTGGAAGTGATCCGACAATCAACATCTATGAAGTTCTTATGAAAACAACAGCTCCCTAGTTGTCATACAAACCTTCAGGCTATAATATAAGACCGTATTTAATTATTAAATATCAGATAACTTTTGGAACACTTGATCTGTATGTTTATTTCTGCTGAGTGAAATGTTACAGTGAGAAGATAAGCATTGCATCCATGAAACTAACCAGCAATATTTGCATCTGTAAATGTTTCTTAACCTCCTTGCCGGTTTTCCCGACCTGAGCTCGGGGTAGAAAAAAGCAGCTGCTATCGGTGATCCCGAGCTCAGGTCGGGGTAGGCATTGCAGAGCTGTACCTGCAGTTGTGGAGTCCCGCGCGCGATCTCGCTGCGCAGCGGGACTCCAGCCTCTCTCCCCGGCAGTGTGGGGTCTTTCCCTGGCCGCCGGGATCCCCCATGCCCCCGCTATTCTTCCGGGCAGCCAGTTGGAGCAGCGCAGCCGTGGTGGTGGCAGCAGAGCGGTGGTGGCAGCGTGATGTCATCGGGGGCGGGGCTAACATTGAAAACGAACTTCTCTATATTAGAGGAATATAGAGAAGTTCGTTTATATGTATATTAGCGCCATCTTGTGGGCAAAGAGAAAACTGCAGCCCAGGAGCCCAGGAAGGTAATTTTTTTTTAATTTTGCTGCAGATCTCCCTGCCAGAATGATTTTTTTCAGGTTTTAGGGTCTGAAAGAGTGAAAAAAAATTGCACCGCTTTTAGACCCTAAAATCTGGAAAGAATCAGACCGCCAAGGAGGTTAAAAGGAGCATTTTGTATTATCATCAATCTTATGTGTTGTGGTACAGGAAAATATATAGTGTATATACAGTTGCATAAATAATGAGGGGATACAGATAATACACAGTTGAACAGCTCACAACTGAGCTTTTAAATTGTAAATAGATAAGTACACACACACATTATTAACTAAACAATCAAAACAAATTGGTCTATGCACATCTTGTTCAGTGATCCAATAGTGAACATTTTATTGCTATTGCAAGTATAAGCAAGTATAGCCATTTGAAAAGCGGTGAATTGATATTCCATATGTGTTTTTTATAGTGTATCTTTCTGTGCAGAAAAATATTTTTTAGATGTTTGTACTGTTGTAGGCTCTTATATAGTTGAACATAGAGATTTTGTATGTGCAATAAAATTTTCACTTAACAAGATGTGCATAGACCAATTTGTTTTGATTGTTTAGGAATTAATATTTACGGTTGCACTAACTGTGTGTTCCAAAGAATAGTACATTAATAAGAAAAATTGCACCTTATATATATAGGGTGATCATATATTTGTTAATTCATTGATAAGTACACACATTATACAGCACTGTTTGAACCAACCAGTTGAGAGCCCTTTTGAGCTTACAATCTGGTTGAGGTTGAGGAAGGGATTTCCAGAGGCGTCTAGAAGTTACAGAAAAGTCTTGTTTTTCAGAATAAAAATCTAGACAGTCTTCAGTCAGAGCATCTGATCTGCATGCTTGTTCGGGGACTATGGCTAAAAGTATTAAAGGTAGTGGACAGCCAGGCATTTTGCATTGTTTAAAAGGAAATAAATAGGTTAGCCTCCATATCTTTCTTACTTCACCTCCATATCTTTCTTACTTTAGTATGCTTTAAAAACGTATGATTCTAATGAATTTTATGTGTAGTACGGGTAAGGAATAGAACATTAGTTGCTAAGAAAGAAGTCTCATATTTTTATTTTTAGTTATATAGCTTTAAAAAAACAAACAAAAAACATTGCATCATTCTGTCATATTTGCAGTTTGCTCTATATTACAGTGTAAAATACAGAGTGTGGTTTTCAGAGCTAGTGACCATTTGAAACTTATCTGAAGCTGTCTGTCATTGTTTCTTTGATGTATAAGTTCTCCAGAAAACAACATTGTAGCCAACCCAAGTCGGGTTGCAGAGCTCAGAGAAGCCCTTTTGCATAGATAACTGAAGTTTCTCAACTTTTTGTGCACTGGAAACAATATACTACTTGTTTCTTTGGTATTCATTTTCTATTTCTTAACTGTGCTACTCATACAATTTATTATCTCATAAGTTTATTTTCACTTCACATTCACTTTAAAGAGAACCCGAGGTGGATTTTAAGAATGCTATTAGGACACAGAGGCTGGTTCTGCATACTATCACCAGCCTCTGTGTCTGTACGGTGTCCACCCAGGCACCCCTGTGCACTCTGCTGTCCCTCAAAATAAAACCGCTGTGATAGCGACATGTAGCTTGTCGCTAGCAGGTTTACCTTTGTGCTGCCCATCACCACTGCTCCCCCACCTCTTCTATAGCGCCACTCCCTGCCTGCATCCCTTCCCTCCAATCAGCTTAAGGAGGCGTGGAGGGAAGGGACGCAGGCGGGGAGCGGCGCTATAGAGGAGGCGGGGGAGCGGTGGTGACAGGCAGCAAAGGTAAACAGCCTGCTACTGACAAGCTGCATGTCGCCAGCATGGCGGTTTTATATATGGGGGACAGCAGACCGCAGGGGGGGCCTGGGGGGGTACAGTCAGGGGCGCCTCTAGCCATTTCGTCACTCCAGGCGAGAAAATCTGTGCTACCCCCACGCGGCGCACTCCCCCCCACCCATCCGGCGCCCCCCCCCCCCCCCATGAAAGTAATTGTAATGCAGCAGCATTTCACTAGAAAATAATTGTAATGCGGCAGCGTTTCACCAGAAAATAATCGTAATGCGGCAATATTTCCACAGAAAACAATCGTAATGCGGCATAGTTTCACCAGTAAATACATTTAAATGTAGCAGCGTTTCACCAGAAAATACTCAATGCAGGCAGCGTTTCACCAGAAAATACTCAATGCGGGCAGCGTTTCACCAGAAAATACACAATGTAAAGCTGCAGAATGGACTTACGAGCTTACGGGCTGCAGCCAGTGAACTGGCGCGGCATCTATTAGACGCCGCAAGCCTGTTCACCACCTGGGGACACAACATCTTGCGGGGGATGACCGCGGTCTCAACCTCTCCCCCCACTTCCCCCCCCGCCCCCCCCCCCCCCCCCCCCTCCAGGCACAGCACTGGTGAACACCTGGTCGGCCTGGCACCCAGGGTCAGAAGGTAGCACAAAGGAGGACAGAAGGAGGCACAGGGAGACAGAAGGAGGCAGATGGGGACTGAAAAAGCCACTGGGAGACAGAAGACGCACAAAGGGGCACAGAAGCAGGCACAGTGGGACAGAGGAAGGCACGTGGACAGAGGTGGCACAAGAAGACAGATGGAGACATACGGGGACAGAAGGAGGCAGAGTGGGACTGAAGGAGGAACAGGGGGCCAGAGGTAGCACAAGGGGACAAATAAAGACAAAGAAGACATAAGGAGGCACGGATGGAGGCAGAGGTAGCACAGGGGGACTGAAGGAGGCACATGGAGACAAAAGGAGGCACAAAGAAAGACTGGAGGACAAACGGGGTCAGACATGGTACAACAGATTGAAGGAGGCACAAGGAGACAGAAGGAGGCACAAAAGGGACATAAGGGAACAAAGGAGGAAAGAAGGATGCACAAGGCACAGAGGTGGCAGCTGCCTGCAACTTACGCTAAGTAGATGCAGCAGAAGCAAGTAATGGAACACCCACAGGGACAGGTATTAGTCCAGGGCGGGGCTTAATTTGTGGGTGGGGCTTAATCCAGCAACATGGCGCCCCCCAGGACCAATAGCACTCCAGGCAATGGCCTGTACTGCCTTTTGCCTAGAGGCTCCCCTGGGTACAGTACAGATACAGAGGCTGGTGATAGTATGCAGAACCAGCCTCTGTGTCCTAATAGAATTCTTAAAACCCACCTCGGTATTTTAAGCCATCTGTAAATATGAGATGACATTTGTCCAATCTAGACATTTTGAACCAGACTGAGGAACATTCTAATATTGGTTAGAACAGCAGAATGTTGCTTTAATAGACTTTGCAAAGCCACTATTATTTATTATGTTTATCCTGAGGTAAAAAGTTCTTGGTTAACTCCTAGTGGATTGGAACTGCTAGGTTTGTACAAAGACAAAAGGAACCTAAAAATTAAAACAACAACAACAAAAAAATACTAAATTAAATTTTACTTCTTAAAATGGTTTGTGCTTTCAGTTTTTCATGTCTGCCAGCACTAAAGATGATGACCTGACAGAGGATCAAACAACATAAATGAATTACACAGCTAGTATCAATCATTTATTGATCTATCTTCTATTTTTAACTTCTCACTTTGCAATGTCTTGATTAATTTTTTACCCTACTACTAACTTTCAGTAAAGTTCCTCTTTAACCACTTAAGTACCAGCGGTCTCTGCCCCCTTAAGGACCAGAGACCGCTGGTACAATAACGAAGGAATCCCGATGAATCGCCACGCATACCCGCTGTAATAATCGTCACCGCCGCACGCTGAGACCCCTCTAACATCCACTCTTCTGTCTCTATGACGGCAGAGTCATGTGAGCCAGTCAGGAGCCACTTTCATTGGCTTCTGACCGTGTCTATCAATGTAAGCCAATGGGAGTGGCTTACATTGAGAGACACGGCCAAGTGCCAATGAAATAAGCTCCTGACCGACTCACATGGCTCTGCCGTCATAGAGACAGGCAGAGCCAGTGATCTGCCTGATCTGCTCAGGTTTGAGCGGCACGATTGGCGGGGAACGATGGCAACAGCGGATGCGCTTTGCGGGCGGTGATTGAAATCTACGCCCGGCCAGCCAGGAGCCCACCAAAACAGGGCGTAGATTGCAATCACCACAGTCCTTAAGTAGTTAAGCTACATACTTGTATTTGCCTTCTGTTTTAAGAAGACATAATTACATTGACCACTTAGATATATAATGCTAGCTTCCTACTTATCATTCATCCATGCATGGTCGACATAAACTGGGTGTACCTATTTATTAAGGGAATAACTCATTTATATAGAACCTGACTTCTCTGAATAGCTTTTAAAAGAACACTGAACCATGAACATAACTCATGTCATGTGATCACAGCCTTCAGGTACTGCCTCCCAAGTTTGCATAAAGGTCACTTTATATTTTCAGACTGGCCAAATAAAAATGTGTAGCAGGAATCAATTTAGAGCTGCAGTCATGGTCTGTGCAATTAAGGAAAGCTAGTGTAATATCTTTCTAAATATTTCTACAGCTGATCAATTATATTTAATCCAACATAATCTAAATCCAGTCCATTCATGTCTTATTAAAGAAACAGCTGTATTCCATAATTTGGCATTTTAGTGAAAACATTGAGAACATGACCTAGACCCGAAAAGAGAGATTCCCATAGTTATTAAATTAAAATATTCAATTGTAAACACATTTTCTAGATTACAAAGAATGTAAACAAGGGCTGTGGATTTACATGCCTAACTTTCATTTGAAAGAAAGATACCATGTTTGGAACTTCATATTTAACAGGATATAGGCAGTTTATCAGTTGCAAGACTTTGCTAATGATAAAAATATTTTTCTTGAGAGTGTTTCAGATAAACACATTTCAACACAGATCCCTGGAATTTCCAAGCGTGTGACACTGCAGAGCATTGTCATGATTGTTGAAAGTTGTACAATGGCCTCTAAGCACAGTTCATGTGAGAATCTGAAAAACTAAATACTGCGACCCCCAAGTCTCATTGAACTCATTCCTGTTACCTGAAGCTATTCCTACTGAAAAACAAGCCAGGTCACTCCTTAAAGAAAACCTGAACTGAAAATTAAAAGTCAAAATAAGCATACACAAGTCATACTTACCTTCCATGTAGTCTACTTCTCAGTGTCTTTCTCCTGTCCCGCGTCCTGTTTGTTCACTGTGATCAAGAGAATTTTCCGTCCTCCATTTTGAAAATGGCCATTACCCATAACAGCTTTCTGGTCAGCACACAGTTAAACTGTAACATTACCCACTTGAGCCATAGGGAAACATGGACATTACCTGGTACATCAGTTTTCCTCTCAGCTATAACTGACAGCAACTGATATTTTACTGACAGCAACTGATATATTTCAGATCTGACAAAATATTGTCAGAACTGGAAGGGATTATTGTCAGAAGAAAATGGTGAGCTTCTGAGAGGAACTGATGGCAAGGTAACTATGTAATGTTCATTTGAAGTTACCTCATGTGTTTATTTTAAATATTTTTACTCAGTACAGGTTCTCTTTAAAGTATGCAAATCTGGCTTATAATTAGCCTAAAGTCTAACAGTTTTTAGCTGCAAAAAAACGCCTTTATAAAACACAAATATAGGAAAGGTCTCATTCATTTCTGACCATTGTAGTCCCTTACACACCCCAATGAGTTCTGGGTCACCATGAGCTTGCTGGTTAGTCTGTGCCTCTCGGATTTACAAGCCCTACTCCATAGAGCCAAATTAATCCATGCCATGCACTGATGAGGATCAAACAATTCGAAACAGTCTGTATGCATGTTGGATTATTATGGCTCTGTACATATTAACAAGCTGACACATAATTGCATTCCAGCGGTTCTGGAGGTGTGTTTAGCTTCTAAGGGTACAATGGTTAATTTGCATATATTCAGCAGTGGTGCCTGGGAGACATCTCGAGCTCACTCCAACCTGAATTATCGCAAATTCTTTATGTTTTAGGAAAGCAAACTTTTGTTTTTCTTAACATCTTAGTAAGGGGGCTTTTAGGACCATTGTAGTCCCTTACACACCCCAATGAGTTCTGGGTCACCATGAGCTTGCTGGTTAGTCTGTGCCTCTCGGATTCACAAGCCCTACTCCATACAGCCAAATTAATCTATGCCATGCACTGATGAGGATCAAACAATCCGAAACAGTCTGTATGCATGTTGGATTATTATGGCTCTGTACTAGTGTTGGGCGAACATCTAGATGTTCGGGTTCGGGCCGAACAGGCCGAACATGGCCGCGATGTTCGGGTGTTCGACCCGAACTCCGAACATAATGGAAGTCAATGGGGACCCGAACTTTTGTGCTTTGTAAAGCCTCCTTACATGCTACATACCCCAAATTTACAGGGTATGTGCACCTTGGGAGTGGGTACAAGAGGAAAAAATTTTTTAGCAAAAAGAGGTTATAGTTTTTGAGAAAATCGATTTTAAAGTTTCAAAGGGAAAACTGTCTTTTAAATGCGGGAAATGTCTGTTTTCTTTGCACAGGTAACATGCTTTTTGTCGGCATGCAGTCATAAATGTAATACATATAAGAGGTTCCAGGAAAAAGGACCGGTAACGCTAACCCAGCAGCAGCACACGTGATGGAACAGGAGGAGGGTGGCGCAGGAGGAGAAGGCCACGCTTTGTGAGACACAACAACCCAGGCCTTGCATGAGGACAAGAAGCGTGCGGATAGCATGCTTTGTACCGCCATGCAGTCATAAATGTAATAAAGATAAGTGGTTCAATAAACAGGGACCACGCGGCAACGCTAACCCAGCAGCAGCAGACGTGATGGAACAGAAGGAGGCGCAGGAGGAGAAGGCCACGCTTTGTGAGACACAACAACCCAGGCCTTGCATGAGGACAAGAAGGGTGCGGATAGCATGCTTTGTACCGCCATGCAGTCATAAATGTAATAAAGATAAGTGGTTCAATAAACAGGGACCACGCGGCAACGCTAACCCAGCAGCAGCAGACGTGATGGAACAGGAGGAGGAGCAGGAGGAGAAGGCCACGCTTTGTGAGACACAACAACCCAGGCCTTGCATGAGGACAAGAAGCGTGCGGATAGCATGCTTTGTACCGCCATGCAGTCATAAATGTAATAAAGATAAGTGGTTCAATAAACAGGGACCGGCAACGCTAACCCAGCAGCAGCAGCAGCACACGTGATGGAACAGGAGCAGGCGCAGGAGGAGAAGGCCATGCTTTTTGAGACACAACAACCCAGGCCTTGCATGAGGACAAAAAGCGTGCGGATATAGCAGCAATGCTTTTTGCCGCCATGCAGTCATAAATGTAATACAGATGAGAGGTTCAATAAACAGGGACCGGTAACGCTACACCATCCCAGATGTTCATTGGTCATGTTACTTGGTTGGGGTCCTGGAGTGTAGTAGTCGTTTCCAATCCAGGATTGATTCATTTTAATTTGAGTCAGACGGTCTGCATTTTCTGTGGAGAGGCGGATACGCCGATCTGTGACGATGCCTCCGGCAGCACTGAAACAGCGTTCCGACATAACGCTGGCTGCCGGGCAAGCCAGCACCTCTATTGCGTACATTGCCAGTTCGTGCCAGGTGTCTAGCTTCGATACCCAATAGTTGAAGGGTGCAGATGGATTGTTCGACACAGCTACGTCATCTGACATGTAGTCCTTGACCATCTTCTCCAGGCGATCGGTGTTGGAGGTGGATCTGCACGCTTCCTGTTCAGTGGGCTGCTGCTGCATGGGTGTCAGAAAATTTTCCCACTCCAAGGACACTGCCGATACCATTCCCTTTTGGGCACTAGCTGCGGCTTGCGTTGTTTGCTGCCCTCCTGGTCGTCCTGGGTTTGCGGAAGTCAGTCTGTCGGCGTACAACTGGCTAGAGGAGGGGGAGGATGTCAATCTCCTCTCTAATGCTATATTAGTCAGGCTAAGCCGTGTACACAGAGTGTCAGAAAACACAATGCTATATATAGCGTGGCTGAGCGAGGTGCACAGTGGCAGTACACACAATGCTATATATAGCGTGGCTGAGCGAGGTGCACAGTGGCAGTACACACAATGCTATATATAGCGTGGCTGAGCGAGGTGCACAGTGGCAGTACACACAATGCTATATATAGCGTGGCTGAGCGAGGTGCACAGTGGCAGTACACACAATGCTATATTAGTCAGGCTAAGCCGTGTACACAGAGTGTCAGAAAACACAATGCTATATATATAGCGTGGCTGAGCGAGGTGCACAGTGGCAGTACACACAATGCTATATATAGCGTGGCTGAGCGAGGTGCACAGTGGCAGTACACACAATGCTATATATAGCGTGGCTGAGCGAGGTGCACAGTGGCAGTACACACAATGCTATATATAGCGTGGCTGAGCGAGGTGCACAGTGGCAGTACACACAATGCTATATTAGTCAGGCTAAGCCGTGTACACAGAGTGTCAGAAAACACAATGCTATATATATAGCGTGGCTGAGCGAGGTGCACAGTGGCAGTACACACAATGCTATATATAGCGTGGCTGAGCGAGGTGCACAGTGGCAGTACACACAATGCTATATATAGCGTGGCTGAGCGAGGTGCACAGTGGCAGTACGCACAATGCTATATTAGTCAGGCTAAGCCGTGTACACAGAGTGTCAGAAAACACAATGCTATATATATAGCGTGGCTGAGCGAGGTACACAGTGGCAGTAAACAATGCTATATATAGTGTGGCTGAGCGAGCGGTGTACTACTGTTCCCAGCAGCGACACACAATGACTGGGGGGGACCCTGGCTAGCGTGGCTGGAGAGCGAACTACCCTGCCTGCCTACCCAAAGCTAAACCCACAGACAAATGGCGGAGATATGACGTGGTTCGGGTATTTATTTACCCGAACCACGTGACCGTTCGGCCAATCAGAGCGCGTTCGGGCCCGAACCACGTGACCCGTTCGGCCAATCACAGCGCTAGCCGAACGTTCGGGGAACGTTCGGCCATGCGCTCTTAGTTCGGCCATGTGGCCGAACGGTTTGGCCGAGCACCGTCAGGTGTTCGGCCGAACTCGAACATCACCCGAACAGGGTGATGTTCTGCAGAACCCGAACAGTGGCGAACACTGTTCGCCCAACACTACTCTGTACATATTAACAAGCTGACACATCATTGCATTCCAGCGGTTCTGGAGGTGTGTTTAGCTTCTAAGGGTACAATGGTTAATTTGCATCTATTCAGCAGTGGTGCCTGGGAGACATTTCGAGCTCACTCCAACCTGAATTATCGCAAATTCTTTCTGTTTTAGGAAAGCAAACTTTTGTTTTTCATTTCTGAGTGTAGCTGATGTAAGTGAATGTGGACTCAATCCAAACGTTGTTGATTTCCAGCACATGGCGGCAGACGGCAGGAATATTTCTAGCTATTTTGGTGCCTTGGGTAGGACAAGAGTCACCTCCATGCCCCTGATAAAATACACATTACTAAAAGAGATACACTGTCACTATCAGATTAGTAAAAATACACCCTTTTCATATATCTGTGTGTACAATGGGTGACAATGTATACATATCTACACACACCACGCACCACACACACACACACATGCACACACACACACTTCCTATTGACCCAATAATCTTAACCTAAACCCTTCACTTAAACATGACCATCTCGCTGGGGAAATCCCATTTGTCTGTTAAGGCCCCTTTCACACTAACATTGTTCTATCGCACAAAAAAGGCTGCTGATGTCACAAGAGCTACAGTTCATTGTGCGATTTTACCCCAAAAGTGAAGTATAATTTTATTGTACAGTATGTATCACTGTATGGTCTCCAAAGCTGGAACGGGAGAACGGGAAAAGGGTTGAGGAAAGCTCAAAAAGTGTTTGGTGGATTTTTTTAATGAAATCTATTAAGCTTTCAGTATATTTGCTAGCTGGGGGGGGGGGGGGGACTGCAGCTCCCAGAGGTAAACCATGTAATCACCAGCAGAACATGCAAACTCCCTAGGCTGCAGACAGTGCTCTGCCCTGGTTTCAAATTGAAGACTCAAGTCCTACAAACTAACCATCTAGCCCAAAGCCATCAAATCTGATTGGTTTTCCAGTACATGTGAAAATTACATGTCCACCTCTTTTGGACACTCATTATAACCTCTAATACTACAATATCATGTAATATGATATTACCTGATTCAAAACCTTGGAAAGTTTAACTTTCATAGATGCAATATTGAAGGCCTTTTAACAGTACGTACAAATACATTAACATTTGCACCAAAGATAGGTAGAAAGTGATGCAACATGCACCTACAAATTTTTTTTTTTCCTTAGCTCCCTTGCCTGATTCTATTGATGTCCCTGTGACACATACCCCAACCATGTTCCCATCTGATGTTTATGCTCCTGTGCTGTCTGCCCCTCCCTAGGACCCAATGTTCCATTGTTCTGTTGTTTAGACTCTCCACTACAACTCCTGCACAGTTTAAGCTAGTTGTTACAAAACAATCCAAAGCATTGGGATCTGGGTGTGTTATAAAGCGGCCGGGCGGATCACTCAGAAACAGCCGTATCAGTCCGCCGACAGTGCGTACACACGCCGGACTGTCGTTGGAACGCCCACCCAGCTGGAGGTGACGACGGACCCGTCGTTGCCTCCAGTCCGGCGTGTGTATGGACCTTTAGCCTAACTGAAGTGAAGACTGCACATTAAATTAAAGTTACAAATATTCTTATTTCTTCGGTGATCTACAAAGTTGAAGAAACGGATTCTAAAGGTTTTGTAAAAAATAAATAAATAAACTACTATGGCTACAAGTAGCAACCAAATTTCATTCTCCCAGAGCAATTTAAGAAAATCCAAAAATAAAGAATGAAAATCTGGTTTTCATGGGTAACGCAGAAAGTTTAATGTAGAAGAAGCTGTCATAGTAAGCTACCGTACGTTTGTTATTTCCACCTCTGCCTAAAAATAAAAGTTCAGGGTGTTGCAGAATAAAACTATAGCTGGTTGTAAGCCAACCTCTTAACCCAAAGTAGCAATTCAAAAGTTAAACAGAAGCTGGGATTGAGGTCTTAGTTTATTCAAGATCCCTCCAAGTATATACTCCCGCTACTTAAAAATGCAAACTTTTGACCTTAATGAAAAAAAAAAAACACATGTAGAAATTACTTGAACAAGAACAGAACAGCAAAAAGCATGTGGTTTGAAAACTGCAGAGCTGAACAGTTATTTCACAGACTTTGGTGTTGAGGTGATACCATTTATTGGCTAACTCAGTAGCCTGAAAATGATTTAACTCCAAAGTATCTCCTTTGCTACAGTTGCTACAACACTCTGCTGATGCATAGATATTCCATAACATAACAGAGTTATTTTTATTAAAATACTAGTCAATTTACAACAAAATAGCAACGTGGACAAAGCAAAGGCAATGTTCCTCAACCTAGCTGTGCAGACAAATGTGCTGTTATGACAGCTTCCATGTCATGCTAAATGAAAAATAAAATGCACAATATGCATATGCATGAAATAAAGGCACGAGGAAAAAATGGCGTGGCTGGATAATGAAATGTCATTAACGGAAAAGTTTTCAAGTGGGCGCAAAGTAAACCGAAAACATGTAAACAATAAATACTGTTTTAAAAACAGATGGGAAATCAAAACGAAAATATGTTTAATTTAAAAACTGTTACATTATTTTAGAATACAGCTTACCCTAACCCTACTCTTACACAGAACTCATAAACCTAAAACCCCCACCACCCCGATGGTGCCTAAACTTAAGACCCCCCTGGTGGTGCCTAACCTTAAGACACCCCTGTGGTGCCTAACCCTAACCACCCCCTGGTGTTGCCTAACCCTAACCACCCCCCTGGTAGTGCCTAACTGGAAAAAACCCACACCCCACAAACACCCTTAAAAATATAGAAACAATAACATATCTGATAATGTAAAATCTGTACATACAAACAAAATAATATGACAAGCTATAACGTGGTCTATAAGTTTCTAAAATGATAACATATTTAAAAAATTGTTTTATTGTTCTAATGTCGAAAAACAATATTTATTGTGCGCCTATTTCTCTGCTTTGGTTACCATATTATCGATAAATGCATTAGAGTCTATGGCGGTGCCTAAATCACCCATTAGCCTCCGGCGCCCTTTTTTCCTGCTACCACACAATATAATTTTATGGAAGTGCTAGAAAGCAATTCTATCACCTATTTTGTGTTCCATTTATTTTTATGCTTCTTAATAAAAGACTGTTTTTCATTTATTAGTGAGAGAAAAAGAAATGCACAGAATCACCAGTACACTACCTGTTTGGATATTCCTTAATGATTTGATGGATACTAATCTTCAGTGTTTCGTTCCCAAAGCGATTGTTACTGCGATCCTTATAGATGCGGAATTCAGCTGCTGTGACGGCTTCCCCACGTGGGATTTGAGTGAGGTCGAATCGGAATTCCTTGTAATGCCGTCGGTGGTGTGAAAAGTCCTTGTCTCTTTCAACTGAAAGGAAAAAGAATATTCCAGTAGTGAGCCCTAAATACAGCCAATGATTAACTGTGAATTTATATGGCTTAGAAATGAAAACATTCTGGCAGCCTTGTATGACACTGGGTAAACAGCAAAACCACAAATCCAGACATAGCTTCCAGGTAAAGGAAGAAGTCGTTTTCACATCAAACAGGAAAGAAAAAACTCATTAGTTTGCTAAGATTTCACAAGAGAAACTGGAAATAATACTAGAACAGCTAAAACGTTCATGCTGTAAAAGTGGTTTCAGGCACAGGGAGAGGGAAGGTAAGAGTGAAAGAGGACACTACGAAAGGCAACAGCTTCTATGGAAAATAGAAAGCTCTAGCAGACCTGCAAATGACATTTTTATTAACACCATTGCTGCCCCCACACATACTATAAAAAGCTCAGAAATCAATCTTTTCTGTCTACGGTGCATATAGCTTTAGCTGTCCTAAAAACCCTTTTGTATGCGTTTGAATAGAGAAACTGGAAATGTGGAAAAGCTGGCAGGATGTACAACATATGTCTGTACCTGTTTCAAAAATAATTTTATGAATGCAGAATTATGATGAAGAGATGTGGCTATAATAATAGCACAAGCTAATAAATCTTGCTTTAAAGCACCCATTTTCACAGTCGAGGTGAACAACTAGAATACAAATGCTGTAAAGGGAAATTATGTTGTGCAGGCAGTGGCAGTCACTTACATATTTATATTAGCCATTGAAGAATTAATGACATTAATGAAAGCTATTAAACTGATACAATATATGCGTAGTAGCATCATTCTTTTCAGTAAGCTTCTAGGATCTGTTCACACCAATTGTGCTGCCCTGCATTCTCCTGCATTGTTGCCAGTGACATGTCAGTAGAGATGGCCCGAACGGTTCGCCGGCGAATGGTTCCTGGTGAACTTCCGGGGATCGCGGAGAACCACAAACTTTTCCGGAAGTTCGGTTCGCCCCCATAGTGCACCATTAATGTCAACTTTGACCCTCTACATCACAGTCAGCAGGCACATTGTAGCCAATCAGGCTACACTCCCTCCTGGAGCCACTCCCCCCCCCGCTTATAAAAGGCAGGCCCCGCCGGCCATTATACTCACTCGTGTGCCTGCAGTAAATAGAGAAGGGACAGCTGCTGCAGTGCAGACTCTCTAATAGGGAAAGATTAGTTAGGCTCTTGTAGGCTTGTTAAGCTTGCTCCTTGCTGATTCTTATTGCTAAAATAGCACTCCACAACAGCTCTTTTGAGAGCTAATCTTGTTCTTGTGATCTATTTTTTTTATGTGTGTCCCACTGACACTTGTGTTGCATAGACAGCCTTGATAATCCATACTGTGTGTGTGCGACTGCCAGGCCCAGCACATTCAGTGACTACCTGTGTGTGTGACAGGTGCACATTGCAATACCCATTACTGCACATACCTACCTACCCGTTCACAGTGCACCCACCCACCTCCGTGAGTTGAGCCACGCAGTGTCACTCAGTTGAGCCATGCAGTGTCATTCTTTAGTCGAACGCCTCGCCTTAGCCCTTCCAGATCCACCCTCCACCAACGTCTGGACCGGCAGGTAGCCGACTACCTGGCCTTAAGTGTGGATGTAGACACTGTGAGCAGCGATGAACCCTTGGATTACTGGGTACGCAGGCTTGACCTGTGGCCAGAGCTGTCCCAATTTGCCATCCAACTTCTGTCTTGCCCTGCCTCAAGCATCCTTTCAGAAAGGACCTTCAGCGCAGCTGGAGGCATTGTCACTGAGAAGAGAAGTTGCCTGAGTCACAAAAGTGTTCAGGCCTTTATCAAAATGAATGAGGCATGGATCTCTGAGGCCTACTGCCTGCCCGAAGACTAAGTCAGTCCCCACACACAGCATCTCTGCCTGCACGCTGTGTGACTGGCTGCCTGCCACCACCAGCAGGGTCCAGGACTCCAGGCAGATTCCTGAATTTTTAAGGCCGCTGCTAGCAGCGGCCACTATATTAATTTTTCTGTTGCGCGTACATGCCTGCCTAATTTTTCTGGCTGCACTGCAGCTGCAACAACAAAAGGCATGTACATGTGCCCATTCCCCTTCGTGATCATTACCTTGCCGTGGTGAAGGGGCTTGCGTATCACAATGAGGCAATGACCGCCGGCTATATGAGTGTCTCGGGGGTGGCACACCAAAGATAATAAGGTTGTTGCTTCATTGTGGACAGACCAAATTTGATCAGCTGGACAGTCACTGTTGTTCTATAATTGAGCTACCACAGCTCGGCAACCATATGAGCTTGAAAACCGCCACGGCCTGCACTTTCGCCATGGTGCGCACCAGTCCAGCACGGCTGTCACTACACAAATAGCTGTTTGCGGTGCGTTATACAGTGAGTTTGGTGTGTCAGTGTGAAGCAGTACTCTAATTACACTCCCTGATCCATGTATACACATGCAAGATGTTTTAAAGCACTTTACACCTGCAATTTAGCATTCAATGTGATTTTGGTCTTTAAACCGCTGCTTTGTGTCAAATCCAGATTTTTTCCCATGACTTTTGGCGTGTATCCCACTCCGCCATGCCCCCTTCCAGGTGTTAGACCCCTTGAAACATCTTTTCCATCACTTTTGTGGCCAGCATAAATTTTTCTAGTTTTCCAAGTTCGCCTCCCCATTGAAGTCTATTGCGGTTCTCGGAAGTTCGCGCGAATCAAACTTTTCACGGAAGTTCGCAAACCGAAAATCGGAGGTTTGGGCCATCTCTACATGTTAGGTACCACAATACCACACATTGTATGGGCCTAAATGCAATTAACTTTTTCTCCTGAGTTTTCTCCCGGGTGATATTTTCAAACTTGTCAATAAACTGCCCTTCAAACCACCAGTAATCAAAAAAGAATACTCAAAATTTTGATTACTTTTTCACCTACCTTTTGGTACTTCTTCCATTGCGAAATGCTGAAAAGTTATTTTAAATCAAAGATGAAAAATCCCATGGTGTGAAAACATCTATAAAGCAAACCTAAAATTATAAATGATCTAAAACAGATGATTGTCAGGAGTTCTTTGAATAGGCCACAACAACACGGAACATCACCCTGCCAACAAAAAAGGTGTGGGACCTGCAGAGACATTTACTCCACTGACAGGTTAATGATACCAGGTTCACAGGAGTACAGAATACAAGGCACATTTTCCTGTGGATCCACCAATATGGTATATCTGATCATGTGTGCTAAATGCCCCAATGTTACATACGTGGGAGAAACTAGACAAACTCTGCGCAAACATATGAATGGACACAGGCACACTATTAACGATACCAAATATGAACTCCCAGTTGCTACACACTTTCATTCCAACGGACACAGCATGTATGATCTTCGTGTCACTGCCCAGACACCAAATGATCGGTTAATAGCAGAAACAAAATGTATAAATTGGTTCAAAGCGGTGGACAAAGGCTTGAATAAGGACAACAACTGTTTATATTGGTATGAGACTGAAGATATTTAATGACAAAAACTTTCTCAGCCTATATAGCTAAACTGGTGAACTCAGAATTTACGATGCCTTTGTGACAATCCAACTCCCATATCTGTGAGCATGGTGTAAACAAGGATTCTTATCTCAGCTAACAACCTCCCACCCCATTTAGATGTTCTGTTTCACTTAAGGCATCTTGATGACATGTATTTATGCTTGAAAAAATGTATGTATCCCTTTTGATGTTGCATGTATAAAGCTGTCTGTACCATCAGCCTGCAAGCAAACAGGATTAAAGCCCGATGAAGGCTGCAAAGCCGAAAGCTCGCTTATTCTTATTCTTTTTAATTAGCCAATAAATGGTATCATCCTGATTTAAAACTTCTTGCTTCAATTATAACTGTACTTGATTAGTTTGGAAGAGAGAGAGAGAGAGAGACCCCCTCCCCTATGTATAGGCAGCCAAAGAATCCCCTCCCCTTCCACAGTATAGGTACACAGAGAGCCCTCCCTCCACAGGTAGCCAGTGAGCTTACCACCACATCCCTCTGTATAGGTAGTCAGGGAGCCCCATCCCCTTTGTATAGGTAGCCAGGGAGCCTCCCCCTCCCTATAGGTAGCCAGCGAAACACCTCTCCACTTTATAGATAGCCAGTAAGCCTCCCTCACCTCTGCATAGGTAGCCAGTGAGCCTCTTCCCTCCCTATAGGTAGCCAGCGAGCCTCCCTTGCCTCTGCATAGGTAGCCAGTGAGCCCCCACCCCCCAATAGGTAGCCAGTGAACCCTTCTCCCCTCTGTATAGGTAGTCAGTGAGCCTCTCTCAGCCAGAAGGGAAAAGAGAATACGCAGCCTGTGGATCCCAGAGGGGTAAGTTATTGCTCCCTATGCTCTCTGCATCACCCTCCTGTTGTTCCCTTCACCAGTGTGGCATTCTTGGGGGTTTTGAACTAGTAGCCACTAGGCAGTAAAGTAGTCTGTCACCTGGTAGGTGTAACAGCTAGTGTTGGGCGAACAGTGTTCGCCACTGTTCGGGTTCTGCAGAACATCACCCTGTTCGGGTGATGTTCGAGTTCGGCCGAACACCTGACGGTGCTCGGCCAAACCGTTCGGCCACATGGCCGAACTAAGAGCGCATGGCCGAACGTTCCCCGAACGTTCGGCTAGCGCTGTGATTGGCCGAACGGGTCACGTGGTTCGGGCCCGAACGCGCTCTGATTGGCCGAACGGTCACGTGGTTCGGGTAAATAAATACCCGAACCACGTCATATCTCCGCCATTTGTCTGTGGGTTTAGCTTTGGGTAGGCAGGCAGGGTAGTTCGCTCTCCAGCCACGCTAGCCAGGGTCCCCCCCAGTCATTGTGTGTCGCTGCTGGGAACAGTAGTACACCGCTCGCTCAGCCACACTATATATAGCATTGTTTACTGCCACTGTGCACCTCGCTCAGCCACGCTATATATAGCATTGTGTGTACTGCCACTGTGCACCTCGCTCAGCCACGCTATATATAGCATTGTGTGTACTGCCACTGTGCACCTCGCTCAGCCACGCTATATATATAGCATTGTGTTTTCTGACACTCTGTGTACACGGCTTAGCCTGACTAATATAGCATTGTGTGTACTGCCACTGTGCACCTCGCTCAGCCACGCTATATATAGCATTGTGTGTACTGCCACTGTGCACCTCGCTCAGCCACGCTATATACAGCATTGTGTGTACTGCCACTGTGCACCTCGCTCAGCCACGCTATATATAGCATTGTGTGTACTGCCACTGTGCACCTCGCTCAGCCACGCTATATATAGCATTGTGTTTTCTGACACTCTGTGTACACGGCTTAGCCTGACTAATATAGCATTAGAGAGGAGATTGACATCCTCCCCCTCCTCTAGCCAGTTGTACGCCGACAGACTGACTTCCGCAAACCCAGGACGACCAGGAGGGCAGCAAACAACGCAAGCCGCAGCTAGTGCCCAAAAGGGAATGGTATCGGCAGTGTCCTTGGAGTGGGAAAATTTTCTGACACCCATGCAGCAGCAGCCCACTGAACAGGAAGCGTGCAGATCCACCTCCAACACCGATCGCCTGGAGAAGATGGTCAAGGACTACATGTCAGATGACGTAGCTGTGTCGAACAATCCATCTGCACCCTTCAACTATTGGGTATCGAAGCTAGACACCTGGCACGAACTGGCAATGTACGCAATAGAGGTGCTGGCTTGCCCGGCAGCCAGCGTTATGTCGGAACGCTGTTTCAGTGCTGCCGGAGGCATCGTCACAGATCGGCGTATCCGCCTCTCCACAGAAAATGCAGACCGTCTGACTCAAATTAAAATGAATCAATCCTGGATTGGAAACGACTACTACACTCCAGGACCCCAACCAAGTAACATGACCAATGAACATCTGGGATGGTGTAGCGTTACCGGTCCCTGTTTATTGAACCTCTCATCTGTATTACATTTATGACTGCATGGCGGCAAAAAGCATTGCTGCTATATCCGCACGCTTTTTGTCCTCATGCAAGGCCTGGGTTGTTGTGTCTCAAAAAGCATGGCCTTCTCCTCCTGCGCCTGCTCCTGTTCCATCACGTGTGCTGCTGCTGCTGCTGGGTTAGCGTTGCCGGTCCCTGTTTATTGAACCACTTATCTTTATTACATTTATGACTGCATGGCGGTACAAAGCATGCTATCCGCACGCTTCTTGTCCTCATGCAAGGCCTGGGTTGTTGTGTCTCACAAAGCGTGGCCTTCTCCTCCTGCGCCTCCTCCTGTTCCATCACGTCTGCTGCTGCTGGGTTAGCGTTGCCGCGTGGTCCCTGTTTATTGAACCACTTATCTTTATTACATTTATGACTGCATGGCGGTACAAAGCATGCTATCCGCACCCTTCTTGTCCTCATGCAAGGCCTGGGTTGTTGTGTCTCACAAAGCGTGGCCTTCTCCTCCTGCGCCTCCTTCTGTTCCATCACGTCTGCTGCTGCTGGGTTAGCGTTGCCGCGTGGTCCCTGTTTATTGAACCACTTATCTTTATTACATTTATGACTGCATGGCGGTACAAAGCATGCTATCCGCACGCTTCTTGTCCTCATGCAAGGCCTGGGTTGTTGTGTCTCACAAAGCGTGGCCTTCTCCTCCTGCGCCACCCTCCTCCTGTTCCATCACGTGTGCTGCTGCTGGGTTAGCGTTACCGGTCCTTTTTCCTGGAACCTCTTATATGTATTACATTTATGACTGCATGCCGACAAAAAGCATGTTACCTGTGCAAAGAAAACAGACATTTCCCGCATTTAAAAGACAGTTTTCCCTTTGAAACTTTAAAATCGATTTTCTCAAAAACTATAACCTCTTTTTGCTAAAAAATTTTTTCCTCTTGTACCCACTCCCAAGGTGCACATACCCTGTAAATTTGGGGTATGTAGCATGTAAGGAGGCTTTACAAAGCACAAAAGTTCGGGTCCCCATTGACTTCCATTATGTTCGGAGTTCGGGTCGAACACCCGAACATCGCGGCCATGTTCGGCCTGTTCGGCCCGAACCCGAACATCTAGATGTTCGCCCAACACTAGTAACAGCCCATCATCCCTGGGGAGGTACGCTGGCAAACACCTTTGGTCACTTAGATTCAATGCCCTGGGAGCGCCCAAACCAACCCCTGGTGCCAAGATCAACAGAGCCCTGACATAAACTAGAGCATGTTCATATACCTGGCAATTAATTATGTTTTCATCAGGGAGATATTGATTGCCAGATCAAGTGTCTTGCGCATAGTGTATGGCCAATATTAAACTGTTAATCTGAACATACATATAAGCAGCCTAATGTCCTATTTAAATGACAAGTCAGCAACCAAGGAAATGTAAAAAAAAGTTTAAGGACTAACCTGAACAGCAAAGTATTCATGGCTATTTACAGATATGAACCAAAGTCAAGCTCATTGGAGCAGATTTATCAACACAATTGAATGAAACATTGGTGCAAAAATGGTGTAAAACGAGTGGAAAATTAGCAGTAGGAGAACAGAGGCGCCAGCAGGATAAAAGCGGATAAAAACTTTAAAATTTGCTGGGAGGAAGCGGTGGACTTACCTCCATAAAGCAGACACGAAAGACTGTCTAAATCACATTTATTAACTAGTACTCCAAAACAGTGCAACGCGTTTCGCAGGCCCAGCCCGCTTCATCAGGCAATAAACATGGGGACAAGACAGAATTTCAGCAATAGCAGGTGTAGTGCCTCCACCCCTGGTGGAGGGGTGATCTACCCCCTTTCGCATCTACAGAGAGCGACTTCTTATCCCTGAGTGAGGACAGGTCTAATCTCCTCACCTGCCTATACAGTGGTTGCCTTTGTGGTAACCCACGTTTGTGAGTATAATTTTCTCACGATAACCTTTTCTTCATCTATGCTTAACATACTACACTATATTGGGCTCTCGGTTTCTCTACACTTTAGTGGAAAATTAGAGCAATGCTGTATTTTGTTTCATTTATACCAGTTTTGTTCCATTTTTTTACAAAGTTATGTTGATATATCTGGCCCATTAACTTCAACTAGAACTATCACATGCAATATAGTACACATTTCCAGTCCAGTCCTGTCAGTTTTGTATGTGTTTCTATGGGTGTGTTCAGACATAAAAGGTGTACATTTCTGTTCTGTCTGGTAAAACTGATAGAACACTCATGCAAAACTGATACAAAATGGACAGGGCAGGACTGGACTGGACTGGAAATGTACAGATTTATGTGTGAATCAAACTCTATTGCTCCTTTCCTTTCAACTGAACATGCCCAGTTTAAATCCATGCTCAAACTGTCATGTTCCCAGAGTTAGTTGTGTGTGTAGGATACAGATACCTGCGTTTCACACTAGCTGGCTGATGCTATACTGTATCAAGAGATCTGCCTCCAGCTTAAGAGAGCGTGCCCACAACACACTTTTCCAAATTTCACCAGTTAAAGCTTACTTACTACTTATTTCCTTTTGAGCTGAAAATGCACAATATGACTAAATGAGTTTTGACCTGCTATAAAATTCTGATTTGCATTTCCATGCTCACACTAACATATTCCCAGTTAGATGTGGGTGGAGAGAAGGGGTCCACTTGAGAGCAGGAAGTAGTCTGCTAACATTAAGCGCTGACCAGCATCCAAATCAACAAAAACAAATATTCTGATCTCAGCACCCATCACAGATTTTGGTGATCAACAGACTTAAAGACTTGCATTATACTTGCTTTCACTTCGCACACCCGACCAACCTGATTAGGAACATTTGGATTATTAATACCCAACTTTTTGGGTAACCAGTGGGTAACAGCAGGTAACTAACCTGATACAGGTCTCTACCCTGGTATACTCATCTAAAGTCTGGAGAAGTCTACCCAAAAGCAGTCTTTATGAAATACTTGAGATTAAAAACACATACTTCCAACATGGAAACAAGGCAAAGGATGGACAAAAACACAAGAACTGGTCTGAAAAGAAATGTAAGCATGTGCTCTGGACTGATGACCCCAAATTAAAAATACCTGGCTGTAACAGAAGGTGGTCACAATATAACAAGGGTATTATTTTAGGGGGAAAAAGTTCAAGAAACTATTACAGCAAATGTTTTTTCTTTATTGATACGATTCTTCACATAAGTAATATTCTTCATTTCTTCCCCGCGTGTTTACATTTAGCCTGCGTGCCGCGATCGGCGGCTCGCAGACTGTTCACGGAGACACCCTCCTTGAACTGGCATGGAACGTTTCCATGTAATTCCACTTACGACCAGCCGCCGCCTATCAGCGTTAGGCGGTTGTTAAGTGACAAACAGAAGGTGTTTTGTTTACCAAAGACAACAGAAAAACTCCACAACTCTCTTAGCATGGAACATGTTAGAGTCTGACAAACTCAGACTGAAGAAGTTGTTATTTTTCACATCTACATATGACTTATCTGACCACTCTAATGATATTATTTGTACAATAGGTCATGTTCATTTGTTTATCTTTCAAACAAAACAGTTACTAAAAAAGGAAAACTCCACACAACTCTAGTTTTTTTTTTACTAGGTGTTTGAAACGAACTACCCGAGTTGCTTAAAATGCTACGTACTTATAAGAATAGGTGTTGTTTTATAGGTAAAGGATAATTACACCAAATATTGATATGATTAAGGCTTTTTCTGTCAATGCACTTGTTGGTTGCTAATTGATAAATAAATTCTTTGACTTGTCGCAAAATCTGTTCCTTCCTTGGTTTGATGCTAATTGGCATATATTAAAACTAAGTACTGAGGCAAGGAAATGTAGGGCGGCCATGCAGATGGACAGCTAGTGATTGATATTGTTCAATGTACTCTGTAAAGTACTGTGGAAAATGTCAGTGCTTTATAAATGCCTAATTATGAATTTTCCAAAAATGAAACCCATATGGAAAATAACAGTAAGGCAAAACAAAAAAGGATGTTGGAAATTCTGTGGAGTTCATGAGCTAGTTGTAAGGCTGCAAACATCCCTTCCCTTTCTCTATAGCATCCCTGCAGAGTGTAGGTCAGATAATGTCACATGTGCCCATGTTACGATGAACCATGTGGGACGCATGTATGTAAATGGAGCACGGAGCCAGCAGCGGAAACCGACAGGGAAAGTTCAACATGGGGGAGGGGGGAACGGCACATTTTACATTAGGAGGGACAGTGCTGGGGCCAGAGAGGCAGCGAATGCAGCATCACATGGCCAATTCCCAAGAGATTTCATGCTGAAATCAATCGGGAATCGGCCTGGGCTGTATAGGCAGGCAACAAATCTCCCTCTCCGATATCAAAAGAGATCTGTCACTTGCTCAATCTGCTCACACATTATGTGATGTATGGGCACTTTCAGATTGCACTAAACAGAGAAATTGATTCCTATGTACTAAAGATGGCCCAAACGGTTCGACCGCAAACGTATGCACGCAAACTTCAGTGGTTCGCATTTGCGGTGAACCGCAAAGTATATGCGAGTTTCACCCGCCCCCTATACTACATCATTAGAGTCAACTTTGACCCTCTACATCACAGTCAGCAGACACAGGGTAGCCAATTAGGCTACACTGCCTCCTGGAGCCCCTCCCCCCTATAAAATGCAGGCAGCGTCAGCCTTTTCACTCACTCGTGTGGCTGCAGTAATTAGAGAAGGGAGAGAAACTGCTGTATAGACATAGGGAAAGCTTAGTTAGGCTCTTTTGTTAGGCGCTTGTTAGCTTGCTCCTTGCCGATACTTATTGCTAAAAAGCACTCCTCATCCTCAACAGCTCTTTTGAGAGCTAATGTTGTTCTTGTGATCTATTTTTTTTTTGTGTGTGTCCCACAGACACTTGTGTTGCATATACAGCCCTGTCAGTCAGTTGCAGCTGCTGGACCTTGGCCCCTTGGTAATTCCTACTGTGCAACTGCCAGGCCCAGCACATTCAGTGACTACCTGTGTGTGTGACAGCTGCACATTTGTAATACCAATCCCTGCATACCTGTGTAGTAGTGCACCTACCTACATGACAGCAAGCAGTGGTATATTATATACCAGTCAGTCGCTGCACCAGTTCACGGTACCTGTGTGTGTGAGACAGCTGCACATTTGTAATACCAATCACTGCATACCTACCTGTTCAGTGCACCTACCTACATGAGCGCACACAGTGTTATATACCACCAGTCACTGCACCTGTTCACGGTACCTGTGTGTGTGACAGCTGCACATTTGTAATACCAATCACTGCATACTTACCTGTTCAGTGCACCTACCTACGTGACCGCACGCAGTGTTATATAATAAACCAGTCACTGCATCTGTTCACGGTACCTGTGTGTGTGACAGCTGCGAATTTGTTATACTAGTCATTGCATAATTGTTCACAGTACCTGTGTGACTGCACGCTGTGTAATATACCAGTCTATGCATACCTGTTAACTGCACCTGTGTGACAGCTGCACATTGTATTGTAATACCAGTCACTGCATTCCTATCACTGCACCTGTGTGACTGCACATTGTATTAGTCAAGTCAGTGCATACCTTTCACTTCACCCCCCCCCCCCCCCCCGCTATGGACAAATTAACAGGCAGAGGCAGAGCCAGAGGCAGCTCTGTTCCAGGTCATGCTGGCGTGATTTTGTGCAGCCCTGGCCCTAAGTTAAGTGCTCAGAAGAAGGCAAGTCCCATCAACTCCCAAGACTGTCAGGAAGTGGTTGACTATTTAACACAGAACACCTCATCTTCTGCAGCCACCAACGCTACTACAAGCACCACATCTGCTGTATTTGACACTTCGCAGTAGTTATTTGGTGGGGAATTCACTGATTCACAGCCATTATTGTTACAACAAGATGAAGGCGCTAAGCAAGTTATACCACCTCATATGTCTGAGTTAGGCGAAACTATGGATGTAAGGGGTGAGGAGGATGATGATGAAGTACCTGCTGTTGGTGCAGTTTTGGAGGTGTCTGATGCAAGCGAAGCTGGGGAGGATGATTATGATGATAATGCCATGGATGCCACCTGGGATCCTAATAGACAAGATGACCAAGGGGACAGTTCAGATGGGGAGTCAGAGAGGAGTAGGAGGAGACGAGTTGCTGAAAGAAGCAGGGGGAGCTCGTCATCAGAAACAGCTGGTGGCAGTGTCCGGCACCATGTATCGCCACCTATGGACAGCCAGCCAACATGCCCTTTAAAGTCAGCTGCTGATGCCACCATAGTGCCCACACCCCTGGGCTTCAGTGGTGTGGAAATGTTTTTGTGTGTCTGTCTCAGATCAGAGCAATGCCATCTGTTCTCTCTGAGCTGTGGAAAGGGCAACACCCGCGTAGGGACAACTGCCTTACGAAGGCACATGGAGAAAAGGCTCAAACTGCAATGGGAAGACCACCTGAGGAAAAGCAGCACACAAAAGCAAATCCACCCTACTTTCTCCTCTTCCTCCTTCAGGTGCATCACCTTCAGCCACTTTCTCCCATGCACCTTCACAATCACAGTCACCGTCACCCTCCTCCACTTCTCCACTCACCTTGAGCGGTTCCTGCTCCTCTGCCCACAGCAGCAGCCAGGTGTCCATGAGGGAAATCTTTGAGCAGAAGAAGCCAATGTGTAACGATATGCTGACACTGCGGAAATCCTCCACAAGCATGTCAGAATACTAAAACCCAGCTTTTGGTGCAAGCACCAGTAGAGGGGAATTTCCACCGGCAGATGGAGCTGTGGAGTGCAGAGGAATAAACCCTCTGCGCTGCCACAAATGCCAGATGGAAATTGTACGAAGAGAAGCAACACAAGGCAAGATAGCCCCCAAAGAGAGAGAGCAAAGAGACAGAATCAATGTGTGTCCACCAAACTAGTCGCCACCCAGCGACGGTGAACACACAATGGCGGAAACGAAGTGGGAACGCAATCGCAAGGATGGCGATTGCCAAATAGTGACACCAGACTGAGCAGGACAGAGCACGAGAGTAGCAAAGGCACAGCAAAACAATGAGGAGATAAGGAAAACAACAAACGCTAACTAAACGCGAACACCGCACTCATTCGCAACAGCGAACCACTCCCCTACCGGTACCTAACACTTAATCTGCCCCATGTATAACCTTATTACCTTCCCCATGGACACCCAGGGCCGGGCCGAGGCAGAGGCAGGAGAGGCTCCACCCTCAGGGCGCAGTGTAGGAGGGGGCGCACAATTCACTCAACTATCACTCCCCGTTGTGTTTGAAGCAGAAAGAAATAAGAAAAGGGATACATGGCAATGACTGCAAGCCAGATAACTAGAGATTAAGGGGTTGGTGGGGTTGGGGGCCCTGGGGCGCCTCTTAGCTCAATAGCAATCAGTGTGTGATGGCTGGGGTGGGAGGGATGGAGGGGCGCACTTTGGTGTATCAGCCTTGGGTGCTGAAGGACCTTGTCCCGGCTCTGGTGGTGGGTATTGTCTGGAGGGTGTCGATGGCTTCTTCTCTGGCATTCACAGTCCTGATGGGTGTTGCGCTGAGACTTGTGGTACTGATGGGCATGTTTTGGTGGTTTCTGTTTCCAATGAGGTCGGTTTCGGGTGGACTGACTCTGGAATTGGGTCAAATTAACAAAGGTGGCAAAGCTGCAAACAGCCAATCAGATTTGTTTGATTGATCATATGCTTCCATTCTCGCATTATTGATCCTAAGCACCCCAATGCTCACAAACTTTGTCATTGAGTGATTGTGTATCAAGGTTCAATTTTTAAATCGAAAGATTTAAACTGCAGCCCTTATTACATTTTTAATGGCAGGGTTCTCAAACTTGGTACAGTTGGGCACTGTGTGACTGGGATCAAATCCGGGACAAGGTCCTCCAGCACCCAAGGCTTAGACACCAAAGTGCGCCCCTCCATCCCTCTCACCTCAACCGTCACACACTGATTGCTAAGACTAAGAGGTGCCCCAGGGCCCCCAACACCTTAATCTCTAGTTATCTGGCTTGCAGTCACTGCCATGTGTCCCCTTTTCTTATTTCTCTCTGCTTCAAACACAATAGGGGAATGTTAGCTGATTGAGTTGTGCACCCCCTCCTGCACTGCGCCCTGAGGCTGGAGAGACTCTCTCGCCTCTGCCTCGGCCTGGCCCTGCCCACCACCTTCCAGGAGCGTCCGAAAATACCAAACCTGCCACAATACCTGTTCGAAGTGTCCCTTTCAACACAAAAGCCACTGTTGATCCTATCCAGGGTACCAAGCAAAATTGCTCCCGGAATCTCCCAGAATCTCCCAGAAACCCTTTGAAGTTCCACAGAGATCCCAAAAGGCCAGAACGCTCACCAGGCTCACATGGAGAACTACCAAGAACCCCTATGGAACCCCTATGGAACCTATGATTATTCCGGATTCAGAATTACCAGGACACCCATCAAGATCAGGACTTTCAGGGACCACTTCTGGGCATGCAAGCAGGCAGGCCATATCAGAGCATGTCTCCACCGAGGAAGCATCCGAGCATGCTGGTAACCAAGGCACACTTGGGCTTTCTGGGTCACAGAGCACATCGGGGTACACCAGCACAGGAGAAACCTCAGGACATGTCGGGGAACTGCCAACCTCAGAGTCCGATACGACAAGACCAAAACCAGGACCGGGCAGAAAATCATCACGAGTAGAGGTCACAGGTACTGGTCTTTCAAAAGAAGACTCAGACTTAAATTCAGAAATTTCTGTGACTGTAATATCATCATTGACTACACATGAGCTGCAAAGGTAGTCAGCACAACAGCAATGACTACTGAAGTGGGCAAAACCTCAAACGGATCTGGGGGGCAGGAGACATCTCCTACAAGTTCTGCACCCTTTGGGAGTAACTCGGAGACCTCCAGAACATCAGACAAGACCTCAGGAACATCATTCCCCAAGTTTTCAGACATGGATTCTGAACTATCCATGTTACAGGGCAGAACATCAAATACATTTTGCGGACAGAGCAATTGTCCCAGGGATGGTTTTACAATCCCCTGAGACTAAGTTTCATCTTCATGAACAGGATGCTCCGGAATATCTACTGGAACACACACTGACTCTCTAACTCTAATCTCACTGCACGCAGAATTCTGCATAGCAGTCAAACTAGACTGCAATTCCAAAATAGTAGAAAAACAGGTGAGAACAGTAGCAATACCTAGACGAGCCTCTAGGGTCACTGCAGGAGATTTTATGCAAGGCAATATTGACTCATCGAGAGTACAGGGTGGAAAGTCAGTACTTTCTTCAGAGAAGACAGGGATTCACTAATGTCATTGTGAGTGGACATCATGTTTTCATTCATGGTACAGGGCAGGCTCAGAGAAACCTCTGGACAAGGCAAAGATGCTTCAGTGTCAGATTTGCAAAACCAAAGCGCTGTCTCACGTATAGATTCGGCTAACAATGTCGAATCTGGGAAGTCAGAACGCAAAATTTGCGAATCAAAAATCGCCTTAGGTTGTGAAACTGACGCTTCCATAGCGCAAGCCTCCGCAATCTGTGGAGCAGACTGCAAGGCGTTCGGGACAGGAACACTGGAGCAACTGTCACCAGACAACGGGCCCTTACAGGTGGGAAGAGGGTGAGACAAAGACTCATTTGCAGAAGGAATAGCGACAACAGCAGGAGAAACTTTATTAGACATATTCATTTTACTTTTGACGCTGCATAGTTTAGGAATTTTCCCCATAGCAGGATCATAGATGGAAGATCTTAAAGATCTGTTTTTAGATGACAAGGGATCCCACATATCTTTGAGAAAACTGGCACATTCATGTTGATCACAATTTGCAGGAACATCTGAGAAACAGGCATTACATCGCATAGATTCAAACTTCACGCAATCAGGAGAGAATCTTTCAAGATTCGCACAGGAATCAACCACAGTAGTGCACCCATTCATTTCAGGTCACACAATATCTAGACTCACATGCTTTACCCCAGAAAGGCAGGAACAATCATCCGATAACGATGTCTCTTTATTAAATTGACAATTGATTGGTATGTGTGCAATTCATCCAAAATCGTCTGCCACACACAAATCACCGGATTCACAAAACACTCGTCACACTCATCAGAGTCAATCAAAGTGTACACAGAATCAAGACAAGCATTTAGAGTCTTTTCGCTTTCTGCGATGTAGAAAATCGCAGAATGCCTTCTAATCAATCTCGAATTCCTCAACCAACGCCCCAATATCCCATGGAGCAAATGGAGGCTCAAACAACCCTATATCTAAATAGTCCTCATAAGGGTTGGGGTCAGGAATGTTCATAGACTTTCTTACTCCTTTAATATAGAAAATAATTCTGCCTATCAAAGGATCCACTAATGCCCTTTCTTGGGTTAATGAAACCTGAGCCTGAGAAATTTCACCGGATTCATCACATCCAAGTGTATTCCAAACTTCAGACTTTACAGAAAAAATCGTTTTATTTGTAGTTGCTATGGGCAACAGATTTTTCAGCTGGGAAACTTTTCTAGGCACAGACTAAACAACAACAGTGTTAATATCCATAGGAAGTTTTTTATTCAGATGCTTGCGTTTTTTAAATTTTTTCTTTTTAGCAACCTTGGTTGACTGCTGTTTAAATGCTAGAGATATATCAAATCATTCCTCTTGCACCTGCTTAGAACCTTAAGTGGCAACAGAAACATTGAACTGATTATCACCCGGAATCGTTTTGCATGGAAGGGACAAAACAGCTGACTCATTAGCAATTACACATTCATACAGGGCAGGTGGCAAGCAAGGCAGCTTAAACCAGTAGGAGAATATAAATGTAAGAAACTGATACAGATTATCATTCCAAGAATTGTCTTGCAATATCTCATGAGCCCACACAAACAGATCTCCTTGCAACAGCACATAAGTTAATTGGAGAGCAGACGTGGACGGATAAGTAATTTGAAAAGTAGGATTCAGTCAAAATTTTACACATTCAGAGAGAAAATCCTCTTTCGTCTCTGAATTTAATCTTTTGAAACTCTTAAAGACATAGGAACCATACTCAGCAAAATCGTACATATCGGAAATTCCTTCTACACTGGGAATTTCGGTTGGGCTGCTCATAATGTAACGATTGTGGGATATCTCCGTGGTCAGCGCACAAGATGTACGCTAACACTGCGAAAATCCTCCACAAGCATGTCAGAATACTAGAACCCAGCTTTTGGTGCAAGCACCAGTAGAGGGGAATTTCCACCGGATGGATGTAAGGGGTGAGGAGGAGGATGATGAAGTACCTGCTGTTGGTGCAGTTTTGGAGGTGTCTGATGCAAGCGAAGCTGGGGAGGATGATTATGATGATAATGCCATGGATGCCACCTGGGATCCTAATAGACAAGATGACCAAGGGGACAGTTCAGATGGGGAGTCAGAGAGGAGTAGGAGGAGACGAGTTCCTGAAAGAAGCAGGGGGAGCTCGTCGTCAGAAACAGCTGGTGGCAGTGTCCGGCGCCATGTATCGCCACCTATGGACAGCCAGCCAACATGCCCTTTAAAGTCAGCTGCTGATGCCACCATAGTGCTCACACCCCTGGGCTTCAGTGGTGTGGAAATGTTTTTGTGTGTCTGTCTCAGATCAGAGCAATGCCATCTGTTCTCTCTGAGCCGTGGAAAGGCCAACACCCGCGTAGGGACAACTGCCTTACGAAGGCACATGGAGAAAAGGCACAAACTGCAATGGGAAGACCACCTGAGGAAAAGCAGCACACAAAATCAAAGCCACCCTACTTTCTCCTCTTCCTCCTTCAGGTGCATCATCTTCAGCCACTTTCTCCCTTGCACCTTCACAATCACAGTCACCGTCACCCTCCTCCACTTCTCCTCACCTTGAGCGGTTCCTGCTCCTCTGCCCACAGCAGCAGCCAGGTGTCCATGAGGGAAATCTTTGAGCAGAAGAAGCCAATGTGTAACGATGTGCTGACACTGCGGAAATCCTCCACAAGCGTGTCAGAATACTAGAACCCAGCTTTTGGTGCAAGCACCAGTAGAGGGGAATTTCCACCGGCAGATAGAGCTGTGGAGTGCAGAGGAATAAACCCTCTGCGCTGCCACAAATGCCAGATGGAAATTGTACGAAGAGAAGCAACACAAGGCAAGATAGCCCCCAAAGAGAGAGAGCAAAGAGACAGAATCAATGTGTGTCCACCAAACTAGTCGCCACCCATGGACGGTGAACACACAATGGCGGAAACGAAGTGGGAACGCAATCGCAAGGATGGCGATTGCCAAATAGTGACACCAGACTGAGCAGGACAGAGCACGAGAGTAGCAAAGGCACAGCAAAACAACGAGGAGATAAGAAAAACAACAAACGCTAACTAAACGTGAACACCGCACTCATTCGCAACAGCGAATGCGTTCCCGGCACGGTCTTCACACGTTAAGCGCAGCAGAGACAAGCACGCCACCCTAACTAACCACAAGTAACACAAATGAGCACAAACAGACAAGACAGACAAATGAGGTAGCCAGTAGCAACGTGCTGCTCCAGCTTACACTCCAGGAACTCAGATCAGAAGGATCCACAGCCGCTACCGCTTAGAGGCTAGTGCGATCCAAACAAGACAGACAGATGAGGTAGCCAGTAGCAACCTCTGCTCCAGCTTATACTCCAGGAACTCAGATCAGAAGAATCCACCGCCGCTACTGCTAGAGGCTAGTGCGATCCAAACAAGACAGAGTGATTCGCTATCAACCGCCGCTGGTGACAGCGCAATCGCGACAGACAAGACAGGACAGAATAGGCAGTACAAATATACACAAACTGACTGCACTAACTAGGAATGCAAGGAGCACTCCCCAAGAATTAACTATACTAAGATAGCAGTGGCTGGCACTCCAGGTGAGTCCAGCAGGAACAAACCTCTATGAGCAGCAAAGCATTATGGGCCAGAAAGGCTTTTATACTGCCAGCCTTCAAAGGAGATAGTTAGGCAATCTGCATGACAAATGTATGCAAATTCCTCAGCAGCAAGCTGCAAAACTGACAAAAGGTCCCTTTTCCAGAGACCTGCAGAATGCAGACCTGAACAATGGTCAAAAGGCTGCCGGCCTGCGCAGGCAGCTGAGCGGATCGTTACACAATGTCTGCCAGTCACCCCCTTGCCTGGCATCTGACAGCTGGCTTGGTGGAACTGTTATCTCACCAGCTGTTATCATACCAGCTGGTGGCCTCTGAGGCCTTCTGAAAATTTGTGGCCATTGGGACACCACAGTGGAAGATACCAGGCCGCAATTATTTCTCCAAGAAGGCGATACCCAAACTGTACCATGAAGTTGAGAGGCAAGTGGTGTCATCTCTGGCACACAGCGTTTGGTCAAGGGTCCATCTGACCACGGATGCCTGGTCTGCAAAGCACGGTAAGGGCAGCAACATTACTTACACAGCCCATTGGGTCAACCTGGTGACCGCTGGCAAGCCGGGAGTACGTGGCTGTGCAGCGGACCTAGTTATGACACCTCCACGGCTTGCAGGCAGGCCTGCTGCCACCTCCTCTCCTCCTGCTACATCCTCTTCGCTGTTTTCCTCCTCCTCCTCGGCTGAGTGGCAGATCAACTCTACTGGTGCTGTGATCTCATCTCCAGCTACACATCCCCAGCTCCCCAGGGCCTATGCTGCATGCCAGGTACAACGGTGTCATGCCATCTTAGACATATCTTGCCTCAAAGCGGAGAGTCACACTGGAGCAGCTCTCCTGGCTGCTCTGAACAAACAGGTGGATCAGTGGCTTGCCCCACACCAACTGGAGATTGGCAACATGGTGTGTGACAACGGCAGCAATCTCATTTCGGCTTGGAATTTGGGGAAAGTTGACACATGTACCCTGCATGGCGCATGTGCTGAATCTAATAATTCAGAGATTTGTGCCTAAGTACCAAGGCTTACAGGACATCCTGAAGCAGTCCAGGAATGTGTGTGGGCATTTCAGGCGGTCTTACACGGCCATGGCACGCTTTGCCGATATTCAGTGGAGAAATAAATTGCCGGTGAGACGCTTGATTTGCGATACCCCGACTCACTGGAATTCAACGCTCCTGATGTTCAACCGCCTGCTACAACAGGAGAAAGCTGTCAAACAGTATCTCTACAACTACAGTCAAAGGACATACTGTGGGGCGATGGGGATGCTCTGGCCGAAGTACTGGACACTCATGCAAAATGCCTGCAGGCTCATGTGGTCGTTTGAGGAGGGGACAAACCTGGTGAGTCGCAGTGAAGGCGTCATCAGCGACTTGATCCCATATGCTTTCTTCCTGGAGCATGCCGTGCGTAGAGTGGTGGATCAAGCTGTGAAGGAGCGTGAACAGGAACAGGAGGAAGAGTTGTGGGATCAATTCTCAGCAGAAATAGATGATTACTCAACACCCACCTGTGGCAGCACAGAGTGGGAGAAGGAGGAGGAAGAGTCATGCGGGCAAGAGGAGTCAGATGATGAGGATGGTGTTTTTTTTTTTTTTTTTTTGGAGGTGGAAGAACAACCGCAGCAGGTGTCGCAGGGGGCTTGTACTGCTCAACTTTCCAGTGGTATTTTTCGTGGCTGGGGGAGGAGGAAAACTTACCTGACATCACTGAGAAAGAGCAAGAGGAGATGGATAGTACGTCTGCATCCAAATTTGTGCATATGGCGTCTTTCATGCTGCCAAGTCTGTTGAGGGACCCCCGTATAAAAAAACTCAAGGGGAATGAGCTGTACTAGGTGGCCACGCTACTAGACCCTCGGTATAAGCACAAAGTGGCAGGGATGTTTCCAAATCACCAGAAGGCAGAAAGGATGCAGCACTTGCAGAACAAGCTGGCAACTATGCTTTGCAGTGCATTTAAGGGTGATGCCACAGCACAACGGAATAAAGGTACCACTGCCAGTAATCCTTCTCCCATGTCCACGCAGGCAAGGACAGGACGCACTAGCAATCTCATGGTGATGTCGGACATGCGGACATTCTTTAGTCCAACATCTTGCCTTAGCCCTTCCGAATTCACCCTCCACCAATGCCTCGACCAGCAGGTAGCCGACTATCTGGCCTTAAGTGTGGATGTAGACACTGTGAGCAGTGATGAACCCCTGGACTACTGGGTGCGCAGGCTTGTCCTGTGGCTAGAGCTGTCACAATTTGCCATCCAACTTCTGTCTTGTCCTGCCTCAAGTGTCCTTTCAGAAATGACCTTCAGTGCAGCTGGAGGCATTGTCACTGAAAAGAGAAGTCGCCTAGGTCACAAAAGTGTTCAGTACCTCACCTTTATCAAAATGAATGAGGCATGGATCCCGGAGGGCTACTGCCCGCCCGAAGACTAAGTCAGTCCCCACACACAGCATCTCTGCCTGCATGCCATCTGACTGGCTGCCTGCCCCAAGACTAAGTCGCTCCCTACACAGCATCTCTGCCTGCAGGCCGCTTGACTGCCTTCTCCGCCACCACCAACAGGGTCCAGAACTCCAGGCGGATTCCTGAATCTTTAACCACTTCACAACTGAGGGGTTTTCCCCTTAAAAACCAGAGCATTTTTCACTCCTCCCAGGCAGTCATCATTCATTTATTTATTAGGCAATATGATTAGTTATTGGGGACTGGGGTCCCCAAAACCAATCATTGGACTGTGGAGCTGGTGTGCACGTGCGTGCGCGCGGCGCGGGGGCGCGCGATCGTGCGCTGCACCTTTGTTTACAACTGTTGTTATGAATGAAGACTGCCTCAAGCAGAGGCAGTCTCCATTCATTTATTTGTCATGTGGTATGATTGGTTATTGGGGACTGGGGTCCCCAATAACCAATCATTGGACTGCAGGGGCTGTGCGGGTGGGTGTGTGCACGCGCGATCGCGTGATCGCGCGCACACGGACACAATAACAATGTGCCGGCGGTTTGTTATGAAGACTGCTTCTCTTTGAAGCAGCCTTCATACATCAATCGGGGACTCTAATTGGATTTAGGAACACTCGTTCCTAATGTCCAATTAGTCAACTGCTGTGCGGGCTGGCTAGAGTGTGCGAGCGTGTTGCCCCGCCCACTCCAGGCATGTAAACAGAAACATACGCCTTTCTCCGTCCCTGGGGGAGAAGCAGTGCGCAGAGGGACGGAGAAATTTAGCACTGCGGAGGTAAAGTGGTTAAGGTCGCTGCTAGCAGCGGCCGCTATAATCATTTTTCTGGTGGGTGTACATGCCTGCCTAATTTTTCTGGCTGCACTGCAGCAACAAAACAAAAGGCATGTACATGTGTCAATTCCTCCTCATGATCGGTACCTTGCCGCAGTAAAGGGGTGTATCACAATGAAGCAATGAATGACTGACGGCTATATGAGTGTCTCGGGGGGGGGGGGGGGGCACACCCAAGATAATAAGGGCGTTGCTTCATTGTGGACAGACCAAATTTGATCAGCTGGACAGTCACTGTTCTGTCATTGAGCTACCTCAGCCCGGCGACCATATGGGCTGGAAAGCCACCATCACCTGCACTCTCGTCATGGTGCGCACCAGTCCAACACGGCCGTCACTACACAAACAGCTGTGTTTGGTGCGTTACACAGTGAGTTTGATCTGTCAGTGTGAAGCAGTACACTAATTACACTACCTGATTGATGGACACACATGCTAGATGTTTTAAAGCACTTTAGGCCTCCAATTTAGAATGCAATGTGATTTCTGCCCTTAAAACGCTGCTGTGCATCAAATCCAGATTTTCCCCTGGGACTTTTGGCGTGTATCCCACTCTGCCATGCAAAAACTCAGATGTTAGACCCCTTGAAACATCTTTTCCATCACTTTTGTGGCCAGCATAAATGTTTCTAGTTTTCAAAGTTTGCATCCTCATTGAAGTCTATTGCGGTTGGAAAAGTTTGTGCGAACCGAACTTTTTGCGGAAGTTCGCTTTCGAGCCATCTCTACTCTCTACCGATACATATCTAGCCACTGGATAGAGTATTGGTGTGGTATGTAAACAAACTCCACCACTTTTTTGCAAACTCTAGGCCTCAAATGTCTCTGAGTTTATTATTACAAACAAACACAGTCTCAGAATGTTCTAAATATCTCTCTCTACTGCAACCTATGTCTCTTAATTTGCTTAATACATGATCAAAAACATTACCTCTTTGCAAAAAAATTCTAAAGACAACGTTAAGTGATTGCAGAAATAGTTCATATTAAATAGAAGAAAACGGAAATAAATTACGATGGACCGAGTATATCAGGTAATCAGAGACTTTGCTACCAAATTATAATTCACAGTTCTCATTGAATATCATATGAACAGATTGCAAGGTCTGCAACATATGTGGCAAATTATGAACCCTGATTGCAGGGATGAAGCAATTCTTCAATCATATACGTAATGTAAACAGTGAATTTTCTGACTTGAAGCAAAGTGAAGACCAACTTCCTTTTCTCTAGAGTTAGGTCTTAAAATCTACAAAGGTGAATGCTCCTGATCAGCCAAAGCATTAAAACCATCTGATTAGTATTAGGTATGTAGGTCACCATTGTGCCACAAAAAGTTATCTGACCCTTTGAGGAATGGTCTTCACGAGACCCCTGATGGTGTCCTGTGTCATTTGGCACCAAGATATTAGCACTGCAGATTCTTTAAGTCCTGTAAGCTGTTATGGAGTGGAGTGGTTTGTTTTAGTGCATACTAACAAACAACTGTAGCCATGCTTCTCCTGCAGACCTTAAACAGGGAAAGTGCATGTGCTAAGTGATGTGCCAAACCAACTACAAACCAATATTAACTATTTGCACTCAAAAATCATACAGCAACCTGTGACTCAAATAGTGATAACAATGGAGGAGAGGCTGTAGCTATCCTGTTAGAGAATAAAGTACACAAAGAGAAGACTTTATAAGTTATTTCTAAGCTACAAGAGGTAAGTAAAAATAATGTACTTAAAGCGGACCTGAACTCAGACCTTCCTCTCTGCTCTAAAAGATAAGCAACAGCATAATAACCTTTAACCACAAACATTTCTTTGTTACAGCTGATACGATTCCTAAAATAAATCCCCAGTGTTTCTACTTTCTGCTTTCATGAAGGCAGACATATTGTTAACATTCTGTGCTTTCAAGTTAGCTTATCTGCCATCTCTGCCATGGCAGTCATGTGACACGGGGAGAGATCAAATTACAACTTGTGATTAGACACAGATAAGGGGGTATTAGACATACTAAACTCTCTAAATACATACAGGGTGCATTTCTCTCTGTTTTCCTTCCGTCCTGTGCAAGAGTTCAGGTCCACTTTAATAACTTTTTCTAGATAAAAATGTACATTATTTGGGTGAAAGTAAAATAAACAACTGTTAAACCTGAAAATCAGATGTACCACCAAATACCAATGTCATACAGCAATAAAAGTAAATATGTTAAGTGTGCATTACAAAGGCAATGGGTATAATGAATAACCTTCAAACCATGAAAATGGCCTGAAAGGGAACCCAGGGCTCAGACTAGAGCATGAAGTGGTACACTGAAGTCTGATCACAGCTCCATCTCCTCAGATTCTGAATTGTTTGAATAATTATTTGCCTCTATCCTAAATGTATAGATTGCAGACAGGGGGTAACATCAGCAGTCCCCCCTATGGGAATGTTCTGTTTGTCAAAGGATATACCATTACAGTTCACTGACAACATTACTGCAAAAAAGTGAAATCTGGACTTCATTGCAATTGTAGTTGCACAGTAAAACATAAAGGTATTTTTTTTTTAACGCTAAAGGTACTTGCACACTTTAGGCCAGTGTTTCTCAACATTTTATTGGTGTGTATCCCCTTTTAAAAGCCTGTACTCACCAAGTACCCCCTAGCATAGTAAACATTATCACAAATACCCCTTGACAAATATATATTTCATTGTAGTACATGATAATTGGTTCTAAACAATTTCCAAGCATTGACTATTGCTTTTAATTAGCTAAAATACTAATTTGGTGTTCTTTAAATAAGATTTATCATTTTCTAAAACTCTAAATTTCTTATTATTGGTTAAGTACATCAAGCCCAAGTACCCCCTGGAACTATCAGAAGTACCCCCTGGGGTACGCGTACCACACGTTGAGAACCTAGGCTTTAGGCCATATGCAATTCCTGTTTTCTCCTAAGTTTTCCCCAGGAGATAATTTTTCAACTTCTGTTCAAAACAACTTTTTTGCACTCTGCAGTTGAAAAAGTACTAAAAAAGTATGTGGAAAAGTACTTTTAAAATGATTCAGAGTATTTTCTTAACTGCTGGTGGCTTAAAAAGCATTTTATTGCTAAGGTGTGAAGATATCACCTAGGAGAAAACTTCGAAGAAAAAGTGAATTGTATATGGCCCTTTGTCCGTTGTATCACGTCACAAGTGACAAACCTGCACTGCTATGCGAATAGGGCTATCACATTGATCACAGTACGGTGCGGTGCGACAGTGTCCATTGGGACAATGCAGGGGATACACTTGATATTTTACAGGGTTACAGGGTAATATCCGCAATTACGTGGACAGTGAGGCATACTATCATGGTACTGCCTCACTGTATGGTGGCATCATAGCTGTAATGTGCGTTGCAACGTTTCTAAACTGTTGTAGTGTGTTTGAAGAATAATCATATCACAGCATACTACTGTGCTAGAAGCCTAAGGGTGGGTTACACTGAATCAATTGCAGTCAGCTTTAATGCAACAGACAGCTCATGCCCAGCGCAAGCATTTTCCATGTTTCCTTATTGGTCAGTTTACTTCTCTGCATTATAACTGAAAGCAGTTTTCACAACACACTGCCTGCAGGATGTTTGTGTCTCTTGGGGACACAATACATAGAAAAGTGGATGAAAACTCACAGCAATTGGAAGAGAAAGAACAACTGATCAGTTAACCCTCTGGACGATAATCCCGAGCTGAGCTCGGGGTAAGCCGCCGCAGAGGTTTTTTTCAAGCCCTGGTGGGCCGATTTGCATAATTCTTTTTTTGTTGCTCGCATCTAGCACTTTGACCCTGCTGGTCTATTTCTCTGCAGTAGTATCTGAATAACACCAGAAACAAGCATGCAGCTAGTCTTGTCAGATCTGACTTTAAAGTCTGAAACACCTTATCTGCTGCATGCTTGTTCAGGGGCTATGGCTAATAGTATTAGAGGCAGAAGATCAGCAGGGTTGCCAGGCAACCGGTATTGATTAAAAGGAAATAAATATGGCAGCCTCCATATACCTCTTACTTCAGTTCCCCTTTAATTTCTATTTTTAATTCTATATTTTTTGTGACAAGCTACATTTAAAAGAAAAACAATTGCTAACAAACTACAAATTTCTTTTAAAGCATCCTTTTACATGATGGTCACAAGAGAAATGTTGTATTTTGTGCAATTTGTGCAATCTGCTTAAGTAGTATAAGGGCCCGATTCCACTGGAGCGGAAACCACTCCAAATCCGCAGAGTTTCCCCGCAGGCAAATTGCACTGGGAAACTCTGCCATAGGAAACTATGGCGCCACCGGCCGAATCGCTTACCCTAGCGATTCGCCCGACACTGGCCACATATTTTGCACGGGAGGTTGCGAATCCCATAGCTGTGCGTGGCACGGCTTCTGGGATTCGCCTGCAAACCCGCACACCCAGAAGTGCCGCCGCACGTCTCACTGACGCATGCGGCAACAAGTGGAAACGGGCCCTAAGAGGAAAGAAAACCAGCAACAGAGTAAAAATATACTGACACTTGCATGACATAAAAGTACTAAAAAATACCATGAAATCCGTTGTAAGGAGAAAAAGTGAATAATGTTTATATAGTCATGCATGATTTGAGATCCTTCAAAACATGACAACTCAATAAAGGCTCATACACACGGGGTACGGCCGTCGCCGCAACCACGTGGCACGTGCGTGTTGCGGCGACAGTTCGCCCGTGTGTATGACGTCGGAGCTGTCGCCAGGCGATTGACATGTTCAATCGCCGGCTACAGCTGTCGCCGCAACCTCGCCGGAACTGTCGCTAGTCCCGCATGTGTATGCGGGCTAGCGACAGCAACCCACACACAGCACACGGAGCTTCCGGCGGGGTGGGAGGAACCTCGGTGACAGCTTCCGCCGCATCGCTAATCCCTCTGCTGCCGTGTGGATGCAGAGGGACTTGGCGACGAGCTGTCGCCGAGCTGTCGCGCACACGCTCCCGTGTGCTAGCGACAGCTACAATTGTCCCCCCTTGTGTACTTAGCTTAAGAGGCTACATTTTTGAAGACACAGTTGTCGTCCCACAAGTAATCAGCATAGGCATTGTATTTGGTTTATTCTCTGTCAGCCATCTACAGCTTCAGTATCTAATATACAGCAATAAAGAATAGTGGTAATAATAGTAATAATAACATGAAAATCAAGTAAGTCTGGCTGCCATAATACACAAATTATTGAACTCTAGCAAGAACTGCCTTTTAATTCTGCTTGTGCATTTTAGGGCTAGAGGCAAAAGTAAATAAAACACAAATTGTTTAGATAACGGGAAAAGTTAATATATTATTCTTTCAAGTAAAAATGATGTGCGGGTTTTGTGAGATTAGAACAACACAGTGAACATGCATACAATTATGTGCTTTATCTTCTGCTCTGTTTATTAAAAAATAATAATTTCTTTATATTACTGTATGAGGTAAAGCTGAAATGCCTTTGGTTGGCTTCCAGATAAAACCAGTCCGCTCAGGAAGTAATTTGTTAGTTTTACCTCCCTGCTCACTGCATGCTGCCAAGTTTATGAGGACAACCTTCCTATTTTAATCAATAACGTCCTAAGTTTACACAATCCCCTGTTGTTGTATGGCCAGCATGGATAGTGTGTACTTAAACCAGCTTTATTATCTTCTGATAAGTATTTGTGTTTTTGTACTCTACTAATTGTATTTGTTATGCATTTCTTTATTATGCAGTAAATTCTATTTTCAGAGCAACATGCTATGATAAGCTCATTTAAAAATGTCACTACATTTTAGCATAACCTTGAAATATTTCTAAAAATAGTGTCTATAAACTGCTTAGGTCTGAAGTTTTTCAACAAATTGATACATTTTAATTCTCCTTTATGTGAACTTAAAATTATGTACCCCAATTGTCTAAATGTATTAAAAATGTTTCTCCTCTGTATGTCAGTATATATAAGCTGTGTTTTGTACATTTTGTCAGTATATGCAGGAACCAAGTCAGACGAAGGCTTATTATTAGCCGAAAGCTTACTTTTTATTCATCTCTAAGTTAGCCAATAAATGGTATCATCCTGATCCAAGACTTCTTGCTAAATTCATGAGTTCAGGGCAGCACGGTGGCGTAGTGGTTAGTGTTGGGCGAACAGTGTTCGCCACTGTTCGGGTTCTGCAGAACATCACCCTGTTCGGGTGATGTTCGAGTTCGGCCGAACACCTCATGGTGTTCGGCCTTTTAAGTTCGGGTTCGCCCCGAACTACTAAATGGCCGCGAACAGGGCCCCTGTTCGGCCGAACAGGGCCCTGTTTGGCCGAATACTGCCCCCCTATGGGGTCGCAGGCATAAGGGGGGAGCATGCCCCAATCACGGGGGGGGTCGGAAATTCCCCCCACCCCCTCCGCTAGCGCTCCCCCCTCTGCCCGCTACCCCATACAAAAGTTTAATGAAGTAAAACAGTACCGGTCCGGTGGTAGTGGGTGGCTGGCAGTGGGCGGCACTGTTTAGTGAGTGACTGAGGAGGAGGAGTCCGGAGAGTGACGCGTTGAGGGAGGCCGGGCAGCGGGCGGTTCAGCAGTAGTACCGCCATAGGGCCCTCAAAAGCGGGATGTTCGGGGAGTTCGGCCCGAACATGCCGAACATCGCGGCCATGCTCGGCGAACTTTCTCGAACATCCAGGTGTTCGCCCAACACTAGTAGTGGTTAGAGCTCTTGCCTTGCAACGCTGGGTCCCCAGTTTGAATCCCGGCCAGGTCAACATCTGCAAGGAGTTTGTATGTTCTCCCTGTGTCTGTGTGGGTTTTCTCCGGGCACTCCGGTTTCCTCCCACATCCCAAAAACAGATAAGTTAATTGGCTTCCCCTAAATTAGCCCTAGACTATGATACATACATAGACATATGACTATGGTAGGGACTAGATTGTGAGCCCCTCTGAGGGACAGTTAGTGATAAGACAATAAACTCTGTACAGCGCTGCGTAATATGTTGGCGCTATATAAATACTTGAATAAATAAATAAAATTAGTTGAGGGATATTTTTAAGAGCACAAAATCTGTTTTTACGTGTTTGGAATCTCTGTTCATATTAAGGAGAACACTGTTTGTCCTGAACATCACATCACATTTGATTCTGAAAAAGCTAGATCTGTTGTTTGAGTGCATAAAGGTCAATTTAAAAAATGTGTAAAAAGTCACACATAGTGCAAAATTATATGCGATTAGCAGTAATTATGCAAATACAGTATAAGATATGCATTACTTTTTTATGTTAAGAAAAACAAAAGTTTGCTTTCCTAAAACAGAAAGAATTTGCGATAATTCAGGTTAGAGTGAGCTCAAGATGTCTCCCAGGCACCACTGCTGAATATATGCAAATTAACCATTGTACCCTTAGAAGCTAAACACACCTCCAGAACCGCTGGAATGCAATGATGTGTCAGCTTGTTAATGTGTACAGAGCCATAATAATCCAACATGCATACAGGCTGTTTCGGATTGTTTGATCCTCATCAGTGCATGGCATGGATTAATTTGGCTCTATGGAGTAGGGCTTGTAAATCCGAGAGGCACAGACTAACCAGCAAGCTCATGGTGACCCAGAACTCATTGGGGTGTGTAAGGGACTACAATGGTCCTAAAAGCCCCCTTACTAAGATGTTAAGAAAACCAAAAGTTTGCTTTCCTAAAACAGAAAGAATTTGCGATAATTCAGGTTAGAGTGAGCTCAAGATGTCTCCCAACGCAACACTGCTGAATATATGCAAATTAACCATAATTACTTTTTTATGGGATCCATTCCCATTGTTAAATTATAAATCAGCATGCAATTGGCTTATATAGTAATCCTATATGTCCTAAACATGTGGGACAAGAGCCTCTTCCCTATTCTGTGTGTCAAAAAATGAGAAGATTATATAAATAAAGAGAAACATATAATTAGAGGGCTATCAGAAAACCTTTACACACTCTCAGGTATGAGTACTGGAGTTCTTTCCTTTCCTTTCCTTATTTCCACAAATGGTTCAAAATAAAAAAGAAACACTTTAGGAAACAAAGTAATTTAATCCAGTAAAGCACATGCTTACCTGCCATTTTGATAAATATATATATATATACATCAATTAAGTTGCATAGCAAAGTTAATTCAGCACCATTCATGATGACCCATTGTACACAAGATCCCATTGTGAAATTACATATCTTACAATTGATAAAGAATATATAATTGTGGCAGCCACCACATTAGCTATTTAACCCTAATGATGGCACCTCATCATATAGTTAAAACTTAGAGGGGGTGGGAGAAAAAGACCTCCTCCACGCCTTAAGGTACATTTTAACTATATAGACCTACCGATATACATTTAATAAAGTTATGTTGACTTCCATTTATTTTACCTGAGGGGTGGCAAAGGGTAACCACCTTTCACAAACCCTTGGCATGCATGTGTTAGTATGCTGATGCTGTTGACCACCCCACTGCGATACGGACTACCCAAGCACAGTGAACATGGGTCTTCACCCACACCCCCTTGAGGGGAGTGCAGGACTTTGCTGCCTAGTGCCCACCAGGTGCGCTTGAGGTAATCCCACAGAGGTTTGGAGAACAGGTAATGTCTCAATGTGGAGAGCCAGGAACTGAGAGTTCTAGTAGTCGTGGACGGAGCTGAAGGTCAGGGCAGGTGGAACACTGGAAGGTCAAAGACAGGCCAGAGGTCAGGATGGGCAGCAGACAGACGTAATCGGTGAACAAGCCAAGGGTCAGGACGGGCATCAATCAAGAGTAGTCGGGGTCACAAGCCAAAGGTCTATACCAGGAAATCAGGATCAGAAATATAGCAGATAAGCTCACTAGGCACACGCTGTAAGAACTAACAGCACTGCTGTTGAAGGCAGGGCTGTTTAAATAGGGAGTTGGGCACCAACCGTAACTGTAGCACGCATGTGTGCAACCTTTCCCGCGCACGCGTGCAACCTTTTCAGTGCACGCATGCAATCTTTTGTGCGCGCACGTGCGACCTGCTCGGCGCACGTGCGTACCGCGTTGTACAAGCCAAACAGACAGGAGTAGCAATAAAGCCCAGCGTGCGTAGAGACACACCGCGGGAACGCCGGAGGTTACCAGGACGGTGAGTATGACAAAAGGAGTACGACCTTGATTACATTTTTAAACATTTAAAGAGACACTGAAGCGAAAAAATATATGATATAATGAATTGGTTGTGTACTATGAATAATTACTAGAAGATTAGCAGCAAAGAAAATATTCTCATATTTTTATTTTCAGGTACATAGTGTTTTTTTAAACATTGCATAATTCTATAATATGTGCAGATTACACAACACTCAGCATTCAAAATGATTCTTTCAGAGCAGTCTGTGAACTAATGACCTCTCCTCTGGCAGAGAAAAAGAAAATTGTTGAGATAATAAAAGTCAGAAGACCGCCCTCTCCATGACTTTGAAAGTCGTAGAGCTTAATGGCTTTTTTGCATAGAGATAACAACTGGAATTTCTTAACTCTTCCTGTACTGGAAACAATTAGACTGATCTATCTGATCTTAATGTTTTATTTCTTAGCTGTTCTACACATACAGGAGATGGGTAGTAGAACATTTTGTCTTCTTGGATAGACAGGGATGGAAGAAAGTCTAGAGAGAGAGTTTTTGTGGTTTACTAATAGAGAATAGAGGATAGCAGCCTACAGAGTGGTAGGCCTGGGTTCTATTCCCAGCCAATGTGAGCTGGCTTTTGACATGCTACAAATCCTTAAGAAAGGTAATTTTTCTCTTGGATTGATCATAATGGTACATGCTAGGCTGGCTTCAGCATGTAGTGTTGGTGGTGGTATAGTGGATAAGTGAGTTACCTACCACACACTCAGAGCTGGTTTCTGTTCCCAGCCAATGTGAGTTGGCTTTTGACATGCTACAAATCCTTAAGCAAGCTAATTTTTCTCTTGGATTGATCATAATGGTACATGCTAGGCTGGCTTCAACATGTAGTGTTGGTGGTGGTATAATGGTTAAGTGGGTTACCTACCACACACTCAGACGTGGGTTTAATTCCCAGCCAAGGTATGAAAGCTGGCTTTTGAAATACTACCTCCGGGAGGAGGGAGTGAGGGAGTGACATATAAGGAAGAACAATCAGCTAGGAACAAGGCTACAAGAGCCTAACTAAACTCTCCCTAGCAGAGTCTGTCAGCAGCTGTCCCTTAACTAATTACTGTAGGCAGACGAGTAAGTAAAACGACAGGAGAACCTTGCCTTTTATAAGGGGGCTCCAAGAGTGAGTGTAGTCTGATTGGTGACAATGTGCCTGCTGACTGTGATGTAGAGGGTCAAAGTTCTGCTCAATGGCGCGTTATGGGGCGAATCGAACTTCCGCAAAAGTTTGCCTTCGCCGGCGAACGTGAACCACCTAAAGTTCGACTGGAACCGTTCGCGGGTGAACCGTTCGGGCCATCTCTATTCACTAACACCAAGCTTTATTTATGCTGTATAAACTATGTACAGCTATTTATGATATATAGAAAATAAACATAAACAAAACCACTGGATAGGCTACTAACTAGACTTAAGCCATTAGAAATTCTCTCTATACAAGACAACTCAAATATGTCTCTTGAATCAAGCAAGCTCAAATATTGCAGACGTTTTTTTGTACAAATTACAAAACCTTTGCAGCCTAGTACGCACAACCCATGTGCTCTCCCACATCAGGTCAAACCATGCTGGGTTGATTGGGCTTTTATTTCCCAGCTGAGCAATCCTTTCAGTGGAAACAGTCAAATCCTAGTAAGGTACCCTTTGGCTCACCTGAGCACTTGTGGCAAGTGGGAGACAAATTCCAGAGTGGATCAAAATGATGGCATGGATGAGTGAAATCTTGGACATACAGACATACCATCTATCACTTTCCCATACTCTCTTTATCTGCAACAGCCAAAAAATTGATTAAGATATATCACTAGAGTAGTCAAGAGGGCTTTTAGTGATGTATAAAGTAATTCCTATGTGGCTTACTGTAAACAGAAATATCAGCAGCAGAACATTTCATCTACCAGTTCAGCTCCAGGGCACCATGACCAATTAATGACAAATTTGAATGGGATATTATTATTATTGATTTACTGTTTATAGTGCCAGCATATTCCATGGTGCTGTACAAATGCATACAGGGTATAACGATTTAATATAGACAATACAATGGTTAATACAAGACAATGGTGGATTACAGCTGATGCAATGAACTACAGAATTTTTACACAGGGGAGGATGATATGTACACACATTATACACAGCATTGTGAGACAAAATGGGAAGAGAGCCCTGGTGAAAAGGCCTTACAGTGTGAAGGTTTAAGTTTTAGGACAATAGGTAAAGGGAAGCTGTTCATGAGATGGTAGGAATGGTGGTCAATGGCCAAAGTGTCCTAGGTAGGAGAGTATGCTTGCCTGTAGAGAGGAGTTTTCAGATTGTCCTTAAAAAGAATAAGTGTGGGTGAGTGGCGGATGTGTTGAGGGAGGGTGTTCCAGAGGAGGGGAGTGGATTGAGAGAAGTCTTGTAAGCAGGAGTGAGAAGAGGTTTCCGGTAAAGAATACTATTGGCCTTTTTTATCTATCCCCTGCACTCGGAAGCTGCTCTCTGCCTGGGAAGAACTTTATGGCTGTAAATAGTTATCAGTGAGGGTCTGACTAGTTTAGGGCTAGAAATAAACAGTAGTTTGCATACCCGAGAGTTTTATTCTTTCAAGCAGAAAAAGAGAAATACGATTTTCTGGAGGTCACTTTTTTTATTCCTCCTGTACAACTCTTGCAGTGGATCTCTAGCAAATTAGTAAAGTTGATTTTCCCTTTAATAAATATACATAAGAAGTACAAACCTGTGAAATATGTGGCCATGGAAAACTTATGCCAGGTCACATGAGAAAGTCATTGTGAAATATTGGGGTTGATTCACTATACAGCAGTTAAATTGGCATACGTAAACTTGTCATTCCTGAAAAGCAAATGACTGACAAGAAATTGCCCAATCAACATTGATAAGCGGATTAGTTTAAATTAATTATGCCAGGACATAAGTGCTACCTAAACAAGACCATCTTCTGTAAGAAGTAAAAAATGATTATAATTGTCCTTGCATAAAGCTAGCTGTTTCTTTCACAGTTATATTTTCAATGCAGGAAATATTGAGTCTGCTTTTATTTATTTTTTTATTTTTATGTTCTTACACATGTAAGGCTTGCTTACAGTTGGGCCTCAATACATGCATTTTCTTATGCTTATGTGAACTCTAGCACTGTTTGTTTTAGTCTACTTTGAGTATGTTTTTATCTTCTTTCTTTAAACTCAGTACCAAAAATAACTACTAAATGCATTTTAATCCTGAGTGAGAGAATGTTCCTACATGGTTTACACAAAGTCCCTTTTGAGTAACAAAACCTCAGCCTCTTCCAACAACAAACATAAGGAGGGAAATGGTTTTAACAGCCCCTTTGACTTTAAATGTGAAAATGATTTCAGATTTTATTTCACGTTAAGGTTAGCAGGAGAAATGAGACAGAAAATAGGCAGACTTATAGAACTGGCCACACTCAATTCAAAGATAAATGAGCTGTCTGTGAGGTGAAACAGGATATGGTACAAAATGCCTATGATCTCTCCTACTGGCTTCTAGAAAGCTATATTTACAAGAGAAAGCCAAACCCCATGTTAACATGATTGTTGATATTAAATACAATATCTTTATGGCGAATGGATACTTCTGTAAGCACAGTTAATACTGCCAATTTAAGTTTTGTATTTTGCTGGCTTCATAAAAAGTGATTGTTTATGTCAAAAGCCATTTAAAACAGACCTGACACTCAGATAAGAAAAAGGTTCACTCTACATATCATAGATGTGCTTCTCATTATAATATTCCAGATATTTGAAGATTAATAAATCTGTTAATCAATTCTGAGAAAAGATAAGCCGCATTAATGTTTCCACAGTAACGACCCTATTACTTAGTATCTCGATGTTTCAAGACAATGCTTTGCTGATCATGTACTTCTCCTCAGAGCTACAGCAGCCTGCACGTTTACCACGCAGCACAATGTGCAGTCAGGTTTTCTTTCATCCCTGATGTATCAGCACACAAAAGCTCCTGTCTCCTTAGGGAATGGTCATATTGAGCCTTCAGATATTTCAAGAAAGCCTTCTGTAGCAGGTACATCAAACATTGATTTTAAACAAGCGATTTATTGAGAGGTATACTAAGTGTAACTGTTCATAAAGTTTCTGTTAATAGATGCATATTAAGTATTAACTATAAATTCACCTCTTAACCACTTACAGCCTACAGTGTTGTTCACCTTATGCATCCGAGCAACTTTCTCCTCCTATTCATTCGCCAATAACTTTATCACTAATTATCACAATTAATTGATCTATATCTTGTTTTTTCCAACACTAATTAGGCTTTCTTTGGGTGGTACATTTTGCTAAGAATTATTTTTTTCTAAATCTGTTTTAACAGGAAAATTAAGAAAGAAATAGAAAAAAATCATTATTTCTCAGATTTTGGCCATTATAGTTTGAAATTAATACATGCTACCATAATTAAAACCCATGTATTTTATTTGCCCATTTGTCCCGGTTATTACACCGTTTAAATTATGTCCCTATCACAATTTATGGCACCGATATTTTATTTAGAAATAAAGGTGCATTTTTTCAATTTGCCTCCATCACTATTTACGAGCTTATAATTTAAAAAAAATATAATATACTCTCTTGACATGCATATTTAAAAAGTTTAGGCCCTTAGGTAAATATTTATGTTTTTTTTATTGTAATTTTTTTTATTTTTTTTAATCAAAAAATGTGTTTGGGTAATTTTTGGCGTGGGAGGTAAACAGCTAATTTTAAATGTAATGTAATGTAATTATTTAATAAAAAATGTATGTGGGTGCAGTTTACTATTTGGCCACAAGATGGCCACAGTCCAAAAAGTCCTGGAAGCATATGATCACGCTTCCAGGAACTAAAAAGAGGATCGGGAACTTTTTTTGCAGAAAAACTGCGGTCTCTGATAAGAGACCATCGGTTTTTCTGCGGAGGACTTAGATATCCGTCCAGATAGAACAAAGTTGTTAAATTAAGTCTTTCACTGAGGCCGATTGCACACCTATTAATTGTGGTGTGATGCAGAAATCAGCCTTCATATGGTCCTGCGCCATGGTGTGGCAACAGAGTCATATACATAGAGCCAATCCCCAGCAAGTGCCGTACTCCCTGCTGTGCAGGAGGTACGTCATTGGAATTCCCATTGGTCCACAAATGTGTGCTGCAATGCACCAAACCACAGTCGTGCACACTTACTGCATCACCCATTGGCTTGCATACTGCATAGACATGGAATCATGCGTTAAAATGCTGCAGCCTTTGCATCAGCATTGCAATGATTTGGATACTTCTGATGCACCCCCATGCATCATGTGAAGAGTGCAAGACTCCATTGACTTGCCTGGCCCTTGTGGTGGGGATGCGGCAGGGAAGAGTAGCGCTGTGCGACGCATCGTGCAAGTGTGCAAGGGGCCTAAAATAAGCACTTTATACAGGGTACATACATACAGGTCACATAAAACAAGGATAGGTTGTACGTAGAAAAGTTAAATTATTATGTAGTAGTACTTTGCTTGTCTAGTGTCATTTATATTTTATGCAGAGGTTGCTTAAAATATATATATGTGTGCACTTATTTCTTTATTGTATTTATAAAGCACCAACATATTACGCAGAGCTGGACATTAGTTAAGGTTACAGACAATATTTAGGGGTGACATACAGCAATAAGACAATACAGGACTACATGCAAACCAGATCACACAGCACAATATGAGTATCAGGTAATGCTTAGTCAGTCACTGGATGGGAGCATGGAGATTAGGCAAGGTGAGTTCACTCAAATACATAGCATGGGTGCACAGTAATGGAGGTGCATGATCAGGTAGGACACAAAAGGCTTACAATCTAGAGGAGAGGTAGGGCGGACCAGAGTTCAGCTGCTGGTTTAAAGCACTTGTGAGGGGTGGTAGGCCAGAGTGAAAAGGTGAGTTTTGAGGGCCTTCTTGAAGATGTTGAAGGAGGGGGCTGCCCTAATGGATGGAGGTAGGAAGTTCCATAGTCTTGGAGCAGCTCTGGAGAAGTCCTGGAGGCGTGCATGGGACTGGGTGATGCGGGGGCAGTCAGGCGAAGTTCATTGGAGGAGTGGAGTGAGTGGCTAGGTGTGTACCTCTGAGTAAGATCGGAAATGTAGGTTGGACAGGTTTTGTGGACAGATTTGTAGGTCAGACACAGTATCTTGAATCTGATTCTGGATTGGATAGAAAGCCAGTGGAGGGATTCACAGAGGGGAGCTGCTGTGGTGGAGCGATGGGAGGAGTGGATAATTCATGATGGACTGACAGAAGGACAGAAGACAGAAGGGCATTGCAGTAGTCAAGGCGGGAAATTATGAGGGCATGGATGAAGAGTTTGGTGGTGGTAGGGGTCAGGAAAGGGAGGATCTTGCAGATGTTACGGAGGGGGAAGTTGCAGGACTTTGTGAGATTTTGGATGTGGGGAGTGAAGGAGAGTACGGAGTCCAGAGTGACACCCAGACAGCGGGCTTGAGAGGTAGGGCAGATGGTAGTGTGATTAACAATGACATGCACATTTGGGAGGTTCAGGGATGGCCAGGGTGGGAAGATCATAAATTCCGCTTTGTCTAGATTTAGTTTGAGATGACACTGAGAATTAGGTTCTGTGAATCTTGTACTTCTGTTGTTATGCTATGGCCAGTAGCTCTACATACTACATCAGCCTTGGAGACTGACAATCGAGTGCATTTTGTGATCCGATTGCGATCAAGCAAAACGCTAGGTACACTTGAAAGTGATTGAAACCACAATTAGCGCACTCCATTTGTGACATGATTTTACTCAATCACAATCACCATACCTGCTGTATTTTTCGTGCAATTGGCCACCTATACAAAGCATAAAAATGCAGGGAAAGCACACATCATGCTGCTTTGTGATTTTTACACAATTTGGCAATTCAAAATATTTTCCCAACTGTTTTATTTAATTTATTTTTTTGTAGTTCCAAAGATTCTTATTGAGAACAAGTACAAAAACAAGATCAGTAATTTGAAACCGCCCTTTTTTACCATTGTATACCGTAAACATATCACAATCGTGCCTGTACACTCATTAGATCACGGTGGAATCACAGCAGTACACAGCGCAATCGATGCAGTGAAAAATTCTGATTATGGGAGAAACTCAATTGAATAACTGCATAATCTTAACTGCGGTCATGTAGATTAGATTGTAAGACTATTTAGCAGAGCCTTCTTCCTTGTGTGCTCCTCTCCGTCACCATATGGACTCAGTGACTCATCTTCTGTATTTATCCCTACCTTGCAATCTGTGCATTTTCACTATAAAAAATAGTTCAGTTTCAAAAAAAGTGCATTGTGTGTACACTCTAAGGGAACAGTGTTGCTATTAATAGGGTTATGTTATGATCTCACTGGATTAACAGTGTAAGAATTAATAACAGCAGACTGCTTTTGATGCACTTCTCCTAATCTGGCTACCACTGTATATGTGTTTAGTTATTTTACACTCTTGTTGGGTGACTTCCTGTACTTATTCTGTTTGGTTAAACACCATGATGCATAAAATGCACCAAATCATATTTGACAAATTTCAGAGATCAAAAAATTTAAATCTCCAGTTGGGAAGTCTAAGTTGAATAAATGTAATGTGGATTCTCATCAAAAAGTTTATTTTCTATGCCTAGTTGTTTAACCTACTGTTGTAAATCGAGAAACTTTAAAATCACGTGAAAGTCAAAGGTCAACTGCACTAATCTCACTTAATTTCACTGTTTGACCCTTGAATTCTTCAACACAAGCCCTAAAGTAAATCAGCCAATTTTAACTACTTGAAGTTGACAGAGGCTACAGTTGACTAATACACCGAATAGTACAATGCTTTATATCTTGGATACCACCAAATGATAGGTTATCTCTCTTGAGCATTGAGTAGGCTAACATTATCAGGAAAAAATAGAGTTTAAAATCTGTCTAAGTCTTCATTTAAGACTTCTAAAATACTGTTCAAATGAAAGCAGAGATTACATGTATCAGCTGGATGACAGATCAGTAGAAGATTAATGAAGTTTGTATGTTACAGGACACTAAAGGGTCATAAATCAAGGAGTCTTATAATACTGTTCATGTCATAAATCAAAGAGTCTTATAATACGGTCATGTTATAGACACATGAACATTTATGTAAACATGCCCAGTATTATGTGTTTAACATATTATTTGTTGAAAGCTATATGTATCTAACTGTGTAGGCATGACATAAGATATTTATAAGGGAGGAAGAGAGCTAGTCATTGTAAGCTCCTGAACAAAGAATGTTGTTTTAGAATAATTATACTACTCATAATCATTTGCTATTATAGTAAAATATACCATGTTTAGTGTTATTTCACTTGTGGCTTTGCACTGACAGGCGCCTGATTAATTCTGGGAGAGCACAGAAAAAAAAAATATATATATATATATAGATATATATATAGATATATTATATCTATCTATCTATCTATCTATCTATCTATCTATCTATATATATATATATATATATATATATAGAGAGAGAGAGAGAGAGAGAGAGAGAGAGAGAGAGAGAGAGATATTTGTATATGAAACAAGGGTTTTTACAGTATTCTTATCAATGTGTACTGTTTCAGATTAACTGTTTGTGCAGGAAATACAGCTATTTATTTTATTATTAATAATATTATTATTAGTAGTAGTATTAGTATTAGTAGTATTATTATTAGTATTAGTAGTAGTAGTAGAAGTATGAAGCAGGGTGAAACATTTGCATCAGGCACAGAGATTACAGGGGCAGCATTTTTATACTATGTGCATCTTCCTGAGGAGGAATGGAGTGGCTGAGGGTGAGCAGTTTGTTTGTCACAGACTCACAGCCAGCCAGTGTGCTATTGTATTGAGCTGCAGCATGTCATGTGAGAACATTAAATTAAGCAGAGTAAATTCTCGGGTGCTGTGTGATCATTCCAAATCGGGGGGTGGGGGCACATCCTCACAAGTTTGCCTCAGGCAGCAAAAAGTCTAGAAATGGCCCTGGTAGTAGTAGATATTATTATTACTCTTGTAGTTGTCGTTATCACAATTTATTTAATTGAATATTTGCTATGGATCCCAAATCTGCTGTTTCAGGCACCAATCCATTTACCGTCACAGTGCCATTTTAGTAAATTATCTGCCATATTTTCCTTCCTGAATTAGTTATGGGTGGAAGGATTATGGGAATTCTATTATTGCTTGCAGATCATTAAATAATTCACAATCTAATGTCTCTATGATACTGCAGTTCCAGTTTGGTGTGAAGGAATTTATCCTACTATTATGTGTTTTGGAATGTTGGAGGAAACCTGAGCACTTGTAGAAAACCAACATAAACACAAGAGAACATGTAAACTCAATGCAGAGTTTGGCATTGTCCTTGGCAGACATTGAATAAGTTGCTAAACTTGAAAAAGGAATCCTCACATGTATAATGCAGAGATGATATTTCCCTAATTTAAGATTATATTGGTTTCAGATCCGTTGTAAACATTACAACTAGCACTGGTTGCACGGCTCAAACCCTTAGGACAAAAACGTCTGTAAATTTTAAGCTCCAGCATTTTGGCTATGTAATAGCCAAGTTCTTCCGATCCAGAACATCAGTATTATTTTTCAAAACTCCAGCAATTAAACTAACCATTATCCACTAATTCTAAAATCTGACATTAATAACCAAACACAAACCTTAACTCACACACTTAAGGCCACCCATTTATAGCTGATTGGCCAGCATGAAATACATGATTATCTGCTGACAGGTTAACCTATTTTGGTTCCTGGACGTAGAAACTACGTACAGGAACCATGCGCTCTCCCGCAGCCAATCGCGCGCGTGCACGCACACTCCGGGCCCGCGGTTCGTTAGCCAGGCAATCGGGCTACGGTGCCCGATCACTGATTCCTCTCCCCCGCTGAAAAAGCGACAGCTTCTCTCGGAAGCTGCGCCTTTTCTGGCTGTTCCCTCCCCGATGCGTCACTCTAAGCGTGTGTTACGCTTAGAGTGACGTCATGCAAACAAACTCATGGCCGCCTCATCTTGTGGCCAAAAAGTAAAACTACAACAAAAAGTAAAAACAATTTAAATCAACACACAATTACATAAAAAAAATATGGTATATGGTTTACATCCCACCCTCCCAAAAATACCCAAATAAAATGTTTAATATAAAAAAAACAAAAAAACATTACAATAAAAAAAAATGTAAATATTTACCTAAGGGTCTAAACTTTTTAAATATCAATATAAAGATGAAATATTTCTATATTTTTTTTATTCTAAACTTGTAAGTAGTGATAGATGCAAAACGGAAAAAATGCACCTTTATTTCCAAATAAAATATTGTCGCCATACATTGTGATAGGGACATAATTTTAATGGTGTAATAACCGGGACATATGGGCAAATACAAAACGTGAGTTTTAATTATGGAGGCATGTATTATTTTAAAACTATAATGGCTGAAAACTGAGAAATAATGATTTTTTTCCGTTTTTTCTTATTCTTCCTGTTAAAATGCATTTACAGTAAAGTGGCTCTTAGTAAAATGTACCCCCCAAAGAAAGCCTAATTGGTGGCGGAAAAAACAAGATATAGATCAGTTCATTGTGATAAGTAGTGATAAAGGTATAGGCTAATGAATGGGAGGTGAACATTGCTCAAGTGAAAACGACGGAACGCGAATGGGTTAAGAAACATGTTGTTGTTGGACTACGGTCATGTGCCCACAGTGCTAAAGTGACAACTTCTTATCTAAGTCAATCCAAACTGCTTTAGATTTATTAAAAACAAACCAAAAATCTTTTGCTGCTTAGTGTTTTCTGCATTCACCATGAGAGTTTAACATACTTTGAAACTGCAAAGGTAATTTGTAGACATTTATTGTACATTACATTTTATTTATAAGTCTGTAATTTTTCAAAAGACTAACGTGCTCTACCAGTTTTATTGGCTTTTGTGAGCTATTTATGAATTGTTATATTGAAACTGCTTACATATGTTGTATATTTGTGAGCCACTTATACATTTTAGTTAATCAAATCTGTGCTTTATACATTCTAGTATCGAAGCAGATTTAGGGTTTATTCATTACAGTGAGAATGTTATGGTTTATTTTTGTATTTACTTTGAATCACCAACCAGGATAATTGAAGTGTTAGCTCAAAGTGTTATGTTGTCCGTCAGCATTATATGATCTAAGATGAGCCAGGATGCTTTTATTTTTTGTGTTATTAATCATCCTGTCCTGCTAGTGCCTCATATGCAAGTTTTAAGCCTGATTAACTGTTAGTGAACTACCATATTTCTTCGTTTGATTGACTTGGTGCATGCAGCAACACTGAGGGATTCAGGTGTCAGTACATGGCCATGTTACAAACTGTCTGACAGAGAATCTCTCCATGTAATCCCTACCATAGTCACAGTCTAATCTCCTTACCATACCCTATTGGCTAGAACTAATGCTAGACTGGTCTCAGCTCAGCATTAGTACAGGTGTGCCCCAAGATTAATGCTTAATGATCTGGCATACCAGATATTTAAATACTATTGGCAGCTGAGTCCATTACTTCCCTCCTTAGTCCACCCATGGAAGTCACCCCATTGTGCCAAGCATTGTCATCCCACTGCTATCATGTTCATGTAATTTAAACTTTCACTTATTATAATTAATTATCAATCTGCAATCCTGTCAAATTATTAATTTGAACTCCTGTTCATGCCTTTTGGTTGTGTTATCCTCTGTTGTCTATACTTATATTAAGTAACCTGGACTCCAGGTTATACCGCTTGGTTTTTATTTATGCCGCTCTGTTTATTTATGCCTTTTATTATGTATACTTCCTATACCTACTCTGAGCAATTGTTCATGCTAAACCCAATTCCGAGCACGGCCTTGTCGTGCCTGGCGAATAAAAACAATTCTGATTCTGATTCATCCACAGAGACAGAACATTTGTGCAGCAATGAGGCCCAGCAGTGTCGCCCGAAGACTGGCTGGCAACACAAATTGTGCCCGATCCAATTCACTTTTTCTCCTAGGTGATATTTTTCACATCTTACCTTTAGATTGTAAGCCTATGGCAGGGTCCTCCCTTCCCTAGTGTAGTCTACAGGATTGTGTCCTCCTTTCCAATGACAGTCTGTACTTGTATTACTGGGCCTATCTAACCAGCCCATAATCGCATGATCATGTATATTGTACCGTTTGCCTCGTATAACTTTGTTCTATGTTGTATAACCTTGTTACATCTTTCATTGTTGTATCAATGTATATATTTATTGTCGAGCTCTGCATAACATGTTTGTCACAAGAGCCCCACTGGCCGTGAACACGCAAAACCGTCCGATCCGATTCTAGCACACAGATTGAGAGCTATGGACGCAATCTGCGTAGAATTGGCGGAGTTTGAGCGTCACGACGCAGTAGGGAGCCTGTGAGGTTACGAAAATACACTTTTACTCCAACCCAGGGGTAGATTTGCCACCATCTCTGTTTTCTATCAGCCCAGAGAAAACTGCTAACTGGCTATAGACCTGTGAAACAAACAACCGGTTAAAACTGTGCAATTCCTATCTATCTATCAAAACAGTAGCGTCCCTTCGGAAGTTTAGGTCTCGTCTGTGTATACTGAATAGAAGGTTTTACTGAGAGGTAAAGACCTTTTAAAAAGCCTTTATTTGTTACAATATAAATAATTAATATATACAGACAATCGTGAACAATTAAACGATGAGAGACAGTGATAACACAGTACATAAAAGAAAAAGGGATAAAAAGAACGAATACTTATGATTCTGTGGAAAGGCCGTTCGGGAAAAGACAAAGTTCCTTTGTTGCAGTTAGTTCGCAATATGGCCGAACCACATGGCCGTTGCTCCGCCTGCAAGATGGCCACTGCTATTTCCCCAAGCAGTGGCAGTCTTTTCGGTATGATGGAAAGTGGGGGAATTGGCTGGGGGTCCTCATGCAATCAGTTTTGAGCACTGACATTTCTGGGCGGAGTCTCAAGCTCAGCCCAGGGGCGTGTCAGGCAGTGAGTTCTCAGGGGAGGAACTTCCAGCCATCCACAAAATATGTCCAATTTCATACCCCGCCGGGGTTTTGTCGCACATGCAAACCGATTTCATATTCAGATTGGGCTGAGAATACACGTTCATAGGACATCAAACTTGCAATATTTGGGGCGCACGGGGACCCCATTATTCATATCTCAGCCCCTGCTCGGGTTACCTGGCTATGTCTAGTATCACCATATTCTACAGAATTAGGGAAACAAAATTATGTAATTTTCATATTCCTCCCATGGATGGTATTTGCAAAATGTGACAAAGTTATCAACACCATGCATTCCATACTCAGTTTAGTCGGTGCCGTCAAGACTGGGAGGAATGTAGGTGTCAATAGACCTCATGCTGTGCTAGCTTCCCCTGTTGAATAGACTCTGTTGGTATTTCAGCTCTGCCCAATTAGCACATTAGTGTCACCAGAGCTTTTCCGGGAGCCTTAACAGGATTTCTTGCTAAACCAGGTTGCTTTAGCCATATGCTAACGCAGGCCCATTCAGCCCTCATGGCAAAAGGGGGGGGAAGGCAGGAAGGAAAAACTTCTATTTTAAAAATAAAGAATGTCAGTTTTCCGATCACGGTTGCGATCGGACAATCGGCCGCGAATCCTCGGACGACTGGGCGTCGCCCGGCGTCACACCTCCCCCTTCCCGAGCTCTGCTCAGGGAGGTGTCAACAGGACGCCTTCCGTAGCAGCTATTGGCGCTGTTGGGTCGGGTTCCCCCTGACACCGCGACAGCCCATCAGCGTTTTGGTGTCGGCTGCCTGCTTTGTGTTGGATCGTAAAGTCGTACTGCTGCAATGACAGGCTCCACCGTAGGAGCTTGCCGTTGGTTCCAGCAGTACGGTTTAGCCAACTCAGGGGATTGTGATCAGTGACGATCGTGAAGGAGCGGCCGTACAGATACGACTGCAGTTTCTGTAGGGCCCACACGATCGCCAGGCACTCCTTTTCAGTTGTGGAGTAGGCTACCTCTCGGGGCAGGAGCTTCCGGCTCAGGTAGAGGATAGGGTGTTCATCCCCCTTTCCATCCACCTGGCTGAGGACTGCGCCGAGACCGTAGTCAGAGGCATCGGTTTGCACCACAAACCGACGACTGAAGTCTGGGGCCTGAAGCACAGGGGCGCTTGCGAGGGCCTGCTTCAAGGCCTGGAAGGCATTCTCGCAAGCGGGGGTCCAGCTAACAACCTTGGGGTGCTTCTTGCTAGTGGCATCGGTCAGGGGCTTCGCCAGTGTACTATAGGCGGGAACAAATTTCCTATAGTAGCCGGCGGTCTCCAGGAACGCCTGGACCTGCTTTTTCGTGATAGGTCGAGGCCATGCCAGGATGGCGTCCACCTTTCCCGTGTCAGGTTTCAGGGTGTTACCCCCCACCCGGTGACCTAAGTACTGCACCTCGGTCATGCCAATCTGACACTTACTCGGTTTAACCGTCAGATTGGCCATGGCCAGCCTCTCTAGTACCTGGGACAGGTGTTTGAGGTGTTCTTCCCAGGTGGGGCTGAACACCGCAATGTCATCCAGATACGCTACAGCGAACCCTTGCATTCCCTCTAGCAGGTCGTTCACGGCCCGCTGAAACGTGGCGGGGGCGTTCTTCATCCCAAAGGGCATCATCGTGAACTCGAAGAGGCCGAAAGGGGTGATGAAGGCCGACTTTTGCCTCGCGTCAGGTGCAAGTGGTATCTGCCAATACCCCCGGCTCAGATCCATGATTGATAGGTACCTGGCTGATGCCAGTGTATCTAGCAGCTCATCAATGCGAGGCATGGGGTAGGCGTCTGTAGTGGTGATGGTGTTCAGTTTCCTGTAGTCTACGCAGAACCGAGTTGTCTGGTCCTTCTTGGGGACCAGGACAACAGGGGCTGCCCAGGCACTACTGGACTTTTGAACCACCCCTAACTCCAGCATCTCCCTCACCTCCTTCTGCATGTCCGCCTGTACCTCGGGAGAGACACGGTAAGCGGATTGCCTGATGGGGGGATGGGTACCTGTATCTACCCCATGCACCGCCATACTGGTCCGCCCCGGGATACCGGAGAAGGTGTGCTGGTACTGGCCCAGCACCTTCTGTAACTGCTCTTGCTGGGCTGAGGCGAGCTGTTGATTGACGTTTAGGTCGCCGTCCACATCTCGTACGTCAGCCAGCAGGTCTAACAGGGGGTCTGCCTCTCCCTGCTCTAACCGGCTGCACACTGGCAGCGCATACTGGGTCCTGTCATGGTGGGCCTTCAGCATGTTTACATGAAAGCTCTTCTGCTTCCTGCCCCCCATGTTCACTAGATACGTCAGAGGGTTTAACCGCTGCACTACAGTAAAAGGCCCCTCCCAGGCTGCTTGCAGCTTGTTCTGCCTCACGGGAAGAAGGGCATATACCTTGTCACCCACATCAAATGACCGCTCTCCAGCAGTGCGGTCGTACCATGCTTTTTGTTTGGCCTGAGCCTGGGCCAGGTTGTTGGTCACTACTGCGGACAGGGACTCCATTTTGTCCCTGAACTTGAGGACGTAATCGACCACGGAGACATCAGTGGGGTCGCCCTTGCCCTCCCATGTCTCCCGCATCAATTGTAAGGGTCCTCGGACATTCCTCCCATACAGGAGTTCAAACGGGGAAAACCCGGTTGACTCCTGCGGCACCTCCCTGTACGCAAACAACAGATGAGGCAGGTATCGTTCCCAGTCCCCACCTTGCGACTCAACAAACGTGGTCAGCATTTGCTTCAGCGTCCCGTTGAACCGTTCACACAGTCCATTGGTCTGCGGGTGGTAGGGACTGGAGACAATGTGCGTCATGTGTATCTTTTTGCACAGGGCCTCCATGAGTTCGGACATAAACTGGGATCCCTGATCGGAGAGCATCTCCGCAGGGAACCCGACTCGGGAGAAAATGTTAAGTAGCGCGTCTGCTACCTTGTCCGCCCTCAGGGAGGAAAGCGCCATGGCCTCAGGATAGCGGGTGGCGTAATCCACCACCGTCAGGATGTACCTTTTGCCACTGCTGCTGGGAGTGGGCAATGGTCCAATTATGTCGACTGCCACTCTGTGAAAGGGCTCACCTATGATTGGCAGTGGACACAAGGGAGCCTTGCGGGGGTTCCCAGCCCGTTTTACCTTTTGGCAAACAGTACATGAGCGGCAATAGTTGGTCACATCGATCCGCATCCTGGGCCAGTAGAAATGACCCTTGATACGGTCAAGTGTCTTGTGGATTCCCAAGTGCCCTGCCAGGGGAATGTCATGTGCGGACTTCAGCACATGCCCCCGGAAGGCACTGGGTACCACAAGCAACTTGGTACCCACACTTGTTTCACCTTCGGTGGGCTGTACAGGCTCGCTGTACAGCTTACCACCTTCCCAATATACCTTGAAGGTATCTTCATTCGTGAGGGGCTCCGAAGCCTGTCTTCTGAGTGCCTCGAGGCTAGGGTCAGTCTGGAGTGCTTGCACAAATGCAGCACTCTCGCTCTCAGCCAGCTGGCCCGTGGCATATGCAGTTAGTGGCTGAAGGCTACCATCCCTGTGGTCAGAGGAGGGGGAGGAGGCCGGAACCTCTTCCACCTGCTCTGAGCCCAGGTTCTGAGCAGCGCGGCTGCGTGTTACTGCCAGTACAGGTACACCTTCAGACTGGCACATACTGGCATTACTCACATCCTGGCTGCATGCATGAATTACAGTGACAGGTACAACAACATTTTCATCACAAACAATCGGTATATCAAACACAGGTACCTGTGACACAGGTACTATTGGACTCGGTACCCCTGGACTGGGCACATTCAACCCACCTCCCCCCTGTTCTTGCCCCTTGGTGCAAAGTACCTTAGTGTGGGCGGAGAGTCCGTCTCCCTCCTGGCAGTCTGAGGGGCTTGGGGCAGGTTCATAATAGGACACAAGCTTGCCCAGGTCGGTCCCCAACAAAACTGGGACCGGCAGTTGGTCCAGGACCCCAACAACCTTCTCTTGAACCCCCACCCCCCAATCGATGGACACCCGAGCCTGGGGAATGCGAGAAAGAGTGCCCCCCACTCCAGTGAGGGTAAGGTATTTGTCAGGGAGGATATTTTCCGTCGGGACCAGGTGCGCACGCACCAGGGTGACATCCGCTCCAGTGTCGCGGAAACCGGTAACAAGCTGGTCGTTCACTGTAACCAGCTGGTGGTTGCTCGTAGCGGAGTGGATCCCTCTCCCACCTGCGAACATGACGTTGTTGGGTGCTCCCGGCTGGGGTGCGCTGGCTGGCGGCAGTTGCCGTGGGCGAGGTGTAGGTGGTGCAGGAGCTGGCGCTGTCTGCCTCCGCTCCGGGCAGTTAAACTTCATGTGTCCGGGCTTGCGGCAAAAGTGACAGGTGATGCCCTCTGTTACTGCAGGCCTGGACGCAGCAGCTGCGCTGGAGGGCCTCTGGGGCGCACGGCTCACAGAGGTAGGAGAGTCTGCAAAATTGTGGGACTGACCTCCTCTCCAGCTAGATGGGGCAGTCCTGCGGGTCTCCGGCACCCTGGTCGTTGCAAAGGTCTCAGCGAGGTCTGCAGCGACCGTCGCTGACGCCGGTCGGCGCTCCAGCACAAACTGGCGTACATCAGCCGGGCAAATGTTCAGAAACTGCTCCAGGACGATTAAGTCCTCCAGGACACCGTAAGACCCTTTAGTGAGGCCTAGCGTCCACTGGCGGAGTGTGGTGAGCAGACTGCTGACCACATCTTGATAAGAATCAGTAGATTTTTTCTGCCAGGACCTGAACCTTTTCCGGTAGGCTTCTGGCGTCAGCTGGTACTTAGTGATTATAGCCTCCTTTATAGCGGTATAATCATTGTCCTTTTCCACAGGCAGCTCTGAGAAAGCATCAAGCGCTTTGTAGCGCAGCAAGGGTGTCAGATGTCTGGCCCACTGGTCTTGGGACAGACGATACTGACGGCAGGCCTTTTCAAAAGACCTCAAAAACAAGTCAATGTCAGTGTCTTTTTCGATAATAGCAAATTTAAATTTTGCACTTACTGGAGCGGCAGTCCCTTCAGCAGGGAGGCTGGGCGTTGAACTCCGGCTGGCTTGCTGCACTTTCGCCATGTTCAGCTCATGCTGTCGTCTCTCCCGCGCCTCTGCAGATTGGCGTTCCTCTCGCTTTTGCTCCGCCATGTACTGCAGGTACTTGTCCACATCAGTTTCCATCAGCTTTTGCAATGCCTGCTGCATTACTGGATCAACATAACTGGACAGTCCAGTACTGGCCGGTTCCAGGCGAGTACTTTCAGGGGTTCTGGGGTCGGGGATCACACTGACAGCCTCCTGCGTATCTGTTGCCGCATTGCCCGCGGGTTGCTCAACCTCGGTACGCACAGGATCTTCAGTCTCTGGTTCCCCTCGACTTGCGTTAGATGAGCCGGTGTCCTCCACAGTGGACACCTCCAGCGTCCGCAGATTCTGGCTATCCCATCGGTACAAGTCCGTTATCAGGTCCTGCTGTTTCTTGCCGCGGATGTCCATGCCTCTCGCCTCGCACAGACTCTGCAGGTCGGATAGGACCATGACCTTGTAATTCCCGGACATTTCCATGCCAAATAAAAGAAAACTTAGGGGAGGGGTACTGGTTACACAGTCTCTCTGTATATATGAAAAATATATTGCACTCAGTCACTACCAACGAATTAGTTCGTTTCTCGATAGGGCTAATTCGATAGCCCTACCTGAGATACTATCAGCACACACAGATCCCAAACGCTGCCGACCACTGTCACAAGAGCCCCACTGGCCGTGAACACGCAAAACCGTCCGATCCGATTCTAGCACACAGATTGAGAGCTATGGACGCAATCTGCGTAGAATTGGCGGAGTTTGAGCGTCACGACGCAGTAGGGAGCCTGTGAGGTTACGAAAATACACTTTTACTCCAACCCAGGGGTAGATTTGCCACCATCTCTGTTTTCTATCAGCCCAGAGAAAACTGCTAACTGGCTATAGACCTGTGAAACAAACAACCGGTTAAAACTGTGCAATTCCTATCTATCTATCAAAACAGTAGCGTCCCTTCGGAAGTTTAGGTCTCGTCTGTGTATACTGAATAGAAGGTTTTACTGAGAGGTAAAGACCTTTTAAAAAGCCTTTATTTGTTACAATATAAATAATTAATATATACAGACAATCGTGAACAATTAAACGATGAGAGACAGTGATAACACAGTACATAAAAGAAAAAGGGATAAAAAGAACGAATACTTATGATTCTGTGGAAAGTCCGTTCGGGAAAAGACAAAGTTCCTTTGTTGCAGTTAGTTCGCAATATGGCCGAACCACATGGCCGTTGCTCCGCCTGCAAGATGGCCACTGCTATTTCCCCAAGCAGTGGCAGTCTTTTCGGTATGATGGAAAGTGGGGGAATTGGCTGGGGGTCCTCATGCAATCAGTTTTGAGCACTGACATTTCTGGGCGGAGTCTCAAGCTCAGCCCAGGGGCGTGTCAGGCAGTGAGTTCTCAGGGGAGGAACTTCCAGCCATCCACAAAATATGTCCAATTTCATACCCCGCCGGGGTTTTGTCGCACATGCAAACCGATTTCATATTCAGATTGGGCTGAGAATACACGTTCATAGGACATCAAACTTGCAATATTTGGGGCGCACGGGGACCCCATTATTCATATCTCAGCCCCTGCTCGGGTTACCTGGCTATGTCTAGTATCACCATATTCTACAGAATTAGGGAAACAAAATTATGTAATTTTCATATTCCTCCCATGGATGGTATTTGCAAAATGTGACAAAGTTATCAACACCATGCATTCCATACTCAGTTTAGTCGGTGCCGTCAAGACTGGGAGGAATGTAGGTGTCAATAGACCTCATGCTGTGCTAGCTTCCCCTGTTGAATAGACTCTGTTGGTATTTCAGCTCTGCCCAATTAGCACATTAGTGTCACCAGAGCTTTTCCGGGAGCCTTAACAGGATTTCTTGCTAAACCAGGTTGCTTTAGCCATATGCTAACGCAGGCCCATTCAGCCCTCATGGCAAAAGGGGGGGGAAGGCAGGAAGGAAAAACTTCTATTTTAAAAATAAAGAATGTCAGTTTTCCGATCACGGTTGCGATCGGACAATCGGCCGCGAATCCTCGGACGACTGGGCGTCGCCCGGCGTCACAATGTTGGCACTTTATATTATCCTATACAATAAAACCTAACTGTCCCTGCGTAGTGTTGGGCGAACAGTGTTCGCCACTGTTCGGGTTCTGCAGAACATCACCCTGTTCGGGTGATGTTTGAGTTCGGCCGAACACCTGATGGTGCTCGGCCAAACCGTTTGGCCGCATGTCCGAACTAAGAGCGCATGGCCGAACGTTCCCCGAACGTTCGGCTAGCGCTGTGATTGGCCGAACGGGTCACGTGGTTCGGACCCGAACGCGCTCTGATTGGCCGAACGGTCACGTGGTTCGGGTAAATAAACACCCGAACCACGTCATATCTCCACCATTTCTCTGTGGGTTTAGCTTTGGGTAGGCAGGCAGGGTAGTTCGCTCTCCAGCCACGCTAGCCAGGGCCCCCCCCAGTCATTGTGTGTCGCTGCTGGGAACAGTAGTACACCGCTCGCTCAGCCACACTATATATAGCATTGTTTACTGCCACTGTGTACCTCGCTCAGCCACACTATATATAGCATTGTTTACTGCCACTCTGTGTACACGGCTCAGCCAGACTATATGGCATTGTGTGTACTGCCACTCTGTGTACACCGCTCAGCCAGACTATATAGCATTGTTTACTGCCACTCTGTGTACACCGCTCAGCCAGACTATATAGCATTGTGTGTACTGCCACTCTGTGTACACCGCTCAGCCAGACTATATAGCATTGTTTACTGCCACTCTGTGTACACCGCTCAGCCAGACTATATAGCATTGTGTGTACTGCCACTCTGTGTACACCGCTCAGCCAGACTATATAGCATTGTGTGTACTGCCACTCTGTGTACACGGCTCAGCCAGACTATATAGCATTGTGTGTACTGCCACTCTGTGTACACGGCTCAGCCAGACTATATAGCATTGTGTGTACTGCCACTCTGTGTACACCGCTCAGCCAGACTATATAGCATTGTGTGTACTGCCACTCTGTGTACACCGCTCAGCCAGACTATATAGCATTGTGTGTACTGCCACTCTGTGTACACCGCTCAGCCAGACTATATAGCATTGTGTGTACTGCCACTCTGTGTACACCGCTCAGCCAGACTATATAGCATTGTTTACTGCCACTCTGTGTACACGGCTCAGCCACACTATATAGCATTGTTTACTGCCACTCTGTGTACACCGCTCAGCCAGACTATATAGCATTGTGTGTACTGCCACTCTGTGTACACCGCTCAGCCAGACTATATAGCATTGTGTGTACTGCCACTCTGTGTACACCGCTCAGCCAGACTATATAGCATTGTGTGTACTGCCACTGTGTACCTCGCTCAGCCAGACTATATAGCATTGTTTACTGCCACTCTGTGTACACCGCTCAGCCAGACTATATAGCATTGTGTGTACTGCCACTCTGTGTACACCGCTCAGCCAGACTATATAGCATTGTGTGTACTGCCACTCTGTGTACACCGCTCAGCCAGACTACATAGCAGTGTGTGTACTGCCACTCTGTGTACACGGCTCAGCCAGACTATATAGCATTGTTTACTGCCACTCTGTGTACACCGCTCAGCCAGACTATATAGCATTGTTTACTGCCACTCTGTGTACACCGCTCAGCCAGACTATATAGCATTGTGTGTACTGCCACTCTGTGTACACGGCTCAGCCAGACTATATAGCATTGTGTGTACTGCCACTCTGTGTACACCGCTCAGCCAGACTATATAGCATTGTGTGTACTGCCACTCTGTGTACACGGCTCAGCCAGACTATATAGCATTGTGTGTACTGCCACTCTGTGTACACGGCTCAGCCAGACTATATAGCATTGTGTGTACTGCCACTCTGTGTACACCGCTCAGCCAGACTATATAGCATTGTGTGTACTGCCACTCTGTGTACACCGCTCAGCCAGACTATATAGCATTGTGTGTACTGCCACTCTGTGTACACCGCTCAGCCAGACTATATAGCATTGTGTGTACTGCCACTCTGTGTACACCGCTCAGCCAGACTATATAGCATTGTTTACTGCCACTCTGTGTACACGGCTCAGCCACACTATATAGCATTGTTTACTGCCACTCTGTGTACACCGCTCAGCCAGACTATATAGCATTGTGTGTACTGCCACTCTGTGTACACCGCTCAGCCAGACTATATAGCATTGTGTGTACTGCCACTCTGTGTACACCGCTCAGCCAGACTATATAGCATTGTGTGTACTGCCACTGTGTACCTCGCTCAGCCAGACTATATAGCATTGTTTACTGCCACTCTGTGTACACCGCTCAGCCAGACTATATAGCATTGTGTGTACTGCCACTCTGTGTACACCGCTCAGCCAGACTATATAGCAGTGTGTGTACTGCCACTCTGTGTACACGGCTCAGCCAGACTATATAGCATTGTTTACTGCCACTCTGTGTACACCGCTCAGCCAGACTATATAGCATTGTTTACTGCCACTCTGTGTACACCGCTCAGCCAGACTATATAGCATTGTGTGTACTGCCACTCTGTGTACACCGCTCAGCCAGACTATATAGCATTGTGTGTACTGCCACTCTGTGTACACCGCTCAGCCAGACTATATAGCATTGTGTGTACTGCCACTCTGTGTACACCGCTCAGCCAGACTATATAGCATTGTGTGTACTGCCACTCTGTGTACACCGCTCAGCCAGACTATATAGCATTGTGTGTACTGCCACTCTGTGTCTGCTGGGAACAGTAGTACACCGCTCACCCGCCACTGTATAGCATTGTGCTCTGTGTCGCTGCTGGCAATAGTGGTACACCGCTCACCCACCACTGTATAGCATTTCTGTACTGCCACTGTACTGCTGCCAGTCAGCGTGTACTTTAAGGATAAGTGAAATGAGGAAGAAATACGGTGAAAGAGGGAGGGGCAAGGGAAGAGGTGTTTCCCCTGACGGTTCACGTACAGGCCACAGGGGAGCACCCAAGAAAACCCACTCAATACCGCCCATGTTGTCCAGGACAACAACCCTCACAAATCCAAAAGAACAGGACCAGATAATTACTTGGATGACCTCTCAAGCGTCCAGCAGTGGGTTAAGCAGCACCAGCACATCACGCACGAGGTCCGAGTCCTCAGCCAGTTACAAGGAGCCAGTGGGCACAAAGCTGACACAACCGGCAGCGACACCACGCACACAACTGCCAGATAACCAGTCCGATGAATTACCTCAGGACACAATGGGGTATTCGCAGGAGCTATTCCGAGGCCAACAAACTTCCACCTTTGAAAGGTCAATGGAGGAACAGCCAGAAATGTTGTGCCCGGATTCACAACCATTAACTGTGGGAAATGCACCGGGCACTGAAATACAAGGTGAGTCCGAGGACTTTGAAACCCAAATCCCAGAGCAAGTTGGGCAGGAGGGGTTGCAATTGCAGGAGGTCGGCCGAGAAGCTCTGGAAGACGACGTTGGAGTGAGCTGCGCAGAGGTTGTTCTGGGGAGCTCTACTCCACGGCGGCAGCCCCCCACAATGACATATGACGAGTTTGAGGAGATGGAAGAGGAGGGTATGGACAATGTGGACATAGACCCAGATTTTGTTTGTGAATGAGAACATCGCCGTCGTAGCAGCAGCACAGATGAGTCTGTTGAAGAACCCACTGCTGCATGAGTTCGCCTTGTGCCACAAGGTAGGCGGCGCGCAATTTCAGGCACCACAAGCGTGGAAGTTCAAGTGAGAGGCAAAAGAGGAGCAAACAGAAATCGCCAGCAAGGCAGGTGCTCCAAAGTCTGGGCTTTCTTTGAAGACTGCACTGAGGATGTTACCATGGCGATTTGCAAGGTGTGCAAGACCCGCCTGAGCAGGGGGAAAAGTATTAACAACCTCTCCACCACCAGCATGAGCCGCCACATGCTATCCAAACATCCCACTCTGTGGGCAAACGCGGCAGGACAGGGTACCAGCAACACTGCCTCCCTTGGGTTCACCAGACTCACCACCAGACCCGCCTCAGCAGCAGCAGTAGCCCAGCCATTGCGTGGTTCACAACATTCACAAACATCAGACGACGCTGACACTGTCACTTTCCGGAGTAGTGCTCTTGAGGTCTTCCAGTCTTCATCAAACACAACAACCAACAGCCCTTCCGTGTGCAGCGCTACGGTTCAGTTGTCTGTGTCGGAGATGTTTGAGCGCAAGAGGAAATTGCCAGCAAATGACCCCCGGGCCGTGGCAGTAACAGCCAGCATAGCCAAGCTTCTGGCCTGCGTAATGCTGCCATATCGAGTGGTGGAGACAAACAGCTTCAAGGGCATGATGTCAGTGGCCATCCCACGTTACGTGGTTCCCAGCCGCTACCACTTTGTGTGCTCTGCAGTGCCTGAGTTGCATGAGCACGTGGTCAGCAAAATAACCCGAAGCTTGAAGAATGCCGTTGCCTGCAAGGTTCACCTCACCACTGACACCTGGACGAGTGCGTTCGGCCAGGGTCGATACATCTCCCTTACCGCGCACTGGGTGAACCTCGTGGAGCCTGGCAGCGATTCCTCACCTGCTACAGAGCGGGTGTTGCCCACGCCGCAAACAGCTGCACCGCCGTCCCTCCCACTGGATAACAACAGCAGCACCTACCTCTCTGACTCCTTCTCCTCCAACGCATCTCAAAGCTGTACCTCATCCGGAAACGCTAACCAAGCACCAGCAGCAGTAGGATCATGGAAGCAGTGCAGCACAGCTGTTGGCATGCGTCAGCAAGCGTTGCTGAAGCTGATCTGCCTTGGGGATAAGCAGCACACAGGGGAGGAAATTTGGAGGGGAATAAAGGAACAGACGGATTTGTGGCTGGCACCGCTGGACCTGAAACCGGGCATGGTTGTGTGTGATAATGGGAGTAATCGGATTCGCGCTTTAAGGTTGGCTAAGCTGACACACATCCCTTGCCTGGCGCACGTGATGAACCTAGTAGTTCAGCGGTTCCTGAGGACATACCCAGGCGTGGCCGATCTTCTGTTGAAGGTGCGTCGAGTGGCCAAACATTGTAGAAATTCCAGTACTGCTTCGGGGGCACTCGCCAAGATGCAGGAGCGCTTCAATCTCCCCCACCATCGCTTGCTGTGTGATGTCCCTACGCGCTGGAATTCTACGCTGCACATGCTAGCCCGCTTTTGTGAGCAGAAGAGTGCAGTGGTCCAGTACATGACGGCGCAGTACCGAGGCGCATCTGGACAGCTGCCAAGCTTCTGTGGATCCGATTGGGCCAACATGTTGGACCTCTGCCAAGTCCTCCAAAATTTTGAGCAATCCACGTTGCTTGTGAGCAGTGACAACTCTTCAGTCAGCATTACCATACCACTGCTGTGTTTACTGAAGAGGTCAATGTTGAAAATCAAGGAAACAGCTGTCATGATTCAACTGGGGGAATCTGAAGGAGAAAACGATCAGCGTGATGGTACCAACATCAGGCCATCCGCCTCAGGAAACGCTGGCCCCAGCAGCTATGACGAAGAAGAGGAGGAGGAACAGCTGGAGTTGGAGCAGGAATTTCATGCCACCACTGATGAGGGCCAGAGCGGTGCACGTTGGACTTCCACAATTCAGCGCGAATGGTCAGCAGAAGCAGACCAGGAGGAAGGTGACGACTATGATGCATCACAACAACTATCACAATGCTCACAAGAGGATGATGAGGATTCTGGTAGGACTCTGGCACACATGGCTCAATTCATGCTAGACTGCATTGAACGCGACCCACGCATTGTGCGCATTCTGGACAACACCAATTACTGGGTTTATACCCTTCTGGATCCACGGTACAAACACAATGTTCCAAAACTGCTTGAAGAAAGAGTCAGACAGGTCAAAATGGAAGAATACCAGCAGGCCCTTGTGGAGACTTTAGAGAGGAGATTGACATCCTCCCCCTCCTCTAGCCAGTTGTACGCCGACAGACTGACTTCCGCAAACCCAGGACGACCAGGAGGGCAGCAAACAATGCAAGCCGCAGCTAGGGCCCAAAAGGGAATGGTATCGGCTGTGTCCTTGGAGTGGGAAAATTTTCTGACACCCATGCAGCAGCAGCCCACTGAACAGCAAGCGTGCAGATCCACCTCCAACACCGATCGCCTGGAGAAGATGGTCAAGGACTACATGTCAGATGACGTAGCTGTGTCGAACAATCCATCTGCACCCTTCAACTATTGGGTATCGAAGCTAGACACCTGGCACGAACTGGCAATGTACGCAATAGAGGTATGGCTTGCCCAGCAGCCAGCCTTATGTCGGAACGCTGTTTCAGTGCTGCCGGAGGCATCGTCACAGATCGGCGTATCCGCCTCTCCACAGAAAATGCAGACCGTCTGACTCAAATTAAAATGAATCAATCCTGGATTGGAAACGACTACGCAACACTCCAGGACCCCAACCAAGTAACATGACCAATGAACATCTGGGATGGTTTAGCGTTTCCGGTCCCTGTTTATTGAACCTCTCATCTGTATTACATTTATGACTGCATGGCGGCAAAAAGCATTGCTGCTATATCCGCACGCTTTTTGTCCTCATGCAAGGCCTGGGTTGTTGTGTCTCAAAAAGCATGGCCTTCTCCTCCTGCGCCTGCTCCTGTTCCATCACGTCTGCTGCTGCTGGGTTAGCGTTGCCGCGTGGTCCCTGTTTATTGAACCACTTATCTTTATTACATTTATGACTGCATGGCGGTACAAAGCATGCTATCCGCACGCTTCTTGTCCTCATGCAAGGCCTGGGTTGTTGTGTCTCACAAAGCGTGGCCTTCTCCTCCTGCGCCTCCTCCTGTTCCATCACGTCTGCTGCTGCTGGGTTAGCGTTGCCGCGTGGTCCCTGTTTATTGAACCACTTATCTTTATTACATTTATGACTGCATGGCGGTACAAAGCATGCTAACCGCACGCTTCTTGTCCTCATGCAAGGCCTAGGTTGTTGTGTCTCAAAACGTGGCCTTCTCCTCCTGCGCCTCCTCCTGTTCCATCACGTCTGCTGCTGCTGCTGCTGGGTTAGCGTTGCCGGTCCCTGTTTATGGAACCTCTTATCTTTATTACATTTATGACTGCATGGCGGTACAAAGCATGCTATCCGCACGCTTCTTGTCCTCATGCAAGGCCTGGGTTGTTGTGTCTCACAAAGCGTGGCCTTCTCCTCCTGCGCCTCCTCCTGTTCCATCACGTCTGCTGCTGCTGGGTTAGCGTTGCCGTGTGGTCCCTGTTTATTGAACCACTTATCTTTATTACATTTATGACTGCATGGCGGTACAAAGCATGCTATCCGCACGCTTCTTGTCCTCATGCAAGGCCTGGGTTGTTGTGTCTCAAAGCGTGGCCTTCTTCTCCTGCGCCTCCTCCTGTTCCATCACGTGTGCTGCTGCTGCTGCTGGGTTAGCGTTGCCGATCCCTGTTTATGGAACCTCTTATCTTTATTACATTTATGACTGCATGGCGGTACAAAGCATGCTATCCGCACGCTTCTTGTCCTCATGCAAGGCCTGGGTTGTTGTGTCTCACAAAGCGTGGCCTTCTCCTCCTGTGCCTCCTCCTGTTCCATCACGTCTGCTGCTGCTGGGTTAGCGTTGCCGCGTGGTCCCTGTTTATTGAACCACTTATCTTTATTACATTTATGACTGCATGGCGGTACAAAGCATGCTATCCGCACGCTTCTTGTCCTCATGCAAGGCCTGGGTTGTTGTGTCTCAAAGCGTGGCCTTCTCCTCCTGCGCCTCCTCCTGTTCCATCATGTGTGCTGCTGCTGGTGCTGGGTTAGCGTTACCGGTCCCTTTTCCTGGAACCTCTTCTCTGTATTACATTTATGACTGCATGGCGAAAAAAAGCATGTTACCTGTGCAAAGAAACATGACATTTTCCACATTTAAAAGACAGTTTTTACTTTGAAACTTTACAATCAATTTTCTCAAAAACTATAAGCTCTTTTTCAAATATTTTTTCCCTCTTGTACCCATCCCAAGGTGCACATACCCTGCTAATTTGGGGTATGTAGCATGTAAGGAAGCTTTACAAAGCACGAAAGTTCGGGTCCCCATTGACTTCCATTATGTTAGGAGTTCGGCGCGAACACCCGAACATCGCGGCGATGTTCGGCGAATGTTCGCGAACCCGAACATCTAGGTGTTTGCCCAACACTATCCCTGCGTCATCATCTTTCCCTGTCTGTCTATCCGAAGCTTTTTTGTACTGCGCATGCGCGCAGTACAGAAAGCTGTTGGGATGGGAGGTGAGGCCAGGGAGCAGGGCGGGTGTGTGCAGATGCGCACTCGGGCAGCCAGGTGCACGGCGGGCAGGTCGGTGCACGCGGCAGGGTGCGCGGCGGGCGGTGGGCACGCGCACAGACTGGCGGCAGTAGCGTGGTTAAATCACTACCTAGAGCCCCTTTTTAAATGGGCTTAGGTAGACTAGTAAATACAATAAATATTAATAATTATAAAATGCCACCAGCAAGCAAGAATATACTATCATTTTGACAGCACTTTTTACTTTTTAGAACTCTTTCAATTGCAAAGTGTTGAAAAGTTATTTTAAACAGAAGATGAAAAAGTACCTCCTAGGAGAAAACCTAAGAGAAAAAGTGAACTGTATTGGGCCTATTGTGTGCAAATTGTGTGTTTGTATCAAACTTAAAGAGACACTTAAAGGGGCACAATGGCGAAAAAATTTAAAATGTAAGATATCTTCAAACCGACAAATAAGAAGTACATTTTTTCCAGAGTAAAATGAGCCATAAATTACTTTTCTCCTATGTTGCTGTCACTTATAGTAGATAGTAGAAATCTGACAGAATTGACAGGTTTTGGACTAGTCCATCTCTTCATAGGGGATTCTCAGCAAGGCTTTTATTCTTTATAAAGATATTCCCTAAAAAGGATTTAAACAATGATGCTGGCCAGCTTCCCTGCTCACTACACCATTTTTTGGCAGTTGGACAGAGCAACTGCCATTCACTAAGTGGATTTGAAAATAAATAAATCCCTGAGAATCCCCTTTGAAGAGATGGATTAGTCCAAAACCTGTCACTTCTGTCAGATTTTTACTACCTACTGTAAGTGACAGCAACATAGGAGAAAAGTAATTTATGACTCATTTTATTCTGGAAAAAACAGACTTCTTATTTGTCTGTGTTTGTACATATTTTAAATTAAATTTTTTGCCATAGTGCCCCTTTAAGTCTACAAAAAAAAAATCAGTTTTACTCACCTGGGGCTTCTACCAGCCCCTTGCAGTCACAATCGGATCCTCCTGCCGCCCACCACCAGCTACTTTCACTTTGCCAACAGGCCTGACCATGCATCTCCTTTTATGCGTTCCCATCCACAATAGCGTCCTGCGCCTGCGTAGGGTGCTATTGTGGATGGGAATACATACAAGGAGACATGTGGCCAGGCCTGCGCAGGTGCAGTAAGCCTATCGACCGAAAATGAAAGTAGCTGGTGGCAGGGGACAGGAGGCTTTGATCGTGACTGCGAGGGTACGCGACAGCTGCAGTTTTACTCAACTGGGGCTTCTACCAGCCCCCTGCAGCTGCTCCTTGCCCTCACAGTCACGATAGGATCCTCCTGTCCCCAGCCGCCAGCTACTTTAACTTTGCCAACATGCCTGATCACATGTCTCCTTTTACGTGTTCCTAACCACAATAGCATCCTGCACCTGCGTAAGGCCCAATTGTGGATGGGAATGCGTACAAGGAGAAACGTGGCCAGGCCTGCGCAAGCACAGTTAGCCGGTAGAAGCCCCAGGTGAGTAAACCGATTTTTTTTTTGTAGGCTTAATGATCCCTTCAAGGCCAATTTTAGTAGGAACCAATTACCTTATCAGTTTGTTTTTTGGGATGTGGGAGAAAATAAGAGAGCCTGGAAGAAACTCACACAAACTCAGCATAATACTTTTCATACCTACTCCAATATTTCAATTGCAAAATTGATAATCCAGCAATATACTGTACCGTGATCAGTTGTGTAGCAAAGTAATATCAGTATGATAACACAACCCAGCCTGCAACCCTGTATTAATCTGAGACACAACTATGCGCTTTGAGTCCTATGGGAGAAAAGCACTTTACAAATGTTATTGTATTGTATTGTATTGTATGATAAGTAAAAATATCAAGTCTTAAAACTATGGCTTTACAATCACTTCTAGGATTATATCTCCCATCAGCAACGTGGACCAACAAGCTACACAGTCTTTTATAGCATCAAGTGTATGCCATGTTTAGTCTTTTGTTATATGTTTTTACTGTAACCGCTAAACATTTAATCCTTTGCAGTCTTCCAAAAGAAAAACAAGGGTACTGTATATCATTTCAAAGAGGAAAAATGTCAAGACAATTTATTATGACACACACTAAAAGACACAACTGAAAACATGAAATGGGACAGTGAGAAGCACTTGGTAGGTCAAGTGTTATAACTAACTTGTTCTTATCTTATATATAAAGTTTTACAGCTCTTCAGTTTCAGACACACAATATAAATGCCACTGGCATTTCAAGATAAACATAACAAATTAAGCCAAAAGTTTAGGATTAAAATGACAGAAAGAATGTTAGCAGCTGTGCAGTCGCTGGACAAAGTATACAATGCATGTTCTTACAAGACAACCCATATTACGGTTTTAGAAAATAACACTAGAACATTTATAGGGGGAGTGTATATATTTAATATATGCTTCAGTTCCAGGTTGGAATCCTAGCCATGGTATTTGCATGTTCTCCAGATATTTGCACTGGTTACCATCTGACACTTTGGCTTCTCAAATAACAGAAGTATACTACTAGGTTACATTTTTTTATTTATTTTTCAGAAATTAGCATTTGAATATGAATATGCTAGGGGTATAGCTGTGAGCTCCTCTGAGGGATAGTTAGTAATGGCCTGAACTGTTTAATTACAGCGTTCTATTTACATTTCTGTGATAAACACTAATGCTATATAAATGCATTATAATATGATTGATCATGATATGGCTGTTGGTGCCAGATGAGCTGGTATGAGCATTACTGTAACTGCTGATCTCATGGGATTCCAATCAGAAGAGTAGCAGTTCTGTTAATAGAATGCCTTGTTGATGAAAGAGGTCAGAGGAGATTTGTCATAAAGGTGGAAAGTGAACAGAATGCCATCTCACAATCTACAACACATTGAACCATGTCGAGTTCAGTCAACTTAGCTAAGAAAAGAAATCTGAGGCTGCAGTTGGTACTGGCTCATCAAAACCGAAGAGCTTAACACCTGCTCCAAAACCTGCCTAGTATCAACAGTACACGCTTTTGGTGGCTTCCTTCATATGTGGATAAAAAAGCAAAAAGATAACACGTAGACAATGGGAGCCCAATCTAGTGTAGTATTTAGAGTCTTGGTTTGATATCAATAAATTGCAATCAGTGCGTACCCACTCTTTCCTGGTTGCCCAACTTTCAACAAGTATTGATGCATAAGGGGAAGTACTGTGCCCACTCATTATCGTAAGAGAACAGAGGCGCCAGCAGGATAAAAGGTAATACATTTTTAAAAAATTTGCTGGGAGGCAGTGGTGGACTTACCTCCAGAAAGCAGACTCAAAATACTGTCTGAATTAAACAAATACATTTATTATTGGTACCTCAAAAGATGCAACGCGTTTCGCATGCACAGCCCGCTTCATCAGGCAATAAGATAGGGGACAAACAGTAGCTCGTCAGTAGCACAAATAGCGCTTCTGTCCCACTTGGCCTTTGGTGATGTCAGTGTGGACACTTCTCCAAGAAAAGAGACATTTTCTAATTTAAAAAAATCTATATCTAAAATTTCAACCACCCCAACTGGGGTGGAAACACTGGTACCTAGGTATTGGGGATGCCCAATGATTGTATAAAATGATTAAAAACAGTTTAAAGAAAAGGTAGGTTCTGGCTTACCTTTAATGATGCTGACTGTTCAATAATTTAAGTCTGTTTATTATAAGGACAAACCAACAACATTCTGTGGCCTGGAGCCACTCTTCAGGTAAATATGACTTGCTAAAAGCTATCGGGAGCTCACAGCTGTTAGCAAGGCATATTTACCTGAGTCACCATCACTGAAGGTAAGCCAAATCCTACCTTTTTTTTAAACTGTTTTTAATTATTTTATATAACCATTGGGTTTCTCCTATCCCTAGTTACCAGCTTTAGTGGTTCTGGTGATAGAAGAAAATCATATTTGCAGGAGGGTTATGCAGTTGACATGTCTGCAGAAATTTCATAACGCAGTTACGACAACATGGATTAAATTATTAAAGCAATGTGCCCTGCATTCTGCAGAATTCATGCCAAGAAGAAAAGGCAAATAGAGGCCTTAACTGGTATTAGCATAGTCTTGTCTATTGAGAAATACTTGTACTTTTAAAAAGTCCAAAAATATCCAGCTATACAAGCCTAGTGGAATGCTCATCCCGCTGCGGTTTGTGGATCCTTTCCGGTTGCCTAGTGGAATACTGTAAGCAATATAAATGAGTACACACTACATAAATCTTTATAATAATATTAATACATAATATTTTTTCTTTGCATTGAAATTACAATTGTTTTATGTGTATTGAGTGACACTCAAGCCTGAAGCCCTGTATTCACACTAGATGGAACTTGATCGACGACCCTGTTGAAAAATCCCTCCACCCCTCTCGGCTGCTTGGCCAGCAATCTGTCTGGCAGATTGCTTTGGCAAACTGACGAACAAGAGCATACTTATCCCATCCACTGCGTGATGTCATGCCTGTGCCTCTCTACCTGCCACACAGGAACAGAACATGTCATTAGCCTGCAGGCTAATGAGGTGTCTGTCAGACTTAGCCCAGCCATGTTGCCCGAGGAATTGCATACCAATCCCTTACAGGCAGGGCCGGTTTAAGCAACAATGGGGCCCCAGGGCAAAATTAACCTGAGGGGCCCCCCAACATTTACCCCGGAACAAAAATCGGCATTAGGGGACCTTTTTTGCAGCTGGTATAGTCAGGGTGTGAAGTCCCAATCGGTCAGAGCTCCACATTCTGGCTATCCCAGACTGCATGGGAGACAAGGGGTTAAAAAGTTTCAGGAGGGGGACCCCACCCCACATAATTTAAAAAAAAAAATTCCCACACTCTAAACATAAAAAAAAATTGGGAAAATAGGAAAAAATGCCAGGGATCTTCATACAGCCATATTGCGGCTGTATAGCGATCCCTGGCCAAAGCGCTGCGGCTGCTTATAGACCCCCTGGAAACCCTGTCAGGAAATTTATTGCGCTTTCGTTTGATGCATGTAAAATTACACTACCGTTAGGTTTGCTACTAAAAGTTATATTTACCGCATTTAACACTATACTTTTTTCCTTCTAAACTTTAAAATCGATTTTCTCAAAAACTATAAGGTCTTTTTGAAAAATAGTTTTTTCCTCTTATTCCTAATGATCTCCTCAACATATCCTGCAAATTTAGGGTTTCTAGCATTTAAGGTGGATTTGCTATTAACCATTAAAATCGGCAGGTTTTTAAATGTGTTTTTTTTTCCTTTGAAACTTTAAAATCGATTTTCTCAAAAACTATAAGGCCGATTTGAAAAAAATGTTTTTCCTCTTGTAGCCACTGGGGGCCCCTACAAGCTCTGGGGCCCTGGGGCAGCTGCCTACTTTGCCTTAATGGTAGCGCTGGCCCTGCTTACAGGCAACATGTCTTGTACATGTGTACGAGGCTTAAATCGTAAATGCCCTTTCATGCATCACTATTCTGCTTACTGTGGCCAGCTGTCAGAATCTCTAGTCATGTGATATTGGTAAAATGATTAGCAGGCACAGTTCTTTACTGAACATAGAACAGCTTTTCCCATTGATAAAGAAAAAACGTCAAAAAGAGTCAAAAGCGATTATTGCACACACTGAGAAAACCAAATTCAGGATGTAGAGCCAAAGACTTCTTTTTCGCCCAAGAGAGAAGGAAAACACGAAACAGAAAATCTGCATATCAAAATAACAAAATATATACTCAAATCATTATAATTACCTGTTATATCTGTACATGCATTCAACTTACTAGGCTGATTTATTTATTTTTTACTAAAGTTTGCTTTAAAATACCCACAAACTTCAAATTTCAGTTGCATAAGCGAAGTAGTTAATGCTGAATGAAGCATGTTTTACAGTTACTTGCAGTCTCCACTAGCCATAGATGCACTATTGTTAGAATGTCCATTTAATATAGCTTTCCACAAGATATGCTAGTGCTGGCAGCATCTGCATGTTGTGTGCTTGTCCTTCACATGTCAATAACAAAAACATAACAAATGGCTGCAATATTCATGCTGATGCCTGCAGCTGGTTCAAAGACATCTTCAAATGGTCATATCATACTTGCACATCTGACAACATTTCTGATGTCTTTGGGTAGCCTTGCAGGCAATCAGCAGCATGGCTCTTTAAACTACAAAGCAGAGCTGTAAATCTGTAATATACTGTTCTTTGACTCTTTTGAAGTGACAGGGTGTCTGGCCAACCTCCATAGGCTCATTCAAATGAGTGTTGTGCTACCTCCAGCAGATCCATATCACCTCTCTGCCCATTCCATGAATAGCGTTGTCATGTAGGCACATCAGTGGTGCCACAGTATGGAGCATCAAACTCCTTATTGCTTTGGAAATACAGATTGGTGTGTTACAGTGCATCTGAAGCACCCTTTCACAAAGCGAAAGAGTGGTAACATTTTATTAAAGAGGAACTTCAGCCTAAACAAACATACAGTCAATAAGTTACATTAGATATTAGAAGTGGTATGGGCGCTCCTCGATCCTATATAAATTGTTCAAAAACTGTTTGCATGGATTGCTATACAGAATGGAGCTATCTTCTCCCTTACAAAGTATATTCGATTGTCCGTACAGCGCTCACACCTCACCGTCACAGTGAAAAGATCAAATGTTAACAGTCATTAAAAACGTTCAATAGGTAGCAGTTCCACTGTCTGCAGCGACAACTTCAAAGTTTACTGTAATATGCACTCTCACCAGCGTTTAGTGGTTGATTTATCACAGATCAGCAATGTCCGCTTTTTCAAGTAGATTCCCTTCTTGGCAACTTTCCTATGTTGACACTCGGGGAAAATACAAACAGCCAGACATAGCGTAATCCCGTTTCACAGTAAGATCTCCAATACCCGTCACCCGGTATGCGCACAGTGCTTCAAAATAGCTAAATTATAGGCTCACCAGACGGGATGGCTGATTCTACCATAAACCAGCATACACGCTTAGATACAATCTTATCACTGTGACAAACTCCCGTCTTGCTTCCACTTGTTCCTCAGGGAAGAAAATTGTGATACAACATAGCGTAAACCCGCATAGATCTTAGAATCCTTCTTTCCTATATCTGTGCAAACGTGTGCAGTGCACCCCTGCACCTGCCACTGTGCATATCATGCAGACACCCTGCAACAACCAACTGTGCCTCCACACTGCCCAGTGTTTTATGTTCCTCAAACTCTTCACCACATGCTATAAATGGAAAGAGTGCAGGCTCACCAGACTGTTATGCTGACCTTTCCAGGACCAGCAATCAGCGCTTTGATGTAACGAGTACAGCTCAAATTAGCAGCCTGATAGGTACCTAAAGGGACTAACACACATCTCCCATAGCATAGCTCCGTATTTTTTCCAGGAAAAAAGATTAAAATTACACTCACACTGTTAAAATCATTATGCGCATATAAAACTCAAAGCAGGACGTCCTCACCACTCCATCGGCGTCTCCTCGTCTGCCGCTTTAGGCCACACCCTACAGGTTTCGTCAAATGACTCATCAGTGGCTCATCAGGGGCCCCTGATGAGTCATTTGACAAAACTGGTAGGGCGTGGCTTAAGGCGCCGATGGAGCAGTGAGGACGTCCTGCTTTGAATTGTATATGCGCATAATAATTTTAACATTGTGAGTGTAATTTTAATCTTTTTTACCTGGAATAAATACAGAGTTAGGCTATGGGAGCTGTGTGTTAGTCCCTTTAGGTACCTATCAGGCTGCAAATTTGAGCTGTACTCGTTACATCAAAGCGCTGATTGCTGGTCCTGGAAAGGTCAGCATAACAATCTGGTGAGCCTGCACTCTTTCCATTTATAGCATGTGGTGAAGAGTTTGAGGAACATAAAACACCGGGCAGTGTGGAGGCACAGTTGTTTGTTGTGGGGTGTCTGCACGTTATGCACAGTGGATGGTGCAGGGGTGCACACACTTTTGCACATATATAGGAAAGAAGGAATCTAAGATCTATACGGGTTTACGCTATGTTGTATCACAATTTTCTCTCCTGAGGAACAAGTGGAAGCAAGATGGGAGTTCTAGCACAGTGATAAGATTGCATCTGAGCGTGTATGCTGGTTTATGGTAGAATCAGCCATCCCATCTGGTGAGCCTATAATTTAGCTATTTTGAAGCACTGTGCACATACCGGGTGACGGGTATTGGAGATCTTACTGTGAAACAGGATTACGCTATGTCTGGCTGTTTGTGTTTTCCCCGAGTGTCAACATAGGAAAGTTGCCAAGAAGGGAATTTACTTGAAAAAGCGGACATTGCTGATCTGTGATAAATCAGCCACTAAACGCTGGTGAGAGTGCATATTACAGTAAACTTTGAAGTTGTCGCTGCAGACAGTGGAACTTCTACATATTGAACGTTTTTAATTACTGTTAACATTTGAACTTTTCTCTGTGACTAGGGGTGTGAGCGCTGTACGGACAATCAAATATAATAAGTTACATTAGTTATGTTAATTAAAATAGATAGGTAATACAATCTCTTACCCACCCTGTTTTAAAAGAATAGGCAAATGTTTGTGATTTCATGAGGGCAGCCATCTTTTTGGTTGAAAGGAGGTGACAGGGAGCATGAGACACTGTCCTGGGTGCTGATCACCCCTCCCAGTTGCTAGGCAATGAGAACAACATCATCAGAAATCCCATCATGCTTAGCACAGTATCAAGGGAATAATGCCCGGGCAGTTTTCTATGATGGGGCGGAGCTTAGCTTCTGTGCAGCCAAAAATGAGGCTTAGATAACAAAAATAAAGTTCTGATGCTGTGAAACTGTTAAAGAAACACCAAGCCTTTTCAGTGCTGCTGTGTAGATTTTTAGTCGGGAGGTTCATTTTAAGTACATATTCTTGTTCCACACTAATGATTTGATAAAAAGGAGTAATAGAAGGAGCAATAGCTAAAATGAAAAACAATCAAAGTTTACAAAAGATTTTGAATCACAAAATCTCATATCTGTTTTTCACACTTTTTTCTATAAACAATGCTGTTCAGAGCTTTCTTCTGTCAAGCTTATTTATATCATTATTATTATTATTATTATTATTATTATTATATTTTTACTATTTAATACAGCTTGTGCATATAATGGTTAAATATCTCAAAAGTTCTGAAAACAAAACACACCCTCAGCTAGGTATCTTCCACAACTGACATCTGCATTATGAGTTTCAGTTAGGCTCCGTTCTTGTCACCACACATTAGATATCTGTACATATCAACATCTGAGTATTTCTTTCACCTCATTTGAACTGAAGAAGAGGCTTGTGCTAATTCTGTTTAGAACACAAAACAGTGTCCAGTTGAAAATACCCTATTTTTTTTTTAATAGCTGTCCTGTAGGAAAGGGTTAGAACAGCCGTCCTCAACCTTTTTACCCTGGAGGAATCCTGCAAATAACTTTTGGCTCTCAAGGAACCCCTGCAAGTAATTTTTTGATCTTGAGGAACCCCTGCATTTATTTTGCAGGAGGCAACTGCCACTACCACCTATTACACTGGCACTCATTATACTGTATCCTTATACTAGTGCTTTTTATTAATGTACTCATTCTGACCCCCAATTTAGTGCTTTTTATAGTACCCCGTATTATAATGTACTATATTATACTTCCCCCACGATGGGGGAAAATGCCAAGGAACCCCTGAGCAGTATTCAATTAACCCTGGGCTTCCAGGGAACCCTGGTTGAGAAAGCCTGCATTAGAACCTGAATTTATTACATTTAACCGGACCCATCATATCTCTTTTCCAATTAAATTAATACCTTTTTATTTAGGTACTCCTGCTAATACCAGGTTGGCCCGTTTTTCCCTTCAGAACTGTGATAATTCTTTGTGGCTTAGATTCAACACATCCATGATGCAAATCTCCTGTTCTACTATATCCCAAAGGTACTCTACTGGATTCAGATCTGCTGACTGTGGAAACCACTGGAGACGTGTTCAAGAAATCAATCTGAAGTGATGTGAGCTTTGTGGCATAGTGTATTATCCTGCTGTGCACTTCCAGCTCATTGCATCGCAGGAAGTATGTTATGTTCAACTGACTTTAATGGCCATTGTGATAAGGTATACTAGGTGGAATTGACCAAACGTGATGCAACACAGCAATTGTAAAGGGGGCCTAAGTGTAATTTTGCCTTCTTAAAATGGAAGGTATTTGCGATAATTTAGCGTTAAGTTAGCAACTAAGGTTTCCCATTATGCATCACTTTTTTATGCAAAGAATTCCTTCATGCCCCTGAAAGCAAGGCTGCACATCCAGAAGCACTGACATATAGCGAGCCTGTAGCTAATACATTTTACAGAGCCACATCAATCCAACACACGTACAGCCTGTTTTGGACTTTTAAAGTGATTCTGTAGGCAATCCACATACATGAAACAGACATGATTAAAGTGGCCTGATACTCAGCATTTCTTATTTGCTCTAAAAGATTATTTACAGCCTTACACCTACTATCGCAAAAAAATTGTAGCAGAACAGCATTCAAACAGTTAAACACAGCACTTTGTTCTGCAGTGGAAAGCTCCTTCCACTTGTGATCCACATCTGAAGAGTTGTTAACAATCTTTTGTTTACATTCCTCTGGTGCTACAATTAGTTACAGCCAGCCACAGAACTGAAACGGAACTGTACTTAGCTGACAAGCAGAGACATATGAGACACTAAACAGTCCATTAGGCTCCACCCTACTAGAAGCATCTAGCGCTGACTGACAGAGGACGAGTGTGCAGCCACTCTACCTGCCAACCGGGAGGCAACGGGGGAGAGCCCATAAAACTCTACACCTGCTAACCAAGTCAGCTGAATGTGAGTGTGATTTTATAATAAAAGTTTTAGTGTTTTTATGCAATTAAGCTATTGGCATGTTTTTTTTATGAGGTAATGCTGCCTGCAGGTGAATTGCTCGTCTCAGCAAAGTGTGGGGACAACCAGAGGCAGAGATTTCCTTCAGAGCCCCATGCGTAATAGACCAACTTAACAGTGGTCACTACAACCTGGTGAGTGTTTCCCCTCACAGGGTGCCCACTGCCCAGTGGTAGTTAATGTTGAGTGTTGTTATACACATCTATAAATACTGAAGTGGTTCGCCTGAATCAGTATTATAAGTGCACACATTGAAGAATACTGGATAATGAAGAGCATGTAATATACAGGTCCTTCTCAAAAAATTAGCATATTGTAATAAAGTTCATTATTTTCTGTAATGTACTGATAAACATTAGACTTTCATATATTTTAGATTCATTACACACAACTGAAGTAGTTCAAGCCTTTTATTGTTTTAATTTTGATGATTTTGGCATACAGCTCATGAAAACCCAAAATTCCTATCTCAAAAAATTAGCATATTTCATCCGACCAATAAAAGAAAAGTGTTTTTAAAACAAAAAAAGTCAACCTTCAAATAATTATGTTCAGTTATGCACTCAATACTTGGTCGGGAATCCTTTTGCAGAAATGACTGTTTCAATGTGGCGTGGCATGGAGGCAATCAGCCTGTGGCACTGCTCAGGTGTTATGGAGAAGGACCTGTATGCGGACTTGGTGCGGAACCTACTGGTGTGTTTCAGTGTAGCCTGAATAAGGTGGCATTACTTGAATTTAAATTGCAGCGCTTTGAAAATTATATATAATATAGCTTGTGCACAACAGCAAAGATGATAACTGTATCAGTAATAAAAAGTAGAAAAACACATTTTTATTGAAAGTTATGTCAGTTTTATTCCAGCAGTTTCTTTTTCTAACTCATCATTCGAGATGGCCCGAACCTCCGATTTTCGGTTCGCAAACCGCGAACGTGAACTTCAGCAAAAGTTTGGTTCGCGCAAACTTCTGCAAACTGCATTAGACTTCAATGGGGAGACGAACTTTGAAAACTAAAAACACTTATGCTGGCCACAAAAGTGATGGAAAAGATGTTTCAAGGGGTCTAACATCTGAGTTTTTGCATGGAGGAGTGGGATAGACGCCAAAAGTCCCAAGGAAAAATCTGTATTTGACGCAAAGCAGCGTTTTAAGGGCAGAAATCACATTGAATGCTAAATTGCAGGCCTAAAGTGCTTTAAAACATCTTGTATGTGTATACATCAATCAGGGAGTGTAATTGTAGTAGTGCTTCACACTGACACACCAAACTCACTGTGTAACGCACCGCAAACAGCTGTTTGTGTTGTGACGCCGTGCTGGAGTGGTGCGCACCATGGCGAGAGTGCAGGCGATAGCGGTTTTCAAGCCCATATGGTCGCCAGGCTGAGGTAGCTCAATGACAGAACAACAGCGACTTTCCAGCTGATCAAATTTGGTCTGTCCACAATGAAGCAACCACCTTATCTTGGGTGTGACACCCCCCCCCCCCCCCCCCTGAGGCACTCATATCGCCATCAGCCATGGCTTCATTGTGATAAGCAAGCCCCTTCACCGCAGCAAGGTAATAATCAGGAAGGGGATATGGCACATGTACATGCCTTTTGTTTTGTTGTTGCAGCTGCAGTGCAGCCAGAAAAATTAGGCAGGCCTGTACACGCACCGGAAAAATTAGGCCTTAAAGTGAATGTTTACCGGTTAAAAAAAGAAAAAGTCTGATACTCACCTAAGGAGAGGGAAGGCTCGGTCCTAATGAGCCTTCCCTCTCCTCTCCCGGTGCCCGGTCCCGCGCAGGATCCCCCGTGGCAGTATTCGACCAGTTCAGTCAAATACTGCCACTTCCGCATGCCGAAAGGACCTTTCGGAAGCCTTCGGGAGCACTCGGGCTCCCGATGACGCGGCCGCTCCATACTACGCATGCGCGAGCGCCCTCTATGACGCGCTCGCGCATACGTAGTATGGAGCGGCCCGTCTTCGGAAGCCCGAGTGCTCCCGAAGACCTCCGAAGTTCCTGCGGCGGCGGACGCGAACGGGGGAGCCAGCGCAGCACCGAGGGCACCGGGAGAGGAGAGGGTAGGCTCATTAGGACCGAGCCTTCCCTCTCCTTAGGTGAGTATCAGACTTTTTCTTTTTTTAACCGGTACCCATTGGCTTTAAAAATTCAGGAATTCACCTGGAGTCCTGGACCCTGTTGGTGGTGGCGGAGAAGGTGAGGTACTGAACACTTTTGTGACTTAGGCGACTTCTCTTCTCAGTGACAATGCCTCCAGCTGCGCTGAAGGTCCTTTCTGACAGGACGCTTGAGACAGGGCAAGACAGAAGTTGGATGATTGTGACAGCTCTGGCCACATGTCAAGCCTGCGCACCCAGTAGTCCAAGGGTTCATTGCTGCTCACAGTGTCTACATCCACACTTAAGGCCAGGTAGTCGGCTACCTGTCGGTCCAGGCGTTCGTGGAGGGTGAATCCAGAAGGGCTAAGGTGACACGTTTGACTAAAGAATATCCGCATGTCCGACATCACCATGAGATTGCTGGAGCGTCCTGTCTTTGCCTGCGTGGACATGGGAGAAGGATTACTGGCAGTGGTACCTTCATTGCATTGTGCTGTGACATCACCCTTAAACGCATTGTAAAGCATAGTTGCCAGCTTGTTCTGCAAGTGCTGCATCCTTTCTGCCTTCTGGTGATCTGGAAACATGTCTGCCACTTTGCGCCTATACCGAGGGTCTAGTAGTGTGGCCACCCAGTAATTGTCATTCCCCTTGAGTTTTTTTTTATACGGGGGTCCCTCAACAGGCTGGGCAGCATGTAAGAGGCCATCTGCACAAAGTTGGATCCAGACGTACTATCCATCTCCTCTTGCTCTTCCTCAGTGACGTCAGGTAAGTCCTCCTCCTCCCCCCAGCCACTAACAATGCCACGGGAACGTTGAGCAGCACAAGCCCCCTGCGACACCTGGTGCGGTTGTTCTTCTGCCGCCGCCTCCTCCTCCAAATAAACACCTTCCTCATCATCCGAGTCTGACTCCTCTTCCCCACACGACTCTTCCTCCTCCTCCCCCTCTGTGCTGCCACAGGTGTTGAGGAAACATCTGGTTCTGATGAGAATTGATCCCACAACGCTTCCTCCCGTAACTGTTCCTGTTCATGCTCCTCCACAGCTTGATCAACCACTCTACGCACGGCACGCTCCAGGGAGTGAGCGTACGGGATCAAGTCGCTGATGGTGCCTTCACTGTGACTCACCAGGTTGGTCACCTTCTCAAACGGCCTCATGAGCCTGCATGCATTTTGCATGAGTGTCCAGTTGTTGGGCCAGAACATCCCCATCTCCCCAGACCGTGTCCTTCTACTGTAGTTGTAGAGGTACTGGGTGATGGCTTTCTCCTGTTCTAGCAGGTGGGAGAACATAAGGAGGGTCGAATTCCAGCGAGTCAGGCTATCGCAAATCAGGCATCTCACTGGCAACTTGTTTCCCTGCTGAATATCGGCAAAGTGTGCCATGGCCATGTAAGACCGCCTGAAATACCCACACAACTTGCTGGCCTGTTTCAGGACGTCCTCTAAGCCTGGGTACTTTAACACAAATCTTTAAATGACTAGATTCAGCACATGTGCCATGCATGGTACATGGGTCAGCTTTCCCAAGTTCAAAGCCGAAATGAGATTGCTGCCGTTGTCACACACCACGTTGCCGATCTCCAGCTGGTGCGGGTTCAGCCACTGATCCACCTGTTTGTTAAGAGCAGCCAGGAGAGCTGCTCCAGTGTGACTCTCCGCTTTGAGACAAGACATGTCTAAGATGGTGTGACACCGTCGTACCTGGCATGCAGCATAGGCCCTGGGGAGCTGTGATTGTGTAGCTGGAGAGGAGATCGCAGCACCAGTAGAGTTGAACTGCCACTCAGCCAAGGAGGAGGAGGATGATGACAGTGGAGAGGATGTAGCAGGAGGAGAGGAGGTGGCAGGAGGCCTTCCTGCAAGCTGTAGAGGTGTCACAAGTTGGTCCGCTGAACAGCCACAGACTCTCAGCTTACAATCGGTCACCAGGTTGACCCAATGGGCTGTGTAAGTAATGTACCTGCCCTGACCGTGCTTGGCAGACAAGGCATCCGTGGTCAGGTGGACCCTTGACCCAATGCTGTGTGCCAGAGATGACACCACTTGCCTCTCAACTTCACGGTACAGTTTGGGTATCGCCTTTTTAGAGAAATAATTGCAGCCTGGTATCTTCCACTGTGTTGTCCCAATGGCCACAAATTTACGGAAGGTCTCAGAGTCCACCAGCTGGTATGGTAACAGCTGGCGAGCTAACAGTTCCGCTAAGCCAGCTGTCAGACGCCGGGCAAGGGGGTGACTGGCAGAAATTGGCTTCTTCCGCTCAAAGATTTCCTTCACAGACACCTGGCTGCTGTGGGCAGAGGAGCAGGAACCGCTCAAGGTCAGAGGCGGAGTGGAGGAGGGTGGCTGTGAAGGTGCATGGGAGAAAGCAGCTGAAGATCCTGCACCTGAAGGAGGAAGAGAAGAAGGAGGGTGGCATTTCTTTTGTGTGCTGCTTTTGCTCAGGTGCTCTTACCATTGCAGTTTGTGCCTTTTCTCCATGTGCCTTCATAAGGCACTTACAGTGGGTTGAAAAAGTATTCGGCCCCCTTGAAGTTTTCCACATTTTGTCACATTACTGCCACAAACATGAATCAATTTTATTGGAATTCCATGTGAAAGACCAATACAAAGTGGTGTACATGTGAGAAGTGGATCGAAAATCATACATCATTCCAAACATTTTTTACAAATAAATAACTGCAAAGTGGGGTGTGCGTAATTATTCGGCCCCCTGAGTCAATACTTTGTAGAACCACCTTTTGCTGCAATTACAGCTGCCAGTCTTTTAGGGTATGTCTCTACCAGCTTTGCACATCTAGAGACTGAAATCCTTGCCTATTCTTCTTTGCAAAACAGCTCCAGCTCAGTCAGATTAGATGGACAGCATTTGTAAACAGCAGTTTTCAGATCTTGCCACAGATTCTCGATTGGATTTAGATCTGGACTTTGACTGGGCCATTCTAACACATAGATATGTTTTGTTTTAAACCATTCCATTGTTGCCCTGGCTTTATGTTTAGGGTCATTGTCCTGCTGGAAGGCAAACCTCTGCCCCAGTCTCAAGTCTTTTTCAGTCTCCAAGAGGTTTTCTTCCAAGTTTGCCCTGTATTTGGCTCCATCCATCTTCCCATCAACTCTGACCAGCTTCCCTGTCCCCGCTGAAGAGATGCACCCCCTGAGCATGATGCTGCCACCACCATATTTGACAGTGGGGATGGTGTGCTCAGAGTGATGTGCAGTGTTAGTTTTCTGCCACACATAGCGTTTTGCATGTTGGCCAAAAAGTTCCATTTTGGTCTCATCTGACCAGAGCACCTTCTTCCACATGGTTGCTGTGTCCCCCACATGGCTTGTGGCAAACTGCAAATGGGACTTCTTAGGGCTCTTTCACATTAGGGCAGACTTTCTGCGTTAACGCAAACGGAAGCCGTTTGCGTTAACCAAGGTAAGATGAAAGTCCATAGACTTTCATTTTACCTTTCACACTCGACGCTGCGTTTCGATGCGTTGCGGTTCCGACGCACCCGGGCGCAGTTTTTCCTCCAACGCACCCGCGAGCCGGCGGTTTCCGTCGGGTTTAATTACCAGCTACCGCCGCTGATTGCGTCGCACCGCAGATACCCGACGGCACGCCACAGGCAGACAACGCGTGCAGGAGAACGGCTCCTGTTCGCGTTGTCAGATGTGAAAGAGCCCTTATGCTTTCTGTTAACAATGCCTTTCTTCTTGCCACTCTTCCATAAAGGCCAACTTTGTACAGTGCATGACTAATAGTTGTCCTATGGACAGAGTCTCCCACCTGAGCTGTAGATCTCTGCAGCTCGTCCAGAGTCACCATGGGCCTCTTGACTGCATTTCTGATCAGCGCTCTCCTTGTTTGGCCTGTGAGTTTAGGTGGATGGCCTTGTCTTGGTAGGTTTACATTTGTGCCATACTCCTTCCATTTCTGAATGATCGCTTGAACAGTGCTCCATGGGATGTTCAAGGCTTTGGAAATCTTTTTGTAGCCTAAGCCTGCTTTAAAATTCTCAATAACTTGATCCCTGACCTGTCTTGTGTGTTCTTTGGACTTCACGATGTTGTTGCTCCCAATATTCTCTTAGACAACCTCTGAGGCCCTCACAGAGCAGCTGTATTTGTACTGACATTAGATTACACACAGGTGCAATCTATTTAGTCATTAGCACTCATCAGGTAATATCTATAGGCAACTGACTGCACTCAGATCAAATGGGGCCGAATAATTATGCACACACCACTTTGCAGTTATTGATTTGTAAAAAATGTTTGGAATCATGTATGATTTATGTTCCACTTCTCCCGTGTACACCACTTTGTGCTGGTCTTTCATGTGGAATTCCAATAAAATTGATTCATGTTTGTGGCAGTAATATGACAAAATGTGGAAAACTTCAAGGGGACCGAATACTTTTGCACACTCTAGTAGAAAAATAACACTTGGCACACAGCTGGTTACGTGGGGGGTGCCGTCCGCACATCCCTTGGTCACCTCTCCCTCGCTCACCCCGGCACCCTCATTGATCCAGGTTTGACCATTCTGCTTTTCCAAGTGTCATTTATGCTGGCTGTTGGCTATGAGATGATGAGAAAATAAACATGCTGAAGGAAGGTGCACAGCGTTTCTCGTGTGTACTTTAAACCGAATACTTTTGCAACCCACTGTATCCCTACGTGGGTGTTGGCCTTTCCATGGCTCAATTTTTGGAGGCTGAGACAACATATGGCATTGCTCTGATCTGAGCAGACACATTAAAACATTTCCAAACCGCTGAGCCCCCCTGGGGTGATGGCAACATCAGTAGCTGACGTTGAAGGGCATGTTGGCTGGCTGTCCATAGGTGGCTGGGGATTCTGCAGCTCAGTGTAGCCTGCTTGCTAACGCCAACATAATCAGTCCTCGCCTCCTCCCTCCTTCAAACTCATGCAGTTATTGCTTACAGAAGTTCAGTAACACCGGTAGTATTCTAATGTGCTCACAGTGCACTGCAATTTTACACAACTGACATATATTGCTTGTTATACTACCAATGCACATGTTACCTAGGTAAACTTGTAGGAGGAAAACAGAAAGGGACCCCGAGAACCCAATATAGTGTAGTATGTATTATAACCAGGCTATGGAGAAAGACAAAGAGTGTGCTGTTATACTCACAAGTGTGGGTTACCTCAAAGGCAACCACTATATTGGTGGGTGGGGAGCATTAGGACCTGACCCCACTCAGGTTAAGAAGTTGCTATCTGTAGATAGGAGACAAGGGGTAACACCCCTCCACCAAGGGTGGACTCAAATGTAGCAAGGATGGAACAGAGGTGCCAATAACAGGATAAAAAAAACGTTTAAAAGAGGAGGTAGTGGTGGACTTACCTCCCTAGTAAGTAGACACTGAATTAGTTGATTTAATAATCAACAATAATATTTATTTATACACTCCACAATGCAACGATCAAACTCGCTTCATCAGGCAATAACGGGAGCGATAACTAGTATTGATCAGTGTAGCTCTAGCTTTAATTGTTGACTATTAAATCAACCAATTCTGTGTCTACTTACTAGGGAGGTAGGTCCACCACTACCTACTCTTTGTTACTCTCGTTTTCTCCTGCTATTGGTGCCTTTGTTCCATCCTTGCTACATGTTACCTAGGTAATGGGAGTTTAGCAATATGCGCAATGTGCGCTATGTTAGTTGTGTAATGCCAATAAAACTGCCATGCATTATGAGTGCAGGATCATTTTTAGTAAATATGGCCATAGGTCTGAATTCATGCAAGTGAAGATGGCAAGAGATAGCAATAGGGAGCAAGGGAGGAGCCCAACAGGAGGCATTCTAGACGGAGCTGCAGAGTTTAGTGAAAATGATGTAATAAACAAAATTGCTTTTCTCTTTACAATATTTATTTATAGATTATTTACTCATTGTTTGGCTATTTTAATATCTTACCTCTCCCTAACTTACATTCTGAAATTCATCACAGGTGATGACATCTTTAGTCCTGTCAGATGATCTTTATGGAATGTTTGGGTAGAGCTCCAAATCCAGTGCAAAATATACCTGGTCCTTTAGAACGCTTTGGGGATGGGGAGGGATTTTTCATAGCTAATCAGCCTAGGCTAAACATGACTGGGGCCAGGTCTTCATTCAAAATACAGCAATATACTGTGTAGATATTGAAAGTGTTTCTGATGCTTAAACTAGTAAAATTACTGTAAAAGTGGGTATACAGTGTCTGTTTAATACATACAGTATAAAATAATAAGGGAAGAGAAAACATGCATATACAGATGTACAGTGTATGTGTGTGTGTGTGTGTGTGTGTGTGTGTGTGTGTGTGTGTGTGTGTGTGTGTGTGTGTGTGTGTGTGTGTGTGTGTGTGTGTGTGTGTGTGTGTGTGTGTGTGTGTGTGTGTGTGTGTGTGTGTGTGTGTGTGTATGCAATCAGCGACCAGCGCCATCCCACCCATGACGCCATGGGTATAGGAGCAGCAAAAGGGTCATGGCATGGCCAGAGGCTAAAGGGGAATGGCATTGTCAGGCTTGTCTGGTCACTTGCTATGAGTCAGGCTGTATTGTCCATATGACTGACACATAACCCAGCCCTAACGCCCTAACGCCCGCGAAAGCTCCTGCATTGTACAAACTACAATATCCTGCAGGCAGATGTAGTATACAAACTGGCAGACAGCAATCACTAAACACATCAAAAGCAATGTAACACAATATACTGAATAGTCACCTGAGGCCTATAGGCTGAGGCAATCCAGACGAAGACAAGGTGGCAGGAAATGGCTGAAGCATAATCACTATACAGATGCGTGGTCAATCGAGCCAGGGTAAGTCCAGGCAGCTCTTTGGATTAGTAGAAGAAAAAACGTGCACCTTCCGTCCTTTGATGTGCGTGTTTATGTTCAGCAGTGACATTCCATCACATCGGATCTCTTACATAAGTCTTCTAATCACATGACCCATGCAAAACGGTGGTAGTGGAGGAGGTGGGTGGCGGGTGAGGATGGCGGAGAGCGACGGCCGTTTCGTGTCACAAAGACACTTGGTGACGCTGCTTAGAGCTTTGTACATTAAAATTCAGAGTTTAAAGTGGCTCTTTTGGTTAATTGGCAGCCAGCAAAGAGATTGACAAAAAGTAGTAGCAGCTCAGGCGCAATGAGCAAATGGCCAAGTTCAGGATAGACTCAAGAGGAATACAAGTTAGTTGGTAGGCCACAGAGCAGGGTATTACAGTGGTCAATGAGAGATAATATTATACACATTAAAGTCCTGAGTTACCCTCACAGACAAAGGATGTGAAGATATATGATTTATTAAGAGACCGTGAAAGACTGTGGTCAACAACATTATGAATATTACCGATATTTTTGCACCGGTATTACCCGACACCTACATTTTCTGACCCTTTTGATAGGTCAGTAGATTCAGAAGAATATATGGAGCCAGCACCCACAATACAGACTTCACAATTTGATGTGCCTAACTCATTACACCCTTGTACCAAGCATAATTCAAACAGTCAATATCTCAATCAAGTTGGCACCATCTAGCAATTAAAAAGTAGCTTGTTTATTTAAGACACATTACAAATGATAAAGGCATTACCGTATCGTTTTTTTTCTTTTTATGTTTATTCAATAAAGGAGCTACTTTTTAATCACTAGATGGTGCTGACTTGATTGAGATATATTGACTGTTTAAATTGAGATATTCCTTGATAGGTCAGTAACATACTTAAATAGCCTACAGTATATATGTGTCTACATAAAGATATTTTTTTTAGGATGCATTTGAAGAAAAGATGTCCAGAAGAAGGTGGAGGCACATGAGAAATCCTGTATGTGGTCATAGGGCTGGTGCACACCAAAACCCGCTAGCAGATCCGCAAAACGCTAGCAGATTTTTAAACGCTTTTTTTTATTTTTATGAAGCGTTTTGCGGATTGCTGCTGCGGTTTTCAGTATAGTAGATTTCATATATTGTTACAGTAAAGCTGTTACTGAACAGCTTCTGTAACAAAAACGCCTGCAAAACCGCTCTGAACAGGCGTTTTTCAGAGCGGTTTGCGTTTTTCCTATACTTAACATTGAGGCAGAAACGCATCCGAAATCCAAAAAATGCCTCACCCAGGCATTTTTCGTTTCTGCAAAACGCCTGCCGCTCTAGTGTGCACCACCCCATTGAGATACATTGACCAAGCAGATCCGCAGCAGCAAGCGGATCTGAAAACGCCCAAAAAGCCGCTCGGTGTGCACCAGCCCATAGAGAGTCTCTCTATGTGATTAGGTGATTAGGGTGGCATGAGGAAGAAAATCATTAGCAAAGCATAGGTTGTTTTGAGGATAGTATGCAAAAATGAATGTACTGGTGTGTAGTGAGTGTAGAGTAGCCAGATTGGAAAGCAGAAATAAAAGAAACCAGCAGTTACCTAGTACAGCGATAGATGAGGAGATGAATGTAATTCCTATTTTGGTTTGAGGGAAACATATAACACTGCTTAGTCCTTTCTGTGTTTTCTTTGTTGGCATATTACTTTGTGAACCTCACTTTCTAAACAAAGTCAGTGAGGCATGAGACTTTGACATAATCAAAGCAATATCTGTAGCAATGTATCTGGAAGAACATTATCTGTATGCAACTATTGTGCTTGCCTGTATGTGTCAAAGAGGTTTCTTACTTTGTTTCACATCTATCCCCTAGATGCACCTTTATTTATGTAGAAAATCAACACAATCCATTACAAAGCTCATTCTCCAAATTCCTTCTGCTGTAATATATGGGCCCACAAAGTGATGCTTATGTTACATTACTCTAACAACTGTCGCTTCAATCAGCTTTAAAGTGTGTGAAGTACTATTCCTTCTTGTAGTTCAAAAGTTGCACAAATTATCTGCCTCCTTTTCATCAGAATAATCTTTCATAATCAGGCATAAGTGTGGAGTAAATGCAACCACATGGCATTGTTCTTTTAACATCAGATATGTCTTACCTGTCTGAGGAGAGTATTTAAAATATAGTACAAATAAAAAAAGCACTTCAAAAATGTAAACACTGACGCCTAGCAGCTAGCACAAGCCACGATGCACACCAAACATCCTCAGCAAGATACCTGGTTTGCTTTTGAGTCATTCTGACTGAGATTTGTATCCTAATCTTCATGTATTGGCATAAATGACAATTTTTGGCTCATCTACATTTTTGGAGAAAACAAAAACTTATCGGCCCGAATTCACTAAACTCTATTTTAATGACCAACCATGTGCAAACAGCACCACAGCAATTGTACCAGTGTCTACGCCAGCAATGCAATGGGTGTTGAGTGCCCAGAACAACTTGTATTAAATACATGTAACCCTCCCATGGGAGTGGCTTAGAAGTGAGGCATTATGGCCCATACTCACGAGGGACTTTTGTCGCCTCAACACGCGGCGCGCGCGTGTTGCGGCGACAGGTCGCCCGTGAGTATGGGCCGTCGCACGCGCGCGCGCCCCCGAACTGTCGCCCGTCGCTATGTCGCCATGCGATTGAAACTTTCAATCGCATGGCGACAGTCGCCGCTGCCCCCCCGCCGCAACTGTCGCTAGTCCGCGTGAGTACGCGGACTAGCGACAGCAACCTCCATTGAGGTTCACAGACCTTCCGGTGAGCTTCCGGCGGGGGGAGGAGGAACGTCAGCGACAGCTTCCGCCTTGCCGCTGGTCCCTCTTCCGCATGTGTACGCGGAGGGACCTGGCGAGAAGCTGTCGCCGGCCTGTCGCCCACACGCTCACGTGTGCTGGCGACAGGCGAGTTTTGCAGCCCGTGAGTACGGGCCTTTAGGTTCAGTTCCCCTATAGCTCCAGTGACCACCTTATCTGCTTCCCAAGTTGACAAATACAGGGTAATGCAAATAAAGGGTATATTTATTATCCACAGTATGACTCTAGGCAGATAGTGCAAAGAGTTTGGAATCAGGGGGATACCATTTATTGACTATATTTATAGACAGATAATATAAATAAATAGCTCTACACACAATCATCCTTGTAATATGGCAGTACTGCAACATTTCCAACAATGAGACTTAGAATCTTTGGGCGATACCTCAGTTTTGTTCATTTAAACACTATATCACGAGGTTTGAAAAACACAAAACAATTGAGTGGAAAAAATAGATATAGGGCTTGATTCACAAAATGGTGCTAACTGTTAGCACGGGTGTGCTAAACAGTTAGCACGCGAAGTGCCGCTCGCCGATCGCGCACAAATGTCCGTGATCGCAGGGCTTTGCGCGCGCAAAAGTCAGTGAGCGGCACTTCGCATGCTAACTGTTTAGCACGCCCATGCTAACAGTTAGCACTGTTTTGTGAATCAAGCCCATAGTGACAGGAACATAGGAAAAAGGTAATTTATAGGGCATTTTACTCTGGGACAAATATACTGAATATACAAATGTAACACTACCATCATATATAGAAGACACACTGAACTTTTACTGGTTTCAGCATTAGAAACTCTTCCTATATCTTTATACAGTGGTGTGAAAAACTATTTGCCCCCTTCCTGATTTCTTATTCTTTTGCATGTTTGTCACACTTAAATGTTTCTGCTCATCAAAAACCGTTAACCATTAGTTAAAGATAACATAATTGAACACAAAATGCAGTTTTAAATTATGTTTTTTATTATTTAGTGAGAAAAAAACCTCAAAACCTACATGGCACTGTGGGAAAAAGAAATTGCCCCCTGAACCTAATAACTGGTTGGGCCACCCTTAGCAGCAATAACTGCAATCAAGCATTTGCGATAACTTGCAACAAGTCTTTTACAGCACTCTGGAGGAAATTTGGCCCACTCATCTTTGCAGAATTGTTGTAATTCAGCTTTATTTAAGGGTTTTCTAGCATGAACCACCTTTTTAAGGTCATGCCACAACATCTCAATAGGATTCAGGTCAGGGCTTTGACTAGGCCACTCCAAAGTCTTCATTTTGTTTTTCTTCAGCCATTCATAGGTGGATTTGCTGGTGTCTTTTGGGTCATTGTCCTGCTGCAGCACCCAAGATCGCTTCAGCTTGAGTTGACGAACAGATGGCCGGACGTTCTCCTTCAGGATTTTTTGGTAGACAGTAGAATTCATGGTTCCATCTATCACAGCAAGCCTTCCAGGTCCTGAAGCAGCAAAACAACCCCAGACCATCACACTACCACCACCATATTTTACTGTTGGTATGATATTCTTTTGCTGAAATGCTGTGTTACTAGAGATGAACGTAATGGAGTAATTACGATTTCGCGAAATTTCGCGTAATTAGTGTAATTACGTTTATGGCCGTAAGTACATAATCGTAATGAAGAAGGATTTCGCGAAATTTCGCGTAAGCGTAATTTTTGCGTAACTTTCACATTGCAACGGCTATTACGAAATTAATGCGTATGGTCATGCTCCCGAAGCGGAAAAGTTGACGCATGTATCAATGTTAGGTAGCCGCCGACTTTAAGGGTTAATAGCAAAGCCCCCTTAAATGCTAATAGCCTCAAATTTGGAGAATATATTAAGGAGATCAGGAGGAATAAGAGGAAATTTTTTTCAAAAAGACCTTATAGTTTTTGAGAAAATCGATGTTAAAGTTTCAAAGGAAAAATGTAAACATTTAAAAACCCGCCGACTTTAACGGTTAATAGCAAAGCCTGCTTAAAGTTTAGGAACACCAAATTCCCGGGGTATATTAAGGGGAACAGTGGGAATAAGAGGAAAAAAGACCTTATAGTTTTTGAGAAAATCGATTTTTAAGTTTCAAGGGCGAAAATGTCTTTTAAATGCAGAAAATGTCAGTTTTTTTTGCACAGGTAACAATAGTGTATTATTTTCATAGATTCCCCCAAGTGGGAAGAGTTTTACTTACTTCGTTCTGAGTGTGGGAAATATTAAAAAGAACGACGTGGGGTCCCCCCTCCCAGACCTCTTTAACCCCTTGTCCCCCATGCAGGCTGGGATAGCCAGAATGCGGAGCACCGGCCGCGTGTGGCTCCGCACCCTGACTATACCAGCCCGCATGGTCCATGGATTGGGGGGTCTCGGAAGGGGAGGGGCAGCCAAGCTTTCCCCTCCCCCTCCGAGCCCTTGTCCAATCCAAGGACAAGGGGCTCTTCTCCACCTCCGATGGGCGATGGAGGTGGAGGCCGCGATTTCCTGGGGGGGAGGTTCATGGTGGAATCTGGGAGTCCCCTTTAAAAAGGGGTCCCCCAGATGCCCACCCCCCCTCCCAGGAGAAATGAGTATAGAGGTACTTGTACCCCTTACCCATTTCCTTTAAGAGTTAAAAGTAAATAAACACACAAACACTTAGAAAAAGTATTTTAATTGAACAAAAAACATAACCACGAAAAAAGTCCTTTAATATTCTTAATTAACCATTAATACTTACCTGTCCCTTTAAATAAATGATCCCTCGAAATAGCCTCGGAAATGTTCTATCAGTTACAATGTAACAAAGTTATTACAATGTAACAACTTTGTTACATTGTAACTACGCCGCACCCGACGTCACTCGCCGCCGCCGCATACGCGTCTGCGCTGCACACATTCCCGACAGAGCTCTGAGCTATATAGCTCAGAGCTCTGAGAAGCATCTTTGTATTTTGGCTCCAAGGAGCCCCATTGGTCCTTAGCAGATCAATGGGGTTCCTTCAAATCAAAAAGAACCCCATTGGTCTGCTAAGGACCAATGGGGCTCCTTGGAGCCCAAATACAAAGATGCTTCTCAGAGCTCTGAGCTATATAGCTCAGAGCTCTGTCGGGAATGTGTGCAGCGCAGACACGTATGCGGCGGCGGCGAGTGACGTCGGGTGCGGCGTAGTTACAATGTAACAAAGTTGTTACATTGTAATAACTTTGTTACATTGTAACTGATAGAACATTTCCGAGGCTATTTCGAGGGATCATTTATTTAAAGGGACAGGTAAGTATTAATGGTTAATTAAGAATATTAAAGGACTTTTTTCGTGGTTATGTTTTTTGTTCAATTAAAATACTTTTTCTAAGTGTTTGTGTGTTTATTTACTTTTAACTCTTAAAGGAAATGGGTAAGGGGTACAAGTACCTCTATACTCATTTCTCCTGGGAGGGGGGGTGGGCATCTGGGGGACCCCTTTTTAAAGGGGACTCCCAGATTCCACCATGAACCTCCCCCCCAGGAAATCGCGGCCTCCACCTCCACCGCCCATCGGAGGTGGAGAAGAGCCCCTTGTCCTTGGATTGGACAAGGGCTCGGAGGGGGAGGGGAAAGCTTGGCTGCCCCTCCCCTTCCGAGACCCCCCAATCCATGGACCATGCGGGCTGGTATGGTCAGGGTGCGGAGCCCCACGCGGCCGGTGCTCCGCATTCTGGCTATCCCAGCCTGCATGGGGGACAAGGGGTTAAAGAGGTCTGGGAGGGGGGACCCCACGTCGTTTTTTTTTAATATTTCCCACACTCAGAGCGAAGTAAGTAAAACTCTTCCCACTTGGGGGAATCTATGAAAATAATACACTATTGTTACCTGTGCAAAAAAACCTGACATTTTCTGCATTTAAAAGACATTTTCGCCCTTGAAACTTAAAAATCGATTTTCTCAAAAACTATAAGGTCTTTTTGAAAAAAAAAATTTTCCTCTTATTCCCACTGATCCCCTTAATATACCCTGGGAATTTGGTGTTCCTAAACTTTAAGCAGGCTTTGCTATTAACCGTTAAAGTCGGCGGGTTTTTAAATGTTTACATTTTTCCTTTGAAACTTTAACATCGATTTTCTCAAAAACTATAAGGTCTTTTTGAAAAAAAAAATTTTCTCTTATTCCTCCTGATCTCCTTAATATATTCTCCAAATTTGAGGCTCTTAGCATTTAAGGGGGCTTTGCTATTAACCCTTAAAGTCGGCGGCTTTTTTATATTATACGGAGCGTTACGGTTTAACGCGAAATTACGGTAGCGTTTAATGCAAAATTACGGCATGAACGAAACGCGAAATTACGCGTTGAAAATTACGCTTACGGTATTTTCAATTACGATTTTAATGGCAATTACGCTACTGTAATTTCGCATCGTAATCGCAAATTTCGCATGCGTAATTTTAGTAATGCGAAATTACGAAAATTTCAGCTCAACTCTATGTGTTACTTCTACGACAAATTTAACAGGACACGCACCTTCCAAAAAGTTCAACTTTTGTCTCGGCGATCCACAAGGTATTTTCCCACAAGTCTTGGCAATCATTGAGATGGTTTTTTTAGCAAAATTGAGACGAACCTTAATGTTCTTTTTGCTTAAAAGTGGTTTGCGCCTTGGATATCTGCCATGCAGGCCGTTTTTGCCCAGTCTCTTTCTTATGGTGGAGTTGTGAACACTGACCTTAATTGAGGCAAGTGAGGCCTGCAGCTCTTTAGATGTTGTCCTGGGGTCTTTTGTGGCCTCTCGGATGAGTTTTCTCTGTGCTCTTGGGGTAATTTTGGTCGGCCAGCCACTCCTGGGAAGGTTCATCACTGTTCCATGTTTTTGCCATTTGTGGATAATGGCTCTCACTGTGGTTCGCTGGAGTCCCAAAGCTTTAGAAATGGCTTTATAACCTTTACCAGACTGATAGATCTCAATTACAGTACTTTTGTTCTCATTTGTTCCTGAATTTCTTTGGATCTTGGCATGATGTCTAGCCTTTGAGGTGCTTTTGGTCTACTTCTCTGTGTCAGATAGCTCCTATTTAAGTGATTTCTTGATTGAAACAGGTGTGGCAGTAATCAGGCCTGGGGGTGACTACAGAAATTGAACTCAGGTGTGATAAACCACAGTTAAGTTATTTTTTAACAAGGGGGGCAATCACTTTTTCACACAGGGCCATGTAGGTTTTGAGGTTTTTTTCCTCACTAAATAATAAAAACCATCATTTAAAACTGCATTTTGTGTTCAATTATGTTATCTTTGACTAATAGTTAACGGTTTTTGATGAGCAGAAAAATTTAAGTGTGACAAACATGCAAAAGAATAAGAAATCAGGAAGGGGGCAAATAGTTTTTCACACCACTGTATTGCTGTATACAGGTAGTCATTGGCTAACACATGAGATAGGGACTGTAGGCGCATTCTTAACCTGAATCTGTTATTAAAGAAACTCTGAAGCAAGTCTAACTCCACTTTTTTAATGTTAAACACTATAAACCCTGCTAAACCGCCGCATCCCTTCGGCAAAATGAGAGGTTTATACCCCCAAATCCACTCTGCAAAATCCACAACTTTCTTGGTCGCGGATTTTGCTGCCCATGGAAGCAGAGCTTTCAGCTGCAGCTCTGCCTCATGTGCGTCAATCTGCCCGTGGATCTCCGCCTCTCCCCACCCCTCTCAATGAAGGAAGATTGAGAGGGGCAGGGAGAGGCGGTGATCAGCGGGGATTGACGCGCCAAGAGGCAGAGCTACAGCCATAATCTCTGCCTCTGAGAAGGTGCTCCCCGGACTCAGCAGAGGGGATATGGGGGGTATAGACCCCTTGTTGTGCCGCATGGATGCGGCGGTTTAGCAGGGCTTATAGTGCTTTACATTAATAAAAGTTAAAAAAGTGGATTGAGACTCACTTCAGAGTCTCTTTAAGTCAGAGCACTGTGCCATCCTTGTCCCTTGTACCTTATCTGTGCCCTCCTGTGCCTCCAGTGTCCTCCTCTATAACACCTCTATCCCCTTGTTCCCTCAGTGTTGCCCCCAGTGCCACCTCTGCCTCCATTGTTTCCCTCTTTATCACCTCTGCCCCCCTTTGTGCCTCTTTCTGTTCTAATGATGATTGTAATGTGCTTATTTCACAGAACATTTCACAATTACAATTATATGTAATTACGATATTGAAATTGAATTGATTTCACATAAACCACACATACTTCCAGAGGGTCCTAGCTGGATCACGAGTTTGCTTTAAAATGTATAAAATGTCTATACAGAACTCTCAAATCGCTATATAGTATAGTGTACCACAGCAAAATGTAATTTTACCAAGTTTAAAAAATATTTTTTCTTTCTAGTTTTTCAGAAAATTGGTATTTAAAAAAATTTAAAGTCTTTTTAAAACCTTTTTTTCCTTGTTCCTATTTTCAGGCCATTTGTATCAGTGGGTTGTTCTTGAGTCAGGGACTCAAAACAAGGAACACCAAGAGCCCCAATAATGTAATATGTACTGGTAAATGGTTACTAGATAGAGTAAATATTAATACTCACAAACCAGGGTTACCATTAGGCAACCACTGTAAAGGCAGGTGGGGAGATTTTCCTGACCCCACTCAGGAATAAGAAGTCGCTCTCTGTGGATGAGAAAAAGGGGGTTCAACCCTCCACCCAGGGTGGACTCAATATTATGCAGGAGAACAGAGGCGCCAAAAGGATAAAAGGAAGCTAAATGAGCTTAAAACCCAAATTCTTGGTAAATAGAAGAGGTAGTGGTGGACTTACCTCCTGCAAGTAGACACACAACAACTGTAGTAAAGACAGTCAATATATTTTATTTATGAACTCCAGAAATGCAACGCGTTTCGCAGGTTTGATCCCGCTTCATCAGGCAATAACAATGGAGCAATAGCATATGTGGTCAGTAGAAGAGCCAGGCACCTCTTCTACTGATCACATATGCTATTGCGATAGGACCCCTCGAAGATTTCCATGTCAGCATGGGTGGTACTTGAAAATTTTCAGGTGATAAAATTGGTACAATTAGTAAAAAGATTGAAAACCCCTGATCTACACTGCCACAGTCCTAAGTTCAGATCCCAGTTTGTATATTCTTATTTTGTTTGCATGTGCTTCCTCCCAAAAATGTTTTGGCAAGGTAGCATACTAGTGATGAGCACAAATTTTGCATAATTGTAATTTTGCATAATCGTAATTTGCAATTACAATGCAAAATCATATTGCAACATTTCTGAAAAAATGTTAATTAATTTTGCCTGTAAATGTAATCCGGAAACTTAATTTTTCATTATTGTTGTGCAATTTTGGGCCAAATTTAGCAGTTAATAGAAAAGCCTCATACATGTTATAGTCACCAAAATTGCTACATATGTTAAGGGGAATAGTGGGAACAATTTTCTCAAAAACTACAAGGTGTTCTTCAAAAAGTTTTTTTGTACCTATAGCTTATACAGTTTACAGAGAAGGATGGCCGAACATCAAAGTTTTGCATTCGCAAACACATTTGCAAATTTACCATGAAGATTTGCAGACCAACCATTCATGGCTAGTTCCATGGGCTTTAATGGGCAGACAAAAATTTCAGGGCATGTCTGCAGCCATATTTAAAAAACTGTAAGTGTACCAAAACTTGGACAGAGGTGGTGGATCAAGTGCAAAATAGTTGCCAAATATATGTATTTTGCACTAACTCTTTTTTTAATGGTCATTTTTATAGAAAATGTAATGGCTGCCAACTTTAGTGGTTAATAGCAAAGCCCCCGTACATGCTAGAAACACCAAATTTGCTGGGTATGTTAGGAGGACAGTGGGAACAGGAGGGGGAGGGGAATCAAAATGACCATGTAGTTTTGGAGAAAATCGATTTTACAGTTATGACAGGAGTCCAGAGCGTGGGAGATTTAAAAAAAAAATGACATGGGGTCCCCCTCCCGAGCCTTTTTAATCCCTTGTCCCTAAAACGCAAAAACTTCCCATAACCCTTCCACAAATAAATATCCAACTTCTTTATTGTATTTGTTAGTGCGAGTACAGCATACAAACAGCAAAACATTTTGGGCCGGTCGCCCTTTGTCAAGTGCTACAACCCCTTTAACCCCTTGTGACCCCATGCAGGCTGGGATAGTAAGAATTAGAGACGGCCCGAACAGTTCGACCGCAAACTTATTTGCACGAACTTCGGTGGTTCGCGTTCGCGGTGAATCGCGAACTATATGCGAGTTCAACCCGTACCCTATACTACATCATTAGGGTCAACTTTGACCCTCTACATCACAGTCAGCAGACACAGGGTAGCCAATCAGGCTACACTCCCTCCTGGAGCCCCCCGTTATAAAAAGGCAGGCAGCGTCAGCCATTTCACTCACTCGTGTGGCTGCAGTAATTCGAGCAGGGAGAGAACCTGGCTGCTGACATAGGGAAAGCTTAGTTAGGCTCTTGTGTTAGGCATGTTAGGTTGCTCCTTCTTGCTGATCTTATTGCTAAAAAGCCCCCCTCAACAGTTCTTTTGAGAGCTAATGTTGTTCTTGTGATCTATTTTTTTTTTTGTGTGCGTGTCCCACAGACACTTGTGTTGCATATACAGCCCTGTCAGTCAGTCGCAGCTGGCCCTTGGCCCCTTGGTAATTCCTACTGTGCCACTGCCAAGCCCAGCACATTCAGTGACTACCTGTGTGTGTGACAGCTGCACATTTGTAATACCAATCACTGCATACCTACCTGTTCAGAGTACCTACCTACGTGACCGCAAGCAGTGTTATATTATATACCAGTCACTGCACCTGTTCACGGTACCTGTGTGTTTGACAGCTGCACACTGTATTGATACCAATCACTGCATACCTGTTCACTGCACCTGTGTGACTGCACATTGTATTAGTCAAGTCAGTGCATACCTTTCACTTCATCCCCCCCAATATGGGCAAAACATGCAAAGGCAGAGGCAGGCCACCTGGCAGGTCTGTTCGAGGTCATGCTGTCGTGATTTAGTGCGGCCCTGGACCAAAGTACAGTGTTCAGAAGGCGCGTGCCATCAACCCCCAAGATTGTCAGGACATAGTTGACTATTTAACACAGAACGCCTCAGCTTCCGCACGGAAGCTGACATATCTTCCTCCTCTGGATTCTGGCACCCCACTTAACACTCAGTCAGCCACCACCACCAAAGTGCCATCACCTCAGGGCTCAGCAGTGTGGAAATTTTTTTGTGTGTCTGCCTCAGATGAGAGCAATGCCATCTGTACTCTCTGCCACCAAAAATTGAGCCGTGGAAAGACCAAGACCCATAGGGACAACTTCCTTATGAAGGCACATGATGACAAAGCACAAACTGCAAAGGGATGACCACCTGAGGAAAATCAGCACACAAAAGCAAAGCCACAAACCGCAGTGGAAAATACCAGGCCGCAATTATTTCTCAACAAAGGTGATACCCAAACTGTACTGTGATGTTGAAAGGAAAGTGGTGTCATCTATGGCACACAGCGTTGGGTCAAGGGTCCATTTGACCACGTGGTCTGCAAAGCCCGGTCAGGCCTGCCCAAAGACTAAGTCAGTCCTCACACACAGCATCTCTGCCTGCACGCCATGTGACTGCCTGCCCCAAGACTAAGTCGGTCCCCACACACCATCTCTGCCTTCAGGCCACTTGACTGCCTTCTCCACCACCACCACCAACAGGGTCCAGGACTCCAGCGGCCGCTACAATAATTTTTCTGGTGCGTGTACATGCCTGCCTAATTTTTCTGGCTGCACTGCAGCAACAAAACAAAAGGCATGTACATGGGTCAGTTCCCCTTCGTGTTCGTTACCTTCAGCGGTGCTGAAGGGGCTTGCGCATCGCAATGAAGCAATGACCGCCGGCTATATGAGTGTCTCGGGGGGGGGGGGCACACCCAAGATAATAAGGTTGTTGCTTCATTGTGAACAGACCAAATTTGATCAGCTGGACAGTCACTGTTGTTCTATCATTGAGCTACCTCAGCCCGGCAACCGCTATCGCCTGCACTCTGGCCATGGTGTGCACCAGTCCAGCACAGCCGTCACAACACAAACAGCTGTTTGCAGTGCATTACACAGGGAGTTTGGTGTGTCAGTGTGAAGCAGTACACTAATTACACTACCTGATTGATGCATACACATGCAAGATGTTTTAAAGCACTTTAGGCCTCCAATTTAGCATACAATGTGATTTCTGCCCTTAAAACGCTGCTTTACGTCAAATCCAGATTTTTCCCCGGTACTTTTGGCGTGTAACCCACTCCGCCATGCAAAAACTCAGGTGTTAGACTCCTTGAAAGATCTTTTCCATCACTTTTGTGGCCAGCATAAATGTTTGTAGTTTTCAAAGTTCGCCTCCCCATTGAAGTCTATTGTGGTTCGAAAAGTTTGCACGAACCAAACTTTTTGCGGAGGTTCGCGTTCGAGGTTCGCAAACCGAAAATCGGAGGTTCGAGCCATCTCTAGTAAGAATGCAGAGCCCTGGCCATGTGGGGCTTCACGCCTTTATCTATACCAGCCCACATGGTCCATGGAATGGGGAAGCTCTGGAAGAAAGAGGTGGCCAAGCCTCCCCCTCTCTCCCTTGTCATGGGTGTAGCAATCACTCCTGCTATGGCAGGGGGGCCCAGAGGCTTTGGGGGCCCCTCCTCCCTCTGCCCTACCGCAAGTGCAGCCGGTTAACAAAAAAACCTCAATTTGCTGCAGGAACATATGTAATTTTTTCCTGCTTCCAGACGCTGTTTTACAGCAGAACACTCTCTGATGCTATTTACCAGCTCCCAATCATGTGATCAGTATGGGGTTCAGGGACCAAGGGTCCCCATGCTATCATCTTTGCAGGGGGGCCCTATTAAGTCTAGTTACACTCCTGGTCCTTGTCCTATCCATGGGAAAAAGGCTTTTCCCCACTGGATCCCCAAAAGAAGGTGGAGGCCGATGACGCCCTGTGGGGGGTTTCATGGTGGCATCTGGGAGTCCCCTTTAAGAAGGGGACCCCCAGTTGCCAGGCACCAGCCCCCTCCCCAGGTGAAAGGAGTATAGGGGTACCAAGTACCCCGAATCCGCTTCCACAAAGTGAAATAAAAAATGCATAACATAAAAGTCCTTTAATGTTTTTAATTAACCAAGAATACTTACCTTTAAAAAAAGTTCCCAATATCCTCGGAAAAGTCCCACGCCAATATCCTCTAGATAACTTGATTGAAGATCTATGCCTGCCACCACCACACACAAGCCGCTACCCCAAGCAGCTCTCAGGTATACTAAGTATAGCTGAGAGCCCAGTCCCTCCCGATGCTGCACTGCCGGATCCTGCTGTCCTCCTCGCTCCTTACACCTATCACACCCACCCATGCTGGCACCTACTAAGTATAGCTGAGAGCAAAATCATCTTCAAATAGCCCTCCAAGGCTCTAATTGGTCTATTTACAGACCAATGGGAATCCCCCTGATTCTGTATTGGGTCTTTGCTATTAACTGCTAAAGTCAGCGACCATTGACTAATGTCAAATGCGAATGCCAACTTTTGACAAAAAGCTTGCATCAAATGCAAACAGCAAACAACGGAAGTTCATCGGGAACTGTTCTCTGGCGAACTGTTCAGGCCATCACTATTTACAGAGCCACATTAGTGGCTTCTGCTTCGGTCATATTTCTCATGTTGCAACTATATACAGGTATATTTAAAAGTACTGCATATTTTATTGGTTTACATGTTTATTTTACCTGTTTAGTTTACCTGAACATTAGTTTGTCCATAGAAAGGCATTCATTTATAACTGATATTTTATTTTGCTATTACATTGAATTAGATTTAGTAGGAGTTACGCATCTGCAAACTTTTGTTTGTTTGAGAACTATTACTCTTTACACTCCTGCTATGAATTATTCTTCATAAAGCACCATCTCATCAGATTTTGTTGGCTTAGAGGATAATAAATTTATAGAAGCTGGATCGCCAAAAAAGTTTGAAAAGGAAGCAATTGAGTACAATTAACAAGAAAGGTCAGACAGTCATCAGATAAGAACCTTGCCTGGAAAGTCAGGGTCACTGAGGTTGTAAGAAGCCAGAGACAAAACAAACAACATCCCACAATGACAAAAAAGAATAAAACACACAAATGAGAAACATAAATCTGCTTTAAACGTGGACATGTAAACTTCAAAACTATCCTTTTTCTCCTCGCCAAGGAATTAAATAACATAGTGTTCTATCTGCTAATCCCATATTCCTAAATCTCAGTTTAAAATTCTTTTGTTCAATTTTTTATAATGCTCAGAACATGTTGTTTGTTGCCTAAAAGTCCATTTATGACAGGCTGGTTATTAGACTTAGGTGTAGACCTTTCAATGTTCTAAATGACCTAGTATTTACAATTTATTATCATCATGAAACATGTGTTTTCAATGGAACTATTTTTTAACAAATGCTTCTCATAATTCCTCACAGCATGGGCTTTGGAAAATGCAGCCAATTTGCTTTTTTTTTAAAAAGAAATGAACAGAAAATACTTAAAATAATGGACATAATAGCAGGAAAGTAAAATCTTATCTTAACATTCAAGATCTGATAAGAAGTAAGATAGCCTTTAAGGTGGCCACAGGCTATTTAGATCACATAAACAATTGATATCTACTTGATATCAGACATATCTGCATATCATCTTAAATCAAAGAAGATCAGATTTTTAAAAGAATCTGATCTACAATCAAACCACCACTACTGCTAGTTTTGTATTGCCTGAGGCAGCTCAGTAGCATACTGATTAACCTCCTTGCCGGTTATCCCGAGCTCAGCTCGGGGTAACCTGCGCAGGAGGATATCTCAGGCCCCGCTGGGCCGATTTGCATAATTTTTTTTGTTACAAGCAGCTAGCACTTTGCTAGCTGCTTGTAACTTCCGATCGCCGCCGCTCGACGCCGATCCGCCGCAATCCGCCGCGCCGAGTCGCTCCCCCCCGCCTCAGAGCCCTGCGCTGCCTGGCCAATCAGTGCCAGGCAGCGTTGAGGGGCGGATCGGGATTCCCTATGACGTCCCGACGTCCATGACGTCGGTGACGTCATCCCGCCCCGTCGCCATGGCGACCGGGGAAGCCCTGCAGGAAATCCCGTTCTCAACGGGATTCCCTGCATACTCTGATCGCCGAAGGCGATCGGAGTGGGTGGGGGGATGCCGCCGCTTAGCGGCTATCATGTAGCGAGCCCTTGGCTCGCTACATGATTTAAAAAAAAAAATTTAAAAAAATGTGCGGCGCTGCCTCCTTGCCGGATTTTTTAGACTGGCAAGGAGGTTAAGGGTGTTGCATATTGGTTAAGACCATGCCCTAACTGGCTGAAGCTCTAAAGCGCTTTGAGTCTACCAGGAGAAAAGTTCAATGTAATTGTCTTGTCTTGTCTTGATGCACTACTAAGCTATGCAGCCATTGACTTTGTACCATGTGGGGCCCCTTACATTTTCACCTTACATTTTCATAGTGTACAGAAGTTATAATAAACGTATGATCTCTACAGTCCTTGAATAGTGGGGCCTCTAAGGGCGTACGTTAAAAAGGGGCGCTGGGAAAAAAGGGCGCGGGGTTTTAAACGATAAGCATGGATAACGTTTAAAAATGTATTGTACTGTATTTCGTTTAAAATTAATGTTTTATAAAGTTATAAATCATTAAATAATGTGCATTAAATCGGCAATTGTAAAAACGTTAATCTTTCGTTTAAATAGTGAAACGTATAATAACGTTTTAAAATTTTTTTACTAAGTAACCCTCCCTGTACCTACCCCTAACCCCTAGACCCCCCTGTTGATGCCTAAACCTAAGACCCCCCCTGTTGGTGCCTAAGTAACCCTCCCTGTACCTACCCCTAACCCCTAGACCCCCCTGTTAGTGCCTAAACCTAAGACCCCCCTGTTGGTGCCTAAACCTAAGACCCCCCTGTTGGTGTCTAAATCTAAGACCCCCTGTTGGTGCCTAAACCTAAGACCCCCCTGTTGGTGCCTAAACCTAAGACCCCCTGTTGGTGCCTAAACCTAAGACCCCCCTGTTGGTGCCTAAACCTAAGACCCCCTGTTGGTGCCTAAACCTAAGACTCCCCTGGTGGTGCCTAAACCTAAGACCCCCCTGTTGGTGCCTAAACCTAAGACCCCCCTGTTGGTGCCTAAACCTAAGACCCCCTTGTTGGTGCCTAAACCTAAGACCCCCCTGTTGGTGCCTAAACCTAAGACCCCCCTGTGATAAGCATTAATAACGTTTCAAAAACATATTGTGCGGTTTTTTCGTTTAAAAATAATGTAAAAAAAAAAATTGTACTGTTTTTCGTTTAAAAATAATGTTTGAAAAAAATATTGTACTGTTTTTCGTTTAAAAATAATATTAAAAAATGTATAAATCATTAAATAATGTGTAATCATGAGAAGCAGTAATAAAACATTAAGTCTCCGGGCGCCGCTTTTAAAACGTTATTTTTCTCCGGCGCCCTTTTTTCCTATCGGGCGCCCATTAAACGATATTTATTATGGGAGTGAATGGCGGCACCCGATTTGTCCACTAGCCTCCTGCGCCCTTTTTTACTGTTCCCCCTCTAAGGTGCTTGAGTCCATGGGCAATTTCCCAGTTTGACCCTTTGCAAGCACTGGCCCTGCTTGAGAGGACAGTAAAGCTAGTCCAGTTCACACTTACTGGAAAACAATGGTAGGAGCATGACCACTTTGTTTAACCACTTCAACCCAAGGCGGTTTTTACCCTAAAGGACAAGAGCGATTTTCACCTTTCAGTGCTCATCCCTTTGATTTGCCAATAGCTTAATCACTACTAATCACAATGAAATGATCTATATCTTGTTTTTTTTTCACCAGAAATTGGGCTTTTTGGGGTTGATCTTTGTTTTCAGTAATTACTTTATTTTCTATGCATTTTAAAGGGAAATACTTGAAAAAATGAAAAAATACACTATTTCTCCAATTTCATCCCCTATGGTTTTAATATAAACACTGCTACTGTACATAAAACCCACACATTGTATCTGCCCATTTGTCCTGGTTATCACAAGATTTGAATTACGTCCCTAGTCCAAAGTATGGTGACAATATATTGCTTGGAAATAAAGACACACAGACACTCACACATGCTTCGATTGTCTGAATGGTGCCCTGAGAAACAGTATAGATAATACATATTCCAATTAGGGATGCTCATCCGGATTCCGCGGAAATGCAATTTCCGAAATTCCGATCGGAAATTGCATTTCCGCATCGGAATGCGGAAATCGGTAATGCAAGTGCCGTAGGCGGATTTCCGCCGGAAATCGCGGAAATTTCCGCCGGAAATCGCGGAAATTCCACCCGACTTTAACATTGATTTTCTCAAAAACTATAAGGTCTTTTTGAAAACTTTTTTTTGCATCTTGTTCACAAGATTCGGTTTAATAAATGCTGAAAATTTGGTGTTTCTAGGACTTAAGGGGGCTTTTCTATTAACTGCTAAATTCGGCAGATTTTTACTGTAATGTAAAATGCAGAAAATCTGCATCTGCCTATTTTCTGCATTTTACATGACAGTAAAAATCCGCCGAGTTTAGAAGTTAATAGCAAAACCCCCGTAAGTCCTAGATACACCAAATTTTCAGGGTTTATTAAACAGAACCTTCTGAGCAAGATGCAAAAAAAAGTTTTCAAAAAGACCTTATAGTTTTTGAGAAAATTGATGTTAAAGTCGGGCGGAATTTCCGCGATTTCCGGCGGAAATTCCGCCTTGGAATGCGGAAATTGGTAGCGGAAAGCGGAATCGGTAATCGGTACATAACGGAATGCGGAATTACCGCGGAATCGGAATTTGGCATTCCGACCATCCCTAATTCCAATCTTTCGTCTACTGCGGCTTTATAAATTCAAATACTAGTTCATCACTGTGTTTACCATATAATGACATTTATAGTGTTAAAAAATAATGAAATCTCTAGTCAGTTAGTGTCTGATGGTATATTAATGGCCCATGCAGCTCTAAAAACAACAAGCCAGTCGTCCTTGCAAATACACAAATCTCCACTATGAGATACAAGTGTACATTTTCTAGGTCATTTTACAAGGTTCAGTACTCAGCCTAGATCCAATGCATAAATCAGACACAAGCCATAAGCATAGCTTTGTAAAGGTCATGACATAGATCTGTCTGGTTTAGACTGAATGCACAGTAAACTTGACAAATAGCTCCATATAAATTCTGAAACGGAATAACATAAATAAATGCTTTACATTTTCTATAAGCAAGAAGTAAAATGAGACAATTTTAACAGACTATAACTCAAATAAACCCAAACTGCACAAAAGCAAAAGTTGTAATAGCAATCAAGATGGTAAGTGAGTTTAAAGAGTGTATAGAAGCAAAGTGGTAGACAGAATATCTTTTTCATGGGCTAAGGTCCCATTCACACTCGGGCGCTTTTCTATCGTGATTCGTATTTTGCTGATCGTCGGCAATCAGCAAAGCACTGCTGCTCAATCGCTGCACAAGTAATCTTATGGGATTATGCTTGCTGCATCGATTGTGGCGTGTTTGCCATTGGCGATTGCAAACACACTGCAGGCAGCATTTTCCTGGCATAGTTCAGTAGAATGAGAATCTCAAAACACAATCACAGAAAAATCACTGGAAAAAGTAACCCAAAATTGTGATTGCAATTTTTTTTTCTTACAAGTGTGAATGGGGCCTTAATGTGCTAAGAACAGCAGGGTCAAGGTCCTCTAGTATCCATGGCGGAGAAGTTAAAGAACACCCCCTCCCCCCCTCCTACTCATCAGAACTTGACTATATGCTCAGGTCTTGGATGCCTGCCTCCTCTCTAGGGTTGATATTAAGAGATGCTTCTCAGTAGCCCCTCCCCTTCCCTTACGTATTAGACCAGGCATGGGCAAACTTGGCCCTCCAGCTGTTAAGGAACTACAAATCCCACAATGCATTTGCCTTTATGAGTCATGACTGTGGCTGTCAGACTCCTGCAATGCACTGTGGGACTTGTAGTTCCTCAACAGCTGGAGGGACAAGTTTGCCCATGCTTGTATTAGACACTGCATGCAGTTTGCTCAATTAATGGAGTCAGGCTGACTGATAGAGGATCTCCCCACCCTGATAACTCATAAACAGGGGTATAGATCTACATGCTCACCAGCCCTTCTGACAGTGCCATTTTTATCACAGAGTGGATGGTGAGAGACCAGCACAGACACCACCTGTCAGCCTCTGACACTCACTGTAATCAGAATACTGACAGCAGCAGGTGAGAGCATGGCTGGACTATGCTGAGTGTTGGATGTCTCTGCTGTTCAAGTGTTCCTGGCTGTGCCCCCTGACATTCCCTTATTGTTACACCTCATTTCCACTAGGGAAATGTTCTTGCATGCAGATTCTGGTAGGGAAACATTGCCTACTAAAATCAGTAGAGAAAAGGGAGACCGAGAGCCCAATATAGTGTAGTATGTTGTATAAATAGAGAAAAATGTTAAAAGTAAGTATTATACTTACAAACCTGGGTTGCTCTAAGGCAACCACTGTATACGCAGGTGGGGAGATTAAGCCTGACCCCACTCAGGACTAAGATGTCGCTCTCTGTAGATAGGAAAAGAGGGTATATCACCCTTCCACCAAGGGTGGACAACTTAATATGCAAGGATACAGAGGCGCCAGTAGGATAAAACAAGATAAAAGGTTTAAAACGGTTTAGGTGGCGGTGGTGGACCGTCCACACACAAACAGACAAAAAATCGCTGTTGATTGTAGAAAAAAAATTCACAATTTATTCACATACTCCTACATAAAAGTGCAACGCGTTTCACGGGCAAACATCCCGCTTCATCAGGCAATAAACGAACGGAGTATCTCACTGCAAAATGACAGAGATGTAAAGCATGTCAGGGAGCTGTATACAGACGTAGAAACTGTCAAAGAAAAACATCTCTTTTCTTGTTGGTGCAAAGTATGTCAACTATTATAATAGTATCTGTGGGGTAGTGGAAAGAATGAGGGGGGGAAAATACTATATGTGGGGGAATGTGAGCAGGGAGGGCAGGGTGGTGGGTTGTGACCAGGGGATGGAAAGTACTGGCAGGGATAGGTAAATATAGCTGAATTGAGAACAAGCTATTGGGGATGTGTGTCCTGTGATATAATGAACTATGTGGAATGGGGATGGTGTAGCTTACAAGGCAATTTTCAACAACAAAACTAGCAAAGGTAAATACCCAGAGTGTCTGAAAAGGAGCTGTCTATGATTGAGGAAAAAGACAAAACTGACAAAAAAGACAGGCATGAAAACAATGATGATGATCAAACTTACCAGCTCTGAGTATATTGATAGCTTGGCACCTCTGTGCTATAGTAACTGTGTGTGGGGTTTAAATAGGGAGGCTAATTGTCTAATGAGTTGATTTGGATCAGGAGCGAGGGAGGGAGGGAGGGAGGGAGGGGCGTGTGTGATGGACTGAGGCTGTCACTAGCCGGGGTATATTATCGCCCCCTGGTGGTGCAGAAGTAAAATTCATTATGCACAAGTTATTATGTAGAATGTATACATATACAATTTAAAAAACAAAATAAAAACAAATTGCATACCTAAATACATACATATGTACATACATGTACCTTATTACACAAATAGGCAAAAATATTTCGTATAAAAATATAGAAATCCATTATGTGCATGTATAGAAATAGAACAAGGCCTAATTACAGTGCATGCCATTCCCAATCGCAGCAGTTGTCGACTGCTGGAATGGTCCCAATTGACCATGATAAAACTGGAAAGTAAGATTAAATCTCTCCTTATAGATATCCAGTACCATATAAATTATAACATTGTAATAAATATTAAAAAAAAAAAAAAAAAAAAATTATATAAAAACTAAACATTAAGAGAGAGCGGACAATTAAAAAGAGAAAAGGAATTGCTGCTATTCTGGTCAGTTAGTAAATTTTTTCAAGTACTTCATTTAGACCCCCTGGAGATAGGGTCTTAAGTATTTGAATCCAGAACATCTCCCGTTTCTTGAGAGAGTCAAAGGAGTCGAAGCGGTTGTGTGAAATAGATTCGATAAACGTGATACGGAAAAGTGTGGGGTCGCTGTTGTGGTGGGTGAAAAAGTGACGCGAAACGCTGTGCAGGGGATATTTGTTTATTATGTTTCTTTTGTGTTGTCCTGTTCTGCTTCTTGCTTGTTGGGTGGTTCTGCCCACATACTGCAGCCTGCATGGGCATGAGATGACATAGATGAGGTATTTGGTTTCACATGTGATGGTTTCTTTGATATGGTATTCTATTTTGGTGACCTGCGAACTGAAGGACTGAGTGTTTACGACAAATTGGCAGGCTAAGCATTTTTTGTGTTTACAAGGGAAGCTGCCTGGTGTGTTAGTGCTAGAAGTGTTTTTTAGGGCTACAGGTAACTGGCGTAGTCTGCTTGGGGCCAGTATACTGCTGAGATTGGGGGCGCGTCTGTATGTAATAGTGGGTCTGGGTGGGATGATGGATTGTAGATGGGGGTCTTGGAGGAGGATTTCCCATCTGTTGGTGAGGATATTACGGATCGACTGATGTTGGGCACTAAACCTGGTGATGAATCTGGGCATGTCTGTGAACTGTGTGTTGGCTTTGGGTTGTAGTGGGTTATTTATTGTTGCTTTGTGGTGTGCATCATATAGTAATTTCTTGGGATATTTACGATCGGTGAATTTTTTAGTGAGAATTTTGGACTGGGTATTGTATTGCTGTATGTCCGTGCAGTTACGGTAGATCCTCTTATATTGGCTATATGGAGTATTCTTTGTCCATGGCCGGTGGTGGAAACTGTTATAATGTATATAATTGTTGGCGTCTACGGGTTTAAAGAAGGTTTTGGTTTTGATATATGGTGGATCTGTGTAAAGAGTAAGGTCAAGGTATTCTATAGAAGCTGGGTCTGAGTGGGAAGTGAATTGTAGGCCGGCCGTATTGGTGTTCAGGTAATTGAGAAAAGACGGGATTAGATTGGGAGGACCTCTCCAAATGAATATTAGGTCATCTATATACCGTTTATAAAAAATGATGTTATTGTGGAATGGGTTATTGCTGTACAATTTTGTTTGTTCGAAAAATCCCATTGCTAGATTAGCGTAGGAAGGGGAGAACGAACTTCCCATAGATACGCCGCTGACCTGATGGTATGTTTGGTCTTGAAAAGTGAAAACATTGTTCTGAAGAATAAATTCAGTGCACTGCATGAGGAAGGTTTGTTGGGTGCGCGGCATGGATGTGTTGGATTGGAGGTAATATTGTAAAGCTGTGAGACCATAAGCATGTGGTATGTTTGTGTATAGGGATGTGACATCGCAGGTGAGCCAGATGTAGTCTTCCTGCCACGGGATGGAGTGAATGAAATTGATGAGGTGTTGGGAGTCCTTGATAAATGACGGCAGGGACTGTACATGCGGCTGAAGGTGTGTGTCGATGAACCGGGATAGGTTACTAGTGGCGGAGTCAATTCCAGATATGATAGGTCTACCTGGTGGTTTATGGATGTCTTTATGGATTTTGGGAAGGTAATAGAAAAACGGGGTTTTCGGGTGGTGATTAATGATAAAATTTTTTTCATTTTTGGTGATGATATTATTCAAAAAAGCTTCTCCGATAAATTGTTTCAAGGTATTGTTAATTTCTGGGGTGGGGTCAGAGGGTAGTGGTTTGTAATGTTTGAGGTTATTGAGTAATCGTAGAGATTCTTCAAGGTAATCTGTTTTGTTAAGGATGACGATCCCGCCCCCCTTATCTGCTGGTTTGATAATGATGTTTGGGTTATTTTTCAAAGTTTTGAGGGCTGTCCTTTCGACTTTAGTGAGGTTGGATGTAGGAATGGTGTCCGGGATATTTAATTCCTGTAAGTCTTTTAGAACCAGGGAGTAGAAAGTGTCGACATAATTGCCCTTGGAGGCTGTTGGATAGAAAACTGAGCGGCCTTTAAGTTTGGTGTTGATATATTTTTCGGTTTCTAATTCAGCTATGGATAATGAGACTATGGGCAGTGTGTCGTTATTGGTAATGATAAGCTGGGTTGTGTCTGTCTGTGGGGGGGCACTGTGTTTTTTCATGGCAAAATGCCTTTTCAGAGTCAGTTTACGGATGTAGGTGTTGAGATCGGTGAATAGTTCAAACAAATCAGATTGATTGGTAGGGCAAAAAGAGAGACCTTTTTCCAGTAGAGAAGTTTCATATTTGGTGAGACGGTGATGGGACAAGTTAAATATGCTCTTCTTGGGTTCTACGATCGGCGGGGGAATTATAGTAGATGGGTGGTGTATTATCTTTTGTTTCTTTTTTCTTTGGCCTCGACACCCTCGTTTTCTGTGTCTGGTAGCGGACGTTTCATTTTGTTTGTGGGTTTCAAGAATGACTGGGCTGAGATGGGACTGGGTAATTGTTTGGAGAGGGTGTTTTGTGATAACGAGGCTGGTAGATCTAAAAAAGAAGGTGATAGGGATTGGTCTTGTGGTTCCGTGTTGGTGTTGTGTTGGGAACCACTAGGTTTGGTGGACTTGTTGCTGTTAGTATGTGTTGGATCTGAGTGTGAACTGGAGGGGGAAGGTGATGTATGTAGATCGCTCGCAGTGGGTGAGTTGGGATTTGAGTTATATGTACTGATTTGAGAAATTCGGATGTCGGTATCTGTTGAGATATTAAGGATTGTTTGGGAAGGATTGTCATCTTTTGGAGTAGTAGCTATGGAAGATGTTTTCACTATAAGGGTGTCGGGAGGATTCGATTTGGTGAAATTGAAAGAGGATGGGCTGAGGAAGGTATAAATTCTGCTCTGGTCGGCTGCAGCATGTGGGTTTTTTATCGCTGTTCTAGACTGGGCCAAATTTGAAGGGATGTTACGGGCTGGTCGGGATTTCGTGCGAGGTGGTCGTGGCGCTTTGGAGTCGTTTTTTGTGAGGTCGGGTTTGTTATAGTTGAAACTACTGGGAGGTGGTGCCAGTTGATTAAAATTGATGGTCTTGTGAACAATAGGTGTGGGCTTGGAGGTGTGGGCGGGTGGTGGTGGTGGTGGCTGGGTGATCGGGGGGTGGACCGGGTATATGGGTGGTGGCGGAAATGGTGGGTATTGGTGTGGTGTGGGTTTTGGAAGGGAGAGACTCATAAGTGGTGGTGGAGGGTGGAGTGGATGCTGGTTAGGTGCTAGCGGTGTGGGTAGAATTGGAGTGGGTCGTGGTTTGCGTTCTCTTTCCCTATGTTCAGCATAGGCTAATCTATCACGGTTCAGTTTTTTGATTTTGGTTTCAGTGATATCCTGCTCGAATCTTTTGACTCTGGTTGTTAAATTGGACAAAAGGGGTCGGTATTGAGGGTTTGTGGTATGTTCGGCTAAGAGATTTTTGTACTCTATGATTGTGGGTTGTAGTTCAACCACCAGGGATTTTCTCTTTTTAATTATTCTTTCCATAATACCTTGTGTACAGGCCTCCAAATATTCATAAAACTCTATTGTGAAAGGTATATCTTTAGGAAAGGCAGAAAGAATTTTTATCCTTATCCCATCTGGGGAGATCTTTTCACTGATGTAGGTTTCCTGCATGGTAATGTCAGCTATATTAAAAAATTCGTCTTTCAGAGCTGATTCCAGTTTCTGAAAGGTGGGTTTTAAATCCATGCTGTCAGTATTGGCAGCCGTTGATGATGGGGTGGTGGTGTCTACTGGGGCTTGTGGAGAACGTTTGAACTGTGCCAGGAGATTCTTCCTGTTGATGGTGTGTTCCTCAAATGGATCCATGTTGTGTATGCTGTAGTGGGCTGCAATCAGGTCTGGGTTGCCGATTCGTCGAGCGAGAAGGCCAAGCACGCTTGTAAAAGATGAGAAAAGGGAGACCGAGAGCCCAATATAGTGTAGTATGTTGTATAAATAGAGAAAAATGTTAAAAGTAAGTATTATACTTACAAACCTGGGTTGCTCTAAGGCAACCACTGTATACGCAGGTGGGGAGATTAAGCCTGACCCCACTCAGGACTAAGATGTCGCTCTCTGTAGATAGGAAAAGAGGGTATATCACCCTTCCACCAAGGGTGGACAACTTAATATGCAAGGATACAGAGGCGCCAGTAGGATAAAACAAGATAAAAGGTTTAAAACGGTTTAGGTGGCGGTGGTGGACCGTCCACACACAAACAGACAAAAAATCGCTGTTGATTGTAGAAAAAAAATTCACAATTTATTCACATACTCCTACATAAAAGTGCAACGCGTTTCACGGGCAAACATCCCGCTTCATCAGGCAATAAACGAACGGAGTATCTCACTGCAAAATGACAGAGATGTAAAGCATGTCAGGGAGCTGTATACAGACGTAGAAACTGTCAAAGAAAAACATCTCTTTTCTTGTTGGTGCAAAGTATGTCAACTATTATAATAGTATCTGTGGGGTAGTGGAAAGAATGAGGGGGGGAAAATACTATATGTGGGGGAATGTGAGCAGGGAGGGCAGGGTGGTGGGTTGTGACCAGGGGATGGAAAGTACTGGCAGGGATAGGTAAATATAGCTGAATTGAGAACAAGCTATTGGGGATGTGTGTCCTGTGATATAATGAACTATGTGGAATGGGGATGGTGTAGCTTACAAGGCAATTTTCAACAACAAAACTAGCAAAGGTAAATACCCAGAGTGTCTGAAAAGGAGCTGTCTATGATTGAGGAAAAAGACAAAACTGACAAAAAAGACAGGCATGAAAACAATGATGATGATCAAACTTACCAGCTCTGAGTATATTGATAGCTTGGCACCTCTGTGCTATAGTAACTGTGTGTGGGGTTTAAATAGGGAGGCTAATTGTCTAATGAGTTGATTTGGATCAGGAGCGAGGGAGGGAGGGAGGGAGGGAGGGGCGTGTGTGATGGACTGAGGCTGTCACTAGCCGGGGTATATTATCGCCCCCTGGTGGTGCAGAAGTAAAATTCATTATGCACAAGTTATTATGTAGAATGTATACATATACAATTTAAAAAACAAAATAAAAACAAATTGCATACCTAAATACATACATATGTACATACATGTACCTTATTACACAAATAGGCAAAAATATTTCGTATAAAAATATAGAAATCCATTATGTGCATGTATAGAAATAGAACAAGGCCTAATTACAGTGCATGCCATTCCCAATCGCAGCAGTTGTCGACTGCTGGAATGGTCCCAATTGACCATTGACCCTCGCTCCTGATCCAAATCAACTCATTAGACAATTAGCCTCCCTATTTAAACCCCACACACAGTTACTATAGCACAGAGGTGCCAAGCTATCAATATACTCAGAGCTGGTAAGTTTGATCATCATCATTGTTTTCATGCCTGTCTTTTTTGTCAGTTTTGTCTTTTTCCTCAATCATAGACAGCTCCTTTTCAGACACTCTGGGTATTTACCTTTGCTAGTTTTGTTGTTGAAAATTGCCTTGTAAGCTACACCATCCCCATTCCACATAGTTCATTATATCACAGGACACACATCCCCAATAGCTTGTTCTCAATTCAGCTATATTTACCTATCCCTGCCAGTACTTTCCATCCCCTGGTCACAACCCACCACCCTTCCCTCCCTGCTCACATTCCCCCACATATAGTATTTCCCCCCCCTCATTCTTTCCACTACCCCACAGATACTATTATAATAGTTGACATACTTTGCACCAACAAGAAAAGAGATGTTTTTCTTTGACAGTTTCTACGTCTGTATACAGCTCCCTGACATGCTTTACATCTCTGTCATTTTGCAGTGAGATACTCCGTTCGTTTATTGCCTGATGAAGCGGGATGTTTGCCCGTGAAACGCGTTGCACTTTTATGTAGGAGTATGTGAATAAATTGTGAATTTTTTTTCTACAATCAACAGCGATTTTTTGTCTGTTTGTGTGTGGACGGTCCACCACCGCCACCTAAACCGTTTTAAACCTTTTATCTTGTTTTATCCTACTGGCGCCTCTGTATCCTTGCATATTAAGTTGTCCACCCTTGGTGGAAGGGTGATATACCCTCTTTTCCTATCTACAGAGAGCGACATCTTAGTCCTGAGTGGGGTCAGGCTTAATCTCCCCACCTGCGTATACAGTGGTTGCCTTAGAGCAACCCAGGTTTGTAAGTATAATACTTACTTTTAACATTTTTCTCTATTTATACAACATACTACACTATATTGGGCTCTCGGTCTCCCTTTTCTCATCTTTTACAAGCGTGCTTGGCCTTCTCGCTCGACGAATCGGCAACCCAGACCTGATTGCAGCCCACTACAGCATACACAACATGGATCCATTTGAGGAACACACCATCCACAGGAAGAATCTCCTGGCACAGTTCAAACGTTCTCCACAAGCCCCAGTAGACACCACCACCCCATCATCAACGGCTGCCAATACTGACAGCATGGATTTAAAACCCACCTTTCAGAAACTGGAATCAGCTCTGAAAGACGAATTTTTTAATATAGCTGACATTACCATGCAGGAAACCTACATCAGTGAAAAGATCTCCCCAGATGGGATAAGGATAAAAATTCTTTCTGCCTTTCCTAAAGATATACCTTTCACAATAGAGTTTTATGAATATTTGGAGGCCTGTACACAAGGTATTATGGTAAGAATAATTAAAAAGAGAAAATCCCTGGTGGTTGAACTACAACCCACAATCATAGAGTACAAAAATCTCTTAGCCGAACATACCACAAACCCTCAATACCGACCCCTTTTGTCCAATTTAACAACCAGAGTCAAAAGATTCGAGCAGGATATCACTGAAACCAAAATCAAAAAACTGAACCGTGATAGATTAGCCTATGCTGAACATAGGGAAAGAGAACGCAAACCACGACCCACTCCAATTCTACCCACACCGCTAGCACCTAACCAGCATCCACTCCACCCTCCACCACCACTTATGAGTCACTCCCTTCCAAAACCCACACCACACCAATACCCACCATTTCCGCCACCACCCATATACCCGGTCCACCCCCCGATCACCCAGCCACCACCACCACCACCCGCCCACACCTCCAAGCCCACACCTATTGTTCACAAGACCATCAATTTTAATCAACTGGCACCACCTCCCAGTAGTTTCAACTATAACAAACCCGACCTCACAAAAAACGACTCCAAAGCGCCACGACCACCTCGCACGAAATCCCGACCAGCCCGTAACATCCCTTCAAATTTGGCCCAGTCTAGAACAGCGATAAAAAACCCACATGCTGCAGCCGACCAGAGCAGAATTTATACCTTCCTCAGCCCATCCTCTTTCAATTTCACCAAATCGAATCCTCCCGACACCCTTATAGTGAAAACATCTTCCATAGCTACTACTCCAAAAGATGACAATCCTTCCCAAACAATCCTCAATATCTCAACAGATACCGACATCCGAATTTCTCAAATCAGTACATATAACTCAAATCCCAACTCACCCACTGCGAGCGATCTACATACATCACCTTCCCCCTCCAGTTCACACTCAGATCCAACACATACTAACAGCAACAAGTCCACCAAACCTAGTGGTTCCCAACACAACACCAACACGGAACCACAAGACCAATCCCTATCACCTTCTTTTTTAGATCTACCAGCCTCGTTATCACAAAACACCCTCTCCAAACAATTACCCAGTCCCATCTCAGCCCAGTCATTCTTGAAACCCACAAACAAAATGAAACGTCCGCTACCAGACACAGAAAACGAGGGTGTCGAGGCCAAAGAAAAAAGAAACAAAAGATAATACACCACCCATCTACTATAATTCCCCCGCCGATCGTAGAACCCAAGAAGAGCATATTTAACTTGTCCCATCACCGTCTCACCAAATATGAAACTTCTCTACTGGAAAAAGGTCTCTCTTTTTGTCCTACCAATCAATCTGATTTGTTTGAACTATTCACCGATCTCAACACCTACATCCGTAAACTGACTCTGAAAAGGCATTTTGCCATGAAAAAACACAGTGCCCCCCCACAGACAGACACAACCCAGCTTATCATTACCAATAACGACACACTGCCCATAGTCTCATTATCCACAGCTGAATTAGAAACCGAAAAATATATCAACACCAAACTTAAAGGCCGCTCAGTTTTCTATCCAACAGCCTCCAAGGGCAATTATGTCGACACTTTCTACTCCCTGGTTCTGAAAGACTTACAGGAATTAAATATCCCGGACACCATTCCTACATCCAACCTCACTAAAGTCGAAAGGACAGCCCTCAAAACTTTGAAAAATAACCCAAACATCATTATCAAACCAGCAGATAAGGGGGGCGGGATCGTCATCCTTAACAAAACAGATTACCTTGAAGAATCTCTACGATTACTCAATAACCTCAAACATTACAAACCACTACCCTCTGACCCCACCCCAGAAATTAACAATACCTTGAAACAATTTATCGGAGAAGCTTTTTTGAATAATATCATCACCAAAAATGAAAAAAATTTTATCATTAATCACCACCCGAAAACCCCGTTTTTCTATTACCTTCCCAAAATCCATAAAGACATCCATAAACCACCAGGTAGACCTATCATATCTGGAATTGACTCCGCCACTAGTAACCTATCCCGGTTCATCGACACACACCTTCAGCCGCATGTACAGTCCCTGCCGTCATTTATCAAGGACTCCCAACACCTCATCAATTTCATTCACTCCATCCCGTGGCAGGAAGACTACATCTGGCTCACCTGCGATGTCACATCCCTATACACAAACATACCACATGCTTATGGTCTCACAGCTTTACAATATTACCTCCAATCCAACACATCCATGCCGCGCACCCAACAAACCTTCCTCATGCAGTGCACTGAATTTATTCTTCAGAACAATGTTTTCACTTTTCAAGACCAAACATACCATCAGGTCAGCGGCGTATCTATGGGAAGTTCGTTCTCCCCTTCCTACGCTAATCTAGCAATGGGATTTTTCGAACAAACAAAATTGTACAGCAATAACCCATTCCACAATAACATCATTTTTTATAAACGGTATATAGATGACCTAATATTCATTTGGAGAGGTCCTCCCAATCTAATCCCGTCTTTTCTCAATTACCTGAACACCAATACGGCCGGCCTACAATTCACTTCCCACTCAGACCCAGCTTCTATAGAATACCTTGACCTTACTCTTTACACAGATCCACCATATATCAAAACCAAAACCTTCTTTAAACCCGTAGACGCCAACAATTATATACATTATAACAGTTTCCACCACCGGCCATGGACAAAGAATACTCCATATAGCCAATATAAGAGGATCTACCGTAACTGCACGGACATACAGCAATACAATACCCAGTCCAAAATTCTCACTAAAAAATTCACCGATCGTAAATATCCCAAGAAATTACTATATGATGCACACCACAAAGCAACAATGAATAACCCACTACAACCCAAAGCCAACACACAGTTCACAGACATGCCCAGATTCATCACCAGGTTTAGTGCCCAACATCAGTCGATCCGTAATATCCTCACCAACAGATGGGAAATCCTCCTCCAAGACCCCCATCTACAATCCATCATCCCACCCAGACCCACTATTACATACAGACGCGCCCCCAATCTCAGCAGTATACTGGCCCCAAGCAGACTACGCCAGTTACCTGTAGCCCTAAAAAACACTTCTAGCACTAACACACCAGGCAGCTTCCCTTGTAAACACAAAAAATGCTTAGCCTGCCAATTTGTCGTAAACACTCAGTCCTTCAGTTCGCAGGTCACCAAAATAGAATACCATATCAAAGAAACCATCACATGTGAAACCAAATACCTCATCTATGTCATCTCATGCCCATGCAGGCTGCAGTATGTGGGCAGAACCACCCAACAAGCAAGAAGCAGAACAGGACAACACAAAAGAAACATAATAAACAAATATCCCCTGCACAGCGTTTCGCGTCACTTTTTCACCCACCACAACAGCGACCCCACACTTTTCCGTATCACGTTTATCGAATCTATTTCACACAACCGCTTCGACTCCTTTGACTCTCTCAAGAAACGGGAGATGTTCTGGATTCAAATACTTAAGACCCTATCTCCAGGGGGTCTAAATGAAGTACTTGAAAAAATTTACTAACTCACCAGAATAGCAGCAATTCCTTTTCTCTTTTTAATTGTCCGCTCTCTCTTAATGTTTAGTTTTTATATAATTTTTTTTTTTTTTTTTTTTTAATATTTATTACAATGTTATAATTTATATGGTACTGGATATCTATAAGGAGAGATTTAATCTTACTTTCCAGTTTTATCATGGTCAATTGGGACCATTCCAGCAGTCGACAACTGCTGCGATTGGGAATGGCATGCACTGTAATTAGGCCTTGTTCTATTTCTATACATGCACATAATGGATTTCTATATTTTTATACGAAATATTTTTGCCTATTTGTGTAATAAGGTACATGTATGTACATATGTATGTATTTAGGTATGCAATTTGTTTTTATTTTGTTTTTTAAATTGTATATGTATACATTCTACATAATAACTTGTGCATAATGAATTTTACTTCTGCACCACCAGGGGGCGATAATATACCCCGGCTAGTGACAGCCTCAGTCCATCACACACGCCCCTCCCTCCCTCCCTCCCTCCCTCGCTCCTGATCCAAATCAACTCATTAGACAATTAGCCTCCCTATTTAAACCCCACACACAGTTACTATAGCACAGAGGTGCCAAGCTATCAATATACTCAGAGCTGGTAAGTTTGATCATCATCATTGTTTTCATGCCTGTCTTTTTTGTCAGTTTTGTCTTTTTCCTCAATCATAGACAGCTCCTTTTCAGACACTCTGGGTATTTACCTTTGCTAGTTTTGTTGTTGAAAATTGCCTTGTAAGCTACACCATCCCCATTCCACATAGTTCATTATATCACAGGACACACATCCCCAATAGCTTGTTCTCAATTCAGCTATATTTACCTATCCCTGCCAGTACTTTCCATCCCCTGGTCACAACCCACCACCCTGCCCTCCCTGCTCACATTCCCCCACATATAGTATTTTCCCCCCCTCATTCTTTCCACTACCCCACAGATACTATTATAATAGTTGACATACTTTGCACCAACAAGAAAAGAGATGTTTTTCTTTGACAGTTTCTACGTCTGTATACAGCTCCCTGACATGCTTTACATCTCTGTCATTTTGCAGTGAGATACTCCGTTCGTTTATTGCCTGATGAAGCGGGATGTTTGCCCGTGAAACGCGTTGCACTTTTATGTAGGAGTATGTGAATAAATTGTGAATTTTTTTTCTACAATCAACAGCGATTTTTTGTCTGTTTGTGTGTGGACGGTCCACCACCGCCACCTAAACCGTTTTAAACCTTTTATCTTGTTTTATCCTACTGGCGCCTCTGTATCCTTGCATACTAAAATCAGTAGGCTGTTGTCTGATTCACATGCGGGGTACAAAAAAAAAAAAAAATCGGATTGCATGCAGCAAAAAAAAAACAAACAAAAAAAAAAAAAAACGGGTCACTCATGCAAATTTCTATAGCCTTGCATGCCATAGCTATGGGGATTCAAATATGATCTTCCATCACAGCAAGTGTCGGGTGCATCTCGGAGACGCATGCCGGGTAAAGTGGAAATGGGCTCTAAGGCTGCTGACTCTCTCACCTCTACCTCAGCCTGTCAGACCAGAACCTTAACATTACAGTAAAACCATATATCTACATGAAGAAGGAGGATTTTCTAGTAAAACAACAACAGGAAGTAGGTCTGAGACCTCATCTCTGCATACAGGAAATAGACTCTAGAGGTCATATCCTGTATGGGTAGCTACATAGCTGCAGGAAGTACATTTCAAATGAGTTAATTTTTAAAAGTAATATCTATAATTTACACTAATCAATCTTTTTGAAATTTGCCTTGTTCAGTTTTGGGTTCAGTTAAGTTTGACATAGTTACATAGTTATTTGGGTTGAAAAAAGACATACGTCCATCGAGTTCAACCAGAGAACAAAGTACAACACCAGCCTGCTCCCTCACATATCCCTGTTGATCCAGAGGAAGGCGAAAAACTCTTACAAGGCTTGGTCCAATTAGCTCCAAAAGGGAAAAAAAATCCTTCCCGACTCCAGATGACAATCAGATAAAATCCCTGGATCAACATCATTAGGCATTACCTAGTAATTGTAGCCATGGATGTCTTTCAATGCAAGGAAAGCATCTAAGCCCCCTTTGAATGCAGGTATAGAGTTTGCAATAACTACTTCCTGTGGCAATGCATTTCACATCTTAATTACTCTTACTGTAAAGAACCCTTTCCTAAATAAATGGCTAAAACGTTTTTCCTCCATGTGCAGATCATGTCCTCTAGTCCTTTGAGAAGGCCTAGGGACAAAAAGCTCATCCGCCAAGCTTTTATATTGCCCTCTGATGTATTTATACATGTTAATTAGATCTCCTCTAAGGTGTCTTTTCTCTAGACTAAATAAACCCAGTTTATCTAACCTTTCTTGGTAAGCGAGACCTTCCATCCCACGTATCAATTTTGTTGCTGGTCTCTGCACCGGTTTTAAAACTGCAATATCTTTCCTGTAATGTGGTGCCCAGAACTGAATTCCATATTCCAGATGTGGCCTTACTAGACTGTTAAACAGGGGCAATATAATGCTAGCATCTCGAGTTTTTATTTCCCTTTTAATGCATCCCAAAATGTTGTTAGCTTTAGCTGCAGCAGCTTGGCATTGAGTGCGATTATTTAACTTGCTGTCGATGAGTACTCCTAAGTCCTTCACCAAGTTTGATGTCCCCAACTGTATCCCATTTATTTTGTATGGTGCTAGACCATTGGTAGTACGACCAAAATGCATGTCTTTACATTTTTCAACATTGACTTTCATCTGCCATTTATGTGCCCATATAGCCATCCTATCCAGATCCTGTTGCAATATGTCCCTATCTTCCTGAGAGTTGAGGATTCTGCACAATTTTGTATCATCTGCAAAAATAGCAACATTGCTCACTACTGAATCTACTAGGTCATTAATAAATAAATTGCACACTGAACCCAGTATAGACACCTGTGGGACCCCACTGCTAACAGTCTCCTATTTTGAGTATGATCCATTGACCACAACTCTTTGTTTTCTGTCCATTAGCCAGTTCCCTATCCATGCACACATACTCTTCCCCAACCCTTGCATCCTTTGTTGATATCAGCGCTGCGTAATATGTTAGCGCTTTATTAATACAATAAATAAATCTGTATGGCCTGCCTGAGAATTAACTGACTCTAGTCTAGTCCTTGCTGAACTATGTTGCATGACTTATTTACCTACTGTCTTACACTTATAATGCAGCTCACCTGTTTTAATTTTAAATTTTTATGCAATTTAAAGGGAAAACAATGAAAGAATGGAAAACACAAACTATTTCTCAGTTAACCACCATTATTGATTTAAAATGAAAAGTGCTAATATAGAATAAAAAGCACAAACTGTATTCAGCTATTTCTGCTCTAGATCACAAAATGTAAAGGAGTAGCAGTAGGGTAAATGATGTAGCTAGTGCAATGTATGGTGATGGTGAGATTTGATTCTGTTATAAAGGTACATTCGTATGTATAAGGCACTTTTTCTCCTAGCACTGCAACAATATTAACCACTTGAGGACTGCAGGGCTAAACCCCCCTAGTGACCAGGCCATTTTTAGCAAAATTGGCCACTGCAGCTTTAAGGTCAAGCTGCAGGGCCGCACAACTCAGCACAGAAGTGATTCCCCCCCCCCCTTTCTCCCCACCAACAGAGCTCTCTGTTGGTGGGGTCTGATCGCTCTCCCATGTTTATTTTTTTAAAAATAAATATTATTGTTTGTTTTTTTTTTCTTTAAAAACCCCTGTTTCTTTAAATTTCTTCCCTCCCTCGCTCCCTCCCTCCCCACAGCCAGCCAATTATGGCGATCGGCTGTCATAGGCTTCTGCCTATGAGAGCCGATCGCTCTCTTGTCCGCCATGGGGACAGCCGTGTCACACGGCTGTCCCCAGTGCAGCGCTGCTGCTCATCGCAGCGCTGCACCTAGTAAATAGACGGCGTGATCGCCGTCTAACAGTCTCCCGAGCGGCAATAGCTGCTCGGAGACTGAAGGCGGGGCGGAGCTCCGCCCTCCAAGCATGAGATGCGCGCGCACCATGCGCGCGATCTCATGCAAAACAGAGCCCCAGGACTTTACGCCAATTGGCGTTAGGCGGCCCTGGGGCTGCCGCCGTGGCCACGCCCTCTAGCGTGACGCGGGCGGCAGAAGGTTAAACATTTTAATGGTAAAATTAGGGAGTAAAAAGTTAATTGGATATTTTAATTTTGTATTGTGTGTGGCCCTAAAAGAGGCTAAGCAGTATTTTAATTCCTTTTGTATCCCCTCTATTATTGTGCCCCTACTACATGTCCCCCATTCAGGGGTCTCTTTTTGTGCCTTCTCCCTCCATTTTGTGCCACCATACAAAGTGGCCTACTATTTATAGCAACCACCACCTTTTCCATTTTAGAACCTTCATATATAGCACCCCTTCTAGTGGCTCCTATGTTGTGCCACCTTATAGTGCCCCTTATGTTTTTCCCCTACTCTAAAATTCTTACAATAAAAAGCTTACCATTCTATTCATTATGTTCTCCTGGGCCCCTCTTTGCTGTTTCTGCCACTCCCTGCTGCAATCCTGGCTTGTAATTGCCAGTTTTAGGCAGTGTTTACAAACAAAAAACATGGCTTCTAACCAGAGTGTGATAGGCTGAGAGAAGATCAGTCTGTGACTCACACAGAGCCTGCAGGGGGCCTGGAGAGGGTGTCTACACTTCTATCCTATCTTGTATCAAAGCTCTTTTAATAGCACCAAAGTGGCAGCAGTGACAGACTGCTGTTTCGGTTTACACCTTTTTCAAACTGCTCAAAGCCATAAAAATTGTGACAAGACAAACACCTTACCCCCTTCCTGTATGGGAGGGGCCCCAGAGCGGACCTGAGAGGGAACTTCAATGGTAATATGCAAATATGCTCATGTTTCATGCACACTGAAAAAAAGTGTAATACCTGAATTAGCTTGTGCACCACACCCCCAAGCTGGGATAGATCTGATCACTTCCAAAAAAGGGAAAAAATAAACATATGAAAACGTGATTAACCTGATCACTCCAATGACCATAATGTGCTGACTACTTCCGGGTTGACCTGGAAGTCGTCAGAGCACTGCCTGCACAGCTGTGAGTGGCTGGCTGGAGGAGGGACAGGAGGAGAAAGTGTTTCCCTTTTTTGGAAGTGATCAGATCTATCCCAGCTTGGGGGTGTGGTGCACAAGCTAATTCAGGTATTACACTTTTTTTCAGTGTGCATGAAACATGAGCATATTTGCATATTACCATTGAAGTTCCCTCTCAGGTCCGCTCTGGGGCCCCTCCCATACAGGAAGGGGGTATTTAAAGGTGTTTGTCTTGTCACAATTTTTATGGCTTTGAGCAGTTTGATAAAGGTGTAAACCGAAACAGCAGTCTGTCACTGCTGCCACTTTGGTGCTATTAAAAGAGCTTTGATACAAGACAGCGGTGCCGGTCCTTTCTGTTTTATCTGGACTGCACTTCCCAGGAGGCACTGGGGAGAGACCTTGGGCACGCTGCATACTCTTTTTTGGAAACGGTGCTCCCTCTCTTTTGTTTATCTACACTTCTATCCTATCACAAAAGAGCAGAACATTCCTGCCTCAGCCGACAAAGTTGACAAAGGAAAGAAGATTAGATTATATAACAGAGATAATACAGCTACTGTGCAACTAGGAAAGGCTGCAGTAAGACAGACCACATTAGAACAGGTATAGGAACTTTAGGATAGAAGAAATAATGCTGGACATTTTGTTACAGAGTCTCTTTAAAGGACATCTCTCATCACCATGGCTGGATTTCTGGGAAGGCCACAAAAGCCCAAGAGGGCAGCTGGTAATAGAAGAGGGGAAGCTGGACAAGGAAGAGGGGCTGCTGCATATGGAGGACGAGGCTGCAAATGGGCAAAAACACATAGAAGATGTCTTCTCATGCTGAAGAGAGCTGGACATCAAAGAGAAAGGCTGATGCACATGGATGTTACATATGGATGCACATAGGGACACTGCAGTACATGGAATGAGACAAAAAAGAAAGCTTGCCTAGGGGCAATAAGAGTATAAAAAGCAGACAGTGGCTGGATAGTGTAATGGTTAAGGGCTCTGCCTCCGACACAGGAGACCAGGGTTCGACTCTCGGCTCTGCCTGTTCAGTAAGCCAGCACCTATTCAGCAGGAGACCTTAGGCAAGTCTCCCTAACACTGCAACTGCCTATAGAGCACATTCTAGTGGCTGCAGCTCTGGCGCTTTGAGTCCACCAGGAGAAAAGCGTTATATAAGTGTTGGTCTTTTGTCTTTAAATCCGACCTTGGTCATCTCACATAGGGCTTGATTAACTAAGACAAATAGCATGCCTTATCAAAGCTAGCACGCCTTAACAAAGGTAACACGCCTTATCAAAGTTAACACGCCTTACCAGAGTAGCATAGTGAGCGCTACGACCCTGCAGGGGCTCAGAGCAGGATGAGTTGAGCCCTCGTCATTGCCAATTAGCAGGCATAAGTTTGCTATGCTACTCTGATAAGGTGTGTTAACTTTGATAAAGCGTGCTAACTTTGATAAGGCGTGCGATTTGTCTTAGTGAATCAAGCCCATCCAGTGGTGTAAATAAAACAGAAAGGACCGGCACCGCTGTCTTGTATCAAAGCTCTTTTAATAGCACCAAAGTGGCAGCAGTGACAGACTGCTGTTTCGGTTTACACCTTTATCAAACTGCTCACATCCAGTGGTGTAACACATCCATCCAACAACAGGACAAGTAATCAGGAAACTGGAGTAGATGGGTTTGTTTCCAAAAAGGGACTGTTCCTTCAAAAAAGGGACACTTGGGAGGTATGCTGTACAAACAGGGGCGTCTGAGTCACTAGGCAACTATACATTTTTGCCTATGGCGCCGTTGGTGGAAGTGGGCGCTCTCTCGCCGCTCTGAGCGTGTTTATTTATTTATTTATTTTTTTATCTTTCACCCAGGTCGGCGCCGGCTGTGACAGGCAGCTCAGCCTGTGCCTGTGCCGCCTACTGGTCCGCCCCCTTCTTCCCCTCCTTTCAGAGCGAGCAGCACGCATGTTAGTTTATATGTGCGGTGCCGCCGCCTACTGGTCCGCCCCCTCTCCCTCTCTGTGCAGAGCGTGCGATCGCCGCACGCTAGTTAGTTTACACATCGGCGCCGCCCCTTACTCCACCCCCCGCCTGTCACATGTGCTTGAAGGCACTGTGAGTGACGCACCACACGGACCAACAGGTGCTCTCTACACAAACTATCTGCAGAGGCGACACCTCACAGTGAGTGCCCTCTGCTGCTCTTGTCTTGATAATTTTTTTATATGCCCCCCTGGCTGGCCCTGATTTCCGCCCCCACCTCCCCTGGCCACATTACGATTATTTCCTGGGGAACGCTGGCCATATTACGATTATTTCCTGGGGAATGCTGCCACATTACTATTATTTCCTGGTGAACGCTGCCGCATTATGATTATTTCCTGGGGAACGCTGCCACATTACGATTATTTCCTGGTGAACGATGCCGCATTATGATTATCTCCTGGGGAACGCTGCCACATTACGATTATTTCCTGGTGAACGCTGCCGCATTATGATAATTTCCTGTGGAAGGCTGGCCACATTATGATTTTTTCTGGTGAACGCTGCCGCATTATGATTATTTCCTGGTGAACGCTGGACACATTATGATTATTTCCTTGGGAACGCTGGCCACATTACAATTATTTCCTGGTGAACGCTGGCCACATTACGATTATTTCCTGGGGAACGCTGGCAACATTACGATTATTTCCTGGGGAACGCTGGCCACATTACGATTATTTCCTGGGGAACGCTGCCACATTACGATTATTTCCTGGTGAACGCTGCCGCATTATGATTAGTTCCTGGGGAATGCTGGCCACATTATGATTATTTTCTGGTGAACGCTGCCGCATTATGATTATTTCCTGGTGAACGCTGGACACATGATTATTTCCTTGGGAACGCTGGCCACATTACAATTATTTCCTGGTGAACGCTGGCCACATTACGATTATTTCCTGGGGAACGCTGGCCACATTACGATTATTTCCTGGGGAACGCTGCCGCATTACGATTATTTCCTGGTGAACGCTGCCGCATTATGATTAGTTCCTGGGGAACGCTGGCCACATTATGATTATTTCCTGGTGAACGCTGACCACATTACGATTATTTTATGGTGAATCATTGCTGCGTTATAATTATTTTATGATGAATCATTGCTGCGTTATAATTATTTTATGGTGAATCATTGCTGCGTTATGATTATTTTATGGTGATCATTGCTGCGTTATGGTTATTTTTTGGTGAAAGAATTCTGCAGTACGATTATTTTAAGTGAATTATTGCTGCGTTATGATTATTTTCTGGTGAAAAATTGCCGCATTACTTTTATCTCATGGTGAAACATTGCTGCGTTACAATTATTTTCATCGGGGGGCACTACACGGTGGGGGGGGGGGCACAGGTTTTCTCGCCTGGAGTGACAAAATGGCTAGAGACGCCCCTGCGTACAAATAAGCTGTAATGGTCGATAAAACAATAAGCGTGAAGTTAGAAGCAATGGGTTGTGCTTAAAGAGACACTGAAGCGAAAAAAAAATATGATATAATGAATTGGTTGTGTACTATGAATAATTACTAGAAGTTTAGCAGCAAAGAAAATATTCTCATATTTTTATTTTCAGGTATATAGTGTTTTTTCTAACATGGCATCATTCTATAATATGTTCAGAATACACAACACTCAGCATTCAAAATGATTCTTTCAGAGCAGTCTGTGAACTAATGACCTCTCCTCTAGCAGAGAAAAAGTAAATAGTTCAATAACACTTGAGATAATAGAAGTCAGATAACAGCCCTCTCCAGGACTTTGAAAGTTGCAGAGCTTAATTGCTTTTTTGCATAGAGATAACAACTGGAGTTTCTTAACTCTTCCTGTACTGGAAACAATTAGACTGATGTATCTGATCTTAAGGTTTTATTTCTTAGCTGTACTACACATACAAATCATAATATCATAATTTTTTTTTCGCTTCAGTGTCTCTTTAACTGACATCATAATTCTTAAGAGAGAAAAAAATTCAACTAAACATGAAAAAAGATTGAATTTGTTTTCTTAACGTTAATGTAAAAGTAAAACTTAACAAACTTATTAGTATTTAGTAAATTATAACAGTATGTATGCAATCATCGAGTGACAACAAAATGCAGCCCACTGTACAGATCCTTCCTATGAAAGCAACAGAGCTTTACAGTACGGCGGCAAGTATTAAATCACACCTGCTCTAATATTACATGTCTAAAAGTATGAGGAAAAACACTAGAGAGGTAAGATCTTCCAAAGTTCAAACAGCTCTGCACTCACAATATCAAATAACAGAGAGAGGGAAAGTACCAAAATGTTTCACCTTGTCCTGAGATTTTTATGACAATTCCAAATAAGTCAAAACAGCTGTTTCCAATATATAAATTGCTTTGGAAATGTGTCTCTCCCTCTGTAAGAAGTAAGTAACATTAATAAAAAATAAAACTAAAGGGGTCCATACACTGGTTGATTTCAGCCTTCGATGACCGATTTGACCGCTCTGATTGAATCGGCTAGAAATCGATGCAGCAGGAAGCATGACCGATCGTCTGATCGATTTCCAGATGATTATTGATAGCTTTGCTCGATCGGTCTGGATGGAAAGCCAATCGATGGCCCATAGAGTTGTATTGGATCAAATGGTGCAATAATACATTTTTGATCGATTTTCAATCGATTTAACTCTGAAATCTATTATAAATCTGTTCCTAGTGTGTGTCAGCATCCCAGCCTTCAGGCTGGACAACCTCACACTAAAGACATCACTAACACACACATCCTTAAATACAGAGCCTTACCCCTCTAGACCAATCAGAGGAGATCACCCGTACAGACCTGATGGAACTCTAGACCAATCAGAGGAGATCACCTGCACGGACCTGATGGAATCTAGACCAATCAGAAGAGATCACCCGCGGGGACCTTTTTTTTACTATTTCTTAAACTTTTTTTTCAATACAGAGCTATGTTTTTAAGAGCTATTAATACTGGAGGTGCTGACCCTTTTTGGAGAATTACTGGCTGCCATCTGGGAGATATGGAAGGACGACTGGTCTGGGCACTCCTTTTTGTTTTTGGGTTCATGGGTGCTGATCACACTTGGACACCTAGTGTGTGGCACACATTAGACAGATTCCTGTCAGATTCGACCGGACCGGCATCTGACAGGAATCTATCTGATTGTCAAATCTGCTGCAAATCTTCAAGTGTGAATTTGCTGCAAATCTATAAGTGTATGGTCACCTTAAGCCACACAAAGATAGATAGATAGATAGATAGATAGATAGATAGATAGATAGATAGATAGATAGATAGATGCATTAATAGTCTATGATTCATTAAAGTGCAGAGGGTTACAAAAAAATGTCAACTTCACATGAGAGTGATATCAACGTTACACAAGTTACTTAAAGATACAAATGATATGTATGATATGACATGAGCAATTGCATGAATAACTACTCTCTTAAACACGTTTCACTAATGGAATTCTTCTCTTCAGTTGTTTGAAAAGATAGATCCACTATGTATAGGTTAACATTTTTATACAGTGCTTGTACTGTATCTCTGTTTTGATTGATTTATTTTTTAAATCTCATAGCTGATACATGTACTCAACAATCTCTAACTGTGAGTGTATGTTAATGCCTTTCACATGAAAACCTGTCTGTTCGCTCATGTGGGACCATTCTGCTGGATTTCTTTATCCCTGCAGAGGGTAACATGCTGGCTTCAGAAGAGGAATGAGCAGGGCTTGGACTGAACCAGTGAGCTAGCATTCACACGTGTTGCAGTGCTTTGAGCATGCAATTCTTCACATACTATAATTCTTATTATTTATTTACTAGCTGATGGCCCGGCGTTGCCCGGGTATGTATTTGGCTGGTGTTGGCTGCGCCCTCTTTTTCTAACCCTAACACACAATTACTCAAATGACCTAGTTTATGATCTTTGCGGCCTTTGGCATCAATACTTTGTAATGAAATTAAACAAATCTGATTGGCATTTTTTGCCCCCCCCCTTTTATGAATTTGAACCCCAGTTACCCAATGACCAACAGTACCAGGTGAGGCTTGTGCCATTAACAGTGCAAGAATGGCAGCAATTTAATATGCTCTTTGAAAATCAATAGGTGAATTTTGAAGGCTCTACCCACTTTTCTGAAAATTAATCCCAGTCACCCAGTGACCACTAGACCTTAGGCCCTAGGACTTGGCCGCTACACCCTTCACAACCCCCCTTCCTCTCCAACGACCGCCCCCCCCCCCCCCCCCCCCCCGCTGCATCGCTGCGCAGGTCAGTGTGCATGCATGCACACTTACACAACGGCTGTAACGTGTACTTGTGAGCACACACCTGCGCATTACACGCACACACGCCCGCTTCCCTGCCCTCCTCCTCCTAAGATGTCCAACGGCACATGCACACTGGCAAAAAGGCACGGACACAGGGACAGGGGGCACAGAGACAAAAGGGTTTTAATGCAAAGGATATAAATGGCATTATTAATAAAAGCATAATTTAAGACGGGGTCCCCAATCTTTTTCAGGCCAAGGACAACTTTGTAGTAAGACATTTTTGGGACCAGGGGTTTTGATGGCAGGTTTCCAGGGGTAAAAGAGTGGGGGGTTAGGAACAGGTGCAAGCACATAGAATTGGGCTCCCCACTTAACACAAGCACGTTACCTTGGCAAGGGTCTCCCCCAAAACCCGAAACCGCAACTACCCCCATTCTAGTGTGCCTGTATTTTCAAGCAGAGCAGTCATAACATCAGATGAGCTGGTCTGCAGGTCTTTGACAGGCCTCTGTCTATAGTTTAATTCATGTACAGCATGCAAACCATCACCAGCTTGCGCCATCCTCTCATTGAGCCATGGGATGTGCTGCAGCATGCTTTGTACTGCTCCCTATGCATGTCAGCATCAGCTCCATACCTAGGATGGGGCAGCACAGCTGACGTCTGTAATAAGAGGACTGTGCCACCTGGTGACACTTATGTGCTGCTTTGCATGAATAAAACTGGAGAGATAGAGACCAGGCCTGCAAACAGGCTCAAAAAGGACCAGCACTGTGCCACAAATCGTGGGTCAGAGACCTTATTTAGGACATTTACACATACTTAGGTTTTAGTACATTAACACACTAATCTACGTGGATTTGGATTAAGTTACCTTTTTTTTTTTTTTGCTAAAACAGACACCTTCACCCTGTTCAGAGGAAATCTTTTTTTTCTTTTTCTTAACTTATAATATACTTGAAAAATGAACATATGTAAAATGATTATTTTAGGAAATGAGACCATATACATGTAAGTCTGGGAACAGCAAGTCAAAGATTTTAGCATTTCATATAAATATGCAATGACTTGCGACTTATGCTTTGTAATATTTTGGGGGGATAACTCTGTTGTTAATATGCACATATATAATACATGAATTGGTAAAACATAAGAAAATGGAGCGTGAGCTGTAATTTTACAGCAGTAGTTTCACAGCATTTCCTATTCTGCTATATAGTCATTAAAAAGATGTTACAAGCCTCATTTACAATGTATGCCCCAGCCTTGATTTTACCAATTCTCCAGCCATCCCTTACATCTGCTAGCAATTTCAGGAAATGGTTAGGTAGAGTAAGGGATGAGTAAAGGAAAGGTAAATGATACCTTAATAATTCTTTTGAACAGCTTCCAGATTGAATTGTAATGTTCTTTGTGTTTGTTACATCCATAAGGTAGAAACATTGGGTCCAGATTACAAACACATATAGTACTTCAAAGGCGCAATATGTATGCAAACTAAATGCAAACCAAGTTCCTCCCTTACACCAGACACAAAATCATAGACAATGTTGTTGGAAAAAAATATACAGTAGATGTAGATAAACCTGCATCAATAGTGGGGTTTTGTTAAATAAGAGTGAACTAATGTCAGAACAATATAACTACCAGAATGCAAGGAATATAATTCAGCTAAGATAGAAGATAAAAATCAAGTACAGCAATCAGAATATGTTTGCATAAAGCACAGTATTTATTGTAGGCAGTCTATTTCTAGTCTTCTATTCTAGTTCTGCTAAATTCCCTTCTGTATGGTTGGTGTGTTACCATGGACCATTTTCATCAAAGTTCAGTAAAGTTGCCATGTGCGCATGGCAATTTTACCAGTGCTTACAGTGACAAAGCAGCGCCCATTGCACAGTTAGTGTGACCCGCATTATCTAGGTAACAAGTAGTATTTTGCAGGGTACCCTACCAATTAATTCCAAAGCCACAAAAAGATGTATAGCTATACAGAAAGACATGCTACTATGGTAGTTCAACATGACTTCAGCCTCTTGACAGTTGACATTAGTGGCGTTTCCTCCATATAACTTGCCATTTTTGATGCATATTTTTTTCACTTTCTTTGTAAATAAAAAGCAAAACAAACTTTCTATTGATCAGAGCAAATTAGAAGCAGTGACACTAAAAATCCCAATCAGCAAGATAGATAATTATTTGAAACAAGTCTAATTCAAGTACAAATCGACCTTACCCTAACTGGAGTCTACTTTTATCCTTTTGTAAAATTTATTATAGCAAGCCAAGTAACTGAACCTGTTCCAGGAACTAGTAGATTATGAAATCAGTACAGAGCATGAAACACTGCTATATTTCTTGGATGTACTTATTGTAGGCCATGTGTTCTGCACCACACAATCAAGTATTTTAAAATGTAAGAGGGGGTTTTATTAGACATAGGATCAATAGATTGTCTCATACCCCTTCTACGCCCTACACATTCTGCCAACTTGGAACGCTGTGAAATATTGTAATAGTGTCATCTCTTCACATCCTTTCTAGCTGAAATTGAAAAAAAAAAATCAGAATTTAATTAAATAAAAAAACCTGACCCTATGAAATGAAAGCAACAAAAAAAAAACAGTTTAGATTCTGACCTATACCAATCTATTTCAAATTAAATGAAATATATTGACTGGAGTTCCCTGGTCCCCTGGGATAGACTTACAACTTCAAAACACCAACCTAAATGTAATGTTAGCTAAGAAAAGTGTTCTTGTTTACACAATGGAATGGAGTAATAACAGAGGGGACTGGGAATGTGGTATAGTGAGTGATTTGGTTCCCTTAAAGAAAACCTGAACTGAAAATTAAAAGTCAAAATAAACATACTCCAGTCATACTTACCTCCTTTGTAGTCTACTCCTCAACCTCTTTCTCCTCTCCCGTGTCCTGTTTGTCCACTGTGATCAAGGGAATTCTCCATCCTCCATTTTGAGAATGGCCATTTCCCCATAACAGCTATCTGGTCAGCACACTGTTAAACTTTAACATTGCCCACTTGAGCCATAGGGAAACATGGACATTACCTGGCACATCAGTTTTCCTCTCAGCTATAACTGGAAGCAACTGATATATAACTGACAGCAACTGATATATTTCAGTTCTGACAAAATGTTGTCAGAACTGGAAGAGATCATTGTCAGAAGAAAATGGTGAGCTTCTGAGAGGAACCGATGGCAAGGTAACTATGTAATGTTCATTTAAAGTTACCTTGTGTTTATTTTAAATAATTTTATTCAGTTCAGGTTCCCTTTAAGGTATGTACACACATTAGATAAAAGTCATCCAAAATGTCTGATAATGGCCACTTCAGCTGACAATTGTTTGCCTTTGTAATGTGTGTATAACGTATTGCCAGCTGATCCTACATGTTGAATCCTTAACAACCCCCAAACATGCCTGATCAAAATGTTATATTTGCTCCCCCATCCGCTCCATCGTATGCGATTGTCATCCCTCCGCCCCTTCCATAGCTACAGAATGTATTGGATACGCCTCTCCCAATTTTGTAACCAATTTGTCACCCGAGGCATTGTTACCCCGATGAGTGACAATAATCACGTGAGTTCTTGGCTTCACTCTGCCAAATCTACTCACCATGATGTTAATTTTTTGGACCCACTTGCCACAACCCAGCATTTGCAAATGTAGCCCCTTCATGTCGGTTACATTATCTCAATTAAACTAGTGTTGATCGAACACCCAGATGTTCGGGTTGGCTCGGCCGAACACCGAACCCTATTGAAGTCTATGGGGAACCGAGCCATGGGGGGCCGCAAAGCTGGAGGGGGTAGCGGGCAGGAAGGGGATATTGGGCAAAGCGTTCCAGCGTGCGCTCCACTGACGTCACTTCCTGCAACGCCGTCCACTTACAATACACAGTGGGTGGCGTTGCAGGAAGTGACGTCAATGGAATGCACGCTGGAACTGGAAGAGGTGAGTGATCCCCGCCTGTTACCTCTTAATAGTAGCGGATGCTACTTAACTTTTTAAAACTGGAGGGGAGTGGAGGTCGGGGGACCCAGGTGAGGGAGGGGGGGTCCGTCCCCCCTCCCAGCCGCTAGGCCCAATACCCCCTTCCTGCCCACTACCCCTCCATCTGGGCGGCCGGCCCCCCCGCACCGCTGTTCGGCCGAGCACTATGAGGTGCTCGGATGAGCTCGAGCAGAACCCGAACACCCCGATATTCGGGGAATAACGAACAGTGTCGAACACTGTTCGATCAACACTAAATTAAACAGATTTATTTACAGAACATCATAATTGTGTCTTAATCCCTTCAAAATGTCCCCTTATATTTTAGTTAATTGAAAATAAACACTTGATTTTGGTTATATAAGATGTCTCGGTCACCTGACTGAACCGCTCTATAAGCATCTTTAATGGGCTGTGTACACTACTCAGTTACTAACGATTTGTCAGGTCCACAGCAAAAAGGATCCAGGGACAATAGGTCATGACCTAGGGAGATTCTCAATTAGTAGGCAGACTGTACGAGGAAAGGGGAGAGTGAAGGCTTCAAATGTAACAGAGAGGTATACAGTACATGTGTGAACTGGACGTGGAAAATACATGCAACAATCCTGGAAACACATGGAAATGAAGTGCACAGTATTTGCTCAGTGATCATAAATGTGATGATGCTGCAGAAGAAATCAGTATAGTGATGGTGAATACTGGAAAACCAGCAGAAGAAAACCCATGCACATTTAGAAGGTAAACGCTACCTATGACATGGTGATAACAGTGGGTTTTTTACCACTTGGGAAACAGCAAACACTGCTGCAAGATGCCCAAGTGAACTGTGCCAGGCAGATCCATTGAGTACTACTACTGTTTCCCAGGGCTGGTTCTATCATGAAGCAAGGTGAAACATTTGCATCAGGCGCAGAGATTACAGGGGGGAGCATGTCTGTACTGTGTACTTACACTTACAGCATGCAGTCAGAATAGGAAGAGAAGCAAGAGGAGAGTGAGGTGTGGAGGTCATCACTGGGGGAAAGCAGCTTGTTGTGGTGTATGAGGAGTCTGACAGTGAGTGGGGGGGGCAAGAGAGCAGCAGTGTTTCATTTGACTTGCACAGCAGAAGGGAGGAGGTGGCACTGCTGTCCTGACTGACGAGGAATGGAGGATGGCCAACTAGCTGAGGGTGAGCAGATTGTTTGTCACAGACTCGCAGCCAGCCAGACGGTGTGTTATTGTGTCGATTTGCAGCATGTCATGTCTCAAGTTGTTCCATATGCTCCCTTGCTGACTGAGGACATTAAATGATGCAGAGTAAATTGGTGGGTGCTGTGGGCTCATTCCAAATCGGGAATGAGGGGCGCACCCTCATAAGTTTGCCTTAGGCAGCAAAAAGTCTAGAATCAGCCCTGCGGTTTCCCTGTAGTAAAATGACAGCTTCTCAACAGGACCATCAGGAAAGGGAAAAAAAACTATAATAATTCCCATATTTGAATAGCGCTTTTCTTCTGTCGGACTCAAAACGCTTGTGAGGCAGTGACTAGAGCACACAGTAGGCAGTAGCAGTGTTAGGGAGTCTTGCCCAATAACTCCTTACTGAATAGGTTACTGGCTTACTAAATAGGAAGAGCCCAGATTTGAGCCGAGGATAGTTAGCTAGATAGATACATAGATAGAGTGCATTAAGAAGTATTTCTGTAGGGCAGTATTTAATTGATGGGCCATATTCACTAAAATTTAATAAAGTTGCCATGTACAGGAAATACATGGAAATTTTAACATTACTTATGCTGACTATGTAGCATGTGTTGCGGAATTGGCGCAACACACCTTTACTAGGTAACTTTCACATTGCTAAGGTAACGCACATTGGCCCATATGAAATTAACTTTTTCTTCTGCGTTTTCTCCAAATTTTGAATCTTCTATTCAGGATAACTTTTCAGCACTTTGCAGTGACAAAGAACCAAACAGCAGGTGAAAAGGTGCTATCAAATGTTTTTTCTTGCTAGCTGGTAGTTTAAACTGCATTTTATTGATTAGTGTGAAAATACAGTATCACTGAGAAAACTCAGGAGAGAAAGTTAAAGGGAACCTTAACTCAAAAAAACCCCATGAGTTTCACTTACCTTGGGCATCTACCAGCCCCCCGCAGCTATCCTGTGCCCTTGCAGTCACTCATGGCTCCTCCGGTCCCCCGCTGCCAGCTAGTTTCGTTTTTGCCAACTGGGAGTCGGCCGGCCGCCATGCGTGCATTTTTACGCATTCCCAATGGTGCAGAAAGCTATCACGGACATTAACAAGTACATTTTTACGCGATACTGGTGCAATGCATACAAATTTACGCATTGCACCTTTAACGCGTAAAAATGTACTTCTTAATGTCCGCAATAGTTTTCTGCACCAGCGGGAATGCGTAAAAATGTATGCATGGCGGCCGGCCGACGTCCAGTCGGGAAAAACGAGACTAGCTGGCAGCGGGGGACCGGATGAGCCATGAGTGTAACGATTGGGGAATAATCTCCGCGGTCAGCGCACAACGTGTACGCTGACACTGAGCAAATCTCCCACAAGCGCTCAGACAGAGGACCCCAGTTACGGTGCAAATGCACCTGTGGAGGAGCAGACCAACCAGCAGGAGGAGCTGTGAAGCACAGAGGGTCAATACCTCTGAATGTCTCACAGAAATCAGATAGAAATCGCTCAGTGCGAGTGCAGCAATGAGTGATACTAAAGCAGCATAGAAACAGAGTAGAATGGAAACAGATTAAATGAATGTCTGGCAACCTGATCGCAGGCCTTACAAGGACAGACAATCACACACAGAGCAGATAGAGCGATGTAGCAAATCACAACCGCAGTGATGCTCACTTCGCAAAGCAAGACAATATGGATTCGCCTGCTCAGCGCTGGGAGATCGACATCCAATAGACAAAACTGGCAGAGCAGGAGTGAGTAAGAATATAAACAGGCAATAGGTCAAACACAGATAATCACGGGTAGTATTAGACAGTATGACAGAAATAACTATTGTACTAAATCCCTGGGGTCCTGCCAGTTCAAATTAGTGTTGGGCGAACACCTAGATGTTTGGGTTCGCGAACGTTCGCCGAACATCGCCGCGATGTTCGGGTGTTCGCGCCGAACTCCGAACATAATGAAAGTCAATGGGGACCCGAACTTTCGTGCTTTGTAAAGCTTCCTTACATGCTACATACCCCAAATTAGCAGGGTATGTGCACCTTGGGAGTGGGTACAAGAGGGAAAAAAATATTTGAAAAAGAGCTTATAGTTTTTGAGAAAATTGATTGTAAAGTTTCAAAGGAAAAACTGTCTTTTAAATGTGGAAAATGTCATGTTTCTTTGCACAGGTAACATGCTTTTTTTCGCCATGCAGTCATAAATGTAATACAGAGAAGAGGTTCCAGGAAAAGGGACCGGTAACGCTAACCCAGCACCAGCAGCAGCAGACGTGATGGAACAGGAGGAGGCGCAGGAGGAGAAGGCCACGCTTTGTGAGACACAACAACCCAGGCCTTGCATGAGGACAAGAAGCGTGCGGATAGCATGCTTTGTACCGCCATGCAGTCATAAATGTAATAAAGATAAGTGGTTCAATAAACAGGGACCACGCGGCAACGCTAACCCAGCAGCAGCAGACGTGATGGAACAGGAGGAGGAACAGGAGGAGGCGCAGGAGGAGAAGGCCACGCTTTGTGAGACACAACAACCCAGGCCTTGCATGAGGACAAGAAGCGTGCGGATAGCATGCTTTGTACCGCCATGCAGTCATAAATGTAATAAAGATAAGTGGTTCAATAAACAGAGACCACGCGGCAACGCTAACCCAGCAGCAGCAGACGTGATGGAACAGGAGGAGGCGCAGGAGGAGAAGGCCACGCTTTGTGAGACACAACAACACAGGCCTTGCATGAGGACAAGAAGCGTGCGGATAGCATGCTTTGTACCGCCATGCAGTCATAAATGTAATAAAGATAAGTGGTTCAATAAACAGGGACCACGCGGCAACGCTAACCCAGCAGCAGCAGACGTGATGGAACAGGAGGAGGCGCAGGAGGAGAAGGCCACGCTTTGTGAGACACAACAACCCAGGCCTTGCATGAGGACAAGAAGCGTGCGGATAGCATGCTTTGTACCGCCATGCAGTCATAAATGTAATAAAGATAAGTGGTTCAATAAACAGAGACCACGCGGCAACGCTAACCCAGCAGCAGCAGACGTGATGGAACAGGAGGAGGCGCAGGAGGAGAAGGCCACGCTTTGTGAGACACAACAACCCAGGCCTTGCATGAGGACAAGAAGCGTGCGGATAGCATGCTTTGTACCGCCATGCAGTCATAAATGTAATAAAGATAAGTGGTTCAATAAACAGGGACCACGCGGCAACGCTAACCCAGCAGCAGCAGACGTGATGGAACAGGAGGAGGCGCAGGAGGAGAAGGCCACGCTTTGTGAGACACAACAACCCAGGCCTTGCATGAGGACAAGAAGCGTGCGGATAGCATGCTTTGTACTGCCAAGCAGTCATAAATTTAATAAAGATAAGTGGTTCAATAAACAGGGACCACGCGGCAACGCTAACCCAGCAGCAGCAGACGTGATGGAACAGGAGGAGGCGCAGGAGGAGAAGGCCACGCTTTGTGAGACACAACAACCCAGGCCTTGCATGAGGACAAGAAGCGTGCGGAAAGCATGCTTTGTACCGCCATGCAGTCATAAATGTAATAAAGATAAGTGGTTCAATAAACAGGGACCACGCGGCAACGCTAACCCAGCAGCAGCAGACGTGATGGAACAGGAGGAGGCGCAGGAGGAGAAGGCCATGCTTTGTGAGACACAACAACCCAGGCCTTGCATGAGGACAAAAAGCGTGCGGATATAGCAGCAATGCTTTTTGCCGCCATGCAGTCATAAATGTAATACAGATGAGAGGTTCAATAAACAGGGACCGGAAACGCTACACCATCCCAGATGTTCATTGGTCATGTTACTTGGTTGGGGTCCTGGAGTGTTGCGTAGTCATTTCCAATCCAGGATTGATTCATTTTAATTTGAGTCAGACGGTCTGCATTTTCTGTGGAGAGGCGGATACGCCGATCTGTGACGATGCCTCCGGCAAGCCAGCACCTCTATTGCGTACATTGCCAGTTCGTGCCAGGTGTCTAGCTTCGATACCCAATAGTTGAAGGGTGCAGATGGATTGTTCGACACAGCTACGTCATCTGACATGTAGTCCTTGACCATCTTCTCCAGGCGATCGGTGTTGGAGGTGGATCTGCACGCTTGCTGTTCAGTGGGCTGCTGCTGCATGGGTGTCAGAAAATGTTCCCACTCCAAGGACACTGCCGATACCATTCCCTTTTGGGCACTAGCTGCGGCTTGCGTTGTTTGCTGCCCTCCTGGTCGTCCTGGGTTTGCGGAAGTCAGTCTGTCGACGTACAACTGGCTAGAGGAGGGGGAGGATGTCAATCTCCTCTCTAAAGTCTCCACAAGGGCCTGCTGGTATTCTTACATTTTGACCTGTCTGACTCTTTCTTCAAGCAGTTTTGGAACATTGTGTTTGTACCGTGGATCCAGAAGGGTATAAACCCAGTAATTGGTGTTGTCCAGAATGCGCACAATGCGTGGGTCACGTTCAATGCAGTCTAGCATGAATTGAGCCATGTGTGCCAGAGTCCTACCAGAATCCTCATCATCCTCTTGTGAGCGTTGTGATAGTTGTTGTGATGCATCATAGTCGTCACCTTCCTCCTGGTCTGCTTCTGCTGACCATTCGCGTTGAATTGTGGAAGTCCAACGTGCACCGCTCTGGCCCTCGTCAGTGGTGGCATGAAATTCCTGCTCCAACTCCAGCTGTTCCTCCTCCTCTTCTTCGTCATAGCTGCTGGGGCCAGCGTTCCCTGAGGCGGATGGCCTGATGTTGGTACCATCACGCTGATTGTTTTCTCCTTCAGATTCCCCCAGTTGCATCATGACAGCTGTTTCCTTGATTTTCAACATTGACCACTTCAGTAAACACAGCAGTGGTATGGTAATGCTGACTGAAGAGTTGTCACTGCTCACAAGCAACGTGGATTGCTCAAAATTTTGGAGGACTTGGCAGAGGTCCAACATGTTGGCCCAATCGGATCCAAAGAAGCTTGGCAGCTGTCCGGATGCGCCTCAGTACTGCGCCGTCATGTACTGGACCACTGCACTCTTCTGCTCACAAAAGCGGGCTAGCATGTGCAGCGTAGAATTCCAGCGCGTAGGGACATCACACAGCAAGCGATGGTGGGGGAGATTGAAGCGCTCCTGCATCTTGGCGAGTGCCCCCGAAGCAGTTCTGGAATTTCTACAATGTTTGGCCACTCGACGCACCTTCAACAGAAGATCGGCCACGCCTGGGTATGTCCTCAGGAACCACTGAACTACTAGGTTCATCACGTGCGCCAGGCAAGGGATGTGTGTCAGCTTAGCCAACCTTAAAGCGCGAATGAGATTACTCCCATTATCACACACAACCATGCCCGGTTTCAGGTCCAGCGGTGCCAGCCACAAATCCGTCTGTTCCTTTATTCCTTTCCAAATTTCCTCCCCTGTGTGCTGCTTATCCCCAAGGCAGATCAGCTTCAGTAACGCTTGCTGACGCATGCCAACAGCTGTGCTGCACTGCTTCCACGATCCTACTGCTGCAGGGTTAGCGTTTCCGGATGAGGTACAGCTTTGAGATGCGTTGGAGGAGAAGGAGTCAGAGAGGTAGGTGCTGCTGTTATCCAGTGGGAGGGACGGCGGTGCAGCTGTTTGCGGCGTGGGCAACACCCGCGCCGTAGCAGGTGAGGAATCGCTGCCAGGCTCCACAAGGTTCACCCAGTGCGCGGTAAGGGAGATGTATCGACCCTGGCCGAACGCACTCGTCCAGGTGTCAGTGGTGAGGTGAACCTTGCAGGCAACGGCATTCTTCAAGCTTCAGGTTATTTTGCTGACCACGTGCTCATGCAACTCAGGCACTGCAGAGCGCGCAAAGTGGTAGCGGCTGGGAACCACGTAACGTGGGATGGCCACTGACATCATGCCCTTGAAGCTGTTTGTCTCCACCACTCGATATGGCAGCATTTCGCAGGCCAGAAGCTTGGCTATGCTGGCTGTTACTGCCACGGCCCGGGGGTCATTTGCTGGCAATTTCCTCTTGCGCTCAAACATCTCCGACACAGACAACTGGACCGTAGCGCTGCACACGGAAGGGCTGTTGGTTGTTGTGTTTGATGAACACTGGGAGACCTCAAGAGCACTACTCCGGAAAGTGACAGTGTCAGCGTCGTCTGATGTTTGTGAATGTTGTGAACCACGCAATGGCTGGGCTACTGCTGCTGCTGAGGCGGGTCTGGTGGTGAGTCTGGTGAACCCAAGGGAGGCAGTGTTGCTGGTACCCTGTCCTGCCGCGTTTGCCCACAGAGTGGGATGTTTGGATAGCATGTGGCGGCTCATGCTGGTGGTGGAGAGGTTGTTAATACTTTTCCCCCTGCTCAGGCGGGTCTTGCACACCTTGCAAATCGCCATGGTAACATCCTCAGTGCAGTCTTCAAAGAAAGCCCAGACTTTGGAGCACCTGCCTTGCTGGCGATTTCTGTTTGCTCCTTTTTTGCCTCTCACTTGAACTTCTACGCTTATGGTGCCTGAAATTGCGCGCCGCCTACCTTGTGGCACAAGGCGAACTCGTGCAGCAGTGGGTTCTTCAACAGACTCATCTGTGCTGCTGCTACGACGGCGATGTTCTCGTTCACAAACAAAATCTGGGTCTCTGTCCACATTGTCCATACCCTCCTCTTCCATCTCCTGAAACTCGTCATATGTCATTGTGGGGGGCCGCCGCCGTGGAGTAGAGCTCCCCAGAACAACCTCTGCGCAGCTCACTCCAACGTCGTCTTCCAGATCTTGTCGGCTGACCTCCTGCAATTGCAACCCCTCCTGCCCAACTTGCTCTGGGATTTGGGTTTCAGAGTCCTCCTCAGACTCGCCTTGTATTTCAGTGCGCGGTGCATTTCCCACAGTTAATGGTTGTGAATCCGGGCACAACATTTCTGGCTGTTCTTCCATTGACCTTTGAAAGGTGGAAGTTTGTTGGCCTGGGAATAGCTCCTGCGAATACCCCATTGTGTCCTGAGGTAATTCATCGGACTGGTTATCTGGCAGTTGTGTGCGTGGTGTCGCTGCCAGTTGTGTCAGCTTTGTGCCCACTGGCTCCTTGTAACTGGCTGAGGACTCGGACCTCGTGCGTGATGTGCTGGTGCTGCTTAATCCACTGCTGGACACTTGAGAGGTCATCCAAGTAATTATCTGGTCCTGTTCTTTTGGATTTGTGAGGGTTGTTGTCCTGGACAACATGGGCGGTATTGAGTGGGTTTTCTTGGGTGCTCCCCTGTGGCCTGTACGTGAACCGTCAGGGGAAACACCTCTTCCCTTGCCCCTCCCTCTTTCACCGGATTTCTTCCTCATTTCACTTATCCTTACAGTACACGCTGACTGGCAGCAGTACAGTGGCAGTACAGAAATGCTATACAGTACCACTATTCCCAGCAGCGACACAGAGCACAATGCTATACAGTGGCGGGTGAGCGGTGTACTACTATTCCCAGCAGACACAGAGTGGCAGTAAACAGAATGCTATATAGTGTGGCTGAGCGAGGTACACAGAGTGGCAGTAAACAGAATGCTATATAGTGTGGCTGAGCGAGCGGAGTACTACTATTCCCAGCAGACACAGAACAGTAAACAGAATGCTATATAGTGTGGCTGAGCGAGGTACACAGAGTGGCAGTAAACAGAATACTATATAGTGTGGCTGAGCGAGCGGTGTACTACTATTCCCAGCAGACACAGAACAGTAAACAGAATGCTATATAGTGTGGCTGAGCGAGGTACACAGAGTGGCAGTAAACAGAATGCTATATAGTGTGGCTGAGCGAGCGGTGTACTACTATTCCCAGCAGACACAGAACAGTAAACAGAATGCTATATAGTGTGGCTGAGCGAGGTACACAGAGTGGCAGTAAACAGAATGCTATATAGTGTGGCTGAGCGAGCGGTGTACTACTATTCCCAGCAGACACAGAACAGTAAACAGAATGCTATATAGTGTGGCTGAGCGGTGTACCACTATTCCCAGCAGCGACACAGAGCACAATGCTATACAGTGGCGGGTGAGCGGTGTACCACTATTCCCAGCAGCGACACAGAGCACAATGCTATACAGTGGCGAGTGAGCGGTGTACTACTATTCCCAGAAGACACAGAGTGGCAGTAAACAGAATGCTATATAGTGTGGCTGAGCGAGGTACACAGAGTGGCAGTAAACAGAATGCTATATAGTGTGGCTGAGCGAGCGGTGTACTACTATTCCCAGCAGACACAGAACAGTAAACAGAATGCTATATAGTGTGGCTGAGTGGTGTACCACTATTCCCAGCAGCGACACAGAGCACAATGCTATACAGTGGCGGGTGAGCGGTGTACTACTATTCCCAGAAGACACAGAGTGGCAGTAAACAGAATGCTATATAGTGTGGCTGAGCGAGGTACACAGAGTGGCAGTAAACAGAATGCTATATAGTGTGGCTGAGCGAGCGGCGTACTACTATTCCCAGCAGACACAGAACAGTAAACAGAATGCTATATAGTGTGGCTGAGCGGTGTACCACTATTCCCAGCAGCGACACACAGCACAATGCTATACAGTGGCGGGTGAGTGGTGTACCACTATTCCCAGCAGCGACACAGAGCACAATGCTATACAGTGGCGGGTGAGCGGCAGGGCCGGCCCGCCCATGAGGCGGGGTGAAACTTTTGCCTCAGGCGGCACTTCTAGAGGGGCGTCACCCGCCCGTCTGTGTGTGTGGGGGGCCGCCCGAGCTGGAGGGGATAGCGGGCAGGAAGGGGGTATTGGGCCTAGCGGCGGGGAGGGGGGTCGGACCCCCCCCCCCCTCCCTCGCCTGGGTCCCCCGTCCTCCGCTCCCCTCCAGCTTTAAAAGTGAGGTCGCCGGCTGCAGCTATATTGTAAGAGGCAACGGGCGGGGAGGACTCACCTCTTCCTCGTTCCAGCCCGAGCCTGCGCTCCACTGACGTCACTTCCTGCTACGCCGCAGGAAGTGACGTCAGTGGAGCGCAGGCTCGGGCTGGAACGAGGAAGAGGTGAGTGATCCCCGCCCGTTGCCTCTTACAATATAGCTGCAGCCAGCGACCTCACTTTTAAAGCTGGAGGGGAGCGGAGGACGGGGGACCCAGGCGAGGGAGGGGGGGGGTCCGACCCCCCTCCCCGCCGCTAGGCCCAATACCCCCTTCCTGCCCGCTATCCCCTCCAGCCCGGGCGGCCCCCCACACACACACACGGCTTGGGGGGGGGGCGGCGATTTTTTTGAATTTTGCCTCAGGCGGCAAAAAGTCTAGGGCCGGGCCTGGTGAGCGGTGTACTACTATTCCCAGAAGACACAGAGTGGCAGTAAACAGAATGCTATATAGTGTGGCTGAGCGAGGTACACAGAGTATCAGTAAACAGAATGCTATATAGTGTGGCTGAGCGAGCAGTGTACTACTATTCCCAGCAGACACAGAACAGTAAACAGAATGCTATATAGTGTGGCTGAGCGGTGTACCACTATTCCCAGCAGCGACACAGAGCACAATGCTATACAGTGGCGGGTGAGCGGTGTACCACTATTCCCAGCAGCGACACAGAGCACAATGCTATACAGTGGCGGGTGAGCTGTGTACCACTATTCCCAGCAGCGACACAGAGCACAATGCTATACAGTGGCGGGTGAGCGGTGTACCACTATTCCCAGAAGACACAGAGTGGCAGTAAACAGAATGCTATATAGTGTGGCTGAGCGAGCGGTGTACTACTATTCCCAGCAGACACAGAACAGTAAACAGAATGCTATATAGTGTGGCTGAGCGAGGTACACAGAGTGGCAGTAAACAGAATGCTGAGCGAGCGGTGTACTACTATTCCCAGCAGCGACACAATGACTGGGGGGACCCTGGCTAGCGTGGCTGGAGCGCGAACTACCCTGCCTGCCTACCCAAAGCTAAACCCACAGACAAATGGCGGAAATATGACGTGGTTCGGGTATTTATTTACCCGAACCACGTGACAGTTCGGCCAATGAGAGCGCGTTCGGGTCCGAACCACGTGACCCGTTCGGCCAATCACAGCGCTAGCCGAACGTTCGGGGAACGTTCGGCCATGCGCTCTTAGTTCGGCCATGCGGCCAAACGCTTTGGCCGAACACCGTCAGGTGTTCGGCCGAACTCGAACATCACCCGAACAGGGTGATGTTCTGCAGAACCCGAACAGTGGCGAACACTGTTCGCCCAACACTAGTTCAAATGTACCACGGATCTGACTAAACATAAACAAGGACTTGAGACAAACAGAATGAACGCTTGCCAATCCAGTCACTGACTCAGCGACAGCAAGCATCCACACACAGACCAACATACAAGGCAACAGGAACAGGACTAGGAAGGATTTGCTGCTCCTACGCAGGAGTCAGCGCAATCCACGCAAGGTAACAGGAACAGGACTATGAAGGATTCGCTACTCCTACGCAGGAGTCAGCGAAATCCATGCAAGGTAACAGGAACAGGACTAGGAAATATAAATCACAATACAATATTCTCCAGTACTTATATATTGGCCTTACCAATATATTCTGGGTGTCAAGGACCCGGGACTACAATCCAAGCTGGACTGACAGTATGTCGGGCAACGAAGCAGACTCAGGAAGTGACATTTATGCATGCAAGCACCGATCAGAAACAAACATGCAAAAAGCCGAAGAAGCAATCTGCAATCACTCAGCCCGCCGACTGCAGGCTGAGAGCAAGAACTGCATCTCATAAACTCATGCATAATTATGCAAACAGCATAATATTTGGATTCAGTATAGCAGGCTAGACTATAATGGAATGCGGAGGAATTGCAAATGGACAGAACACTCACTGTGAATGCCAGAAATGCCATGCAAACAGCAGTCAGCATTGCCTGGCTGCAGTAGTGTCTGAAAGCAGAACGGACACCACAGGGAGATCATCACAATGAGTGACTGAGAGAGCACAAGATGGCTGCAGGGGGCTGGTAGATACCCCAGGTAAGTGAAACTCATGTTTTTTTGTTTTGAGTTAAGGTTCCCTTTAATTGCATAATGGCCATTACACTACTTGTGTATTACACATTGGCCCCTACGCAATCAACTTGTTCTCCAGAGTTTTCTGCTAGGTGATATTTTCACAACTTGTCAATAAAATACACCTTTTGAACCACCAGGAAGCAAGACAGTAATCAAAATAATTTTGATAGTACTTTTTCATTTACCTTTTGGTACTTTTTCAGTTGTAAATTGCTCAAAAAATTATATAAAATACAAGATTAAAGAGAAAAAAATTATGATATGATTTGTATGTGTAGTACAGCTAAGAAATAAAACAGGAGCAGAGACGTAAGTATAATATTGTTTCCAGTGCAGGAAGAGTTAAGAAACTCCAGTTGTTATCTATGAAAAAGAGCCATTGAGCTCCAGGACTTTGAAAGTCGCAGAGAGCTCTGTCTTCTGAAGCTTGTTATCTCAGCTGTCAGTCCCTGTATGGTTTTTTCTGCAGTAGAGGACAGGTCAATTGTTCACTGGCCTGCTCTGTAAAATAATTTAAAATGCTGAGTAGTGTGTAAACTGCAAATATTAGAGAATAATGCAATGTTATAAAAAAAAAAAAAAAAAAAAATGGGCTTGATTCACAAAACGGTGCTAACTGTTAGCACGGGCGTGCTAAACAGTTAGCACGCCAAGTACCACTCGTGGACTTTTGCGCACACGAAGCCCCGCGATTGCGCGATAACGTGGACTTTTGCGCACAATTGGGCACCCAATGGAGCGCAAAAGTCAACGTTATTGTGCGCAAATGCGGGGCTTTGCATGCGCAAAAGTCAGCGAGCGGCACTTCCCATGCTAACTGGTTAGCACGCCCGTGCTAACAGTTAGCCCCGTTTTGTGATTCAAGCCCTATATAACTGAAAATAAAAATATGAGAATATTTTCTTTGCTACTAAAGTTCTAGTAATTATCCATACTACACACCCAAATCATTATATCATAATTTTTTTCTGCTTCAGTGTCTATTTAAAAATGATCTCTTAGAAGAAAACTCAGGAGAAAAAGTAAATTGCATTTAGGTCCTTACCCTGGTAATGCGAGCACTACCTAAGTAACGCAAGCTGTGCTTATTGCGCATTGCAGGCTATGTAGTCGGTGTAGGTAACAGAAAGATTGCTGTGCACTCAGCAACTTTACCAAAGTTTGGGAAAATGGCCAGATATACTTTATGTTGGTAAAAAGATTTGGAAATTGCTTTAAACGCTGCTTTTTATACTTACATTTACTTTCTCATGACTTGATTCAACTAAGCTACCACAGCAACATATAAGCAACCGTATTTTGGAGGTAGTTTGGGAACTGGAGGAAGGAATGGAGTCTGTTCCATCACACAACAGATACAATAATGCTGTATTTGCATTAACATCTATGCTGACTATAGCTGTACAGCAACAGGATCACTGTGTTTTACAGTTAGCTCATTCAGACACTACAATAATTATTTTTTATTTATTAAACTGATTTCCTATTGGGTAACCATTGATTGAAAATCAATCAGCATTATATCAAATGTAAGTTAAACCATTTCAGTGTTTTCTGAATGCTGCCTAAAGCCAGGGGTCCTCTAACTTGCTCTCTGCCTGGAAACTTCACATTATTTTCCAGCACTGTAATATTAATGGAGACTGAAAGCTTTGACAGAAACTAGATGCATTATTTAGTGAAATGTTGTGTGCCCAATTCTGTTCTTGGTGACTGATAACCTTTACATTTTTAGATATATTTCTTTACTTATCAGTTTGCCTGTCTGAAGAAAAGTCTCAGACAGTCGGATCTTGTGATTAATGCTTCTGGTTGCATGTTAAATCATGATGATAGGAACTCTGTGCGCAATATAGAGCTGGGGATGTGCCAACTGGGAGTAATGCTTTTTTTCAGGACATGGATGTAATATTTTTTGGAATATAACAGACTTTTCCTTACTCAAGATGGAAGGGGAAAAGTGACATACATACACCGGGTCACACAGTAACAGGGAACCAATAATCAGGAAGGATGGCACCAGGAAGTACGAGGATTGGAGCTGTGTAACGGCAGGCAGCCACTGTGTACTGGTACATCAGCAGCTGCAGAAGGAGAAGAAGAGCACTTCTACATCAGCACTCAGCAAGACCAGAGCGAGGGAGAGAGGAGCATGGTGGCAGGAGAAGGAGAGAGCTTGAAGAGACAGTAGTGTAGTGCAGTGTAGTGTAGCTTAGCTGGGAGGGTAACAGGGGTTAGTGTAGTGTAGTGTGTAATGTAGCTTAGCTGGGAGTGCAGCAGGGATTAGTGTAGTGCAGTGCAACCCAGTGCAGTGTAGCTTAGCTGGTGGGGAAGCAGTGGTTAGTGTAATGTAGTGTGCTGTGTAGTTCAGTGCAGTGTAGCTTAGCTGGTGGAGCAGCAGGGGTTAGTGTAGTGTGGCTTAGATTGAGTAGCTTAGAAACAGCTTGGGGGGGGGGGGGGGGGCATAATATGCCCCTGCATCATAGACATGGCAGATTTAGTATAATTTATTTCCCCTGATTTTTGCCCTCTAAACCCTAGGTGGGTCTTATAGTCTAAAATGGGTATTTATGAAGTAGTTAAGAAGCAGTAAGGTTGGTATTGTGCACAAACTTATTAACATCATTTCACAAGTTTAAACACCCTTGTTCAAATGAAAATTAACAGTAATTATTACACGCCTCTTCAGGATAATAACAGTAATGAGGAGTGTACAAGCACTGGTAATTCCTTACTTACAGAAAAATTAACAACAGAAACACTTCAGAGGCATTATTATTATTATATCAAAAATACATTTTTAATTTCTGTAAGTTTTGACTGGGTTACATGATTTCAACATGTAAAGTATATTTCTAAGGTCTTCTTGGGCCCTCCATTCAAGGTAAAAGTCCAGGCCTTCGGCCTAGGGCCTTGTGTTGGAGTACTGCCTGCTGTACTCCTGGATGATGACCCAGCCTTGACAGACCTCATAATCTAATGTTCCTAGCACAGTCTAGGGCCATTTTTTCCAGTGTATTTTGGGCTGTTGGAGGAAACCAGATGAAGCAAACTTTTCTTACAGAGTTTGGAGCAATATACAGATGAAACAAAACAAAAACAGCCTGGGAAACATGTTGGAACAGTGGTTAGTGCTTTTGCATTGCAGCATTAGTGTTCTGGATCCAATACCTCATCAGTGTGGAGTTTGTATTTGTTTCCCGTGTTTGTGTGGGTGCTCTCTGGGCATTACGGTTTCTTTCCACATCGCAAAAATATTCAAAGTTAATTATTCCCCACCAAACTAGCATTTGTATGGAATAGATTGCGACAGTTAGTTACGAGAGTATCTACTTTGTTGAGCACTGCAGAAGATGTCATTGGAATACAAATACATAATAGTATGGGACAGCACTGCTGAGTAATTTGCTCTCTATAACAAAATGGATAAGTGCTTTGTATGGTGTGTTAAATCATGTAGCTTGTGGTTAATTTTATATTTAAATGTAATTTGCCCAGAACACTTGCAATATACAATTTAAAGGTGTGATTTGTAATATGTGTGTGAGACACATCCATATACAGTACAATTCACATTTTCTCCTGAGTTTTCTCCTAGGTGATATTTTAAAACCTGTCAATAAAATGCATTTCAGCCACCAGCAAGCAAGAAAATACTCAAAATAATTTTGATAGTACTTTTTCACCTACTTTTTAGTACTTTTTTAATTGCAAAGTGCTGAGAAGTTATTTATCATGTTTTATATTCTCTTTACAATAATTTTTCAGCATTTTTAAATTAAAAAAGTAACCATAAGTGGGAGAAAAAGAACTATCAAAATTATTTTAAGTATTCTCTTGCTTTGTGGAGGCTTAAAAGGCATTTTATAACAAGGTGTGAAACTATCATCTAGGAGAAAACTCAGGAGAAAAAGTGAACTGCATAGGAGCCAAAGTCTTATCAGTTTGCTCAGTGACAGACTTTGTTGGATTATTTACTGATATGCTCTATAGCATTTGGTCTAGGGAAATACAATATGCTTCAATTAGAATATCAGCTTTCTTTAGCATTTGAAAACATTTTATGCATTCTGTTAAGTCAGTTTTCCACTCTGTTTACAATAATGATTGTTGAAATGCAATGTTAGTGCAAATCAAATGCAAGGAAAACACAATAATGTCTGCAGTGTGTTTAAACAAATGTTATCACATTTTTGGGTTGATGCACTAATCGGCGGTAATATTGCCGTGCGCAGGTAGTGCATTGCAATATAACCGTTACAGCTGCAACCAGAGTACCGCACGTCACCCAATTAGCGTGACCACGGTACATGGATAACACAAGCATTGCTATGGTAATTTATGCTACTTGCATAATTCAGAATACCGTATAAATGCTCGCGTTAATTCTGTACCATGGGTTGTGCTACTTGTGTAATTTGCAGTACACTGCTGGCACTAGTAATGGTAATATTGGCATGTGCTTTCTGCATAAATATTCTGATATCAGTGTCTGTATATCCCACAATGCACCTGAGAAATAACTCCCTGGGTTAAACCTAGATTTACCACCAAATGCAATGAATTATTGCAGCTAACTTACTATAGAAATACATTCGTAGCAATTTGCCACATATGGATGTGGATAATAGAATAGATTCCGCAAGCTTTCAGGGAAATTCAAAATTAAATATTGTTTGACAATAGAATACAGTAATATCAATCTAAAGGGGCCCACACACCTAACGATTTTCCCGCCGAAATACGGCCGTTTCGATCACAATGATCGAAACGGCCGTGAAATCGCTGCGCACACCGCTGACTGAACGATGGATTTCCGTCCAAAATCCATCATTCCCGTCGACTCCCGTCGATCCATCCGTGCGGAAGATTTTTCTCGGGTCGGGAGTGCGTCGATAGCGGCAATAGAGCAGAGATACATTACCTGCTCCGCCGGCGCGAGTCCCCACTGTAACCTCCCGGCTCCCGGCTGACATCTTCTCCCATCACCTTCCGCATCACGGCATCCGTGTATAACTTCCTGTGTCACTGCAGTGACAGCGGAAGTACAAATAGAGGGCGCTCTATTTGAACTTCTGCTGTCACTGGAGTGACAGAAAGTTATACGCGGATGCCGATGGGAGAAGATGCCAGCCGGGAGCCGATGCGAAGAAGATGCCGGGACCAGGTGGAGAAGAAGAAAGCGGTGGACCAGGGGACTCGTGCCGGCCGGAACAGGTAATGTATGGGGGGGGGGGGGGGTAGCAGCAGCAGCTCCACAGATTGTGATCGGTTTCAGGCTGATTCATGTGATCAGATTCGATCAGATAGGGATCTATCTTTTGGTTGAATCTGATGGCAAATCGACCAGTATATGACCACCTTAATAAATACCCCAGTGTTCAACCTCTCTAGCAGGCAAAATCTATAATAAATACAATTAAATAGCCAAAGAACATAGAGTGATGTGTGTCACTTATTATTATATATATATGGGACCCTGCTATTGTGGTAATTGTAGGTAATTGCTCCTATCTGACCTCCATTGTGGTGACCAGGATGTTGGGAACCACAACCATTTTTCCCATCATTGTCCCCTGATTTTACGACCTGACTTTATTTTGTGCTAGGCCACAGCAGGGTTTTGCTTCAATGGAAGCAGCGTCGTCTTCCTGCAGCGTTGCCAATGGCCCTAACTTGTGCACTTGGGCTGGCCTGGACGGGTTGAACAGCTCTGGTGGCATGTGCACCCTTGGGCTGGCCTGGACGTGGGTGAACAGCTCTGGCAGCATGTGCATCCTTGGGCTGGCCTGGACGTGGGTGAACAGCTCTGGCAGCATGTGCAAACACCCACATATTTAGTGACGGAGTGCAGCAAGTAAGGATACAGGAAACAGGAATGATACACTCACCTACTCCAAGTTCCAGGTGCCATTTGTCTTTTCTGCACCTCCGCTACTCTGTACTTCCTGCCTCTCAAATCCTCTAGTTCCTATCTGAGAAGCAAAAAGTACAGAGTGGCAGCGGTGCAGAGAAGACAAACGGTGCACCCGGTGTCTGGAACTTGGGGGAGGTGAGTATCCTACTGCCTGTATCCTCGGCCTCGCTCAATTGTGAGAGACATTAGGAGAGACATTAATCTCTTATTTATGTATTTGATCGTGATTTTTGTAATATTTTCCACTAGGTCCCTCACATTTCCTTTTTGATGTTCAATCAGCTGAAGCCAAACTGAAGGGATTGTTCTGATCAGATAAAAGGAACTATTTTTTTCTCAGTGATCAGAAATTATGTTTTATGTAAGTAAAAATTTACTTACTGGGGCTTTTCTCCAGCCCCATGAGGCCTTACAGGTCCTTCAGTTTAAGCTCTTTGCACTCTGTTGATTAGCTGTGACTCTCCGAAAGATCGACTGCCATGGGCTACTGTGCATATGCGGCCTAGCCTAGACAATGCACCACTTTGCTTGTGCTCTTATCTTAATGAGCTTTCTGCACAAGCATAGAATGCTTAGGGCAATGGGAGCACAAGTGAGGAGTACACATGGCCAGGACTGCACATGCACAGTTGCTTGTGACTGCTGAGATGGAGAACTTTCAGATGGGGTCAGCTGATCAACAGAACGTGACATTTGGAAACCAAGGGACGTGTAAGTCTTGGGGGGGGGGGGAGTGGGGGGGGGGCTGAAGTAGCCCCAGGTAAGTAAAGTAGATGTTTTTTCCCTGTGACAGGTACACTGCAAATAGCCTCAGAGCTGGTCCTGCCTGAGGAGCTGCCTAATACAGTATAGGGGCACAACTGGCTATTATACTGGGGAGGTGGCTAATACTGGGGACACATCTGGATTTTATACTGGGTAGGGGGCTGACTAATTCTGGGGCACATTTGTCTATTATACCTAGATGGGGGCTAATACTAGGGGCACATCTGGCTATTATGCTGGGTAGGGGGGCCACCCAATACTGGGGGCACATCTAGTTATTACTGTGGAGAAAGGCTGCCTAATACTGGGGAGCTATCTAACCTCAGGAGGAGGGCTGCCTGCTGGGAGCACATTTGTTACCTATACTGGCTCGATCACATTTCGAGTGGGGTGCATTTCGGAATCTCCGCCTCTAGTGCTGGAGGACCGTGTCCCAGCCCTGCATCTAATATTAGAAAAATTAGTTGACTACACATTACATCCTGGATGGATGAAGAACTGCACTAGATGTGCACTTCAATCCCCATCTACGATGCATAAAATCATGTATAAACCAGCTAAATTCAGTCCTCAAGACTTATTCCCCAGAGTTAGTGGAGTACAACAACTATAGAGCACACTAGGAGATGCAAATCGTCCTCCTAACAATCCCTACCACCACTATAATTCAAACAGAGCCTCCCCCAACAACAACATCTAAACAGTACTGGATACGAATGTGGGAGAAGATACAGAACACTACTGCAAAGTGGACCTAAGAGCAGATGGCAGCAGTCTCCCAGGACAAGAATCAATCATGATCAGAATAGCAGACATCCAACAGTGAGTCAAAAGCATAAATATCTGGACAGTAAATGACCAATATATGGTCCACAATCACTAGCCAAAGAAACTAATAACAGCAAATGAATGCCTGACAGCTGAGATACCATCCAACCAACCATCAATCTCACAAAAACACAAGCACAAAGAAGAAAAGTGATAATAATTATAAGACTCCCACAAGGCAAAAGCACCATTCAACTCCTAACTGATAGCCTGCTTACCCACAACATGGAAAAGCATATCAAGCGCCAGAGCCATGAAGCTGCAGAACCCTAAGCACTGGTCAGAAGAGCATTAAAAACAACCCCAAAGGCTCAAAACACTAGTGGCTCAAAGACAGTGCAATTGCCCAACATCTAGACCAACCAACCTGAATACAGCATGAATTGATTACAAGAAAACCTAAAAAATAAATGCCACATACATAAAATGTGTAAATGTCTGAGAATTATACATACTCAAAAGAACATTAAGAACCTTCTTCAATAATTCAATTGGATGGCTGAAGCCAAAACTGGAAGCTATTTCAAGACAACTGGCCATCAAGTGAAGCATATAAAAAGGTAATGTATTGTTTCTATTGTTCTGCTTAGGCTTAAACCCCTTCACCAAATAATCACAAATACAGAATATGGAAAGAAGTTCATGGATGTCATCAATACATGGATGCCATCAAACTATAGGCTAAGAGTGAACAAGATATTAACCTACTGATCCACCAGACATGGAGTGTGTGCATGTAGTAAGCAAACAAGGAAATGTACATAAAACGGATGTGGCAGGGCTGCCAGCAAGGTACACAACAAACACAGACACCAGTTACAGTACCACATTCACATGGAAACCATCATGTTTGGGTGGTAGTGCATTTATTGCAGTCAATTTTTGGCATAGGGTGTATGGTTAGAACCCCAGTGCTACAGTATATATGATGCCAGCACCAATGTACTGTATTGGCAAAGTACTACTGATAGAGGATTTGCCATGTGGGAGTATGGATTTGACACTAGGATTCAATAATTAGATATGAGTATTGGCTGGGATAGTGGGTAAGGATAGGCACTCTTTAAGAGTGGTGTTGGAACAGCACAAGGAATTCAGAACACCCCGATTAATGCTAAACACTACACTAGTACTGAAAAAGTGGGCAAGGTTGGGGGAGTTCACTACATGCACTTCGCTGTGTATAACATGTGACTCCAGCGCTTTCTCCTTCCAAATTCATAAGAAGGAAGTATCAGAGGCACAGGAAACATACAGTGAGAAGCAAGTTGTTAACTCCCCCTGACCCTGTCTTCTTATTCCATACTGAAATGTAGTGTTCAGCATTATTTTAGTGTTCTGCGTTTGTTTTTCCAGATTCAAACACACACACTAGTTAACAGGAATAAGAGTAGGGTAGGAGGGAGTTAGGTTTTCATGTGAGGGTTAAGTGCTAGGAAAGGATTAAAAACAGGAATGGACATTAGGAGTCAGGAAGAGGGTACTGCTAGGAGGAGAGGTTAGGTTAGGTGTCGGGAAGAGGTAAATGTTTTGGTGAGGTTATAGGTGTTGGAAAGGAGAATTACCATTAGGAGGATCGTGATTGATTTGGAAGTAGTAAGGCACACCACCAGAGACAGCATTACATAATGAAAGAACAACAGTACATCGTTCTAGATCAGTTGTACCCTTTTACAAAACCAGCAGTGCTCAATCAACACATAGCCTCTTCGGAGCGAACACAGAGAATCCAGCGTAGGAGACTTGGGCACACAGGGAGTATCTTCGGCGCCATCAGAAGACAGAGCGGAAGTTACTTTTAAAACACAATAATTCATTTTCCAGCAATTGCTGGAAGCTGAATTATTGAATTCCCCACCATCCATGATGGCCTGGAGGGGGAATAGTATTTAACACGGCCGTGCAGCAGCAGGATCAGTCATATACCGGCTGTATCCTGCGCCCAAGTCTCCCGTGCCGATTCCTCTCGTACGCCCTTTGGAGGCAAAGGAGACCCAAGTACCACCATAGAATAAGACAGGTACTGAAGAGCCAGCTCAGTGGGAAGAACAATATTGATAGCTGCACATAATTCTGCATATCAATGAGCAGTACAAGGTTAGCAAAAAAAAAATCTCACTCTTGTTTATCAGATCTAAGAAGAAATAAAATGCTCCAGTGTGGCAAATCCATTCTTTTTCAAGTCGTTACTTTTTCAATCAGAAAAAATACATATTCAGACTACACTTAAGCTGTATAGGACTACTAAAATGTGCCCATCAATTATGCAATCTTGATTGTACAATCTTATAAACTCTAAGAGATCCCATAAACTAGTCGATTAGCAGCCATGCATGGACTGCCCCCCCCCCCCCCCCCCAGGCCACCTTTTATTCAGTGATTTAGGGCTGGTCTGGTGTATTCAGGTTTGTTGTTGTACATCAATGTGAAACACTAGGCTAGCTGATAAAAGTGCAATTAGAGGACAGGCAAGCTGGTAAATATACACAGCATGATGCAGAGCTTGCCTGGAGGGTCCCTGGGAAAACATCTGTCTTGTCTCTCTCTCTCCCCATTGTTATAATGACTGCATGTGCAGATAAGGGGCCTGATTCACAAAGCGGTGCTAACAGTTAGCACCCTGGTGAAAAGCCCTTTATCACGCCTAAACTCTGTTTAGTCATGATAAGTTTAGGTGTGATAAGTTTAGGCGTGATAAGTTTAGGCGTGATAAGTTTAGGCGTGATAAGTTTAGGCGTGATAAGTTTTTAGGCGTGATAAGTTTAAGCACCAACTGGGTTAGCACCGCAGTGCACAGCTGATCAAAAGTTTTGCGCTAGCAAAGTCTGGTGCATTTTGCATAGAGTTTAATGGCGCTGCTTTGCGTGCAGGACTTTGCATGCGATCTAAACTTAGCATGCCTAAACTTAGCATGCCTAAATTTATCATGCCTAAACTTATCATGCCTAAACTGAGTTTAGGCATGATAAAAATGGTTATCACGCCTAAAGTCTCTAACTGGGTTAGCACCGCTTTGTGAATCGAGCCCAAGGTGTTAAACAGGTTGAAAAGTTTTGACAGTCCCTAGACTCCAGGAGGGCTGCTTTCTGACTTGTGTGGGAGACTGGCAGGAACAGCAGTCCTATTACCGGCAACTAGTCTCTGTGTAATTTGGGACTGCAATACAGATTAGCTCTCTGCTCCATCTCCTGCTATTCTCAGTCTCACTCCGATCCTCCTCTCTTTGGGCTAGTGCACGACAAAATCGCAATCGCTAGCAATTTGCAAATGCGACTTGATAATTTGGGCTGAGTCTGCCAGAATAATGGGCCTCAAGTCTATGTTTCCCCACAGACCAAAAGGTCCCAGTCCTCCCCTGGTAGCAGCATAGTGTGTGTGTGTGTGTGTGTGTGTGTGTGTGTGTGTGTGTGTGTGTGTGTGTGTGTGTGTGTGTGTGTGTGTACTGTGTGTGTACTGTGTGTGCACTGTGTATAGTGTGTGTGTGTGTGTGTGTGTGTGTGTGTGTGTGTGTGTGTGTGTGTGTGTGTGTGTGTGTGTGTGTGTGTGTGTGTGTAATGTGTGTGTGTGTGTGTGTAATGTGTGTGCACTGTGTATAGTGTGTTTCTGTGTGTGTGTGTGTGTGTACTGTTTGTGCACTGTGTATAGTGTGTGTGTGTGTGTGTGTACTGTTTGTGTACTGTGTATAGTGTGTGTGTGTACTGTGTGTGTACTGTGTATAGTGTGTGTGTGTGTGTGTGTACTGTGTATAGTGTGTGTGTGTGTGTGTACTGTGTGTGTACTGTGTATAGTGTGTGTGTGTATTGTGTGTGTACTGTGTATAGTGTGTGTGTGTGTGTGTGTGTGTGTGTGTGTGTGTGTGTGTGTGTGTGTGTGTGTGTGTGTGTGTGTGTGTGTGTGTGTGTGTACTGTGTATAGTGTGTGTGTGTGTAGTGTGTGTGTGTGTGTGTGTGTGTGTGTGGTGTGTGTGTGTACTGTGTACTGTGTATAGTGTGTGTGTGTACTGTGTGTGTACTGTGTATAGTGTGTGTGTGTGTACGTGTACTGTGTATGTGTGTGTGTACTGTGTATAGTGTGTGTGTGTGTGTGTGTGTGTGTGTGTGTGTGTGTGTGTGTGTGTATACTGTGTATGTGTGTGTGTGTGCGTGTGTGTACTGAGTGTGGTGCGTGTGAGTGCATGCCGCAATAAGTGTATTTTCTGGTGAAACGCTGCTGTATTATGATTTTCGGGGGTCTCGGGGGGGGGGGTGGGGTTCACCACGGGGGTGGGGGTATATGGGGCTGGGGGGCAATCACGGGGGAGGGGGGGCGGGGCGCCACAGGATTTCTCGCCTGGAGTGACAAAATGGCTAGAGACACCTGTGCATAACCACTAGAGAAAAAAGAGACAGGGAGGAGCACCCAGCCGTGGAGAGAAGACACAGGAGGAGCTGTGGCAGTGCACAGGTTAGTTTAAAGTAAACCAGAGATCAATAAATCTAAAGAATTGATACTTACCCTGGGCTTCCTACAGTCCCATAAGCACGTGTGAGTCCCTCACTGTTCTCCCTACCACCCAGCTGCGATCAGCACCCGTTAACTGGTTCAGTCACGTCAGTCCGGGTCTACATGCATGGGAGGTCTGTGCATGCGCAGAAGACCCAAACTGGGCCCGACTAGGCCTGTTACCAGGGCTGATCAGACTGCGGGAAGATGGTGAGGAACTCACACGTGCTTATGAGGCAGGAGGAACCCCGGGTAAGTATTGATTCTTTAGATCCTTTGCTCTCTGGTACACTTTAAGCTTCACTGCATACACCACACATTGTTCATCATGAAATCAAACACTGCTAGATATGTGCTACTGACCCACAGCCAATCGAGCAACATCTTTCATCAGGTGCGGGCAACCAAATCATTCTATTTTGGCCAAAAATAATAAAAGGTATTATTTCTTACAAAACGTTGTTTTTTTTCTACCTATATATTTTGGCCAAAAAAATGATCAGAATTGTTTGTAGCATTGAATACTAGCAGATTCAAATGATGACATAGGCCAGATACTGATGAACATTATCGACCAGTGCATGGCTACCTTAAGTAGTAGAAGAGTAAACTGAGTGAATAATCCTTGAACGGATACTTTAGGTAGTCCCTCATATTATGGCTGATACACACCATGCAATTTTCCCATCACATCGACATCTTGATTGATAATTACCAACATGTCCAATCTGCTTCTGTTTGAGAAAGGGATCAACTTTGAGATCAGTACTGCACAAAAGTGATGCCTTTCTTGATCATTAGCAGATCAGACACGCCGGAAATAATCCATCGAGCCCTCAATCTGAGAGAATTGCATGGTGTACATTAGCAATAAAGGCCCACGACGTTATTAACCCGATAAAATGTAGAGAACCAAGAGCCCAATATAGTGTAGTATGTTAAAACATAAACGAAGTAAGGCAAATCAGTGAGAAGAATATACTCACAAACGTGGGTTACCACACAGGCAACCACTGTATAAGCAGGTGAGGAGATTAGACCTGTCCTCACTCAGGGCTAAGAAGTCGCTCTCTGTAGATGAGAAAAAGGGGATAGATCACCCCTCCACCAGGGGTGGACACGACCTTGCAATAGGAGAACAGAGGTGCCAGCAGAATAAAAGTGGATAAAACCTTTAAAATTTGCTAGGAGGAAGTGGTGGACTTACCTCCATAAAGCAGACACGAAAGACTGTCTGAAAAGTAGCAATCACATTTATTATATAGTACCCCAAAAGTGCAACGCGTTTCGCAGACCAAGCCCGCTTCATCAGGCAATAAACGTGGGGACAAAACAGAATTTCAGCAATAGCAGGTGTAGCGCCTCAGCCAATAGCGATACGCCTGCTATTGCTGAAATTCTGTTTTGTCCCCGCGGTTATTAACCCGATGATTTTCCAGATGACTGGCAATACTTTGAGCGACGAGCGATCATTTCCGTGATCTCACAACGTTGGTACAGGTGCGCAATCACTCGAACGTCGTTTAGCGCCGCGTGGCAATAATGACCGTCATGGTGGATTGAATCTTTAAGATCCCTGACAACTTGCACAAAGTACCGCAATCGCTTGACTTTCCATTCATGCCCATCATGTTAATGTCATGAGACTTTGCGAATACCCGCCAGCCAGAACAAAGATAATGGAGCGTTTGTTGTGAGAGGGACGTCGCTGGATCAGTCTTCCTCCATCGGGTGGTGAGTATTCAGCGGTAATTGTACAATATTCTTGTACAATCAATATTGTATCATTAATGGGCAACTTTAGCCAAGAGCAGCCAGTCAGGTTTCACCTGCCTTGATAAATCAGCCCCAATAACCGTCAGTCGATGAAGTTAAAGTATTTTGAAGGGAACAAAAACACAGGAGGACCAATCAGCATTTCACTTTTCCTGCTGTTTGCCCTGCAGCCAGAAGCTGAGACGTGACTGATTCCCTTATGTAGCTGCACATTAGTGCACTTTACGCATCGCTGCTGTTTTAAGTATTTGAGACAAATGATATATTGTTTTTCTGCGTAATGATCTAATGTGGATTAAACAAAAGCAGTGAGTTTTCTCTTTGTAAAATCTACCGCTGAATGCATCAGGATACAATTTAAAGTCAAAACTTCTCCCAGAGCAGATGGATCTTCTCCTGTACTCAGGTCTGGAATGTAGCTGGAAGCCTGGATAGTGGTTAGAACACTTGCTACCATCATGTGTGTCCTGCAACGGACTCTGAAAAGATTACAACTGTTCCGAGATCGGTTATATTGAGGTCATATTGAGAATCTTAACGTATTGGAATGTGCAGTGCTGAAATGCCAGCATCCCTAAAGCCGAGCTACAATAAAGTACATTATTTCCACAGTCTCCTAGGTGTCAGCCGCATAGGAGGAAACAGCAGTAGGATGATGAATGTAATTAGTTGTGAAGGGGGGAAATATTCTCAGAGAGGTTACGCTGGGAGAAGATAGGCAATCCTGGAAAGCGTCTGGCAGACCTCCTACAGCCACAGGAGGCGCCCCCCGTGTCTCTCCTGGAATATCAATCACTTGTGTCATGGGAAGAAGAGGTGACCCCAGGTCTCCTTCATATCTCATAAACCTCCTGCACGGACAATCTGTAACTGTGCTCTTTTATTTCCCAAGCCAGGTAAGCGGAAAATCTATTTCTATCCGAGCTGGTGTTCCCTTTTCTATGAGATGTGGAAACCTTACGCCATAACCAATCAAATATAATCTTGGACTGCCGTCTGAGTCATTCATAAATATAGGTGGAGAACAATGACACCTCTTGTTTGCTTGTGATCTCCTCCCCTGTGTGATCCAGTCACCCACACTGCCACTTATAGTCATAGAAGAAAGAAGCTTTCCCACGGCTACAACTGTTATTAAATGAGATTATGTACGCCAAGGGGGCACAGCAAGGAGGGCAGGCTTTATCTGCTGCTAAAAGCACCTGAAAAGCTCACACAGTCAGCAGAAAGGGCACCTGTGGTGTTTTCACACAAACTTTTTAATTACACAACAATTTTCTTTCCTGAGCAGCTCACATAACTTCTGAAGCCGAAGGAGGGTTCACCAACAGACACATAATATTGTACCGTGTTAGCCATCAGTAAAAGCAAGACGTTTTGGATCAGGTTGATACCATTTATTGGCTAAATCAAAAGAATACAAGCAACTAGTAAGCTTTTGGCTATTCTGCCTTCGACAGACTCAAATTCAGTATCCTGGATACAGGATGTGTAGTCTGATGAAGGCGGAATAGCCGAAAGCTTGCCCTTATTATTTTAAGTCAGCCGATAAATGGCATCACCCTGATTCAAAACTTCTTCCTTCAACATAAATACACCAGGTAGAAGATATATTTGCCCATCACTCCCCAAAACTTGAGCCAAATATTTATTAAACAAGTCTTGATTGGAAACTCAAATTGATCTTATACTTCGATACAGTCGTGTGACTTCATAAATTCAGCACAACCTAAGCACACTACACAGACCAACAATGTGCTATGACGTCAAATAACTCACACATAGTGAAACCGAATGACCACATAGGAGCCCTGGAGTAATAATAAATAGCATTGAGGAATGTAATGCTTGGACAGGAAGATTCCTTGCCTCTTATATCATTGTATTGGGGAAGATGAAAGCTAAAAACGTTGGCCTCCACCTGCCTGGTTGGGCACTTTACTTGCCTTTGGCCAGATGAAATTGTCAAGTAATGAAAGAGGTTGACTTTAGAAAAAGAACAAAGGACACGAAGAAAACAAGATTGAGAAAGAGCAGGAGTGTGGGAAAGCTTTATTAATGATTGAAATAGACCCAGCCCTGTACCCAAAGCCTGAGGACTGTTACTGCACTGGGAGCCTGCTGCTGCAACCAGCACTTCACAAACTGATCAGTTGCAAATGTCTGCAGCTTAATCTCAACCCTGATGTACAAATTAAAACCGGAACCAATTGATTGAAGCATGAGCTGGCCTAAGGAGAAAGGATATGAAGCTTTCTGGTGGGGAGGAATGTCTGACCTCGCTGATGGCCTACTTAGCTTCAGGAGGAGGCGGTGGCTGATAAATTAGATAAAAATGTTTGTAGATATATAGAAAGTCCCCCAGGTCCCCTCCAGTCCTCCCCCGATGCCCTTCCTGCTCCTGTCGTCATCCGCTGTCTTGTCCTTACCAGTCCTACTGCTAACCATCAGCAACTTTTTCCAATTACAGCAAAAAGGATGTGCTAGAGCCTGATCTGCAATCAGCCTTTGATCTACAGCCTCTCCATAACCCAGAAACCCTTTCACTGCCGCTAAGCGTGATGACTAAGTGCTTTATTGGGACTTGGATGAGGTCTTCTCTCTGGAGTAGCAGAAGTATAATCATTAGGGCTGTGCATCTCATTCAGCCCCCGTTTGATCTCCCGTCATAATGGTAGTGGTGGCCTATAATTGCCAGAGGTGTTACCATGGCGGTGACAGGTACCTACTACACTAGCATTAACAACAATAGGCTAATACAGCAATTACTGATACAGCGCAGGCCAACATGTCCCCCTCCTCCCCTGTACACACAGGGCTAGATACTGCACATAACCTTCAGTGCACCTAGTTGTTTAACTGATCTACTATTCATAGGAGGATCAACTTAGGCAGATGACGTCTCTGTATCCTAAAGCAATCATAACAGTTTGGATCGTATGTAAAATATAAAATATCCCTACATGCCAGCTTCAATGCCAAAGTGTATCCGCATAAGTAGTGGATGACACAGAAAAAGAAAAACTTTTTTTATATATTACATTTTTTAAGAATGGATTATGAATCACCAATGAATCCCCCCCCCCTATACTTTACCATATGAATATACTTTGATATATATATATATATATATATATATATATATATATATATATATGGCATACCCACACACATATATACAGTATATTGCTTCTTCCCTTGAAAAAGTGGTCTGGGTTTCCCCCTGACACGGCGCTGACCTTCCCTATCTGTACCCCTCCATCACACCATCAGACATGTTAAATAATGACGGAGGAAAACACTTGAGTTCCTTCAGTCGTTAAATCATGATTCATCCGAGCAGAGCCGGGCTTTGGAAAGCACCACCAGCCAGTGGAAATCATATTAATAAGTAAAATTCATCACTCGGCATATGCTAAATCATTTGCCTTCCCTCCACTTGTGATTTATTCCCTCGCATTTTGGCCATAAAGCTCTGCTTCTGTTTTTATCGCAATTTACGTCTGACCATAAAACCTGCAGGAAGCTGTGCCACCCACTAGAAACTAATAGGGCCCCATTTACATTAATGGTAATTATGTGCAGAAGTCAACTAGCTCTCTTCATCTGGGGAAGAGTCAATATTATCCCCTAAATGAATACAGGATTTGATAAACATGTATTAGTTAGGAGTAAATACTTATGTCAATGACAGCTGAACAGTGCATTTTATAGGCATATACTCCTATACTAAGAGAGTTCATTAAAAAAAATGTGCTAAAGTTACTGTGCAGCATAAAATAGTTCATAGGTGGTACAAACCCAAATAATGAATTAGTAACTGAAACTTATTGTCAACTGAATTATATATTATTGATAGTTCTGACTGCACAACATATACATTAATAAAATGTATTCTTGATAATTATAACCGTACAATATATCACACAGCTATGATATACTCTATATATAATCTACATATATATCGAAATGAGTGGCAATGCAAAAAGATCAGCGATGGATAAAAGTAGATAGTAATTGTGAGTTTTAAAATATTTACTATGACATTTTCTATGCTCTAAAATTAAATAAGTTCACAGCATATGACAATTAGAAAAAAAGTATAATTGTAGAAGCTAAACGTTTTTGAATGGTAGTTGTAAAGACTGTAATTTCCTGTACAGCGCTAAATTAATTACAGTGCATAAAGTGCAATATATATATATATATATATATATATATATATATATATATATATATATATATATATATATATATATATATATATATATATATATTACTTTTAGGTGATAAAGTAGTCAAGGGTCAAGACACAGAGAGAAGCCACCGAGCTGATCCCTGTCGCCTTGGGACTTACCAAGTCTCCCTCAGCTGTTTATATAAGCAATGAATATGTTCAATTGTGTCTGTTGAGCTTAAAGTGGGCTCGGTTTATTAGAATCATAGGCCCAGTTAATGTGTTTTAGAGGTGAGAAGTTCAAACATGATTTTGACTGGAAGGTTTATGAAGAAGGAAAAAAAAGAGTCAGAATACAATTAGAGCTTTTGTTCGGAATATCTGGTTCTGTTTAAGTTTTCTCGAGACTTGTGTTGTCTTATGTCATAATATTATTAGCACAGAATGGCTTTGTCAGAGCCGTGCCCAGTATACTCTTCTAGGGTGTAGCATGCTTCCTAATCATTTCCTTCCTGAATCACACCAACTCAGACACCTTCGGCCAGCGCACTCACTCTTTACTAGTGTTTTTCCTTCTGTCTTTTTCCTTCTGTCCTTGTTTCCTTGGGTACAGTTTGTAATTCCTATGGGCTGCTTATGCTCACTGGACATGGATTCAGAAGTGACTGTCAACACAATAGGAAGTCCAAACACAAAGCAAATAATACACACATAAACACACAGGTTTCCTTATTATGAACGGATATTATCATATAGTTATTGCCCAATTCACTGCTATGTCTTAGTGCAGGTCAATATGGAACAATACGATTGAGAAGTTGAGAAAGTTGCTTCTAACACTGAGCCAGATATGTAATTATTGAAAATGATTGATTATATTAGGATCTATTTCAAAATGAACTGGTTGGTTCAAGTGATGTGTATCTGTTAACCTTCAGCACTTTGATTCAGTAATTATTATGTTCATCTAGTTGGGCTAATATTCTCAAAAAGTAATTGTTTATTTCAGTTTTAATAAAGCAATGTTCACTTCAGTCTGGGACATCTCTAAATAGTTGAGGACCATTTTAATTCCTGGCTGGGACGAACCTCATCGGAGATCTAATCATACTCCATTATCTGCCCCATCCCCACTAGCTCATAAAATATTTAGGAAGCAGGGATCAGTAACCTGCTGCTTAGCCAATGTCGACTCGTCGAGTAGTTTGCAATCCACCTCTGCATCCGCCCCTGTAACAAAATTACCAATTCCAGTAGCCGGATTGACAGGGAATTAGAGCACAGCGACAGCATTGGCATTATTGATGCTGGGAATAATAATAATAATTAGGATGATATAATTTAGTAAGGCTGAATTCTGCCTGGATTGGTTTTCTCGCAGTTACAGACAGCCTGATACGCACAGACTTCCCAGTGTAATATTAGAAAAGCGCTAGGCTGCTCAGGAAATGACCCGGGCACTACTTGTTATTGGTAGAGCATGGCATGGGTGAATGCCTTCAGCTGCAAGTGTTTACATTCTAATGGCATGTTCCACTGTTTATGTCGCAAGATCCCACTCTGATCTAAACGCGGTGTGCGAGTATTCTTTATTGTGTCCGAACAGGGGATTCCATTCTACAACTTTAGACACTCCTCTATAATTGTCATTATAGTCAGATCACAATATAGCTCTTTACATTTGTGAGTAGCAGGAGGCAAAGGCATTGGCACAATTTAACTAAGCGGTGGTCATAGGGGATACACCTTTTGTCTAGTTGTTAAAAAACCATGAAGCATATAATAAGAAATAACAATCTCCTTTAACTCTACCATATGGTGAACTTGTATCTTACATCATGTTTGTGTTAAGAATTCAACATAAAACCGCAGAGCAGCACTGATCAGTACAATATGTGACCTGTCAAAAGTTCCCCCCTCTCCTGAGCAGCTAACGAGTAAAGAGAAGATTTGATGAATTGGATTTCCGATGATCTGGCGAGATAATACACCAAATCTCTCAGTTTCATGAATTAAACTAGTTAGGTGCAGCAATTTACTAATGTGGCGGCGATCTTTCAGGCCTCTAGTGTATAAGGTGTACCCAATACACTGGAGGAGTCAGAGAAGGCTGTTATAAATCAGCATAAAATAACTTACTTGGCACAGTCAGGTAATGCAATTTTCCCCCAATGTTAATCAACGACTTTAGTTTTCAACGTATTCTTTATATACTTGACAATACATTAAAAAATGCCAAACCAGCAGTAGATGTTACAAATATCAGTCACACTAGAAGATGCAATAATTGTACTTGTTAAAGAAGTACTTCCTTGACATATATTCACAGGTAATGTTATATACCCTCCTATATAAGTCTAACTTGTAACAAACAAAGCTAACAAAGTATTTGTTCTAAATAGGTAAATGTAACGTACACTGTTCATTATAACGCTTACCAAGGTTGACAAAGCTCATGACCATGTCCGCATCATTCAGAAAGTTGCTGTCCTGTAGACTGGCCAGAGGTGGGCTCTGGGTGGTCAGTGGGGTTGTGCGATAAGCCTGGGCTTTTCGAGAGTAGCCGTTAGCCACAGCTGAATATCCCCTTCTCAGTCCCCGGTTCTCCATCATAGATCCACTCAACGTGTACCCCAATATGTCATGTTGCTCTTCATTGGCCATGACGTTGTACAGGTCCAGCATGAAGAGGGGTGCAGAGGAAGCCTGCTTTCCAGGTGAGAATGGTCTGGGTCGGTGAGGTAAGCCAAGGATGGAGAGGATCTCCCTCTGGATCTCCTTTCTCTCGTGGTTCCTTAGTCGTCTGTATATAAAGCTGGAATGGACGTGGCTTTCTCCGAACCCTTGAACAAGACAGCCTAAGCCCCAGAGAAATACAACTATCATTTTAAATAGAGCCATGACTCAAAAGCTTACGCTCTAAAATCTGGTCCTTTGTTTAAGTAAGAACACTGATGCCGAATACACTTTAGAGCAATAAACTTGGACTGCGACCCGCTTACGTCATCCGTCTATGGGGCATCTCTGGAGATAAGCTCTGGAGATTTCACCAGCACCAACCTTTCTAGCTGAAGCCAAGTCCACAGTAACGTCCCACTCTAGCAGTGCACTCTGCAGCCTGGCCGCTGGAGATACAGGTCCATAGGAGAAGCAGAGCTGGACAGTGCCATGGTAATCAGTACAAGTCCAGCATTCCCGAGCGGGTTAGTTTCACCAAGTTCCTCGCTCAATTTCGCGTCGCTCTGACACCTTGAACTCAGCTCACAGACAGACTCTGGTCCTGCTACTGCACAGCCGTCCTGATAACGTTACCATGTGTTTCCTTTCATCCATCGGCAAATGAAAAAACAGGGGAACCTCATGAACACAGAGTTACAGATGAGTTATTCTGCAGAATGTAGACAGAGAATTGAAAGTCCGTGTAAAGCCTTGCTGTGTCTGTTATTTCCACCTACATGTAGTGCTTGCTCACATAAATATACAGCGCTCTTCTAGTGAGATCTAAAGACCAATGTAAGCAAAACCCTGCTGGGAAAGAAGAGGCTTCTCATTGTAATCTGAGCCCCGTAAGGCAAAGCTCCATTAACCCCTTCAGTTAACTCCAAGTTTCTTCCCTCATATTTCTTACCGTGGGCTGGAAATGATGAATTATTTTGACAGAACTGACTGTTCCCCCTGCAATGCATAGATCTGGAACTATTATTACCAGAGCTTTATATAAATCTTTCAAGTCTTGCTCTTCCACAGCACTCCACTTTATCTATGTATCTGTGCAGAACTGATAGCAGATGATGAGGGAATCATTCATGGATGCACTTTGTGGGCAAGTGTAAGGGGACTGGACGGATTACAGATGTCTACAAACCTCTCTACACCAGAAGCACTAAATATTCTGTATGAAGAACTGACAAACCTGTTATTCCATCACTGCATGGAAAAATACTTAGGCTGCTTCTCTTTTTAAAGATGTTAAATCTGTAACTTTTTTGTATTCAAAGCTATCTATGATCATAGACTATATAAGCCTTCAATATCAGGATTCACGAGAAAGGTATGCTTCAGTAAAACATTTAAAGGAGGCCATACAATCTTTACAGGGTCAGGGAGCACAGATTGTCTGTTCAAGGCATTTGGTGCAAGTGAATGCAAGATTAATGTAGTGCATAAGAGCTCGAGTGAATTTTTTCAATGGGGTAAATTGGTATTTTGGAAACACCTGTTGGGGAAGAGAAAACAGAGATAATGAGTTGCGAAGAGGGAGGGATGGAAGGAGGGTGATGAGAGAAAGCAGGCCAAGGAGCAAAAAGGGATGTAAGGGTTGGAACAGGAAAAAAAGGGCACAGGAGCCCTTGCGGAAAAATGGCGCTGTCATAGGTACTCATAAGCTGCAATTTGCGGCAGATAAGGGAATATTGGCACATGGAGGTGCCGGGTAAAATCGCAGGTAAGGCTTGCTGATATGCAAACTGCGGCATTACACCATGCCTGCTATGTAGTGCCACAATTTGCATACCAGCAAGCCTCGCAGCAGCTATTTTATTAGGCACCAACATTTCTCCTCTTTTCCGCAAATCGCAGCTTTGCGTTGGGGTGTGGGGGGGGGGGATGGTTAAGATTAGGAAAGGGGGTGGTTGAGTGTTAGGAAACATGGGGGGTTAAGTATAAGGCACCGTCTGGGGCAGCGGTATGGAACCTTGGCTTTCCAGCTGTGATAAAACAACAAATCCCAGCATGCATTTGCCTTTTTTATTCATGACTAGAGATGGCCTGAACGGTTCGCCAGCGAACGGTTCCAGGCGAACTTCCGGGGGTTCGCGATCGCGGAGAACCTCGAACTTTACCGGAAACTCGGTTTGCCCCCATAGTGCACCATTAGGGTCAACTTTGACCCTCTACATCGCAGTCAGCAGGCACATTGTAGCCAATCAGGCTACACTCCCTCCTGGAGTCACTCCCCCCCCCCCCCTTATAAAAGGCAAGCATCGCTGGCCATTTTACTCACTCTTGTGCCTGCAGTAAATAGAGAAGGGACAGCTGCTGCAGACTTTCTCATAGGGAAATTAGTTAGGCTCTTGTAGGCTTCTTAGTTTGCGCCTTGCTGATTCTTATTGCTAAAATAGCACCCCACAACAGCTCTTTTGAGAGCTAATCTTGTTCTTGTGATCTATTTTTTTTCTGTGTGTCCCACTGACACTTGTGTCGCATAGACAGCCTTAATAATTCATACTGTGTGTGTCAGTGCCAGGCCCAGCACATTCAGTGACTACCTGTGTGTGACAGGTGCACATTACCCATCACTGCATATATCCACCTGTTGTTCACTGTGCACCCACCCACCTACATGAACGCATGCAGTGTCACTGTGCCTGTCTGCTACCTGTCTGTATGTGACAAGTGCACATTGTAATACCTGTTGTGTTCAGTGCAACCACCTACCTACATGAGTGCACGCAGTGTGATATACCACTCCGTGCATACCTGTTAACTGCACCTGTGTGACTGCACATTGTATTAGTCAAGTCAGTGCATACCTTTCACTTCATCCCCCCAAATATGGACAAAACAAAAGGCAGAGGCAGGCCTCGACCAAAGTACAGTGTTAAGAAGAAGGCACATGCCATCAACCCCCAATATTGTCAGGATGTAGTTGATCATTTAACACAGAACACCTCATCTTCCTCAGCTTCCGCACGGAAGCGTGACATATCTTCCTCCTCCTGCTCTGATTCTGGCACCCCCTTAACACTCAGTCGGCCGCCACCACCAAAGTGCCATCACCCCAGGGCTCAGCGGTGTGGAAATTTGTGTGTCTGCCTCAGATGAGAGCAATGCCATCTGTACTCTCTGAAAATTGAGCCGTGGAAAGACCAAGACCCACGTAGAGACAACTACCTTACGAAGGCACATGATTACAAAGCACAAACTGCAATGGGATGAGCACCTAAGGAAAAGCAGCACACAAAAGCAAAGCCACACACCGCAGTGGAAGATAACAGGCTGCAATTTTTTCTCAAAAAAGGTGATACCTAAACTGTACCGTGATGTTGAAAGGCAAGTGGTGACATCTCTGGCACACAGCATTGGGTCAAGGGTCCATCTGACCACGGATACCTGGTCTGCAAAGCACGCTCAGGCCTGCCCGAAGACTAAGTCAGTCTCCACACACAGCATCTCTGCCCGCCGGCCGGTTGACTGCCTTCTCCGCTACCACCAACAGGGTCCAGGACTCCAGGCGGATTCCTGAATTGTTAAGGCCGCTGCTGCGGCCGATATAATGATTTTTCTGGTGCGTGTACATGCCTGCCTAATTTTTCTGGCTGCACTGCATCTGCCACAACAAAACAAAAGGCATGTACATGTGCCAATTCCCCTTCGTGATCATTACCTTGCCGCAGTGAAGGGGCTTGCGTATCACAATGAAGCAATGACCGACAGCTAAAGGAGTGTGTCGTGGGGGGGGGGGGGGGGGGAAGGGGGGGCACACCCATGATAATACGGTCGACCATATGGGCTTGAAAACCGCCAGGGTCGGCACTCTCGCCATGGTGCGCACTAGTCCAGCATGGCAATCACAACACAAACATCAGTTTGCGGTGCGTTACACAGTGAGTTTGGTGTGTCAGTGTGAAGCAGTACTCTAATTACACTCCCTGATTGATGTATACACATGCAAGATGTTTTAAAGCACTTTAGGCCTGCAATTTAGCATTCAATGTGATTTCTGCCCTTAAAACACTGCTTTGCATCAAATCCAGATTTTTCCCCGGGACTTATGGCATCTATCCCACTCCGCCATGCCCCCCCCTCCAGGTGTTAGACCCCTAGAAACATCTTTTCCATCACGTTTGTGGCCAGCATAAGTGTTTCTATTTTTCAAAGTTCGCCTTCCTATTGAAGTCTATTGCGGTTCGTGGAAGTTCGCGCGAACCAAACTTTTAGTGGAAATTCGTGAACCCGGTTCACAAACCGAAAATCAGAGGTTCGGGCCATCTCTAATGATGACTGTGGCTGTCAGACTCCTGCAATGCATCTTGTAGTTCCTTAACAGTTAGAGAGCCAAGCTTCCCTACCCCTGGTCTGGGGGGGGGGGGGGGGGGGGGGGTAGTTTGAGGGTTAGGAATTGGTAGAGGAAGATCTTAGGGTTAGGCATCGGTAGAGGAAGGTCTAATGGTTATGTGTTGGTAGAGGTAGGGTTCTGTGTGAAGGTAGGGTAAGGTTAAAACATAATAAAATATCGGTAAAGATAACCAATATTTTACTATTGGAATTAAGTATTAGAATATCTGTAATTTTAATGATATTCTACAAGCAGCAATCCCCCACACCTATTTTTACAGGTGCCTTTTTTACATTAGTGCTGTTGCGATTGGCTCCATTTCTAAACCAACACTGCACAGTAATTTTTCACTTTATAAGGCCTCTCCCAGATGAGCAGCTTAAATCCTACCTGTAAGGAAAACAATGTTCATAAGGGGTGCTGACCTCGGAATGGGAAGCCTATAGGTCCTCCATAGGCTCCCCCTATCCTCCTCCATCGACCTGTTCCATCGTTCCCGTTTCCTTTCAGAAAAACTGGCTCACAAATGTACTGTGTAGCAAGGATCTGCTCGGTACTGACGGAAAAAGCTGAGCCCGTTCAGGTCAGTGTTACTGCATGAATGTGAGCCACTTGCACAGCAACTTGATTGGGCTTGATTTTTTTTTTTATTTCAACCAAAGCCTGAACAGTTCCCTACTACTGAGCAGGTGCAGTGCGGCTGCCCCCTGTCAGCTGCTCTCCTGCGCTGGCTGGGCACTTGTTAGTGCTCTGGGCGGGTCGTGGTCATGAAAGCTTATTTTTATCAGTTTGGTGATAAATACGTCATGTATGAGAAGTTTTGTGAATAGAGCCCATTATGACCAGCAGCATAGAAGTAGCGTGCTAATGGAGAATCAAATGCAGGGAACTCTTTTGGATCTGTTGACTACAAACTAAATACCCTCTAATGCTGGGTATACACGGCTTGATTTTGCCGCTGGATTCCGCGCCCCATCGCTTTACACGCTCGATTCTGCAGGCGATTTTCTTATCTTCCGCTCGATTCTCTTATCTTTTCCCATTGTCCTCCATGCAGAATCGAGCATGGAAAGGATCGTGCAGGAGATCACACATGTCGGAAATAATCTATTGAGCCATCAAAATGGCTCAGAATCAAGCCGTGTATTCCCAGCATAAGTCTAAATGAGGATCTGTCAGTCAGTTTGCACTATTAGTTGTGTTCATGTTATCTTTGTAGTAGGATCCAATAGGGTTCTCTATTTGTACATATGTACAGATCCTTCTAAAAAAATTAGCATATTGTGATAAAGTTCATTATTTTCTGTAATGTACTGCTAAACATTAGACTTTTTATATATTTTAGATTCATTACACACAACTGAAGTAGTTCACGCCTTTTATTGTTTTAATATTGATGATTTTGGCATACAGCTCATGAAAACCCAACATTTCTATCTCAAAAAATTAGCATATTTCATCCGACCAATAAAAGAAAAGTGTTTACAAAAAAAGTCGACCTTCAAATAATTATGTTCAGTTATGCACTCAGTACTTGGTTGGGAATCCTTTTGTAGAAATGACTGCTTCAATGCGGCGTGGCATGGAGGCAATCAGCCTGTGGCACTGCTCAGGGCTTATCCAGAGTGTTGGGTCTTGCGTCTCTCAACGTTCTCCTCACAATATCCTACAGATTCACTATGGGGTTCAGGTCAGGAGAGTTGGCAGGCCAATTGAGCACAGTAATACCATGGTCAGTAAACCATTTACCAGTGGTTTTGGCACTGTAAGCAGGTGCCAGGTCGTGCTGAAAAATGAAATCTTCATCTCCATAAAGCATTTCAGCAGATGGAAGCATGAAGTGCTCCAAAATCACCTGATAGCTAGCTGCATTGACCCTGCCCTTGATAAAACACAGTGTACCAACACCAGCAGCTGACATGGCACCCCAGACCATCACTGACTGTGGGTACTTGACACTGGACTTCAGGCATTTTGGCATTTCCCTCTCTCCAGTCTTCCTCCAGACTCTGGCAGACTGGCACCTTGATTTTCCCGGATGACATGCAAAGTTGCTTTCATCCAAAAAAAGTACTTTGGACCACTGAGCAACAGTCCAGTGCTGCTTCTCTGTAGCCCAGGTCAGGCGCTTCTGCCGCTTTTTCTGGTTCAAAAGTGGCTTGACCTGGGGAATGCGGCACCTGTAGCCTATTTCCTGCACACACCTGTACACGGTGGCTCTGGATGTTTCTACTCCAGACTCAGTCCACTACTTCTGCAGGTCCCCCAAGGTCTGGAATCAGTCCTTCTCCACAATCTTCCTCAGGGTCCGGTCACCTCTTCTCATTTTCCTTCCCACAGACTTCCCACTGAGGTGCCTTGATACAGAACTCTGGGAACAGCCTATTCGTTCAGAAATTTCTTTCTGTGTCTTACCCTCTTGCTTGAGGGTGTCAATGATGGCCTTCTGGACAGCAGTCAGGTCGGCAGTCTTGCGCATGATTGCGGTTTTGAGTAATGAACCAGGCTGGGAGTTTTTAAAAGCCTCAGGAATCTTTTGCAGGTGTTTAGAGTTAATTAGTTGATTCAGATGATTAGGTTAATAGCTCGTTTAGAGAACCTTTTCATGATACGCTAATTTTTTGAGACAGGAATTTTGGGTTTTCATGAGCTGTATGCCAAAATCATCAATATTAAAACAATAAAAGGCATGAACTATTTCAGTTGTGTGTAATGAATCTAAAATATATGAAAGTCTAATGTTTATCAGTACATTACAGAAAATAATGAACTTTATCACAATATGCTAATTTTTTTAGAATGACCTGTATATTGTATTATAGGTTTCTCACATTATCAATACTTATGTCTGTGTTTTCAGTTCTATAGATGTGTGCCCAATTGCCTGCAAAACAAAGTCACAAGCACCATCTGGTGAATTTTTTTTTTTAGCCCTGGAAGCGAAATTCTCGCTTCTAGGAAGTATATGGAGGACAGGAAACTTTTTTCCTGTCCTCGGCAGGAATGGCAGGAATGATTAATCACTCTTACTGTAAAGAACCCTTTCCTAAATAAATGTCAAACATTTTTCCTCCATGCACAGATCATGTCCTCTAGTCCTTTGTGAAAGCCTAGATTAAAAAAACTAATCCACCAAGCTTTTATATTGCCCTCTGATGTATTTATACATATTAATTAGATCCTCTCTAAAGGGGCCCATACACTGGTCAATTTCAGCCATCGATCAATCGATTGTAAATCGATTCTATCAAATCTGTTGATCATCAATTTGCGGCCAATTTTGATCGATTTTGATCAATTTGATCTATTTGGCAGGATGAAAATCTAGGTCAATCTGCTGCTGGCAGCAGATCGATGGCCTATAGAGTTGCATTAGATCTAATGGCCCAATAATGCATTTAGATCTATTTCCAATAGATTTCTTTCTGAAATCTATTGGAAATCTGTTCCTAGTGTGTGGCAAACATCAGATAGATTCCTGTCACATTCAACTTGACAGGCATCTGACAGAAATCTGATGGTCAAATCTGCTTCAAATCTATACGTGTATGTCAACCTTAAGGCGTCTTTTCTCCAGACTAAATAAACCCAGTTTATCTAACCTTCTTGGTAAGTGAGACCTTCCATCCCTCTTATCAATTTTCGTTGCTTTTCTCTGCATCTGCTCTAAAACTGCAATATCTTTCCTGTAATGTGGTGCCCAGAACTGAATTCCATATTCCAGATGTGGCCTTACTAGAGAGTTAAACAGGGGCAATATTATGCTAGCATCTCAAGTTTTTATTTCCCTTTGAATGCATCCCAAAATTGTATTAGCTTTAGCTGCAGCAGCTTGGCATTGAATACGAGTAACTTGTTGTCGATGGGTACTCTTAAAGTGGACCCAAATTAAAAATACAAGATTTCAGAAATAAAATCTATTTTCTAAATTATAATAATAAATAGCAGCCTTTTTTTCAGCTGCATGATGGCAAATATAAAATATTTTACATTTATTGGAGGAACCCCTCCCTTCCTTTCATATTGCCGGGACAGAATCCGGCGAACTGATGGAGTAGGAGGTGTCCGGCAAAGGAGGAATTGCTAATGGCTCCCTCCTGTATAACCCTAGTTATGAAAAGAGAAGGGTGAAAAGCATGCACTGAAATGCTCATAGGCTTCAAGGAGTGTTTATTTATCTTTGTATGTGTCAGAGTGGTGCAACTAAATCTTTTGAATTAAAAAAAATGTTTGGTTTGGGTCTTCTTTAAGTCCTTCTCCAAGTTTGATGTCCCCATCTGTATCCCGTTTATTTTGTATGGTGCACTGCTAGACCATTGGTACAACCAAAATGCATGACTTTACATTTTTCAACATTGAATTTCATCTGCCATTTGTGTGTCCATATAGCCATCCTATCCAGATCCTGTTGCAATAGGTCACTATCAGCCTAATTTCTTTTTTACAACTTTTATGGCACTCCTTATATTGCTTAAAGTGAACCTTAAGTGTCCCCAAAAAAATGAGTTTTACTCACCTGGGGCTTACCTCAGCCCCCTGCAGCAGATCGGTGCCCATGACGAGTCGCTCTGATGCTCCGGGTCCCGCTGGCGGCCACTTCCGGTTTCGCCGTCAGGACCCGTCAGGCTGGGGAACGCGGCTGATACTACGCGTTCCCAGCCAAAATAGCACCCCTATGCGGCCATATGTCCGCATACGGGTGCCTATGCGGACATATGGCCGCATAGGGGTGCTATTTTGGCTGGGAACGCGTAGTATCAGCCGCGTTCCCCAGCCTGACGGGTCCTGACGGCGAAACCGGAAGTGGCCGCCAGCGGGACCCGGAGCATCAGAGCGACTCGTCGTGGGCACCGATCAGCTGCAGGGGGCTGAGGTAAGCCCCAGGTGAGTAAAACTAATTTTTTTTGGGACACTTAAGGTACACTTTAATGCAGCCTCGGTCCCTTCCAGTTGTAGGACCTTACAGGCATTATTTTTCCACTTAATTTTATCTCTAACCTTTCTATTCATCCATACAGGCCTTTTTTATTCCTAGACATTTTGTTTCCATATGGGATATATTTATTACAATATACAGTAGATAGATTGAGAATAATTTTAAAAGTTTGCCACTTCCCTTCAGATTTACTATTTCCATAGGAACGCTCTGCTGACATCCGTAACTCACTGCATCACGCGTGCTGTGGTTGGCAGGTAGCTTTGAGTCAATAGGACACAGCATCGTGGAGGTTGGGGGATGCGGAAAGGATGTTATGGAAGGGGTGGCGGCTGCCGCCTTCCGCCCATATGTCACAGCCTGGGCCGGCCCCAATGCAATTGGGCCAATGATGAGTAAGCTGGCTAATATTTAAACTCCTGCCAGATCACGGAACACTGAGGATCGCTGCACTGCCTGGACACTGTTGTTGCCTGTAATGCTCTTTTGCTGTTCCGACTTTGTGCCCGACGCCCGTGAACAAGAGGTTTACACCTCGAAACAACTTTATTGTGTAACTGTTTGCTCGGTGATCCCTCCTTTGGTTGGATTAGGGGACATTTTTTCCTTGCTATAGCCTTTTGGCTAATATGGGTCTGCGATCATGTTATCTTGATGTACCAGTTATGCATATATGCTGATGTTGTGATGCTCATTCACTGTATTTGTGATACATTGTTCACATCATGCTGCAGTGTTTGTATATAATGCTTTGCCACACCTTTTGTGTACATTGTTATTACCATTGTCATTCAAACTCTGGAGTTTTGTGTATAATATAAGTAAACTTTTTGCAAAGCATATTTTATCTGGTGTGTGTGTATCATTTATATTTAGGGCGGGACTACATACAGCAATATATAGTTATAGGAAGTGCTTCTGATGCTGAAACCAGGATATTTAAAGTAAAAGTTGGTATCCTGAATAATTTATTGCATACTTCCATATGTCAGGAAAGTTCCTCTAACTGCTTCCAGACCTTGCTGATTAAAATCTCTGCCCTGTTTGGGAGCATTTATTCCTGCCAGGGCATAGATTTTAATCATCCTTTCCTTGCGTGCCACATGCTCTCTTTGTCCTCGTTGCTTTCCGAGCCTCTGGACCTGCTCATTCTGCTGACAACAGAACTTGTGTCTCGGTCAGTCAGTGATTGCTGTGAGCCAATCACAGCAAACACATGGCTTAAAATGGCACAGACGGCTCTGATCTTAACTGCCAGAGCTGTGCGGTCCACAAAAGGTTAAAGTAAACCTGAGGGGAAATATATATATATATATATATATATATATATATATATATATATATATATATATATATGCTCTGTGTTCTAGATACACTTCAGACGCCTTCAGGCTACTTCATTCGTCTGCCCATCCCTTCATCTTGCTTCTGAATGCCCTGTTTGGAACTCCAGTTGCACCCCCTTTCTGTAGTCACTCTTGCACGGCTGTGTGTTGTAGCTGTCGCAAGGGATGTCCTAATTATTTCTTAACTGTGCATGTCCAGGATGTTCTCAGGCCCAGCTGTAGAGCACAATCTTGCAGAAGCACAGTACAGCTTTGGCACACAGAATGTATTGTGCATGCGCCGAGCTCCGACTGGTCCCAGTCTTGAGCAGGAATGGGGCATACATGGGGCATACATAAATGGGGCATACATACTGTTGGGAGTCCAGATGAATAAAGTAGCCTAGAGGGGTCTGTGGAAACTCTAGAACACTGAGGTAAGTATATATTAAACAAAAAACTATTCACCTCGAGTACAACTTTTACTACAGAATCAGGAAACAATAGTTTTTTTGCTAGCATGATAGATGTTCATGTCTCAGCATTAGGCCACTGCATGAATACAGGGATGTACTGGTACACAGGGAAACAGCTCAGTAGAAACTCATTACATCTTTGTTCAACTGAAGAACTATTTTTCTCTTCCTTATCTTATCAGACTAAACAGCATATGACATGGAGAAGTTTTTGTTCAGCTGTATATCATTAGCGATAACTATGTTCAGTTTCATTGCACACTCCTTTGTCTAGATAATGGCTTGAAAGAAGACATCACTTCTGCCTTGGAACTGTGTCCTGGCGCTTCCTGCTTTCAATAAACCAGTAAGATCGCTATTATTGGCAGATGAGTTGGTCTGACTGGTTTGGGGATGGAAGGGAGAGATGAGACAGAGCTCCAAATTACAATTCAAGTCATTAGTGTGTTATAGGATCTTTCAGTTTCCTAACAAAGAATGTTTGTAATATTAATAAAAGACAATGACTCCGTGTAGTTTAAGGGCTGAGATATACTGTATACAGGCTTTCTAAGTGCACAGGAAGGACTTAAGTTATGTTCACATTGGAGCAGTGCTGTGCAGTGTAATGGCCACTTTGTAACGTGGCTTACCACACTGTAATGCACCACCTATACGATGACCACACTGCGGTGGGTTTGTTGCCATATCATGGGTTGTGGTATAGCAACTTACTGCATGCAGTGCACTACCATTAAACAGTGAAAGTGAAGCATACTTTTATTGACTGCATGCTTCACTATACCCAATAACATGCAGCACTGCTTTCCTGATCTGTTGTGTTCCTGCTGTCACAGGGACCGCAACATAACAGCCACTTTGAAAGTGGCCTTAGAGTCTAACAATGGTAGTTGAAGGGTGAAACAAGAAATTTGGATGCCCAAATTTCCGCCAATAGCCAATATTAACATGAGCATCTATGAGGCAGCCAAACATCCACATTTTTGCACACATGAGAATACATGGCAAAGTATGTGGGCATAAAAAAATATATTTTCACCACCTGCATTAAAATCAATAGGCATGTGAAAAGTATCCAAAGTGGACTCTCTAAAAGCAACGTTATGGTTGTGAAGCATCTTGGGGTACCAGGTCTGGTAACGATCTTGTGTTTGCTGTACTTTGGATACTGGATCCAGGATCCTCCGAACAATGAAGAAAGACACGGCACTTTGGAGCTGTATGCAGCAACAAGCTGTATTGGAGCAGGCGATGACGCTACATGTTTCGGGCGGAGCCCTTCCTCAGGTGTACCGCCCCCATCAACACAGAGCAATATATGAAAAAGGTTCAAAAACCCGTAATTGCAAAAGTATAAATCCATTTATTGCTAAATATTCTAGAAAAGATAACGCAGTGTGAACCCCAGAGTGCAAAACCCCCCCATATAAAAGGACCCAGGATTCAAGCCCCAACACCACCCACAAGCAATACCCCTGACATGGGAGAGAAACCACCACAGGTAGACCTCCCTGGCTTTTGATTCTGAGGAAAGCTGGCTCACAGCTGAAACGTCAATCCTTTGTGGTTGTGCAGAGCCACCGTAGGAGGAGAGTGAGTGATGTCACTAGGAAGTTCATGCTGACTACAGCGTTCGATTGAACTGTGTGAAGAGGGGAGAGGCTCTGGCGTGTCCCCTGGTTATCTCCACATCTACTTTTCCCTGTGACAGGGAGACGTCCCTGACAGGGTAGAAAACCAGTTGCTATCTGGACTCACTTTCTGTATGGTGACTCAGCCACCTAGCCCGGATCCTTTGCTGCAGCACTCCCACAGCACACCCAGGAAGGAGCTGGTAAGCAACAGTATAACTCCATTGTGGATTACAATTGCATCATGTCCATATATTTGAATTATGAACTGTTACCTGCCGCTTAAGCAGTGCATAGCAATTGTGCTGGATGAATATTTGTGCCATCATCATTGGAGAGACTGAGAAATTTCATCAGTATCAGTGAATTGAATGATAGCGTTTTGCTTCTCTAGTCTGCATGCAGGAATTGTGCTACATGCCATAATATGAACTTCTCCGGCTAGATGCCACACAGCATGTTGCTTTGCTGACAACATCAAGAACTTTTTCTTGGGCAGGCCTGTCCTATAAGAGCTCTGAGGGTTGAAGACAGGGAGATCTACCTGTGGTGGTTTCTCTCCCATGTCAGGGGTATTGCTTGTGGGTGGTGTTGGGGCTTGAATCCTGGGTCCTTTTATATGGGGGGGTTTTGCACTCTGGGGTTCACACTGCGTTATCTTTTATAGAATATTTAGCAATAAATGGATTTATACTTTTGCAATTACGGGTTTTTGAACCTTTTTCATTAATGTCATAGTGTGCTTAGCACACAATTGTATGTGAATTTTTGACAGAGCAATATATACCCACCACCCAGGAAATGACCAAATATGCAAATTATTACAAAAATTTAAAACAACCAATCAGGGAACTACACATACATGTCTACCCTGAGAACACTGAGGATACACATGAGTGTATAATCATACAAAATCATCACAACATTTTAACAATCACATAATATTGCAAAAGATTAAATCCTGAAACAAGAACTTATCTAACAGACGCATCAAGTCCGTTATTCTTCCGTAGAGTCCCCCCTGCAAAGAAATTCACAAAAAACAAGCAAAGTTATATTTCTCATTTAGGCCCCTAGGAGAAATACAGTCAAATCTCCATATCCATTTAGCTTCCCGTTGTAAAAGCAGTCTATCCCTATCACCACCCCTCTTGAGCGGCAGGATAGAGTCAATAATGAACCATCTCAATTGGGACACTGCCTGTCCAGCCTGTACAAAATGCCTGGCTACAGGAGTGTCATACTGTGCTTTCCCAGCGGCAAGATTGGCGATAGCCTGTCTGTGCTGTTGGATCCTGCATTTTGCCATGCGTCTGGTCTTACCGATGTAGACCAGACCGCATGGACATTTCAGGCCATACACCACAAAGGTCGTGTAACAAAAATAACGATTTGTAATAAACATTTTTTTACCCGTTGGAGGATGTGAAATGCAATTGCCCTTTATGATTGAGTTGCAACAATTGCACTCCAAACAAGGAAACGTACCGCGTCGTGCCGGAACTGCCACATCGCGTGTCACTCTCCGTATATCCGAATCACACACAGAATCACCAATCGATTTGCCCTTTTTGTATGCAAACAAAGGTGGTTGCTCAAACAGCCTACCATACTCCCTGTCAAGCTGGAAAATCGACCAATGTTTACGAATTATACTCCTAATCTGGTCCGACTGATGACAAAAAGTGGACACAAATGGAATGCGATCATTAGATTGTCTGTTACTTTTTCTACCATTCTGCCTAATAAGTCTTTCCCTGTCTAGCTGTCTGACCTCAAGACTAGTTTTTTTTAAAGAATCAACATCATAGCCTCTCGCTTTACATTTTTCAATTAAATTATCAGAGGCTTTATCATAATCACCAGGGGACGAACAGATCCGTTTAGCTCTTAAAAATTGACCTTTGGGGATCCCCCTCTTCACATAATTAGGAGATCCCCCTCTTCACACCTTAGGAGATTATTATGTTCAGTAGGTTTTGAAAATAAATTTTGTCCTCAAAGATTGCCCCTCATGCAAGATAGAAACATCCAAATAGTTAACCGCAACATTTGAAATCTCAGCAGTAAATTTAATTGTCGAATGAGAAGCATTGGCCGCATCTACCATAGACCCGAATTTATCAGGTAAACCCTGCCATAAAATTAAAATATCGTCAACAAAACGGTAATAGGCGAGAATATCTCGAGCGTACTCCACATTGTCCACGAAAAACTGCTTCTCAAGGCTGGCCATAAACGAATTGGCCACTGAGGGTCCTACCGGGGATCCCATACTGGTGCCTTGTAATTGAAAGAAAATTTCCTCATCAAATCTAAAATAGTTGCAGCCAAGTACCAACTCAAGACAATCCAGTAAATAATACACCATACGGTTAGAGATATTAGTCTCAAGAAGCCTGGATTCAATACATTGTATGCACTACTGGTGGGGAATAGAGGTAAATAAATTCTGAACGTCAAGCGTACACAGGTACAGATTGTCAGGTACTGGACCCAAATCTGACAGGCGAGTCAACAAATCAGTAGTATCTTTTAAACATGCAGCCTCTCCTTGAACCAATGGTTGCAGAAACGTATCCACATACTTGGCTATCGGGTGCAGGACTGACCCTACACCCGACACAATCGGTCGACCAGGGGGATTCAACAAATTTTTATGCACCTTAGGCAAAAGGTACAGAATGGGTGTCTGAGGGTGTTCCGTGGTCAGAAAATCCGCCAACTTGCTATCAAACAGACCATCCTCAATACCCTGTCGTATCAAAATATCCACCTTCGCTTTAATCTCCTATGTTGGATCATAATTAATAGGACGGTAGTGACCAGGTACAGAAAGTTTACGCATCGCCTCTGCGATATACTTGGCTTTACCCTGGATCACCACAGCACCCCCTTTATCAGCTTTGGATATAAAGATGCTCGTATTTGCTTGGAGCGATTTCAAAGCGCTTTTCTCCTGCCAAGGAACATTCCTAAACCTAGATTCCCGGGATCCTCCACTCACCCCTAAAGCGAAGTATCACTCATTGCTTGGGTATCTATGCACACACTCTGCCAGTACACATGTATTATTATTATTGATTCATATAGCGGCAACATCTACCGTGGCGCAGTACAATAGCATACAAGGTATAACAATACAAAATGAAACAATACAACAGTTAATACAAGACAAGAGTGAATACAAGCTGATGCAGTGAACACTGTAACTACATATTTTACACAGGGGTGGGAGGTATGTACACCATAATACAGCATTGGGAGATGTAACAATTAGTGTCAGCAGAGTAACAGATTTCTGATTATGTGGTGATCTGCAGTATCAGCAATAATACAGATACTATATCTGATTATATGGTGATCTGCAGAATCACCGATAATACAGATATAGTAAGCAAATGGCGTGTAAGACGTGACAAAAGTCACTAGCTTTATTGCACAAAGTGTAGTGATTGGTGCAAACAGTACGTTTCTGATAGAATCTCAGCGGTAACCTCACCAGTGGCGATGGAGGTTACAGATAGAACCACAGCGGTAACCTCACCAGTGGCGAGGGCCCACTGGTGAGAGAGAATAGTCAGACAGATCAGGTAGGCAACAGACGGGCAGATAAGGTACAGAATCGACAAGCAGAATCAGAGTGAAGGTTCAAGCAAAAGTCGGCAACAAGATCAGATGGGCAGAGGTACAGAATCACAAGGCAGAAAGAATAGTCAGAGCAGGCAAAGAGTCATTCACAGATAAATACAATTGGTATGTTTTTCACTACTGATTACAGCTATCAAAGGTCTGAGCGCTAACACTAAGTATTCGCAACAACAGACAATGAGCAAATGACATCTCCCAGCTTAAAGGGGATCTGAAGAGAGGGGTATATGGAGGCTGTCCTGTTTATTTCCTTTTAATCAATACCAGTTGCCTGGCAGCCCTTCTGATCCTCTGCCTCTAATACTATTAGCCATAGCCCCTGAACAAGCATGCAGCAGATCAGGTGTTTCAGTGGTTCAGACTTTAAAGTCAGATCTGACAATTCTAGCTGCATGCTTGTTTCTGGTTTTATTCAGATACTACTGCAGATAAATAGACCAGCAGGGCTGCCAGGCAACTGGTATTGATTAAAAGGAAATAAACAGGACAGCCTCCATATTCCTCTCTCTTCAGTTCCCCTTTAAATACAGAAAGCAAATTCAAGCCTCCCGCCCAGAGGGCTGAACTAATCAGCAGCGTGTGATTGGCAGGTTGGTGTCAGCTGACCTGTCTCCTCAGATTATAAAGGTCCTGCCACCCCACCCGCAAGCGTGCTGACCTAATCTGATGTGCAGAGGAGAGACCTGTCCTGCCAGGGGCTGTCCAAGATGTCTGAGAGGATGCGGCAGCCGCCGGGGTGACGTCAGACGCGGAAGCGGCAGCCGCAGCACTCTCCGCTGGTGAGGTAAATACTGCTATACCTGACAGGAGACAAAAGGAGAGGAGAGCCCTGGCCAAAAGGCCTTGCAGTCTAAAGGTTTAAGGTATAGGACAGCAAGTAAAGGGAAGCTGTGTATGGGGTGGTAGAAGTGGTGGTCAGTGGGCAAAGTGTTCTAGGGAGAGTATTCTTGCATGAAGAGGTGAGTTTTCAGATTGCGTCTAAAAAGAGTAAGTGTGGGTGAGTGGCAGATACAGTATGTTGAGGGAGAGTATTCTAGAGGAGGTGAGAAGATCGAGAGAAGTGTTGTAAGCGGGAGTGAGAAAAGGTGTAGGCCATGTTAGCAAATTGTTTGCACTACCATGTATGAATTTTCGGTGTATGCACTCTGTGGTTTGTATAGTAATTGATAGCAATACTGCATTTTATTGTTTCATTTACCTGCTGGACATGAATAAGTAGTTTTGCATGGTCATATTTACCTGTATTAACAGGCACTTTGCACAATAAGTATCATTATTATCATCGTATAGCACCTCGAATACTGGATTTCATCCTAAATGAGGTCCTACCTGGAGCCCTTACGGATATTGACTGCAAGTTATATGTGTTGAATGAACCAGTGTGCAATTAGCTATGAAAATGTAAATTTTACACATATTAATTTTACATATAAGCTACACAATTTCATGAATAGATTTAGTAAAAAAAAAAAAAATATATATATTGATGAATTGTATAAAGATTAATTTTGTCCCTTCAATGTGCTTTCACTTTGCATCATTTTGCTGGGAGACTCATTTCTGATTACTTATAGAGGCAGTTAGCACACTGTTTAGAGTGTTGATGCAGGTCAACCTTTCTTTATAAGAAAATACCCTCAGGAGAAAGCTCAAAAGTTCTGAAGAAAGTCCTATGACTGCTTTGGACAATGATTATTGATTCACTTATCTATGTGTGTGCAGCAGCCCACCGATGGGTTGCTGCTCCTCTGGCACTTGGCCCATACGGGATGGCATACATATTATACCAGCACCAGGCAATTGAGCGCAGAGCAAGCCGAATGACGGCTTGCCCTGCTGCTCCAAAATTCCTGGCACTATTCCCCCTCTAACAACTGGGGGGGGGGGGGGGGGCTTTAATTTGGGGTCTGGCCATTGGCGGCATCTGAATTACCAGTATGCAGCCACAGACTATAGCATTGCTGCTATAGCCTCATTATTGCCAGATGCTACGTGGCACCAAGTTGAGCTGCTTTAACAGGATTTGCCATCTTTTCCAGGACCAACTGGGGCACCGAACAGCATTTTGTATCTCCTGGAAGTCTCTCTTGTGCATCACCATAATGCATGCTAGGAGATGTAGTTGGTGGATGAAAGGACAGAGATTTTCTCGCTTCCATGGACTACAATTCTCGGTATGCATTGAGAGAGAGAGAGAGAGAGAGACTGCCGGTAGATACAAAATGTAGTTAAGTGCTGGTCACCCCTAGAGAAGGTGCCATCATGGCACATCCCATATGGGCTGGGGACCAGAGATAATGTAGGTAAGTAGTGAAGTTCACCCTAAGACTAGGTCCACACTAGACACAGTTGCAGGACGGACACTGCAGTCCGGATCAGGGGAAGATTAGGGGAAGTACCCACCGTACTGCAAACTGATGAAAGTGCATCAGTTTTGCATCAGTTTCCGTTCTGTTTTTCCCTGACAGAAAACGTCTCCATCAATAGGAAGGAGTGGGAGGATTTTTTTGGGCCAATCACAAAGCTCAGGCTATCCATTTTCACATCAGTTTTTTGCCTGTGGAGCTGGAAATGCGTTTTCTCATTGCTTTCACTACCCCTGCGTGTATCCGTGGTTCTGATCCGTTGCGTGAAAATGCAGCAGATCCGGACCTTCCGTTCAGGTTTTGAAAACGGGTCCCCGCAAACGCAGACGGATCCGTTTTTTACTTGGGTGAGGCTGGCTGCTATTTTGAACATTAGTATCCGGGACTCCGTTTTTCATCAGGTTTGAAAAACGCAGTCACGGATACGTTTCCGGACCTAGTGTGGACCAGGTCTAACCCCTGCCCCCCAATGGCACATGACATCACAAAGCTCCTTTACGGGGAGGTTCATTTTAAAAATCAAATATCTCTGGTGCTCAGAGCTCTTTAAGTATTCCCCCACCACTTTTCGCCTGTATATGCCATTTTTATGTCATATGCATGCATATATGTCATTCAGCATTAAGTTGCCTCCTCGGATGTGCAAGCAACCAATGCATACCCATACCATATTTGATGCAGGTTTTTGAACTGTGTGTCCATGATTTCTAAAAATAAATAAATAAAAAAAATTGAAATTTAGCACACTTCAAATCCCCCTGAACTATTTCTGAAAGTCTATTTTAAAGGAGTTACAGCGCAAAGTGGGTGGCTAACTTTCTGGATCATATTAATGCTCAGTTTCTTCCTTATTCTTCTTGGTGAACATACATTTATGGATGCAGCAAAAAAACTGCATTGCCACACAATGGATTTCAGTGTACCTGAGCCCGTGTAGTGATTTCCAATACTGAATTGAGTTAATGTAATGCATCCTGAGAGCCTAAAGATCACAACCATCCAGTATTGACCTCCCATGGAGGATCGACTTCTTCGCAGTGGGAGGGACGAGTACTTAATAGGTTGCATGCAAGCTGTTACAGGAAACTAACATCCTCCTCCAGTGGTAGACAGGTCATGTGTATGCTCGGTGTGTATTATATCCCACAAGTGGGGCTTGCACTCTTTTGCAGGTAGGCACTTGCCTGTTTTTAAGTAGCGCTGTTCATTTCCTTGCTATGTACTAATTTATTTCGTTTTTGGTCAGCTGCTCCCACTTAACAGCCATGCTTTTGGTGTATATGCAGAGCTTCTGTTTGGGTTCAAGGTGCGTTTGTAGTTTCTGGGGGGGCTCAGCGCACCTCTGATTGGAGGCCATCGGAGGCGGCCTGGTGTTGCGCTCATCCACCTTTTGCACAATTTTCAATTTTCGATTTTATTTGATTAGCCGCACCCAGGCTATGCATATACATAGGTTAGGATTTAGTTAGTGTTAGGCCCCTCCCATGGAGGATCGACTTCTTCGCAGTGGGAGGGATGAGTACTTAATAGGTTGCATGCAAGCTGTTACAGGAAACTAACATCCTCCTCCAGTGGTAGACAGGTCATGTGTATGCTCGGTGTGTATTATATCCCACAAGTGGGGCTTGCACTCTTTTGCAGGTAGGCACTTGCCTGTTTTTAAGTAGCGCTGTTCATTTCCTTGCTATGTAAGAATTACTGTTATTGTCTATTAGTTCCCGTAAAACCATTCCAACTTTAATCCTCCCTGAACTTTCTAATATAAACTAGAATATACAATAATTGCTTGGGTAAGGTTCTTTGGCCAAATAAAAAGCATTGGATAGAGCTGGTGTACTTTATGTAAAGCAATTCTAAACAATCCATTCATTAATATTTACTCACCATTTTTAACCACTTGCCGACCAGGGCTTTCTGCACTGATCGGTGCTGCGTGGGCTCTCCAGCCCGCAGCACCGATCAGGAGTGAGCCAGGGCGATCAGACTACCCCCTTTTTTCCCCACTAGGGGGATGTCCTGCTGGGGGGGTCTGATCGGCGCCGGCTGCAGTTGCTTAGCGGGGGGGGGGGGGGGCTCTTCAAAGCCCCCCTCCGCAGCGTTCTCCGCCGTCTCTCCCGCTCCCTCCCTCTCCCTCCCCCTGTGAGCTGCGCAGGATGGATTTCCGTCCTGCGCATTGAAGGATAGGCTTCAGCCTATCATATGCCGGTGATCTCCGGCCAATCAGAGGCCGGGGATCGCCGATCTGCCTACGGCGCTGCTGCGCAGCAGCGCCGTATGATGTAAACAGCGGGGATTTCTTCCCCGCCTGTTTACATTTTGCCGGCGAGCCACCCTCCGTGAACTGACATGGAAAGGCCGCTCGATCGAGCGGCCGTTTCCATGGTAACCCGCAGACGACCAGTTTACGCCAATCGGCGTTAGCTGGTCGTCAAGAGGTTAAGGTTTTAAATTCTTAATTCACAATAACAGTTATAAATATATTAAAAGTGTATCTTAAAATAGGTTTAATAAACTTCAGAACAATTTTGTATAATAATAAGACAAAAAATGCAATCTCTAATTTTATGCTCTCTATAAACCACAGCAGTCATAGGAGATAGTTTTACAGCCATGTAACATGAAAAATATGTACAGTCTAAAAATCGCTAACTAAAACATTTCTTGTTTCAAAAAGTAAAAAATATGATTAGTAGCATTTATACAGTTTGAAGAATTACTTAATTCATTTCCTGTTTCAATAAAATGACTACATAAAGTTGGCATCTAATTATATCAGTTTAACGTTTGTGTAATGTTCGGTGTCAACACACAGAGATAATCTGATTGTTGATGATCTGCAGTATCACCAGCAATGCAGATATATACCTGATTTATGGATGATCTGCAGAATCACCAATAATACAGATATATCACTAACCTCTAAACACAAGGACAAGGATAACAAATATAAACAGTAACGTTACAATACCGTGGAAATATCCACCACACGGCAATTCCTCAGAGGTGTGGTTACCTCTTAATGGGAACCCTGTGTGTGAGATTCTCTAACCAGGCCGAGAGAGGGATCTCGGCCCCGAGCAGCAATCGTCTGCTTGGGGCAGGCGTCTCGGAGAGGCAAGCCTCAGAGAAAACCCTCCAGTGGGAGACGTTCCACTGAAGGGAGAAAGGTCAGATTAGCAAAGGTTCGGCAACAGAGAAGGCGGCAGCAGTACAGGAGCAGTAGGCAGAAGAGTAATCGGTAATCAGGCAAAAGTTGGCAACAGGAATCAGATAGGCAAGGTACACAATCGTTAAGAGAGAGAGTAGTCAGGGATAGCCAGAGTCAAGACACAGGTAAATATCAAATACAATCCTAACTAAGGTGTGAAATCCTTAGCATCAACACCAGGGCACTGAACTAAGGTCTGAGCGTTCACACAGAGTGTATTCATGACAGCAGACAACTTGCTACTGCCCAGCAAGCCCTTATGTAGCTGGAGGACTACTCAGCACCGCCCCAGACCCCAGCCAATCAGGAGACCTTTGGAGGTCAGATGACTGGAGAGTCAGCTGACCCTCCTACGTAGGAGGTAAAAATCCTGCCTCCTTGCGTGCGCACGCGAGACCCTTTGCCTCTGGACGTTGGAGAGGCCAGGCCCAGGATCTGCGTCCGCACGCGGACTAAAGTCCGCCTGTCGCAATGCAGGACCCGCCGCCATGTCACCAGACGCGGCGGCGTCCTCGTCAGCCTGCGCCGGCATCTCCGCGTGATCGGCGGAGCCTGCCGGCTGGGAAGCGTAGACGTCGCCATGCTGCCCGGCGTGGCGACGTTGTCTCCGCTATCCCTAACAATCAGGAAGTAAAGGCTTACAGTGTTTAACTAGGTCTACTGCAGGGCATTATAAATGGAGTGATAAGTAAATGCTTGCATGCCTGCTATCACCTGTATGCATCTTTACTGATGTTTCTTAAATAAAGCTGGTGACTCCCGCTTGTCTTACATTGCTTATTGTTGACTTGATAACAACATGTTCTACTTGCCAAATCCATTTAAATAATAACTAACTTGTGAGCTCCTTTGAGGCCAAGGGATAGATGTTAGTAGGTCTGCACATGGGTGTTCCTATCATTGGATGCAGGGGGCGTGGCACAGTGGGTGACTGACAGGCAAGGGGGGGTCACCAAGCCACCCCCCCGCCCCTACAGTGGCAGAGCAGGAAGGAAGGGAAGCAGCGCTAAAAGGAGGGGCAGTGAGACAGCGGTGGGGAGGGGGGCCAGAACGCCTCCCTCCCTCACCTGGGTCCCCTCATTCTGCTCTCTCCCCCTCCAGATTACCTAATAGCGGCAGCAAGCAGGCACGGCAGGGGGCGGAGGATTACTCACCTGACTTCCACATTCCAATCGCTGGAATGCAGCGTCCCCGTCGTCACTGGTCTCCGCCTTCAATGCTGCTCACTGTGCTTCCGCTAATCAGGAAGCACAGTGGACGGCATTGAAGGCGGAGAACTTTGATGACGGGAAATCGATCCAAATGCATTATTGCACCATTAGATCCAATGCAACTCTACAGGCCATCGATCTGCTGCCAGCAGCAGATCAACCTAGATTTTCCATCCTGTCAGATCAAATCAATTGAAATCGATCAAAATCGGCCATTGGCCACAAATCGATTGGCCGATCGATTGGCCATCAATTTTCGATCGATTGCTGAAATCAAACAGTGTATGGGTCCCTTAAAGCCCTATTGGGAGTTCCTAGTGCTGAAATAAAATGCATTGAAGTCAATAGAAGGGCCCTTAACGTCTTTAGGACCGTGTTACGCCAATCGGTATAAAGTCCTAGGGCTGGCTTTGCAGGAGATCGCTGCGCACGCATCTCCTGCTTGGTAGACTGTTAAGACGGCAAAATCAACATCTAATTACCCTGTATAGCTCTACGATGTAAGGCAGCACTGTACTGGGGACAGCCATGTGACACAGCTGTCCCCTCTGTAACTGCGGAAGTGATCCGCTGTCATAGGCTTTTATATCCCATAACCGATACATTTCCATAACAAAATCACATCTTGAGATATGTGCAACATGTAGAAGCAACATGTAGAAGCAGCGTATGGAACCTATTCCAGTTCCGCCCTACCTAGATAACAAGACTCATCTATATAGGGAAGTTTCAGGTCACTTCCAGAGTGCATGAGCAACTGGAATTTTCAGTTCCAGTCAAAAATATAGTTTACTTTACACTTTAACTCTACCTTTCTACTCTTTAGTTTTTAACATGTCTACTGCCTGCCCTGGCCACAGCTCATCTATGGATTATTCATTGTCTTCTGACAATTAGGACCCTGTTTTGTCTATTAGATATCTGCTGTTTACCACCTGTCCATCAGTTATAAGAGTTTTCTCCTGCCTATCATTCATGTAGCATGCACTAGTTCCGATGCTGTTAGGTATTGCCCACATTATGGGCAGCAGAGTGGTGTAGTGGATAACACTCTCACCTTGCAGTGCTGGGTTCCTGGTTCTAAATCACCATCTTTATGGAGTTTATACATTCCTTCTGTGTCTGCATGGGTTTCCTCCCACATTTCAAAAACATACAGATAAGTGAATTGGCTTACCCTAAATTGGCCCTAGACTACAATGGACATATGACTATGGTAGGGAATAGATTGTGAGCCCCACTGAAGGCCAGTTATTGCCATGAATATGCACTCTGTAAAGCACTGTGGAAGATGTCAGCACTACCTAAATACTAAAAAATAATAATAATAATAATACCAACTGTATGGGTGACACAGAAGGTCCACTTCCTAGCCTGAATCTACAACAGTGGTTAGTGTCATACAACATTTTGAGGTTAATGCTCCTTTTAAGCAATATACAGTATAATATACAAATGTTATGGTTAGGCATTAGAAACAAAACATTTACACATGTTCAAGAAATCACACTGAGGAGAATGGTGCCAAATCAAGTGCCAGAAGTGTATATATAAGTGAAACACCGCATGTCCAGAATGTCTTTTCCGCTCTCCCTCTGTCTTTCTCTGTCTTTCTTTCTGCTTATCTTTGACCAGAATAACCCAGTTAACAAGCAACAGACTGAAGTAGCATGGATTTTAAACGTTTGCCCTTTCCTAGGCTTCAATCATAAATAGGACATGGAGTGGTTGAAATGTTAACACGCTGTCATGTAGTGTTCTTCAAGTACTGATATATACAATAGCTGCCTGTCCTGTGTATTGTATGTAAGCAGTACATGCTGTTTATGTGACAAAGCTCCCAGACCTCTGACTTCAGCCTTTCTCAGGTGTTTTCCTTAGGGAGAATACATTGCCTAAGCCTTGATCACCGGTGACTTCAAGAGCATGTAATGTAATCTGCGGACAAAGTCATGACTCCTTCGTTAAAGCAGGGCCGGTTCTAGACAGGCACATATAAGGGGGCAGCCAGAAATTTGCAGGGGGACATAAAAAACCCCTGCGCCGCGCGTAGCGCGGCGCGCCAAAAAATGGGCGTGGTCATGCAGCAGACCGTGGGTGTGGTCATGGGTGGGGCCAAATATACATGACTTTAGCAGGCGTGGTCATGCAGCAGACCGTGGGTGTGGTCATGGGTGGGGCCAAATATACATGACTTTAGCAGTGGTGTTAAAGGTCTGCTGGGATAGTTTGAGCTCTGCTGTAGTGCATCCCCCAAAAATATGTGATCTGACAGCATTTCACCAAAAATACACTGCCAAGTTGCTGATGTATGGCACCCTTAAAGGAAACCAAAGATGATTGATACTGTTTTATACATACCCAGGTCTTCCTCCAGCCCCATGCACACAGATCGCTCCCACGCCGCCGTCCTCTGCTGCCTGCTGCTGCGGTATTGGGTCCCGTTAGTTCAGCCAGTCTGCGCAAGAGGAACTGCGCTCTTTACGTATCTCTCCAGCGACCACCGAAGAGATACGTAGAGGGCGCACTTCCCTTGGGTAGACTGGCAGAACTAACGGGACCCAATACCGCAGCAGCAGGCAGCAAAGGACGGCGTCGTGGGAGTGATCTGTGCGCATGGGGCTGGAGGAAGCCCCAGGTATGTATACAACACGGTCAATCATCTCTGGTACACTTTAAGACATTCTTAATAGGAGACCAGCAGCAGCTACAAATGATTAAATTAGGATACACAAAGCTTAAGAAGCTAGGACAGGCAGTGAAAGGGTTAAAAGAAAATGCAGGCTGAAGTGAGCAGAGCAGATAGAAGAGCAGAGGGCAGGTCAGTCAGTGAGACTGAATAGTGAAAAGAAGGGGGGTGAGCCATTACACAGAGTATATCTGACCTCTGTGCAGATTGTTCCTGCTCCCTGAGCTGCAGATAGGAATCAGTTATTAATAAAAGAGTATCCCCCTGCCCACCAATCATCACAGTGATGTGGGCACAGGGTCCTCAGGTCAGTGTGGGAGGTCAGGGGACTCGTACATTATACACAACATAGCGCCGTCCATCAGCAGCACACAGGCAGTCTGACAGGCTGTGTCCTGTGTATGCAGAGAGCTGGGCGGCTGGGACTGGAGACATAAATCACTTGCCTTTTCCTCTCATGTCTCCCCAGCGCGCCCATCCTTCTCATTCAGATACAGAGATCAGGGGCGAGCCTGGGGTGCCTGGCACCTGGGTGCAAGATTTTCTCTGGCGCCTATGGGAGTGGTTAAATTTACCGCGCCCAACCACATAACCACACCAGTGTCCTGCCTAATCACACCCACACCTTCCACCTCTTTCCGCATGCATGTGATACCCCATTCCTACCCCTCTTCCATGGGCTTGCTCCTGGCTGGCTTTGGCTTCCTGCGAGTCTGCTAGTCTCTGGCTGAGAGGCTCTGCGAGTGCGACGCAGTCACACACTGCGTATTTATGGCTGCCTGCGGCCACCCTACTCTCGCTGTCGTAGGCTCCTCCCCCCGCCAAGCCCAAGCGTGAGGTGGGCTGCCTGTATCTTTCCCGTTGCGCCGCGCAGCCTGCCAGTGTTGCCAACCTTTCACGTTATTTTTTTACTGACAAATACCTAAAAATTTACTGACAAAAGATTATTTTTACTGACAAAATTTCCCCACTAAATGCACATAAGAGACAGCTTTTCCCCATGTAAATGCACATAAGAGACCGCTTTTCACCAGCAAATGCACATAACAAGAGACCGCTTTTCACCAGCAAATGCACATAACAAGAGACCGCTTTTCACCAGCAAATGCACATAACAAGAGACCGCTTTTCACCAGCAAATGCACATAACAAGAGACCGCTTTTCACCAGCAAATGCACATAACAAGAGACCGCTTTTCACCAGCAAATGCACATAACAAGAGACCGCTTTTCACCAGCAAATGCACATAAGAAGACAGCTTTTCACCAGCAAATGCACATAAGAAGACAGCTTTTCACCAGCAAATGCACATAAGAAGACAGCTTTTCACCAGCAAATGCACATAAGAAGACAGCTTTTCACCAGCAAATGCACATAAGAAGACAGCTTTTCACCAGCAAATGCACATAAGAAGACAGCTTTTCACCAGCAAATGCACATAAGAAGACAGCTTTTCACCAGCAAATGCACATAAGAAGACAGCTTTTCACCAGCAAATGCACATAAGAGATTTTCACCAGTAAATGCACATAATGACAAACAGACAGTGTCCCCAGAATATATAGCCAGGGATATATGTCCCCAGGATAGGTAGCCAGGGGGTATATGCGCCCAGGATAGGTAGCCAGGCGGTATATGCGCCCAGGATAGGTAGCCAGGCGGTATACGCGCCCAGGATAGGTAGCCAGGGGGTATACGTGCCCAGGATAGGTAGCCAGGGGGTATGTGCGCCCAGGATAGGTAGCCAGGGGGTATGTGCGCCCAGGATAGGTAGCCAGGGGGTATGTGCGCCCAGGATAGGTAGCCAGGGGGTATGTGCGCCCAGGATAGGTAGCCAGGGGGTATGTGCGACCAGGATAGGTAGCCAGGGGGTATGTGCGCCCAGGATAGGTAGCCAGGGGGTATGTGCGCCCAGGATAGGTAGCCAGGGGGTATGTGCGCCCAGGATAGGTAGCCAGGGGGTATGTGCGCCCAGGATAGGTAGCCAGGGGGTATGCGCGCCCAGGATAGGTAGCCAGGGGGTATGCGCGCCCAGGATAGGTAGCCAGGGGGTATGTGCGCCCAGGATAGGTAGCCAGGGGGTATCTGTGCCCAGGATAGGTAGCCAGGTGGTATCTGTGCCCAGGATAGGTAGCCAGGGGGTATGTGCGCCCAGGATAGGTAGCCAGGTGGTATCTGTGCCCAGGATAGGTAGCCAGGGGGTATGTGCGCCCAGGATAGGTAGCCAGGGGGTATGTGCGCCCAGGATAGGTAGCCAGGGGGTATCTGTGCCCAGGATAGGTAGCCAGGTGGTATCTGTGCCCAGGATAGGTAGCCAGGGGGTATCTGTGCCCAGGATAGGTAGCCAGGGGGTATCTGTGCCCAGGATAGGTAGCCAGGGGGTATGTGCGCCCAGGATAGGTAGCCAGGGGGTATCTGTGCCCAGGATAGGTAGCCAGGGGGTATCTGTGCCCAGGATAGGTAGCCAGGTGGTATCTGTGCCCAGGATAGGTAGCCAGGTGGTATCTGTGCCCAGGATAGGTAGCCAGGTGGTATCTGTGCCCAGGATAGGTAGCCAGGTGGTATCTGTGCCCAGGATAGGTAGCCAGGGGGTATGTGCGCCCAGGATAGGTAGCCAGGTGGTATCTGTGCCCAGGATAGCTAGTGAGTGACATGAGCGCGCCCCGCCGCCGCCGCTCCCTCCTCCGCTCCCCCCTCACCTTTCAGCAGCCCTTAGTCAGACCTCAATCAGCGGGCGACCCGACCAGGAAAAGGGCGCCGGACGCACCCGCTCTATATGCGGAAGTGATGTCACTTCCGCATATCAGTGCGGCGTGCTAGGTCCTAGCGCCCGCCCGCCTGATTGAGGTCTGACGCGGCGGCTAGAGGGAGGGAGCTTGAAGCGGCGGCGGCGGCGGCCACAGGGGGAGAGCGGGGCCGGGCGGCGCCTCTCAGAGGCAGGCGCCTGGGTGCCTTGCACCCGCAGCACCCGCCCAGGCTCGGCCCTGACAGAGATACTTGTGGCTGGCTGGCCGGGATCACATGGGGCGGGCAGCCAGTGAGAGAGCAGAGTGTCTCACTCCTCTCTCACTGGCTGCCTGGCCCCATGTGATACCCGACCAGGCTACTGAGTGTCTCTATCTCCGCCCTCTACACACAGCACAGCGGAGATAGAGGAAATGTGTCTGCGTTCCATGGACCAGGAAGCAGCAGCATATTTGAGGGGGCAAGAAGTCTATTTGAGGGGGCTCTGCCCCCTCTTGCCCCCCCCTAAAGCCGGCCCTGCTCTACACACAGCACAGCGGAGATAGAGGAAATGTGTCTGCGTTCCATGGACCAGGAAGCAGCAGCATATTTGAGGGGGCAAGAAGTCTATTTGAGGGGGCTCTGCCCCCTCTTGCCCCCCCCTAAAGCCGGCCCTGCGTTAAAGTCCATTTTGGGTTTGGCTGTATAGACCTATTAATCTCCAGCGCTGTGGGGGCACTCTACTGTGTATATATATATATATATATATATATATATATATATATATATATATATATATATATCTACATCTATGTATATATCTATATCCACATCTATGTATATATCTATATCTATATGTATATATCTATATCAATGTATATATCTATATGTATATATCTATATCTATATATATATATATATATATATATATGTATATACTGTATCTATATCCATGTATATATCTATATCTATGTATATATCTATGTATATATATATATATATATATATATATATATATATATCTATGTCTATCTATCTATCTATCTATCTATCTATCTATCTATCTATCTATCTATCTATCTTCTCTATCTATATCTGTCTATATCTATCTATCTATCTATCTATCTATCTATCTATCTATCTCTATCTATCTATATCTGTCTATCTATCTATCTCTATCTATATTTTTTGGTTGTTGTTTATTATGCTTGATGACCAAGATGGGAAGAGAACTGTGTGTGTTAAGAATGTTATACAACAGAACATTAAAATACACAATTTAAGGAAAAAAATAATTTTCAAGATGTTCTTAATTTAAGCATATTATGAAAAAATATATATTGAGTGGGGTTGGAAAAGCTGCTAAGGTAAGTAGGTAAGTAGAGAAATAGATTAATAATTGGCCAATGAAATTGCTTTACCTAAATCCCAAGGTTCTTCTGAAATAGCTGTGAGCTACTTCTGGAATATTAATGTTTTTCCTCTAAATCTCTAAATTCATTACCATATTCACTGAAAGTGGGCCTGAATTCAGAACCTCCTTTCCGCTCTAAAATATATGCAGCAGCATAATAACCTTTAAAGAAAAACATTCCTTTGTTACAGATGATACAAATTCTGGAGTAAATCTGCAGTATGTCTTCTTCCCACTTTCATGGAAGCAGACACAGGGTTAACATCCTGTGTTTACAAATTAGCAGCTCTGCAGTGACAGAGGAGATTCCTGAGCTGGCACAGCTGAAGAGATCAAATTACAGTGGTGGTTAGTCACAGATGAGGGGGAATTCGATAGACAAAACTCTCTAAATACATACAGGGTGCATTTCTCTCAGTTTTCATTCTGTCCTATACAAGAGTTCAGGTCCACTTTAAGTTATCCTCTCTGTAAGAATGGGAGTTGTGCTGTGTTCCAATGACTAAGTGTCACTAAATTTCTCGCTACACATAGAACTATATAATTTCCAAACTTCACAGGAACATATAATTTCTGAACTTCACAAGACTATATAATTTTCAGATCATCATAAAACTGTAGATCTGATCAGTTACCAGATAGATAAATCAACCGAGCAAGAGCTGTTTGTAATTATTCAATTAGTGCGATATTGTTTGGCGGAGGATTAAAGTTTTTATTTATGACCTCGTTTATCCCTAATGTTTCACTGCAAATTCTTCCGGCAAAGCCAATGATTTAGCCATTAATTACTACCTCTTTATCTTGAAGGTGTAAAGTTGACGAGAAATATTTATGTGTTGGGCCCTTACAAAGAGCAGAACATCCTCCATGAAATCAGAGACTTGCAGCACTGGTGGTGGGTCACTTTTGGGACAGCTACTGTTTCTGTTAGGCATCATATTTAATAGCTTGGAGATTACATTCAGTCCTCAGCGCTGAACTATTTACACTACGGGTTGTTGTTTTATTCTGCTGCTCCAGGAAATAATAAACTGTTAAACGTATGACAACATCCATATATTTACTGTTGAAAGTGGAAAAGGCAAACACTAACTAACAATGTTCTCTGCACTAATTACCTGGGAACTATGAGAACATTTTTGTTTTTTGTTATTTTTTTTCCTCTGAGTGGACAATGACAAATGTATTTTAAAGAAGTACAATAGAAGGTCCTAAACTGGAATGCTATCTGCACAGTACAACTAATAAAAGAGCTGTGTGAGTTTCCTACAGATTAGCTTCTAGCTGATTTCCTGCTTCAAACACAAGTTAAAAACCAGAACTAAACCAGAACTAAACAAAAAATAAAAGTAATAATAAACCCCAAAAACTACAGAGTTAAGAGAGTGCAGTGACAGAGTCTTCATCATTCTCCATACAGTGGGTGTTAGAGAAATCTCTGTCTAGCAAAGTGTCTGCACAAATTCATTAAAATCAGAAGAAACCTGAACTCCTCTTCAATATATTAAACCGTTTTTTAAACTATTTTTTAAAAGAGTAACCCACCCTCTAAGTCCTGTACCAGTTCACAAAAATTCTGTTAGCCACTATTACAAGATACATTTACATTTTGTTGAATATGAAGTCCAACTCCTTTCTGGGGGAAAGCCAATCATCTAATCTAGATTGTAATCAACTAAGGTGATGTATCAGATTTCCAAGTTTATGTTTGCACCACACCATGTTTACATTACATAAATGGCATCAGTACAGGCAGAGTGCTGCGTATTCTGTCCTGTCATCATAAATTAAATAATTTGATTGGAATTTCTCCCAATGGCTGATTTCATTTTCTACTTTTAACAGCAGAGAGTCTGTGGCATAGCAATATTGGAGGCAGAGGTTGCAACCACATCAGAGAGGTCTAGAAGAGGCCCTCCTTCAACTGCGGCAGTAGCTCCTCATTGGTTCTATGCTACTAATAATCACCTCTTTACATGCTGTAAACATTGGTAATCATTAATAGACTATTCCCCTACAATGCTTAACACTTTAAAAAATTGTGGTTATCCTTAGAAGGTTTTGGTGCTCAATGTCAATAGTTATGTAGAGAGTGATTGCAGGAGGCAAATATAAAACTTGCACTGGGGCAAATAAAACCCCGGCTGCTCCACTGCAGAGAGTAGAACATTTTCCATGATCTTTTGCCAATATTTTTACAAAAAGAAGGAATTTTATTACAAAAAGTGTGATTAAAAATGTATCTCACCTAGTATGTTTCCCAGTGCAGTCCTGAAGTAAAGAATTAAGTTATTTAAAGGGGTTCTGTGGGGGTTGTGGAAGAGAAAAAGTGACACTTACCTTGGGCTTCTATCAGCCCCGTGCAGCGGTAATGTCCCACGACGTCCTGCTCCCATCCACCGTTCCCCGCAGCCGGCACCGGGTTATTATTCGTCTGACATACAGACGAATAATGCGCGTTGCCGTGCCTCCGTTCGCGTCATCTGAGGCTTACTGCGCAGGCGCAGTACAACGGAGCCTTGTACTGCGCTTGCGCAGTAAGCTTCCGATGACGCAGGCGGAAGCGAGTGGGTGCGCGGCCACTCTAGCGCAGCCGCAGTTGGATCCCATGCCGCTTAGACCGCGGCCGGCGGCGGAGAACAGCAGATGGGAGGAGGACGGCGTGGGACATTACCGCTGCACGGGCTGATAGAAGCCCAAGGTAAGTGTCAGTTTTTCTCTTCCACAACCCCCACAGAACCCCTTTAATGAAAATAGCATGAGCTTTTGACCACAGAAATATGCATACATGTCCTTAATACATTTGAAAATAGAAAAAGGTATGGGGTCCTCTCCACTAGCGGAGACCTCAATGGATCTTGAAATTTACCTTTATTGTGCAAAAAAAAAAAAACAGTCTAACAGAGACGTGGAGTGACGTAACAATGCAGATTTGCTTAGAAAAGGAATGCTCAGTCTCAGACGACGTAGTTATCATCATGGAAGTTAATGTCAAAATGGGTAAGACAAAGATTTAAGTGACTTTGAATGAGGGATAATCATTGGTGCAAGAAGAGCTGGAGCTAGCATCTCTGAAAAGACAACTCATTTTCAAATTTTCTCACCCAACAGTATGCCGGGTCTTTAGAGAGTGGCAGTTGAGAAAAAAAACCTCAAGTGATAAGGACTATTCTGGTCGAAAAAGGCTGGTGAACGAGAGAGGTGAAATGTGAGTTGCATGCAGAGTAGAGATGGCCGAAAAGTCCGCCCAGCGGGTAGTTCTCGCGGATATCGGCTGCCCGTGGCAGGTAGCAAACACATGGTGCGTTTGACCCACCCCCTATACCTCGTCATTGGGCTGCACTCACCCATGGACCCCGCCCCCCCCCCTTTAAAAATGCCACAGTGTCAGCCATGTTCTCACTCTGCTGATGCTGCTATCAGAGAGAGGAAGGGAGAGGGTGCTGGAGAGATGGGGAAAGCATTAGTTAGGCTCTTGTTGGCTTTCTCCTTGCTGAAATTTCTTGCTGAAAGCACTCCAAAACAGCATTTTTGAGGGCTAATGTTCTTCTGATGTGTTTTTTTTTTGTTTGTGTGTGACACTGACATTGCATAGATACAGCCCTGTTGCAGCTCTGCTCTTAATTGCTGACACACTGTATTAGATCAGTGAATTTCTTCCCACTCTATTTGTGTGATTTAACTTACTAAAGCATAGCTCTCTTTGTGGGTAACACTGCATAGATACAGCCCACAGACAGTTGCTGCCTGCTTAGTATTTGTAGTCCCACTGTCAGACAGCACACTGTATTAGACAAGTGGCACAGTGCATGTCTTTCCACTGTATCTGTGTGACTGCACACTGTATTAGAGGCTTGCGTATCACAATGAAGCAATGACCTATATGGGTGTGTTGGGGGGGGGCACACCCAAGATAACAAGGTCGTTGCTTCATTGTGGACCGACCAAATTCGATCAGCTGGACAGTCCCTGTTCTGTCATTGAGCAAACTTAGCCCAACCATTTGGGCTGGAAAATTGCCATCCCCTGCACTCTCGCCATTGTGTGCACCAACACAGCCATCACTACACAAACAGCTGTTTGCGGTGCATTACACAGAGAGTTTGGTCTGTCAGTGTGAAGCAATACACTACTTACACTCACTTGGGGAAGACTATTAGGTAACAATTTGTGCACACATTATCACTGAAGCTAACCCCCCCTTTTGCCTGTAGTGAGTGCTGGTTGTGTAATGTAGTCCAGTTATTGGAGCTCTGCACATCAATGCAGATAAATCATTCAGGTATAAGTTTTGTTTGAAAGCGCTGCCATGTCTCCCACTGTGCACACTACTTAAACTACCTGATCCATGTATACACACGCAAGATGTTGTCAAGCACTTTATGGGCTTGATTCACAAAGTGGTGCTAACCTACTTAGCACGTCTAAAGTCTTTAGACGCGCTAACCAGGGTGCTAAGTAGGTTAGCACCGGATTTCTCAATCAGATCCCATGCTAACTTTGCGCGCGCAAAGTTTTACATGTGCTAGGTCCCATAGGCTTTAATGGGCACTTCACGCGGAGCGCCCTGCGCAGTACGAGCGTAAAGTTTTACGCGCATAAAGTTTTGCGCGCGTAAAGTTTTATGCGCGAAAAGCTTGTTTAGACGTGCTAAGGGGGTTTTCACAGGCGTGCTAACAGTTAGCACCGCTTTGTGAATCAAGCCCTATGCCTCCAATTTAGGAAGGTAATGCAATTTCTGCCCTTTAGGGATTATAACCCTGCTCTGCGTCAAATCCATAATTTCCCCAGGGACTTTTGGCGTGTATCCCACTCCGCCATGCCCCCCTCTAGGTGTTAGACCCCTTGAAACATCTTTTACATCTCTTTTGAGGCCAAAAACAGTGTTTGTAGTTTTTAAAGTTCGCCTGCCAATTGAAGTCTATTGCGGTTCGCAGAGTTCGCCGATTCGCTGACTTTTGCGGAAGTTAGCGTCCGCGGCCTACTAACCCAAAATCTGAGGTTTGAGCTCTCTCTAATGCAGAGTCCCCAGCAACAGAGGGGCAACAACACAACAAATTACAGCTAAATTCAATGCAGGTGCATCACAAAGCATATCTCAATGCACAACAAGACGGACTTTGCAAAGGATGGGCTTTAGCAGCAGGAGACCATCAAGAGGGCCTTTAGTATCAAAGAAAAATATGAAAAGACTTTTGTGGGTCTTTGCCACCGTGCTTCCACCACAATATTTGAACATCAGCAATGGGAAAAAAATATTTTATAGGGTTAAATTGGTTTCAGTATATCAGTAAAAACATATACTGTAATATTAGTGATGTTAACCGGTTACATAACAGTGGCGCATCTGAGGCTCCACACATGCACACTCAGCTGATATGGACGCAGCTGCAGATAGCTAGAGGAATTATTAGGTAAGATACTTTACTATTCTGAGGAGTGGAATTGAGAATTCCTGAAGACCATGCATAGCCATTATTTGGCTCTATTCAGTATTATAGTCTACCCCTTTTCTCCAGATTGATATAACAGCTACATACTATACATACATCACCCCACCACAGCCCAATATGTTTCACCCCTTTAAAAGAGGGGCTTCATCAGGGTCAAATATGAAATTGCAAGGTGCTACCAGTGTCAATACATAAGGTGAATCATCAAGAAAAATTAAAAACTGGAAATCTGCAGCATAGCCTCATGGCTATTTGTGCATGCCAAAAGGCCTTTGTATTGACATGGGTTAGCACCTTGCACTTTTATATTTGCCACTGATGAAGCCCCTCTTTTAAAGGGGTGAAACATGTCGGGTTGTGGTGGGGTGATGTATGTATAGAATGTAGTTGTTTTATCAGTCTGGGGAAAAGGAGTAGACCCTAAGGGCCCTTTTCCACCAGTGCGTTTGCGCTGGCTGAATCACAAAAACGCAAACCGCTAGCGATTTTACAATCGCTACGGTTTGCTTTTTAACATAGGAATCGCGGTAGGTCATTTCCAGTACCGCGATTCGTTTTTGCCGGGAACGCGAACGCGCGGCGGAGCGATATTTGCCGCGATTTTGCTATGCAGTGCATAGCATAGCAAAATCGCGGCCGTGAACATCGGGGAATTGCCGGTAATTGCGATTCAGCAATCGCTAGCGTTCAGCGTGAACGCTAGCGATTGCTAGTGGAAAAGGGCCCTAATACTGATTAGAGCCACATAAAGGCTATGCATGGTTTTCAGGGATTTCCAATTCCCTTCCCCAGAATAGTATTGCGATATCTGCATAGATAGGCATTTTAAAGTTAGGTTTTAATACATAATACAGAATTAGCAGACACAGTAATTACAGTGATAAATGTAATATGATATGCAAAAAGTATAGCAAATTTTAAGACACACAAGGGTGAGAGCCTTGCTCTTGCGAGCTTGCAATTGATTTCATCCACAGCCTAACAAAAACTAGACTATGTTTGGATCCAAATGTGGATATTTACCTTAAATTCAGACTAGATGAATGTTTATTCAGCATCACAGATGTGTGGTCTGAGAATTTATTTGTAGAACCTTCCAAAAATTCTTGATCATTATCTCTTGCAGACTGTAAATGAATAAAGAAAACATACAATTTTAAACCTACTGTCAAACATGCTGTCACTTGCAGTGTATACATTAATCTTTAAGCAGGAATCAGTTTAGCAGCATGAATGGAGCAAACATATTACAAGCAAAGCTTCCGTACACAAGAGGAGGAACATCCGAAAGTTACCAAGTGAAAACCAAACGTGGCTTTATGTTATTTTTCTCTACCAGCACCTGTTAACTTCTGCCTGAATTGGCACATGAGGCGGGGATGTTTTATAAATTATTGTACTGTAGTCACACTGCTGATGCCCAGGATTTGTTTTACTATTCTCATGGAAGCAGCTACTCTCTGTCGTATACTAGCTTAGCTAGGAATTTGTGCATTAGTAATTGATCCTCATTAGTAAGACCTGTAATTACGAAGGACTAATTTACATGGGCAGTTAAAATGGTAGTTCAGAAAGCAGGTTTGCTGCTATATCAGCATCTCACATCTAACTGTCACAAAGAACCAACTGAACTGAATAGCTCAATTTATAATACATACAGTAAGTTAGGACATGGTCTTCATGGCCTATAATGTCCAAACCTGCACCTCTACAATTCAGAGTGCCACAAGGATCAATCCTATCCCCTCTGCTGTTTGTAATCTACATGCTGCCACTCGGTACACTTATCCAACGACATGGCCTGACGTACCACTGCTACGCCGATTGCATACAGCTATACCTGTCCTTCAAACCTGGAACAGACCCTGCTCCAAAAATAAACTCTTGCTTAGCTGAGCTACAGGCATGGATGAATGATAACTGGTTGAAACTGAATGCTGACAAAACTGAGGTCCTTTTTGTCCAAAGCCAGCGCTCGCCATCAAAACAGCTCTATCCTAAAGCAACACCAATCAGGATTGGGAATCCAGACATAAACAGCTCCAACCTTGTGCGCAGCCTTGGCGTACTAAACGATGGGGAATTGAGTTTCAGAAACCAAATTTCATCTGTATTTAAATCTTCCTACTTTCATCTGCAGATCATTGCAAAGATTAAACATCTGATTCCCCCAAAGGATCTTCCAACCCTAGTCCATGCCTTCATCACATCACGGCTGGACTACTGCAATGCCCTTTATGCTGGCCTCACCAAAAAGGACCTGTGTCGCCTGCAATTAGTGCAGAATGCTGTTGCCAGATTGCTAACAAGCCAGCCTCGCCACTGTCACATTACACCGATGCTTCGCTCACTGCACTGGCTACCAGTAGAATGGAGAATACTCTTCAAGATTGGACTGCTGACATTCAAATTCCTGAACAATCTGGGCCCTGGATACATGAAGGACTTGCTGAAGCTGCACTACACCTCTCAAAACCTCAGATCAGCAAGTTCTATAAACTTGGTCACTCCCAGAGTGCACCTCAAAAAATCTGGAGACAGAGCCTTCTGTCATGCTGCCCCTACTCTTTGGAACTCCCTGCCACACCCAGTAAAGACATCACCATCCCTGGAGCTATTCAAATCCAGACTGAAAAGCTGCTTGTTTAGCCTGGCATTTCCGGACTTATAAAATTCTTCCTCTGTACCACGATGGTCTGAGCCATGCGTATGCGCTTTGAGTCCTACGGGAGAAAAGCGCTTTACAAAGGTTATTTGTTGTTGTTGTTGTGCTATACAGCAGCTGTGGAGCTCCCCAAATGTTTCAAGCATATTTTGGGGGTCAATCAAGCCACACCTACAATTAACTGCTTCAGAGCTTGCTGGGAAAGTTGTTGCTATGGGTGAGAAGTGACTATTAAAAAGAAGACACAGACCACAGTTGAACACCAATCCCACCGAATAAGGTGTCAGTTTCGGATACACTGTTCCAAACAATTAGGCGAAGTTCACACTGAACTTCCCGCAATAGAGAGAGGGAAAGTTGCATTGTGCATTGCACATGAAATTGTGATGGATACTGCAAAACATACAGTTCAGGAAAGGTATGCTTCACTGCAACTGTAAACACACACGTTATACAGCACTGCACTGCATGGCTCACGTTATACCAATGTATTTTGTTGCACTGCACTGCTAATGCAATGTTAATGTTCCCATTACAATATAACTGCATCATACTAGAAATGCAATCATTTTTCCTGAAGCAATGCACCATAATGCCCCACTGTGAACATATAATACAAGAGGATGTTTTTCATTCTTGTAAAACAGGAAAATTATTTCTAATACTTGCAAAATTCAAAGATATTACAGGCTGACAAATAAACAAACCTATGTAAAAGTAAACTTTGTGATAGAGTTGAACAGAGATATTCAATTAAGCTGTAGCCTCTTTCACTTGCATGTATCTTGGAATTGGTTCAATCCAAATCTGCAGCAATTTAGCCCATGTTCAAGACAATATTGCACCTTACTGACCATTAATTTATAGTGCTGAAATAGATAAATTGCATTTAGAACACTTTGGTCCACTAAACTATTATATATATATATATATATCTGAGAATGATTAAAATCTCTTGAATTTTGGGCACATTTTTCCCCAATTCCTGTCCCTTTGACCTCCATAGATTTTAACATGCACCATCAAAAAAAGTTTATTAAATAATTGTTGTTTCTTTCCTCGTTGAAAAGAGACCTGCTTTATAACACAGCAGGAAGTTACCTAAATGATCCCTGATGGGGACTCCGATTATTATTCATGTATGATTATGTATTCATATAGCATCTTGTGCAGCGCTTTACAGAATATACAGTATGACCATACACAAACTGTCCCCTAGGAAAGCTCACAATCTAATCCCTACCATAATCATAGTCTTAAGCTGGCCATACACTGGCCCGATTTGCGGCCATTTCGACAGCAGATTCGATCACTGGGATCGAATTTGCTGCCAATCGTTCGCGCTAAATGCACCCGCCGATCCGATTTCCTCCCGAAATCGGATTGGTCCGTCGATCGCACCGTGCGGAAAAATACCGTCGATCGCCCGCGGGTAGGGAGCGCGTCTCTAGCTGCGGCTGATCCGATCAGGTATACATTACCTGACACTGGCTCCCGGGCATCTTCTCCGCGTCTTCTCCGCTCTGTTCCTGCTTCCATCCCAGCGTACATTAACTTCCTGTGTCACTGCAGTGACCAGGAAGTTCAAATAGAGGGCGCTCTATTTGAACTTCCTGGTCACGGAGTGACACAGTGTACGCTGGGATGCGGTGCGGGGTGCAGCGCGGAGAAGAGGACCCAGAGCCAGCTTTAGGTAATGTATTCGGGGGGTGGGGGGGCAGGCAGCAGGAGCAGCTCAACAGATTGTGATCGGTTTCAGGCTGAAACCGATTCACAATCTGTTTGCAGTAAAGGCAGCCATACGATCCCTCTCTGATCAGATTCGATCAGATAGGGATCTGTCAGCTGGTCGATTTAATGGCAAATCGACCAGTGTATGGCTACCTTTATGTACTTTTTGTAGTCTGAGGCTATATTTTGGGGGAGTGGGTACAAGTTAATTAACTTACTTCTGGGGGCTTGGGATGTGAGAGAAAATCAGAGTACCTGGAGGAAATGCACGGAAACATGGGGAGAAGTGCTGCAACACGAGAGTGCTATCCACAAACCCACTAGTGTTGACACATTCTAACTGGTTTAAAGACAACATTGAATCAAGTTCCAACCATTCACTATCCCTTACAAGGAATTTTGGTTGAATGCCTCCACCACACTCTAGGGTTGGTGGGGTGGAGTTAAACATAGAAATCTTCTCTGGTGTTGTAATAAAACACCTGGAGGAAACGCCATTTAAATATCGGAGGAACATAATAGATTGTGTCCTCCTAGAACTCAGCTTAGGACTAATAAAATAAAAAGCCAGGTCTATTTTTTTAACTGATGCAAGCAGCATATATCATTGATCAGCCACTTACTCCCACAAACCCCATTGTACCATTAATCATCAAAAATGTCTAGAAATTGACTATAGCACTTATGCATTTCAGTGAAAAAAAACTAATATATGCCCCATATGCTTCTCGGTTGTCCATCATAACCTTGTACTAGTAGTATCTACTATAAATGCCTATCTACAAATCAACCTCCGCAATTTATACTGTGCTCATTTTTATCTATGCATCTGCCTTTAATTTGTATTAGGGGCTCATTATTGAACTAGTCTAATGTTCTGAAAAATACTTTAGCAATATACTACTATTCTTGTGCTCAAATGCAGTTCTGTTTTATTCTTTTTGTCACTATCTTCAGTAACCTGACATCCCCCTACCAGCTCAACCTACATAGAATAGTAACATTGTGGGAAGTTTTCTCCCTGTAATTGGTCTCTAAAGATCATTTTCTTTATTTACATCACATGATTTTTAGTGACCCGATAATCTGGATGTTTTTTGTAAAGCGTGGGCTACCATAGGAGGATGCCAAGTGACTTGAAATAGTAAATAGGTGAGACCTGTAGTGTAGTGGCAGTATAGAATCCTGCGCAAAGAAGAAAAGTGGTATGGCAAGGGATCTTTCCCTATATTAATAATAAACTAATTCTGGAAAGTCTAATTCTGATCTGAATTAAAAAAAAAGCCAGTCATTAAAATATCAGGAGGCAGAACTGGCACTTCTGGAGAGACTGAGATATGTGAAAGGAACTTACAGATCATGCTGGCTGCAATTAGGAATTTTAGATACAAGATGCTGTGCTCCATCGCTACTGTGGATTAAAAATTCCATGTTGGGTAGGTGGTTGCACATTTTCCTTCTCCCTGCCATCCTTGACAGCAATGTCAAAAGTTATTTTAAGGGGACATACCAACATGAGGAAAAATAATATAATGCAGAGGTGGTGAAATCGCTCACGCATCAATGTAGAAATGGCAAAATCAGTGATCACTCACCCATTCATGCAGAGGAAGTGTTCCTGCCTAAGGCCTAGCCCAGGTGCCAGATCAGGCTAGCAAGCAACTGGTTGTGAAGATCCACCACAGGTTGGATGTCTGCTTAGGTGTAGGCTGAATCATTTTCTGACCAAACATGCTACCTTTTTCCTGGACCTACGAGTCACCCAGGAGAGACCTGAAATTGGGCTTCTCCCCACCAGTTTAGTGCAATTAGCTGATAGCTACCAGGGAAAGTTATGTCTCTTTTTTGGCACTATTAACCATTTATGAAGCTTGCTTAGAATTCCTACAACCTATTAGGAAGCTTTAAAGAGACTCTGTAACAAAATGTTGAGCCTTATTTCTTCTATCCTATAAGTTCCTATAGCTGTTCTAATGTGCTCTGTCTTACTGCAGCCTTTCCTAGTTGCACAGTGGCTGTGTTATCTCTGTTATATGATCTAATCTTCTCTCCTCTGTTGGGTCTGTCGGGCTCAGGCAGTCAGACTGGAATGTGCTGTGCTGCTTGTGATTGGATAGAAGCTGTACACACCCTCTCCAGGCCCCCTGCACACTCTGTATGACACACACTGAGCTACTCAGCCTATCACATGCCATGTCTTTTGTTTGTAAACACTGCATAAAAATGGCAATTACAAGCCAGGATTGCAGCAGGGAGTGGCAGAAACAGCACAGAGGGGCCCAGGAGAACATAATGAATAGAATGGTATGCTTTTTATTGTAAGAATTTACAGATTCTCTTTAACCTGACATTTTTACCAGTTCTTTTTTTTTATAAACAGTTCTAACTAATGCGAATTGGAACCCAAAAAGTTGGATCATACAAAAACCATGTTGGTATCAGAAGTTCTGTATCAAGAAACCCATGCTATTTGAAGTATAACCAGGACTTTATGTTAAGACTGAAATCACTGTGTGTGCGCATGTGTTGAAAATCTGAAAAGAAGCATGAGGAACTCTGTCTTGAGAATGAGAAACACTAGTTAGGCTACAGGGCATTGAACAGTCACACAAAAAATGTGAACTTAATTTGACTATTAATTAAATCAGTTAGGCAGATCACAAAGCATCATCTTCCTTCATCAAAATGCTAGTATAATAAAAAAAAAATGTGTATTTAACTTGAAACTATTACTGACGTTCGGAAAGGCAAATAAATTATAGGCCACACAGACAAAGACATGAAGGGTATCTGACTGGATTTAAAGGTCCACTATTGCGAAAAAAAGCAAGCAGTTAAAATCTGACAGAACTGACAGGCTTTGGACCACTCTATCGCCTCAGGGGGATTCTCAGGGTTTTCTTTGTTTTCAACAGCATTTCCTGAACAGCAGTTTAACTGCCAAAATAGTAAGATACCAGCCGGCCTCCCTAATCACTTGCACACTATTTTGTCAGTTACACTTTGCAACTGCTGTTCAGGAAATGCTGTTGAAAACAAAAAAAACCTGAGAATCCCCAATGAGGAGATGGACTGGCCCAAAACCTGTCGATTCTGTCAGATTTTAACGATCTACTTTTTTTCGCGGTAGTGGTCCTTTAAGGAGTTAAACATCAGAATGGGAGTTTATAATGGCAGGTCATCATGAGTCAGGCACCCAGGGTGCGAGTTACTGAAGAAGAACATGTTTAATTAAAAACATTAAAATGAAATTGTGGTTACTTCTAACATCCAATCATGTGCAGAGATTTTTTTTTAATTGACTTCTCTAAACAAAATTGGGTGTTTTAACAAAAGCTTGTTTCACAACACTTTAACTACAATCCTGCTTTAGGGCACTTTTACAATTCTAAATTTTATATGCAGATTCCTGATGTGTTTTCCATTTCCTAAACTGCACCTTAATCACAGAAGAGAGGATTTGGAGGCATTGTTTTCCACGGACCCCACACCACATCAAAACTACGTCTACAATGCACCAAAAACCGCATACAAATATACTGCACCACATGTAAAGCTCATGTAGAAATGCGTGTCAAAATTACAAGTGCCCTAAACCAGAGATGTGTGATGAGACCTTAGCAAATCACCACAATGGTGTACATTAAATTTTGTCTCATTAGTATAGACAATAGTTTTTTTGTTTTTACACGACCTCCATGTTGCCATCTGAAGATCATCAACAACACTTTTGCATGTGATCAGACAACTTCCATTTAACATAGCAATAGGAAAAAGAAAAAACAGAGCTATGGGGGCGAAAAAAAACCCAAAAAGCAAAAGGGCATTCCTTCTGCACATAAATGTTTTGACCACTGTAGGTATGTGCCCCGGCTGACAAACACATCAATGTTGTCTAGACTACAGAAGTATGATGCTTACCCAGCCAACCAGTGTGAAAAAACATTTATTGATCAAAAATATTGGTGGGCATAAAAACAAAATTACTTGTATGTGGGTAAATAACTTCGTTAAAATAACAGTGCTGTTACACACACATGCCAGCCTCCTCAACAAACACACCTGCCGGCCAAGCATACAAAAGGGACCACCAGTGACCCAATACAGTATACAGGAAACCGAATACCTAAAGCTGCATTTAAACTTCAATGGAACAATGGCGCACATTAGATTTTGTCTCATTAGTAAAGACATTTATAGTTTTTTTGTTTTTAGACAACCCCCATGTTGCAATCCCAATATTGACAACAACACTTCTGCATATGATCAAACAAATTCCTGTTAACAGTTACCTGGTTAGGGCATTTGTGACACTGAAAACCTGTCAGCACACTGTAAAATAGTAATTCTGTAAATTAAGCCCAGGGCTGGGACGAGGCGAGAGAGGTTCCAGCCTCAGGGCACAGTGTAGGAAGGGGCACACAACTCACTCAACTATTATTCCCTTATTGCAGTGATCTGCAAACTTGGCTCTCCAGCTGCTATGGAACTACAAGTCCCGCAATGCATTGCAGGAGTCTTGACAGCCACAGTCATGATTCTTAAAGGAAAATGCATTGTGGGACTTGTAGTTCCTTAACAGCTGGAGAGCCAAGTTTGCAGATCACTGCCCTATTGTGTTTGAAGCAGAGAGAAATAAGAAAAAGGGGATGCATGGCAGTGACTGCAAGCCAGATAACTAGAGATTACGGTGTGTGTGGGGCGGGGGGGGCGTCACTTAGTCTAATGGCCCATACTCACGGGCTACAATTGTAGCCGCAACACGCAGCGCGCGCGTATTGCGGCGACAGGTCGCCCGTGAGTATGAGACACACCCCGAACCGTCGCTCGTCGCTGCTGTCGCCAGGCGATTGGCACGGTCAATCGCCTGGCAACAGTTGCTGCCGCAACTCCGCCGCAACTGTCGCTAGTCCGCGTGGGTATGCAGACTAGCGACAGCAACAAGCAGGGAATACCTTGAGCTTCCGGCGTGGGGAGGAACAACAGTGACTGCTTCCGCCGCATCAGTTGCCAGGTCCCTCCGCCGTGTGTATGCGGAGGGACCTGGCGACGAGCTGTCTTCGGCTGTCGCGCACACGCTCCCGTGTGCTAGTGACAGGTCACAAATGTAGCCCGAGAGTATGGGCCATAATAGCAATCAGTGTGTGATGGCTGGGGTGGGAGGAATGCACTTTTGGGTCTCAGCCTTGGGTGCTGGAGGACCTTGTCCCAGCTCTGATTAAGCCACCAATGTTTTGCTTATGCAATAATGTATTTTCCTTGATTGACAATGTCCACTTCCCTAATAACATGTGGTATTTTATATTTAACACACACACAGCTTCTCACAACATAATTTTCAGTCCTATAATGTTAATCTTAGGTTTGTTGGAGAGTGAACATGTATCCTCTGCCTTGTTATAAATAAAGTTGTGTATAACATATTACTTCATTTGTGTTCACAGATACAAGATTGAATGAATGAACAAACAATTACAAGACAAGAAAGCGCTTACGGATGTCTATGACAAACTTCAGATACTGTAGGGTTGACAGTTCTGCAGTAAACATGTATCCTAATCACACCAAAGATACAGAAAACTAGATAAAGATGAAATGGTTGCAGGAACTCTCTACTCTCTCATCAGTATGTGTGGTCTCATTAGAACATTGTTAAGACATGTGAGGGACAGAGGAGAAAGGTTTTTGTGTTGCACAACCCAGGTCTCTGAAAGAACATTTACAGTCTCAGAAGAAGTTCTAATGTAATCCCTTTCATTAAACAATATAAGGAGGTCATTGTAGTTCTGTTTTATAGATGACATTAGATTCACATATTGTGCTTTGGCTATAAATAATGAGACCTATAAAATGTGGTCTTATTTTGTGCACTTAATCTGTTCACTGTTTAGTTAACTACAGAACCAATAAAACTCAGTTGGAGCTCTCATAAAAATTGTTTACGATACATCTTTTTGCTTTTTGCTCTCATCCTTTTATGTAAAGTCCCTTTGTTGCATGCTTGTATCACTACACTCCTCTGATAATGGTGAGTGCTGAAACATACTTGGAATACTTGCACTTCATCAGCCAATGTCACTATGATAAGGCTGCACTTAGAGCATGTAAAAAGCCTATGCTACTTAGAGGAATTTATATGCTGAAAGAACATGGTAATTACATTTAAAAGACTATATAATTACAGTTAACCAAATGCAACATTTTAGAAACCTAGAAGAATAACAGAAAAGGGAATGAGGAACCTGCAACGTTTGCATTGCAATGACTGATACAGCTAAATACAGAGAATGTGAACCCATTAAAATGTTCTCTATTTTTATATAAATTTGCCTTCTAAAAACAGAAGGTATTTGCAACTATTTGTTCTTAACTATAAAGTTCTCCCATGATGCATCACTGCTGAATATTGCAGTGACTTGCCTTGCAACGCTGGGTCACCAGTTGGAACCCCAGCCAGGGCATTATCTGCACAGAGTTTGTATGTTCTCCTTGACATATATAGCAATATTGGTCACAATAGCATGTACGGAGGCTTTGCCATTTACCACTAAAGTCAGCAAAAAATGACATGAAAAGGACACAAAATATTACATAAAATTACGAATAATTACATGCGAAAGTTATTACGATTTTCCCCAAAATTTTGCATTATGATTAGGATGTGTAATTGCGAATTGCGGTGCGTAACTAATTATGCATAGGCCTAATTTCTACTCATCACTATATACATAAATACTATATATATTAATATGCAAATCCTTCCTTTAAGTCCCTAAAAGTCAGGAACACATCTAGATCAATTGGTGTGCAAGTGTACCTATTTACTATTCATTTTACAGAGCCATTTTAATTCAACATGCATTATTATTATTTGTATCATCATCAATTTATAAAGCACCAACATATTCCGTGGTGTTGTACAAAGTAGGAAAACAAACAAGGGGTACATAATGATACAGACAATGATATACATCAAATGTGGACACTGGTACAAAATACAGAACTGGTGATTAAAATGACAGATGTAGCACGATGAATAAAATGTATAACAGAGAGCAAGCTATGAATTGAAGAACAAAATCCAAGACACATAAGGGTGAGAGACCCTTGAGAGCTTGCAGTCTAAAGGAATTGGGGGAAACAAGAGGTGGGGAGGTAGGCGGTATATATACAGGCACAGTGCCTGTTTTGGTCATCTAGCAATGAGTAATACTTGAGAGGTTAAAGGGGAATGGCCTAAGTTAGATCATATGCTTGTCGGAAAAAGTGAGTTTTGAGGGAGCGTTTTAAGATTTCAAAGGTTGCATAGTGCCGGATGTGCTGTGGAAGAGCATTCCTGAGTAGGGGTGAGTCACGTGAGAAGTCTTGTATACATGAATGCGACGAGGTAATTCTAGAGGAGGAGAATAATAGCTCCTGTGTGGATCTGAGATTGGGGTTGGGTATCTGGAAACTAGTGAGAAGATGTACGGGGGAGAGAAATCGAGGAGAGCTTTGTAGGTTAGGGTAAGAGTTTAAAATGGATTCTCTCGATAATTGGCAGCCAATGAAGAGCTTGACAGAGAGGAGCAGCAGAGGAAGACCGAGAAAATAAATGAATGAGACTATAATTAGAGCATGTACTAACATTTTAGTAGTGTCCTTAGTGAGAAAAGGTCAGATGCGGTGCAGTTTTTGAGTTGGAGATGACCAGGGCCGATTCCAGACTTGTGAGGATGCTGCCACCCCCCCTCCCCCCGATAGGTTGTATAATTGCCCCCAATATAGGTAGCCTGGAGGGGGTAGCAGCCAGGAAGTGGGAGCAGCAGGCACAGTGGTGGGGAGGGGGTCAGACCCTCCGTCCCACACCTGGGCCTCCCAGTCCACACTTCTCCTCCAGCTAATTGCGCAGCATTCTATCAGGCAGTGAGCGGGGAAAGCAATGACTCATCTGCTTGTGTTCCACTGCTCGCGTCACTTCCTACAATGCCGCCTACTGTACTTCGGAAGTACAGTGGGTGGCAATGCAGGAAGTGACGCGAGTGGTGGAATGAAAGCAGCTGAGTCATTACTTTCCCCACTCCTGCCTGATAAAAATGCTGTGCAATTAGCTGTTGGGGGAGCACAGAGGGGGAGCATCTGACTCCCCTCCCCACTGCTGTTCCTGCTGCTCCCCCTTTCTGGCTGCTACCCCCTCTATCTTGGGGACCCCTCCATCCACGGCAAGGCGGGCACCACCCCCCCACTTCTGCCGCCTGAGGAACCTACCTTACCCAGCCTCATGGGGGGCCCAGGGCTGGAGAGGACAGGAGATGGTAAGGGAGTGAATGAGAGGAATACCGTAAATGAGAGAGAAGAATCAAATATTACCCCTAGGCACCGTGCTTTGGGAACTGAAGTTATAGGTATGTTATCAACATTTATTGTTATATCAGGCAGAGAGGTGGAATGATTAGTTCTGTTTTATTCATATTGAGTTTTAAGAAGCAAGAGGTCATGAAAGAAGATATAGCAGACAGGCAGTTGGGAACACGTGTGAGGAGGGAGTTAAGGTCTGGGGCTGAGAGGTACAGTTGTGTATCATCTGCATATGGGTGGTATTGGAAGCCAAATGAGTTTATTAAGTTACCAAGGCCAAGCATGTAATTGGAAAAGAGGAGAGGACAGAGGAAAGAGCCTTGAAGTACTCCCACAGATAAAGGATGTGGAGAGAAGCTCAGACCTGTCACCTGAGTAGCACATGGCAAAAGACCTTCCAGAGAGATAGGATGATATCCAGGAGAGAGCGAAGTCCTTTACACCTACAGATTCTTTCATCTTTAGGCATAAAGTGTGGTCAACAGGATCAAACGCTGATGACAGATCAAGAAGAATGAATATGGAATAATGACCTTTGGATTTAGCCATAAGAAGATCAGTGGCCACTTTAGTAAGGACTGCTTCTGTGGAGTGGTTTGCCCGAAAGCCAGACTGGAACTGATCAAGCAGGGAATTTGCAGATAAATACTGGCTTAGTTCAGCATGAATATGGTGTTTAAGTAATTTAGATGCAAATGGGAGAAGTGGCACTGGGCAGTAGTTGGTGAGCACAGTGGGAACTAGAGATTGTTTTTTTAAGTAGTGGTGTTAGAATGGCCTTTTTGAAACTGTTGTAACTTCATGGCAATGACCCTTGCACTGATGAAGACCAACTAGTCTGAAACAGCATACAGCTATTTCAGACTGGTTGGTCAGTGCAAAGTAAGGATTTATATGGCTGTATGAGATATACAAGGGTCATCCAGAAAGTAACAGCCATTTGCCTTTATCTGCCATAAGGTATTCTTTTAGTGTAATTTAACTTGCACGTTTTACTCTCTTCTCTCTCTGCACCCCATTACTGAAGAATGCCAGTAACTGTGTTGTTCAGCAGCATTAATATGAAGCTCCCTCCATCCCCAATCCCTCTAATTCATAGGTGAGGAGTGTGATGAAATTACAATAAATAAATTGAATACCTTGCAAAAAAAAATAAATGCCTAAACGTTTGTAGTGGGATGAAACTCAAAATTCGACTGTGCTTTAAAGCATTAAACACAGCATAAAACTAATAGGAAAACATGAAATACATGGGTTTGAAGCTACTTGAAGTGTTAATAATCAAACCTCTACTTTACTCAGAAGCTAATTGATAAAACTGCCGTTGCCATAACAAAAATTATCAGAATGTGTTCAGCCATACTAATCTGTGTAAAAAATGCTGACAATCTTCTGCTGTATCAAGGGGGAAGCAGATAACTTTCTCTACTTTGCTTGCACAGCAAGTTCTTGAGGGGCCCATACACTGGTCGATTTCAGCCATTGATCAGAAATCGATTCTATTAAATTTATCAATTGATAGATTTGCGGTTCATGTCAATCGATTGCTATTGATTTGATCTATCTGACAGGATGGAAAATCTAGGCCCATCTGCTACTGGCAGCAAATCGATGGCCCATAGAGTTGCATTGGATCTAATGGTCCAATAATGCATTTAGATTGATTTCCAATAGATTGGAAATCTGTTCCTAGTATGTGGCACACATCAGATAGATTCCTGTCAGATTCGACTTGACAGGCATCTGACCGAAATCTGATGGTCAAATCTGCTGCAAATCTATAAGTGTATGGCCACCTTTAATTACAAGATGATCTAATAATTTGCCTTGAAACCAGCAATGATATCAGTTTGATTCAGTGAAGGGTAAATATGCCTTCAAATAACTTAAACTAGTCTTTCTATGTTTTCTATTGCTTTTTGATATGTTTTAGATCAAAAAGTTTAAAAAAGAACTTCATACCACTTTATAAATAAAATAATTGATTGTTTCCTTAATTGATTTAATTAAATCACCCACATATGAACTGAGTGTGCTGGGGTCAAAAAGAAATGAGCAAAAATAGTACAGAAACCCCTAATAAAAGCACCACTCATAATATTTGGAAAACATTATATACATTTGATCTTTATTCCACATGATCAATTGTTCAGTAAACAACACTCATGATAAGTCAATGGATTAAAAATATTTGAAGAACAGTACCCACAAAATTCCTTCCCATTCAAATATGTCCAATGCAAAATTTGATAAATATACATCATATACCACTCAATAGTCAATACTACTAAATATGCCCACACTGTGAGTTCAGTACTGAGCTCCCAGGTGTTTGAACCTGGGTTCAGCAATGTGCAATAGTGCAACAAATTCAATAAGGTCAATATATGCAAATGATCCTAAAACAAAAATAACTTGTGCAAAACAGCATGTACATGTAAACCAACCTGTGAGCAAAAGTGCCATTGCTATAAACCACTATAAAGTGGCCAATAGTAATCAGGATCCAATATAAAGTTACATAAATGTAGAAGCAGCGTAAAGTTGCATAAATGTAAGTGCAGAGTGAACAATAGTGAAAAAGATACTTAGCCCAGGATGGATAGGTGGTAAGGCAGGCAGGGCCGGATTTACCATAAGGCACTGTAGGCATGTGCCTACAGGGGCCTGCTGATGGAAAGGCGGCTCACTCCTCTCCTCAAGCATCTTCCTCCTTTCCTATGCAGAGTCCTGATGAGATTGTCAATTAGGGCTCACTCACCCGACTCTTGGCATTTCACTGACGAGATCTCCCTTTAGTCAGGAGCACCTCTAGCTACTTCATACTGAGCTTCCACTAGCTACCTAATGCTAAGGGGCACCTGTAGGTACATAATATTGATGGTACTTCTGGCTACTTAACACTAAGGGCACCTATAGCTACCCATGATGGGCAAGGGAAGTAAGGGAGAACTGACAGCTGGGCCAGTCAGCACACTTGTGGTGCAGATTGGTGAGGGTTTGTAGATTCATAGTGGGCGAAGTCTAAGGTGCCAGGGCATCTGTGCCTATAGGCTCCTGTAATGTAAATCCAGGCCTGAAGGCAGGGCAGCATAGCAAGGAGAGACAGAGGATCCCCACAGGACAGACTCCACTACTAGTTCCATGGGCATCACCTCGCTTTTTCAAGGAGAGGTGGACAACCATGTTTTTGGAGGCCACAATAAAATCTGGACTTTAATCCAATTGAGATGCTGCAGAAAGATGCAGTTACTGTTGCACAAAGATCCCCCCTTCTTGTGCAGCAATAACCGCAGCTATATGTTTTGGGTGTCTATACTGAGGGTACAATTCACTTACTTTTGCCACATGCAGATATGTTATTAGATGATTTCTTCATAATTTTGTTTTGTTTATCTAGTTTTTTTCATCTACTTTTAAGACTTGTTTAAACCCCTTGCGTACCAGCAGCCTCTGGCTCTGACCCTTTAAAGCAGAACTGAATATTAAAAAAAAAAAAAAAAAGTGTTTTACTTACCTCGTGCTTCTGCAAGCCCTTTGCAGCCTTCCTGTCCTGCGCTGGTCCTCCATGATTCTCCGTTCTTCTGCCACCAGCTGCTTTCGGTACTATCCTACCGTCGACTTAGCCACACGTATCTTTCTACGCGTTCCCACCTGCAATAGCGTCCTGCAGGACGCTATTGCGGAAAAAGTTACGTGTGGCCCTGGCAGCGCAGGCGCTGTGTTGGCGATACTGAAAGTAGTTGGCGGTAGGAGAACGGAGGATCGTGGAGCACCGGCGCAGGACAAGAAGGCTGCAAGGGGCTGGCAGAAGCCCCAGGTAAGTGAAACGGTTTGTTTTTTTCTATATTCAGTTTTGCTTTAAGGGCCAGAAACTGCTGGTACCACAAATCTGAGCTTACCGACAAATCGCCATACAAACCCGCCACTCCCGCCGTACTCCCACCACAGGCCCCTCTCTCTGCCATTGCTATAATGGTAGAGCTCTGTAAGCCGGTCAGGAGCTGCTTTTATTGGCTCCTGACCCTGTCCATCAATGTGAGCCAATGTGATTGGCTCACAGTGATCAAGTGGTCAGGAGCCAATGAAAGCAGCTTCTGACTGATTCACAGAGCTCTGCCATCATATAGACTGCAGGGTGAGTTTGGCGGGAGCGGTGGGCTAGTTGAAATCTACGCTCTGTCAAAGTCGCGCAACTGCCTACAGGAAGTAGATATCAACTAAGGTGGTTCAGAAGTAGTTAAAAAACAGGTGGTATTGTTTGCAGTCTTCATCTTATGTGGTGCTTCCCTGCTCACCCGGAGGGTAACAAGTACATTGTCCGAGCACTCAGTAACACCTAGGCCTTTAAGTGCGCAAGGTATCAGGACTAAGGTCGGGAAGGTTGAAGTTCCACCAGAACCACACTAGACAGATGTGGCAAAAATATCAGACAGTCCAGGTCAGTAACAGGTACAGAATCACAAATAGTTAGCTAATCCAGGAACAATCCAGGGGTCACACAGTAGTGTGTGACCCCTGGATTAGGGCCTCTCCTATGGCCTCTGTAACGAATATAACGGGTGTTGTCCACAGACCTCAGGAATCACTCTGTTAATCTCGGAGAGTCACAGATCATCGTAGGAGGTCCATCAAGCCTCCAATCATAATACAGTCCATACACAATCAATTGACTCAACCCTTGCATGAATAATCTTTAGAATTTATTGTAATAATGTATGCGGTTATACAGCAGACAAAAAAGCACAACGTTTCAGGCTACATGCCCTTTCTCAAGTGCTTAACCATCTGAACAAAACTTAGACCTTCATATAGACACACACACATATTGACACACCTCTCCAAAGCATTAAGGGGCACAAAACGTTTCCAGAACATTAACCCTTACTCCTGAAAGGACAACCAATTATCATAATGAGCACTTTAAACTGAAGTCCTCGTTAAGGCCACTGGGGGACTGTGTCCCCAACCTGTCCATCCACCAAGCCTCACGCCGCAACAGTGCACTCCTAAATTCTCTACCTTCTTGGCGCTGAACCACTTCGAGTACCTGCCATCGAAGCTGGCTCACACCATGATTAAATTCCGCGAAATGGCGTGCGAGGGGATAGTCCCGTTTTTTCTCATCCTTTTTCTTTTTACACGCTTCAGGGTGGCGAATGTTGCTCTTATGCTCGTTGAGTCGGACAGACCACAAGGGCATTTGATTAAGTACACAACACCCGTCGAATCGCAAGTAGCGAAATCTCTGATAGGAACCGGCTTAACCGGTCTAGTACTTTGTACTCTCTCTACTCTGGAACAAATATCACACCCAGCAGAGTAGCACAAGTTAGCTATCACTATCACAGGCAATGGCACATTGAACAGAGCAGGCTTAAATAGGCAGAGAGCATCATGGAACCACAAATCCCAGCATCTGATTGGCTGCTATATGTAATGCAATCAATGTGCCTGCAGTACCCATTAGTGGCCACTAATAGCAACCTCTGAGAGACCACAAGGAGAGGGAAGATATAGCCACTCTGAGCCATGCACACAGACACACGTGCACGGATCCTAGGAACGTCATGCTGGACAGACCCGGAAGCTGGATGGTCGAGCTGGCTTCCGTGGGACTCTGACTCGCGGTTGGCGCGAAAAGGAAGGTAAGGTTCTTACACTTGCAATACTTGTTATGCACTATAAATCTCTGAATGTTTTGCAGTAAATGTATTGAAGCTCCTTATTGCCAGTGAAGTAGCAGTTCTTTCCTATATTGCTATGCTCTCAATGTAAAAGCTGATATGCAAACGTTGGTAATAAAAATCTCTCCTCTGCGATTTAAGAGTACCGGTAATTTGTCTAATTTAACAGTGAGTTTTGAGGATCATAAAAATTAGTTTAAAAATGTTGATTTCCTGAAGCAAGGGGATTATACTAAAAAAGGATAAGAGGAAATACGCATTTGTACATGGCAAACATTTGCGCTAAACTAGGCTAAACCTAGTACTAAAACTACAGAAAAAAAAGGAGCGCTCTTTAATCATTTCAAACATTCAACAACTCCCTTCCCTCATTCCCATTCAAATCTCCTACAAGCACACTCCCTCTCTCTCCTGTGGCCTCTGGAACGAAAGATTGGGGGGAAGGAGGGAGGGTAAAGTCTCAATAGGTGGACAAGATAAGGTAAAAAGACAGGGGGAGCCTAACATTACGGGGGGTGGAGAGGGGGGTGGGGCAGTGTAAAGCGTAAGGAGGTTGGTAAAACTTCAAGTAGCCCATTTCATGTAACCAAAATTGGAAAATGTGGTGGTAAAAATATAAAGTGCATGGTAACCAATGCTAGGAGCCTTGCAAATAAAATGGACAAACTAGATTTCATTCTGATTGACAAAGGCTATGACATTATGGGAATAACAGAGACATGAATGGATGAAAGCCATGACTGGATAGCGAATTTAGAGGGATACAATGTGTTTAGAAAGGATAGAACAGGGAAAAAAATGGAGGGGTTTGTCTCTTTGTTAAGAACTCTTTTACAGATGTCATGAACGATGAGATGGATGAAGATTGTGAAGATGTGGAGTCCATTTGGGTAAATATTCATGGTGGAAATAACTGTTGCCAATTGCTTATTGGGGTATGCAACAGGCCACCACATATTCATGAAGCTGCAGAACTGCAATTACTACAGCAGATTGAAAAAGCTGCAAGTAAAAATGAGGTCATAGTTATGGGTGACTTCAACTTTCCAGACATTGACTGGAGTATTGAGGCTACCCATTCTGGTAAAAGCGGCAGATTTCTGGCAACACTACAGGACAGTTACCTGACTCAAATGGTACCTGAACCAATTAGGGGGAATGTGTTACTGGATTTGATCATTTCAAATAGACCAGATAATGTATCAAATGTGCAGGTTCAAGAACATTTGGGAAATAGTGATCACAACATGATAACATTTGATCTAGTGACTGATAGGCCGCGGGGCAAATAAAAACTTTGACATTTAGAAAAGCAAAGTTCAATCAACTCAGGCAGGCACTAACTTTGGTGAACTGGGATAATGTACTACAAGGGAGTGACACTGAAGGCAAAATGGCAAGCTTTTAAAATTGTTCTCAATCAACATTGTAGTAAATATATCCCATATGGAAACAAAACGTCTAGGAATAAAAAAAGGCCTCTATGGATGAATAGAAAGGTTAGAGATAAAATGAAGTGGAAAAAGAGTGCCTATAAGGTCCTAAAACAGAAGGGGACCGAGGCTGCATTAAGCAATTATAAGGAGTGCAATAAAAGTTGTAAAAAAGAAATTAGGCTGGCAAAGATTGAAGCTGAAAATCAAATCGCTGGGGATATCAAATCTTACCTAATGAAGTTTTACAAGTACATCAACTCTAAGAAAAGAAAGGCTGACTGAATTGGACTCCTAAAGGATGAGGGTGGGAACTCAGTGGTGGATGACCAAGGTAAGGCAAAGTTTGAACCCTGGTCTCCCATGTCAAAGGCAGAGCCCTTAACCAGTACTCTATTCACTAAATACTTAAAGTGGATCCGAGATGAACTTTTACTCCTTGCATAATTGTGTTCCTTACATATAGTTTATAGGGCATTCCTCAAGCCAAATACTTGTTTTGTTTTGTTTTAATACCCTCATTTCCTATAAACTAAACAAACCACACCCACAGCTTCTCCAGAGTGCCTTTGCGCTTGCAAGCGATTGTGGGATTTCAGTCTGGGCAGGTGAAAAAGGTGTTACTAGCTATAGATTTCAGAGGCAGAGTTTTCACAATCTGAGAGCTGCAGTGCAGATACAGATCAGTTGCCTGTGTAAAGGAGGAGATAAGAGTGGAGTTTTCACAGAATATGCAGATTAGCATGCCTAGATACAGATAAGCTTGCCTGTGAGTGTAATTGTGTAATAGTGACAAGCAGAAAACATGTCTGCTCCCATTGTATCACAGGAAAAATTATTAATATACTGTTGAAGCTGTTTGAAGATAGATTTGCTGTGTAAACTATCTAAACTTTAGATAAGATATATAGACAAGTCACTTGTTATATTTAGTTTTTCATCTCGGATCCGCTTTAACGCAGGAAGAAGTGAAGGCAGGACAAAATAAATAAAAAATAGACAAGGCACCTAGCCTGGATGGCATACATCCTCGGGTCCTAAGGGAATTAAGTTCCGTTATCTATAAACCCCTTTATCTTATCTTTTGTGACTCTCTTTCAACTGGCAGAGTTCCGGTAGATTGGCGTACAGCCCCAGTTTTCCCATTATTTAAGAAGAGCAAAAAAAATCAGATCTGGGAAATTATAGACCAGTAAGCTTAACATCAGTTGTGTGCAAACTATTTGAGGGGTTATTAACGTCCTTGGCGGTAACCCCGAACGTAGTTCGGGGTAAGCCGCCGGAGGGTGCCGCTCAGGCCCTACTGGGCCGATTTGTTTAATTTTTTTTTGCTGGACGCAGCTAGCACTTTGCTAGCTGCGCCAGCACACTGATCGCCGCCGCCCCGCGCACGATCGCCGCTATCTGTCGCGCCGCACGGCCCCCCCCCCCCAGACCCCGTGCGCTGCCTGGCCAATCAGTGCCAGGCAGCGCCGAGGGGTGGCCCGGGACTCCCAATGACGTCATCCCGCCCCGAAGCCCTCCAGGAAATCCCGTTCTTTGAACTGGATTTCCTGATCGGAGATCGCCGAAGGGCTCGCTACATGATATAGGGAAAAAAAAAATTAACAAAAACTGCTGCGCTCCCTCCTGGCGGATTTTTTTTATACCGCCAGGAGGGTTAAGAGATACTATACAAGACTTCATAGTGGAAAATAATCTTATTTCTCAGCATCAGCATGGGTTTACTAAAGGCAGGTCCTGTTTGACTAACATGCTCAGCTTTTATGAGGTAGTAAACACTAATGTGGATATTGGGAATGTTGTAGATATGATATACTTGGACTTTGCAAAGGCCTTCAACACTGTTCCCCACAAACGTCTGATGCAAAAGTTGAGGATGCAATGACTGGGGAAGAGTCTGTGTGCATGGATAGGGAACTGGCTAATGGACAGAAAACAAAGAATTGTGGTCAATGGATCTTATTCAAAATGGGAGACTGTTAGCAGTGGGGTCCCACAGGGGTCAGTACTGGGTCCAGTACTTTTCAATTTATTTATTAATGATCTAGTAGATGCAGTAGAAAGCAATGTTGCTATTTTTGCAGATGATACATAATTGTGCAGAATAATCAACTCTCAGAAAGATAGTGACCTATTGCAACAGGATCTGGATAGGATGGCTATATGGGCACATAAATGGCAGATAAAATTCAATGTTGAAAAATGTACAGTCATGCATTTTGGTCGTACCAATGGTCTAACACCATACAAAATAAATGGGATACAGATGGGGACATCAAACTTGTAGAAGGACTTAGGAGTACTCATCGACAACAAGTTAAATAATCCTATTCAATGCCAAGCCGCTGCAGCTAAAGCGAATAACATTTTGGGATGCATTAAAAGGGAAATAAAAACTCAAGATGCTAACAGAATATTGTCCCTGTTTAACTCTCTAGTAAGGCCACATCTGGAATATGGAATTCAGTTCTGGGCACTACATTTCAGGAAGGATATTGCTGTTTTAGAGCAGGTGCAGAGATGAGCAACAAAATTGATATGAAGGATGGAAGGTCTCGCTTACCAAGAAAGGTTAGATAAACTGGGTTTATTTAGTTTAGAGAAAAAGACGCCTTAGAGGGGATCTAATTAACATGTATAAATACATCAGAGGGCAATATTAAAGCTTGGTGGATGAGTTTTTCGTCCCTAGGCCTTCACAAAGGACTAGAGGACATGATCTGCGCATGGAGGAAAAACGTTTCAGCCATTTAGGAAAGGGTTCTTTACAGTAAGAGTGATGAAGATGTAGAATGCATTGCCACAGGAAGTAGTTATGGCAAATTCTATATCTGCATTTAAAGGGGGCTTAGATGCTTTCCTTGCATTAAAAGGCATCCATGACTATAATTATTAGGTAATGCCCAGTGATGTTGATCCAGGAATTTTATCTGATTGCCATCTGTAGTTGGGAAGGATTTTTTTCCCTTTTGGAGCTAATTGGACCATGCCTTGTAAGTGTTTTTCGCCTTCCTCTTGATCAACAGGGATATGTGAGGGAGCAGGCTGGTGTTGTACTTTGTTTTCTGGTTGAACTCGATGGACGTATGTCTTTTTTCAATCCAAATAACTATGTAACAATGTAACTATGATTGGTCTGCAATAAGCTCACAGAAATCCAACAACCTTTCACTCTCCAATTCCCTCACCATCCCTGCCTTCACTGAGACATGGTTCACCCCCTCTGACTCCGCTGCAGTGGCGGTCCTCTCCTATTGGAGACTACAACTCAGTCACACCCCCAGACTGGACAATCAACCAAGGTCAGATAAAATCCAGCCCTCTCCCCATCCTGGACATCACACCCTTCTCCTATTCCGACCACCACATCCTGACAATCACCATCTCCCTATTCTGCCCCCCCGCCCCCCCCCCCCCCCTGCTCTGGCCTGTGACAGAGAGCTCTGCGTAGCCTTCTTGACCAAACCCCCTCTACTCCCTCTAATCCACCCTCCCCAACCTAACCTTTCCAATCCAGGCTGTCATCCAATATATCCAAGCCCTTTCAGCAGCCCTAGACATTTCCACCCCTCATCTTCTGCTCCATCCATCATACCAATGCTCAACCCTGGCACAACACCCACACTCACAACCTCCATAAACAAGACATGTGCCTCCGAATGCAAATGGAGGAAATCACATCTCAACCTCTTCAAGGTCAACCTGCAGCTATTTTACTTTGCATTATCTGACACCAAACAAAAATACTTTGCTAATTGGATTTCAAGCCTCCAACCCACGACACACCTCTTTGCCATCTTCAGCTCCCTCCTTAAAGAGAATCTGTGTGTGTATGTATATATATATATATATATATATATATATATATATATATATATATTATATATATATATTTATATATATATATATATATATATATATATATATATATATATATATATATATATATATATATATACACATATACATATATATATATACACATATACATATATATATATATATACACATATACACATATATACATATATATATATATATATATATATATATATATATATATATATATATACATACATACATATATATACATATATACACACACACACATATACACCTTAAAAAAATGGGAACGGTTGGTGATATATTAACTTCTCGTTTATGGCACATTAGTATATGTGAGGGAGGAAACTTTTCAAGATGGGTGAATGACCATAGCGGCCATGTGGTGCAGCAAACTTATTGGGATTTTCACAAGAAAAACAATAGTGTGCTTTGTTTTAACATAACTTTATTCTTTCATGAGTTATTTACAAGTTTCTGACCACTTATAAAATGTGTTCTATGTGCTGCCCATTGTGTTGGATTGTCAATGAAACCCTCTTCTCACACTCTTCACACACTGAGAGCAACACCGCAGGACAAATGGTAGCACAGGCTTACAGTATCCATAGTTTCAGGTGCTGCACATCTCGTATCTTCGCAGCATAGACAATTGCCTTCAGATGACCCCAAAGATAAAATTCTATGGGGGTCAGATCGGGAGACCTTGGGGGGCCATTCAACTGGCCCATGTCGACCAATCCACTTTCTTTCCAGGAAACTGTTCATCTAGGAATGCCTGGACCTGACACTCATAATGTGGTGGTGCACCACCTTGCTGAAAAAACTCTGGGAACGTGCCAGCTTCAGTGCATAAAGAGGGATACACATAATCCAAAAGCAATTTCGCATATCCAGTGGCCTTGAGGTTTCCATTGATGAAGAATGGCAACACTATCACAGACAAGCTGAAACTAAGAGCAAAGAGTGAGGAGTAAAAGCACACAGAGCCTGCAGGGGGCATGCATAACTTGTATTTATTACAACAGAGGCAGCCCATTCCTCCCTGGGTCGACAAATCTTGACAAAGAAAAGACGTTTAGATATATTACAGAGACAGTGCGTGCAACTAGAAAAGGCTGCAGTATTCCAATCCAGGCCACATTAGAACAGGTATAGTAACTTATAGGATAGAAGAAATAAGGCTAAAAATGTTGTTACAGAGTCTCTTTAACCCCACCACTCACCCATCCCACCTCCACCCTCTCAGCCACTGTTCTGTCCACCCACTTTATCAACAAATAGCTAGCATCCTATGTAAAATCTCTAGCCTTCAGTCTGCCACTACCTTCTCTCCCCCTCATACCTCTCACCAACCCCTCGCCTTACTCATCACAGAGAATTAACTTAACCGGCTCCTAGCAATCTTGCCTTCCTCCTCTAGCTCCCTGGACCTTGTCCCATCCAACATCCTCGATCCACACTTTCCCCATCCTGGCCCCAGGGCCGGGCCGAGGCATAGGCTGGAGAGGCTCCAGCCTCAGGGCGCAGTGTAGAAGGGGAAGCACAATTCATTCAGCTGTCATTCCTAATTGTCTTTGAAACAGAAAGAAATAAGAAAAGGGGATACATAGCAGTGACTGCAAGCCACATAACTAGATATTACGGTGTTGGGGAGGTTGTGGGCCCTGTGGCGCCTCTTAGTCTAATAGCAATCAGTGTGTGACGGCTGGGGTGGTAGGGATGGAGGGCCGTACTTTGCTGTCTCAGCCTTGGGTGCTGGAGGACTTTGTCCCGCCTCTGCCTGGCCCCAGTCCTCAGCTCTGTTTAACCTATCCCTCTTCACTGGCAATTCACCTCTGACTTTAAACAGGCCACCATCAACTTTTCTCCTCTGTGATGCCTTATCAACGGCACTGAATGCAGCCCCCCCCCCCTTCCTATCATGTCATCACCGCCTCCCTTTACATTGTAAGCCTTTGGCAGGGCCCTCCATCCTGTGTATCTTTCTTGACAGAAAGGTGTGAACTTGTATTATTGAGACTACAACTCTAGTGTGTGATCTGGTATTGTGTGTCTTACTCCTTTTTATTATATTGTCTGTCACCCCTATTATCATTATCTGTAACCTTATTTATAGAGATGTTGCGAACCTCCGATTTTGGGTTCGCGAACCCTGTTCGCGAACTTCCGCGGAAGGTTCAGTTCGCGTGAAAGTTTGCGAACCGCAATAGACTTCAATGGGCAGGTGAACTTGGAAAACTAGAAACACTTATGCTGGCCAGAAAAGTGATGGAAAACATGTTTCAAGGGGTCTAACACCTGGACCCCCAGGTGGCGGAGTGGGATACATGCCAAAAGTCCCGGGGAAATATCTGGATTTGACGCAATGCAGCGTTTTAAGGGAAGAAATCACATTGCATGCTAAATTGCAGGCCTAAAGTGCTTTCAAACATCTTGCATGTGTATACATCAATCAGGGAATGTAATTAGTGTACTGCTTCACACTGACACACCAAAGTCACTGTGTAATGCACCGCAAACAGCTGTTTGTGTAGTGACGGCCGTGCTGGACTGGTGCGCAGTGCGCACTATGGCGAGATTGCTCTTCCTCACTCAGTGATGTCTGGTTAGGTAATGTCTGTCTGCCTTATCAACTTTCGATGGTTCTTTCTCTACCATTGTTAAAGCTTACATCTATTTTTTTTTACATTACATTTTTTACTTGCTGTTCAGTACCTGCAACGAGAATCTATTATGGAAGGCAAGTCTGCCATTGTGACCAAGGGTAATGGCTGGGGAATTCATGTATTGTCATTTTGCTGTATGTCACCCCTAAATATTGTCTGTAACCTAAACTAATGTCCAGCGCTGCGTAATATGTTGGCGCTTTATAAATACAATAAATAAATAAAATCCTTTCTGGTGTGATTCCGGTCCGGAGTTGTAGCCTAACAAACTGCTACCACCACACATCCAGGCAAGGAGGGCAGCAGGCATGGCATGCCCACCCCGAGGTATTGACCAAAAATAACAATACAGGACTCAGGAGGACTTTTGAGGCCCTAATGTAATGAATCAATTTTAAATATTTTAACGGGATTCAGTTAAGGAGGGCAAGTCTGATGGTGCCTTCACTGCGATTCACCAGGTTGGACTCCGGCGAGAATTTGTTATGGAGGTCAAGTCTGCCATTGTGACCACTGACCATGGGTAATGGCCGGGGAATCCTTCCTGGTGTGATTCCGGTCCGGAGTTGTAGCCTAACAAACGGCTACCACCACACATCCAGGCAAGGAGGGCAGCAGGCATGGCATGCCCGCCCCGAGGTAGTGACCAAAAATAACAATACAGGACTCAGGAGGACTTTTGAGGCCCTAATGTAATGAATCAACTTTAAATCCTTTAACGAGAATGCAGTGAAAGGTATGCAGTGACTGCAAACAGCCGTTTGTGTAGTGATGGCCGTGATGGACTGGTGCGCACCATGATGAGAGTGTAGGTGATGGTGGTTTTACAGCCCATACAGTCGCCCGGCTGATGTAGCTGAATGACAGAACAGTGACTGTCCAGCTGATCAAATTTGGTCTGACCACAATGAAGCAACGACCTTATTATCTTTGGTGTGCCACCCCCACCCGAGACACTTGTATAGCCGGCAGTCATTGCTTTATTGTGATACGCAAGCCCCTTCACCGCGGCAAGTTAATGATCGCGAAGGGGGATGGGCACATGTACATGCCTTTTTTTTTTTTTTTTTGGTTGCAGCCGCCCGCAGTGCAGCCAGAAAAATTAGGCAGGCATGTACAAGCACCAGAAAAATTAGTATAGCAGCTGCTGCTAGCAGCGGCCTTAAAAATTCAGGAATCCGCCTAGAGTCCTGGACCCTGTTGGTGGTGGCGGAGAAGGCAGTGAAGCGGCCTGCAGGCAGAGATGCTGTGTGTGGGGACTGACTTAGTCTTCGGTCGGGCAGTAGCCCTCCGGGATCCATGCCTTATTCATTTTGATAAAGGTGAGGTACTGAACACTTTCGTGACTTAGGCGACTTCTCTTCTCAGTGACAATGCCTCCAGCTGCACTGAAGGTCCTTTCTGACAGGACGCTTGCGGCAGGGCAAGACAGAAGTTGGATGGCAAATTGGGACAGCTCTGGCCACAGGTCAAGCCTGCGCACCCAGTAGACCAAGGGTTCATCGTCGCTGCTCGCAGTGTCTACATCCACAGTTAAGGCCAGGTAGTCGGCTACCTGCCGGTCCAGGCGTTGGTGGAGGGTGGATCCGGAAGGGCTACGGCGAGGCATTGGACTAAAGAATGTCCGCATGTCCGACATCACCATGAGATCGCTGGAGCGTCCTGTCCGTGCCTGTGTGGACTTGGGAGGAGGAGGATTACTGCTAGTGGTACCTTTATTGTGTTGTGCTGTCACATCACCCTTAAACGCATTGTAAAGCATCATTGCCAGCTTGTGCTGCAAGTGCTGCATCCTTTCCGCCTTCTGTTGAGTTGGTAACAGGTCCGCCACTTTGTGCCTGTACCGAGGGTCTAGTAGCGTGGCCACCCAGTACAGGTCATTCCCCTTGAGTTTTTTGATACGTGGGTCCCTCAACAAGCTGGACAACATGAAAGAGGCCATCTGCACAAAGTCGGATCCAGACATACTCTCCATCTCCTCTTGCTCTTCCTGAGTGACATCATGCAAGTCCTCTTCCTCCCCCCAGCCACGAACAATACCACGGGAATGTGGAGCAGCACAAGCCCCCTGTGACGGCTGCTGCGGTTGTTCTTCTGCCGCCGCCTCTTTCTCCTCCTCCACGGAAACACCTTCCTCATCATCCGAGTCTGGCTCCTCTTCTTCCTCCTCCTCCCCCCTCTGTGCTGCCGCAGGTGTTGAGGAAACATCTGGTTCAAATAAAAAAAATGCTCCCACGACCCCTCCTGCCGTAACTGTTCTTCTTCAAGCTTCTCCACAGCTTTATCCACCACCGTACACACGGCATGCTCCAGGAAGTAAGCGTAGGGGATAAAGTCGCTGATGGTGCCTTCAGTGTGACTCAACAGTTTGGTCACCTCCTCAAACGGCCGCATGAGCCTGCATGCATTTTGCATCAGTGTCCAGTTCTGTGGCCAAAACATCACCATCTTCCCAGATTGTGTCCTTCTACTGTAATTGTACAGGTACTGGGTGACGGCTTTCTCCTGGTCTAGGTGGAATTCCAGCGAGTGGGGCTATCGCATATCAAGCGTCTCACCGGCAAGTTGTTTCTCTGCTGAATGTCCGCAAAGCGTGCCATGGCCGTGTAAGACCGCCTGAAATGCCCACAAAACGTCCTGGCCTGCTTCAGGACATCCTCTAAGCCTGGGTACTTTGACACAAATCTTTGCACGACCAGATTCAGCACATGTGCCATGCAGGGTACATGTGTCAGCTTTCCCAAATTCAAAGCGGAAAGGAGATTGCTGCCATTGTCGCACACCATGTTGCCGATCTCCAGCTGGTGCGGGGTCAGCCATTGATCCACCTCTTTGTTAAGAGCAGCCAGGAGAGCTGGTCCAGTGTGACTCTCCGCTTTGAGGCAAGACATGTCTAGAATGGCGTGACACCGTCGTACCTGGTATGCAGCGTAGGCCCTAGGGAGATGGGGCTGTGTAGCTGGAGAGGAGGAGATGGCAGCACCACTAGAGTTGAACTGCCATTTAGCCAAGGAGGATGACAGCGAAGAGGATGTAGCAGGAGGAGAAGTAGAGGAGGTGGCAGGGGGCCTGCCTGCAAGCCTTGGAGGTGTCACAAGTTGGTCCGCTGCGCAGCCACCTACTCCCTGCTTGCCATCGTTCACCAGGTTGACCCAATGGGCTATGTACGTAATGTAGCGGCCCTGCCTGTGCTTGGCAGACCAGGCATCCGGGGTCAGGTGTACCCTTGACCCAACGCTCTTCGCAAGAGATGACACCACTTGCCTCTCAACTGCACGATACAGTTTGGGTATGGCCTTTTTTGAAAAATAATTGTGGCCTGGTATCATCCACTGCGGTGGCCACAAATTTACGGAAAGCCTCCAACTCCACCAGCTTGTATGGTAATAGCTGGCGAGCTAAGAGTTCCACCACGCCAGCTGTCAGATGCCGGGCAAGAGGATGACTGGCAGAAATTGTCTTCTTCCGCTCAAAGACTTCCTTCACGGACACCTGGCTGCTGTGGGCAGAGGCGGTGTGGAGGAGGGTGGCTGTGAAGGTGCAAGGGAGAAAGCGGCTAAAGATGATGCACCTAAAGGAGGAAGAGGAGAAGGAGGGTGGCTTGTCTTTTGGGTGCTGCTTTTCCTCAGGTGTTCTTGCCATAGCTGTTTTTGCCTTTTCTCCAGGTGCCTTCGTAAGGCACTTGTCCCTACGTGAGTGTTGGCCTTGCCGCGGCTCAATTTTTGCTGGCCGAAACAACAGATGGCTTTGCTCTGATCTGAGACACACAAAATTTCCAAACCGCTGAGCCCCCCTGGGTTGATGGCACTATGGTGGATTCAGCAGCTGACCTTGAAGGGCATGTTGGCTGGCTGTCCATAGCTGGCGATACATGGCGCCGGACACCGCCCCCAGCTGTTTCTGAGGACGAGCTCCCTCTGCTTCTTTCATGGACTCGTTCTCCTCCTACTCCTCTCCGAACTGTCCCCCTGCTCATCTCCTCTATTGGGAACATACGTGTCATCCGTATAATCGTCATCATAATCCTGCCCAGCTTCACTTTCCTCCACAACTGCACCAACACCAGGTACTTCATCATCCCCCTCCTCACACGTTACGTCCATACTATCGCCACCTAACTCAGATGTACGAGGTGGTGTAACTTGCTTAGCGCCCTCATCTTGTTGTAGCAGTATTGGCTGTGAATCAGTGATTTCCACACCAAATAACTCCTGCGAAGTGTCAAATGCGGCGGATGTGGTGCTTGTGGGAGATGAGGTGTTTTTTGTTAAATAGTCAACCACGTCCTGACAATTTTGGGAAGTGATGGCACATGCCTTCTTCTGAGCACTGTACTTTGGGCCAGGTCCGCACGAAATCACATCAACACGACCTCGCACAGACCTGCCGGTGCCAGGTAGCCTTCCTCTGGGTCTGCCTCTTCCTCTACCTGATTTGTCCATTTTGTCCATCTCGGGGGGATGCTAGGTATATGCAGTGAGGTGAGTTCACTCAACACAAAGGTAGTTATATGCAGTGAGGTGGGTTCACTCAACACAACAGCTAGGTATATGCAGTGAGGTGGGTTGACTGAACACAAAAGTAGTTATATGCAGTGAGGTGAGTTCACTCAACACACAGGTAGGTAGATGCAGTGAGGTGGGTTCACTCAACACAACAGCTAGGTCTATGCAGTGAGGTGGGTTCACTCAACACAAAGGTAGGTAGATGCAGTGAGGTGGGTTCACTCAACACAACAGCTAGGTCGATGCAGTGAGGTGGGTTCACTCAACACAACAGCTAGGTCGATGAAGTGAGGTGGGTTCACTCAACACAAAGGTAGGTATATGCAGTGAGGTGGGTTCACTCAACACAACAGCTAGGTATATGCAGTGAGGTGGGTTCACTCAACACAACAGCTAGGTAGATGCAGTGAGGTGAGTTCACTCAACACAAAAGGTAGGTATATGCAGTGATGAGGTGGGTTAACTAAACACAACAGTTACTAGTAGGTATATGCAGTTCTGGGTAGTACAATGTGCAGCTCCCTGTCACACACACAGGTAGTCACTGAATGTGCTGGGCTGCTGGCAGTGGCACACACACAGTATGAATTAGCAAGGCTGTGTATGCAACACAAGTGTCAGTTTGACACACAGAAAAAAAACATGATCACAAGAACAGGATTAGCTCTGAAAAGAGCTGTTGAGGGGTGCTATTAAGGCCCTTTTCCACCAGCGCGTTTGCGCTGGGTGAATCGCAAAAACGCAAACCGCTAGCGATTTTACAATCGCTACGGTTTGCTTTTTAACATAGGAATCGCAGTAGGTCATTTCCACTACCGCGATTCATTTTTGCCGGGAACGCGAACGCGTGGCGGAGCGATATTTGCCGCGATTTTGCTATGCAGTGCATAGCATAGCAAAATCGCGGCGGTGAACGTCGGGGAATCGCCGGTAATTGCGATTCAGCAATCGCTAGCGTTCAGCGTGAACGCTAGCGATTGCTAGTGGAAAAGGGCCCTTAAAGCAATAAGATTCAGCCAGGAGCAAGCTAACAAGCCAAGAGCCTAACTAATCTTTCCCTAGGAGAAAAAATCTGCAGCAGCTCGCCCTAGTCTGTCTACTAGCAGGCACATGAGTGAGTGTAATGGCTGCAGCTGCCTGCCTTATATAAGGGGGGGGGGGGTGGGGCTCCATGGCTGAGTGTAGCCGGATTGGCTACAATGTGCCTGCTGACTGATGTAGAGGGTCAAAGTTGACCCTCATAGGGCATTATGGGGCGAATCGAACTTCCAAGAAAGTTCGCCTTCGCCGGCGAAGGCGAACCACCCGAAGTTCGCCTGGAACCGTTTGCCGGCAAACCGTTCGGGCCATTTCTACTTATTTATTGTCCAGTGCTGAATAATATGTTGCCACGATATTAATCCAATACATAATAATAATCAGAGTATGGCACTAAATCAATGAAACTTCTGGGATATTGAATGGGTAAGGTAAAGTGGAATAAAACATAACTTTAACCATTTACCGCCATCCTAACGTATTAAAACGTCATGCTTACCGCTATTAACAGCAACATGACGTTTTAATACGTCGCGCATTCCCGCCGCTGCTACCGCCGTGTGTCCGCCGCTACCGCCGCCATTACCGTCGGGATCCCGTGCTGGGCGATTGGGGAAGAGGACTGAACAGTCCTCTACCCAATCGCAGTGCCTGGAGTGAATGGACGTGACCGCGAACAGCGGCTACGTCCATTCACATAAACAGGAAATGTAACAGTTTAATAAAGTGTGTAAGAAAAAAAAAAAAAAAGTGAACACGTCCTATGAGTGTTCACCAGCGCCATCTTGTGGCCAAAAAGTATATTACACCTACAAAATACATACATTTTCAAGTATATACACATCATTAATAAAATTACACTTCCAACCCTCCCCCCCAAAAAAAACACTTGTAAAAAAAAAAATCAGCTTAAAAAAATAAATAAATAGTTGCCTTAGGGACTCAGCTTTTTTTATTCTATATTTTATGGGGGAAAATTAATTTTAATTTATTACATAGGGGCTTGTAATTATGGCCAGAACAAGCAGAAAAATAACCACTTATATTTCAAAATAATATACTGTCGCCATACATTGTGGTAGGGACATAATCTAAACGGTTTAATTATCGGGACCACTGGGCAAATAAAACGTGTTTGTTTTATCCACAGGAGAATGTTTAATTTTAAAACTATAAAGGCTGAACACTGAGAAATAATGATTTTTTTTCTTTTTTTTTCTGTTTTTCTCATTAAAATGCATTTAGAATAAAAAAATTCTTAGCAAAATGTACTATCCACAGAAAGCCTAATTGGTGGCGAAAAAAACGAGGTATAGATCATTTTCTTGTGATAAGTAGTAATAAAGTTATTAGGGAATAAAAGGGAGGAGCGCTGACAACTGAAAATTGCTCTGGTCCGTTAGGATAAAAACCCTTGGGGGTGAACTGGTTAAATAAAAATGTGTTTTCCTACTTGTTATTACCCATTCAGTTATATTTGCTTTTGTTCACTAGTAATATTGCCTGTTTACAAATTTCCAAAGTACAGTTTATGTGCTCTGAAAGCTGCAATTGCATTTTATTAATAGAATATATAAATATAGCACCTATCTAGTGATAATTTATCCTATGCCTCTGCTTGTCAGCTCCAGAACAGTTCCATTTCTGCACGTGGCTGGCTGTAGCTAATTGTATTAACTGAGGAATGTAAACAAAATATAATGTTATCACCTCTTTGGATGCGGATCATAAACTGAAGGAGCTTTTCACTGCAAATTCTGGCTCTTCCAGCCTGCATGTGTGACAAGAGGGTTAAAGAGATTTGGTAGGGGTAGACCCCACACTGTCCATTGTCTTAAAAATGTACTGGTATAGAATGGCACTAGGCAGGGGTGCCCTCTCTCTCCGCCCTGTGCGTTGAACCTCTGGCTCTTCTGGTAAGGGCCTCCGCTGATGTTAGGGGTGTGGGGGTTGGGAAGGAGTAATTCAAAATTGCACTGTTTGCGTATGATTTGGTGTTCACCATTTACAGCCCCACACTTCCCTGCCAGCTCTGTTCCATTTGATCGAAGAGTTTTGCTCTGTATCTGGCTTTAAAATGAATTGTGCCAAGTCAGAAGCCTTGGCATTTGGGCTTACTCACATGCAACAGACAGCACTTGCTGCTACATTTAAAATCCAACCTTAGGGTCTGAAGTATTTAGGGATTGTTCTCACGTCCTCCATTGCACGACTTTATACAGCTAATTATACACCTATTTTGGCGAAATTGCATAGTTTACTAAGAGAGTGGAACCAGTATAACCAGTATAATATCTCTTTAACTGGTCATATCAATGTACTTAAGATGACTGCATTGCCAAAGATCCTCCATCTTTCGGGCCCTCCCTATCAGGATCTCTCTTCTAGATATTCAAAAATTACAGTCACATTTTAGGAGGTTTCTCTGGACTCTGGAAATCCCTAGGATAAGCTATCAATATTTAGCCAGTAGTGAAGCTCAGGGTGGACTGGGAGCCCCTAATTTGCTTAAACATTTTTATGTCTCTTGGCTGGTGCAAATGGCTCAATGGCCTGCTGCGCCGGGCACAGTTAAATAGGTGGACCTCGAGGTCGCATTAATACATCCCTTTCTTTTGCCGTCTTTACTCTGGACCAAGCATCCTATTAAATAAATCCAGGCCTTTGGCAGTTATTATGGAATCTCTATATATCTGCAAAGTACAGCAATCCAAGATAGGGCTTCTTAATAGGCGCTCCTTAGAGGAATCCATTCTTATGAACTCCGAATTCCCACCTGGGGTCGATATCCAGCTATGGTGAAATTGGTTAGGTTCGGGTCCTTTCCCTCTCAAGGTCATTGGCCCTGGTGGTAATATCTAGAGATGGCTCGAACCTCCGATTTTTCGGGTTCGCGAACTTCCGCGAAAGTTCGGTTAGCGCAAACTTTCGCGAACCGCAATAGACTGCAATGGGGAGGCGAACTTTGAAAACTAGAAAAATGTATGCTGGCCACAAAAGTGATGGAAAATATGTTTCAAGGGGTCTAACACCTGGAGGTGTGGCATGGCGGAGTGGGATAGACGCCAAAAGTCCCCGGTAAAAATCAGGATTGGACGCAAAGCAGCATTTTAAGGGCAGAAATCACATTGAATGCTAAATTGCAGGCCTAAAATGTTTTAAAACATCTTGCATGTGTATACATCAATCAGGGAGTGTAATTAGAGTACTACTTCACACTGACACACCAAACTCACTGTGTAACGCACCGCAAACAGCTGTTTGTGTAGTGACGGCCGTGCTGGACTGGTGCACACCATGGCGAGAGTGCAGGCCGTGGCGGTTTTCAAGCCCATATAGTCGCCGGGCTGTGGTAGCTCAATGAAAGAACAACAGTGACTGTCCAGCTGATCAAATTTGGTCTGTCCGCAATGAAGCAACAACCTTATTATCTTGCGTGTTTCCCCCTCCCCCGAGACACTCATATAGCCGGCGGTCATTGCTTCATTGTGATACGCAAGCCCCTTCACCGCAGCAAGGTAATGATCACGAAGGGGAATTGGCACATGTATATGCCTTTTGTTTTGTTGTTGCAGCTGCAGTGCAGCCAGAAAAATTAGGCAGGCATGTACACGCACCTGAAAAATTATTATAGCAGCCGCTAGCAGCGGCCTTAAAAATTCAGGAATCCACCTGGAGTCCTAGACCCTGTTGGTGGTGGCGGAGAAGGCAGTCAACCGGCCTGCGGGCAGAGATGCTGTGTGGGGAGCGACTTAGTCTTGGAGCAGGCAGTCACACGGCGTGCAGGCAGAGATGCTGTGTGTGGGGACTGACTAAGTCTTTGGGCAGGCCTGAGCGTGCTTTGCAGACCAGGCATCCGTGGTCAGATAGACTATTGACCCAACGCTGTGTGCCAGAGATGTCACCACTTGCCTTTCAACATCACGGTACTGTTTAGGTATCGCTTTTTTGAGAAAAAATTGCGGCCTGGTATCTTCCACTGCGGTGTGTGGCTTTGCTTTTATGTGCTGCTTTTCCTCAGGTATTGCAGTTTGCACTTTGTAATCATGTGCCTTCGTAAGGTAATTGTCCCTACGTGGGTCTTGGTCTTTCTACGGCTCAATTTTTGGTGGCAGAGAGTACAGATGGCATTGCTCTCATCTGAGGCAGACACACAAAAAAATGTCCACACTGCTGAGTCCTGGGGTGATGGCACTTTGGTGGTGGCGGCCGACTGAGTGTTAAGTGGGGTGCCAGAATCAGAGCAGGAGGAGGAAGATATGTCATGCTTCCGTTCAGAAGCTGAGAAAGATGAGGTGTTCTGTGTTAAACAGTCGGTTTGAGCTTTTCCTATACTTTACATTGAGGCAGAAGCGCTTCTGCAAACCGCAAAAGTGCTGCAGGACCCATGTTTGCGGTTTGCTAAAAACCTCAAACCGCTGGTGTGCACCATCCCATTGAAATAAATTAGCCAAGCGTTTTCACGGGCGGAAGCGGTTTGGAAAACGCTACAAAAAACGCTCGGTGTGCACCAGGCCTTATATGATGAGGAAAATCAGTTTGACAAAACCTGGTCACCCTGGACTGATACATTTTCTCCATCATAACTTAACTTTTTTGATGGCATATTTTGTTTGCTCACTCTCTCATTTTTCCTGTTCTCATGAGCCGCTGGATGGCCCTTTCCTCCTGATCCTGTACATTGCGTATTGTTGAACTTCTGTAACACCATGGGATTCAAAATTTTTTTTGTCTGTTATCAATGGCTGATACCATTGACTCTACCTATTACATTTTGTATGTACACTTTGTTTTCCAACAAAAGTTCTGATGTTGAAAAAAAAATGTACTGGTATATTAACAGTATGTATTAAAGTATACTGCAGCTAATTTCAAAAAGACAGTGGTAATTTTTATGACAACATTTTTCTACTTCTTCCCACTTTTCTTCCTAACATATCTATGATTTGGTGACGGTAGAATAGGAGCTTTGCAATTAACACCTGAAAAATTGACTTTAATGTGATGGTGGAATTCCACATTGCGAATTCCTAATTCTGATTCAGAATGCTGAGTTCCGATCAGAGCCGGATTAACCCATTAAGCACCTCAAGCAGCTGCTTGGGGCCCCATCAGCAACTAATCTGGCCTTTCACTGTTCCTCATTCTCAGCAGCCGCTGGAAAGTTCACCTGCAGCCGCCTGCTTTCCTATGCACATACATAGCAGGCGGCTAAAAGGAAGCAGGAGCGACTCGGGAGCCGGGTTGTGTGATCAGCTGATCAAATCAGCTGTTTAGCTGCAGGCAACAGACGCACGGAGGTCTGGCTGGGCTGAGGAACAGCAAGTCAGAATCCCCACAGCCCATGAGAGCAGGGCAAGACCTCTGTGCACAATTTACTGGGGGAAGGAGGAGGAATGCAGCAGCAGCGGATTTTAAACTTCCCCCCCTTTCGACCCCACTGCAAAACAAGGGAGAGACACTAGGGCTCAGCAAATGGCCAGACAGAGGGCTCACAGTGCAGTTCCCGCCCCTCCCCCTGCTCCTAACGTCAGCTCACTGCTGGTTGAGGCTGAGGATTAGAGAGACTCCAACGGGCAGCAGCAGAGAGTGCTGTCACTGTGCATTTTTGTGAGTACTTTGTCCTGAGCTGGAAGTTGTGCTTTTATTTCCCCACTGTCTGCAGCTGACTTTTCTATTTGATTTGTTTCACCACATCCTGATTTCTCCCACCCCTCACCTTGTTGACCCCCTGCCATGGCCGTTTTTTGGGCCGTGCGGGCGCCCTAAGCGCTGAAGAAGGGGAGGGGCGCTGTAATGGAGGGGGAAGTCAGCCGCGGGGAAGGTAGCCCGACCTCTCCCTCCCTTCCTCTCCGGGCCGCCCTCCTGCTCCCCCCTCCGATGCAGAGCGCAGCAGCCAGCAGGGAAGCGCTAATAGTAACAACTCACCTCCCTGTTCCAATCACCGGTCACTAGCCATTGGTCTTCTCTCTGCATACACGCTGATACACACACTGCTTCCTGTTTAGCCGGAAGCGGTGTGTGTATCAGCGTGTATGCAGAGAGAAGACCAGCGGCTAGTGACCGGCGATTGGAACCAGGGAGGTGAGTCGTTACCATTAGCGCTTCTCTGCTGGCTGCTGGGCTCTGCATCGGAGGGGGGAGCAGGAGGGCGGCCCGGAGAGGAAGGGAGGGAGAGGTCGGGCTGCCCTCCCCGCGGCTGACTTCCCCCTCTAATATTGGGGGGGGGGGGTCACCTACCTACCTACCCTGGGGGGCAGCTACCTAATTAACCTATACTGGGGGGCACCTACCTAATTAACCTATACTGAGGGGCACCTCCCTAATTAACCTATACTGGGGGGCACCTCCCTAATTAACCTATACTGAGGGGCAGCTACCTAATTAACCTATACTGGGGGGGCAGCTACCTAATTAAGCTATACTGGTGGCACCTACCTAATCTAACCTATACTGGGGGGCAGCTACCTAATCTAACCTATACTGGGGGCACCTACCTAATCTAACCTATACTAGGGGGCAGCTACCTAATCTAACCTATACTGGGGGGCAGCTACCTAATCTAACCTATACTGGGGGTCAGCTACCAATCCAAACTATAATGGGGGGCAGCTACCTATCTAACCTATACTGGGGGGCAGCTACCTATCTGACCTATACTGGGGGGCAGCTACCTATCTAACCTATACTGGAGACATATACCTATCTAATCTATACTGGGGGCACCTAGTTATCTAACCTATATTGGGGGCACCTACCTACCTAGCCTATACTGGTGGCAACTATACTGGCTACCTATATTGGAGGCACCTAACTAACCTATGCTGGGGGCAACTATTCTGGCTCCCTATTAGAGGCACCCACCTAGCTAACCTGTACTGGGGGCACCTACCTATCTAACCTATGCTGGGGGCACCTACCTATCTAATCTATACTGGGGGCACCTACCTATCTAACCTGCACTGGGGGAACCTACCTATCTAACCTATACTGGGGGCAACTATATCGGCTACCTATACTGGAGGCACCTACCTGGCTAACCTATACTGGGGGCAACTATACTGGGGCACCTATGCCTGGCTACCTATACTGGGGTACCTATGCCTGGCTACCTATACTGGGGGACCTATAGCTGGCTACCTATATTGAGTGCAACTAGACCTGGCTAACCTAAACTGCAGGCACTTATACTCGGCTAAACTGGGGGCACCTATACCTGGCTTTGTGGGGGGGGCGTGCAATTTTTACACCCTTGCCCTGGGTACATTTTAGCCTAGAAACTGCTCTGCCCCCTGCACCTATGGTTAGCACTTCAACTTTTGCCTTTTCCTACCCTGATTACAACCTCACATTTGACTAGTGTTTTGCACTGTGAGTAGCTACAAGTCTACAAGTAGGTGGCTATTTGTAATCTAAAATTTAAATTAGCGCTGCCCACGGTAGAGGGGAGGTTTAATTTACCCATGCCGCTGCCTTAGCCGATGTGTTCCACGTCACTCCTTTGCTTTTTTTTAACCCAGAAGAGGAAAGCATGGGAGCAACATGGAGCACATTGGCTAAGGCATGGGTAAGTTAACCCCCCTCTGCCGCAGGCAGGGCTATTTAATTTAAATTTTGATTATCAGTAACTACGTACTTTTAGCTACTTGTAGTGCACAACACTGCTTCTGCCTGCCCTCTTCCATATTTTCTTTCCTCACCCCAACTTTGGCTGCATGCTCAGTTTTAACTGCCTCACTCAATTTGTATACCTCCCCCAGCTGTTTTTCCTCAGTTCTAACTGCCTCCTCCCATCCTCACTCAACTGCTACTTTGCTTAGGGCCCCATTCAGTCTTAATCCGGCTCTGGTTCCGATGCAGAATGCTGAGTTCCGATGTAAAAACATTTTCAGAACACCACAGATTAATTTGCTCATCCCTACGGTTTTTTTTTACCCAACCTTCTTCAAATCTCATTTCATAATAATATGCCCTTCATGGGGGAGATCTGCAATCTGACTGATTGATGTAGGTAAGAATGACACTTAGCATCCGTTAAGTGCTAATAAACTGGCCTGATTGCTAAAAGACAAAAACGTATCATTTGATAGAAAATCTGACTCTGCACATGCCATTAAGTTATAATTTTATTAGTGCGGTTTTAAAAATACTGTAAGTGAAACAGCTCATGTATAATTGATGTTAGAATACATCATGCCACAAATATGGCTAGTCTGCCACCTAGTGATCAACAAATGAACACATTTTAAATACATTTACAGCACTGATTGATGTTTTGCAGATTTTATAATTAGATGATGGTTCGTTTTATTTCTAATTGGAGTTCCATTACCATACACAAATAGACTAGATCAAGAAATAACCAAAAAAGATCCTACCATGCAGTGCTCTGGGCATTTTTCACATCATGGCCCGCTAACGCACTGCATGATGAAATCATACATTTATATTTCACAGGTAGTTGCCATCACTTTATATCTGCTCATACTGCATGGATTTGAAATCAATCTGTGATATCAGCCACTTTGCTTAAATGGCAGGAGTTGTATAAAATAGCATAGTTGCCCAATATCTTGGGGGTGGAGGCATAAGGTAGATGATATTGTGTCCCATTCAACACTTTTGCAGCAGTGTTGCATTTTAAAAGATTCAGAGAGCTGACACGCTACAAAGATTGTGTGAGATCGTTTGATTGTTTTTGTATCCTGCAGGGAGATTTAGTACTGTACAAGGATTTGGTCTGTGTATGTGCTGTCAGGACTTTACAGGGATTCTCAATAAAATTTGACCTGCAATGTGACCTGTCTCACTAGACACTGACAAAATAGTTTTAGCAGATCCCATCGTTCTTTTCTTTAGGGAGTAAGTATGCTCAAAATTAGAACACAAGTGTAAATTCTTAAAACGGGAATGTATTACTTAAATTATGCAAAATTTCAAGAACATGAACATTTCTAGAACTAACATAAACGGAGTATTATCTGTATATAGTGTTCCATGGCAAATGATTCAAATGCAGCCTTCCACATATGAGATGTGATTTGTCAGGTAAACCAGTGGCGTAGCTAAGGAGCTGTGGGCCCCGATGCAAGTTTTACAATGGGGCCCCCCAAGCACTCTATACATATCAATTTTAACGGCGCACCAAAACTTGCCAATGGCAACTACAGTGTCAGAGGTGCAAGAAGAGGATGGGGAACAGCTTGTTAATGATTACCACTATTTAAAGCATCTATAGAAGTGATTATTAAGAGCACAGGACCAATAGAGAGTTAAAACTGTAGCTGAGGGAGGGCCCTTTGGGGCCCCTCTGGCCCAAGGGCCCCGATGCGGTCGCTACCTCTGCACCCCCTATTGCTACGCCCCTGAGGTAAACCCATAATACAAAAGGACCCTTCATCAGCCAATTAGTGGGTGGCGGTGAACAGGATTATGGAATAAGGAATTCTATGTCAGGAGAGACATGCATCCAAACATGGACTTCAGAAAACAATTCTGTGGTAACAGGTGTCTTATTGGATGCATGCAATCACATGAAAGATGGTTCCACCTAGAAGTATTACACAACATGATTTCGAGGCGCAGCTTCCCAAGATGTAATGTAAACCAGGATTTATCATTATTGTAACAGATGCACTTTTTAGTGGGGATACAGGACTCTTCCCAAAAGGTAATATATGATGTCACAGCGTCAGTGGATTCATTTAGGTCACTGGGGGATTTTTTGAATATAATGCAGCTCTGTAGTTTTTCTACAGCTTTGCTAGTCCATTTCTTAACTGTGGTCACGACAGGTTTGTGAGTTTTTAATCTTTGGATGTATGTTGTATGTATGTAGATCCTTTTAAATTTAAAAACTTTTCATAAGACATAAAATTAATCAGAATAATGTTTGTAAAGTCTTATGCACAATGAGTAGATTGAAATGCATTGCGTGAAATTTACTGAATTACACGCTACTCATTATGCGTAAGACTTTAAGCACATTATTCTGATTATTGGAGTTTGGTGAATGTACCCCATTTTTTCATCTAGTGACAAATTTACACCATAACACTGATTGTGGCTTTTAAATCTCTTTTTTCTGTTAGTTACTGCTGAAACAAAAATATTTACTTTTCAAATTTTTCATTTATCAGATATTCTTAACATTGCTGTACTTTCTGGCTCAAAGTTGTGATACTCAGCAGTAGGCACTCCGAGGAACATTAATTCCTTCATGATGCGGTGAGTAACTCTCAGGAGTCACATTAAAAAAATTGACCACTACAAGGTGACCACCCTTTTAGATCCATGCTGCAAAGACAAAATGGCAGAACCCACTAAATAAGAGGGACACTAATATGAGTCAGTAGGATAGGTATTGAAAAGTGCTTCACTACAGCTTTCCCCAAGATCAGGTTAGACAGAGTGCAGGTGATGTTTAGGTCTCAGGCTGTGGTCAGGCCAGGAATATAGCAGACACTATGGACACTATGGAAATCATAGGTCTAGATCAGGGAAGGCAGATAATGGACTATATCAAAATAATAGGCCAAGGTCACAGGTTATGTAAGTACCAGGCAATATCAATGTCACAAGTCAAGGTCACAACTGGTGCCTGGAAATCAAGCATGGTCAGACAAACCAGTACAGGAAAAGGAGTATTGAATTGAGAACGAGTGCACAACCAGTAACTAAACAAACTATCAGCACTTGGTGATGTCATGCAGTGGTTTTTATAGGCCAGAGTCTGAAGCTTTGTCACAAATGATTATGCAGACTCTAGCACAACACACACACACACACACACACACACCTAACCATGTCTATAAGACTACAGCTAGTGATGCGTGTGCACACAGAATTATGAGGACACCTTAGAGTCAGCACAAGATGGTGAGTATGACCTATAAGTTCTAGTTACAATGGGAAGATAACGATCAGGTGGTGGTCACCAGAAAACCAGGCAAGCTCAACCACAGCAAGTTCAAACTAAAAAAAGAGGGAAAAGTGTGCACAGTTTCTGTATATGTCGGGGGAGAAAGCCCCCTGGACAGATCTGACTTTGTTGATGGTTGACAGGTCAAAGTCAGCTTATACAGGCAGTGTCTCACCTGTGTATTTATACAATATCTCATCAACTGCTAAAGGTTCACCTTGTACTTCATATTTTACATGCGACTATTCCTCTGGCACAAAAAGAAAAAAAGAAGGCGTATAGGAAGTGGAGTCAAAATCTCCCAAGACTACCAAGTTTTTGGATTGGAGCAGAGAAAAAGAAAACACTGGAATGAACTCACATCATATTTAATTCAAAAAGAAAATTTATAAAATAATTACAATAGTGATTGCGTAGATAGATTGGCATAGGTTGGGTTTGGGTAATGTTAGACATAGGAATGGGGAGGTTAGTGTTATGTGTAGGTAGGGGGGTTAGTGTGAGGTACAGATCACAAAAGCCAATAGTAGAATATTAGTAATATTACATTGTTGCATTTTTATTTATTTTTTTAATTTTCTTTTATTTATTTTTTTACACACTGCACATGCTCATGCAAATGCACATACACCACGATGCTATCAAAAATCTGTTCCCTATGCTTCACACTTCAGGGCTGTAGCACATTTAAATAAAATCGCACGTGCAGCCACTCAGACAGTGAGATGCCTAGTGATACATGCACATTTGTACACTTTTCTCTGTCTTCCTACTCATAAGCAGAAAGCCATGAGAGTCCACAATTTATCTGTAATATAGCAACATCATTGCCTGAGAAAGATGTGATTGCGTCTGGCAGTTCAACCTACAAAATCACCCTAAATGGGGTATGCCCAGCAAACAGCGGTAAAATTGCCATGCACAGGCAAGTTATATTGTGCATTGTACAAATAGTGCAGGCCACACTATGTGCACAATACTCACATTACTAGTATTATGCGTGCTTAACATCTGTCATATTAGCAACCTGCATTCAGATCAGTGAATAATGGCGCACAGCGCCTATGCATAAAAATGGCGCCGCATTAAAAAGATACGCTTATCGCTATTTATCGTTAGTACTGCATAATAATGGCGCACAGGGAAAAAAAGCAGAAAAACGGCACACACTAACGTTATTTATCAATAGTGGCACACACTAACGTTATTTATCAATAGTGGCACACACTAACGTTATTTATCAATAGCGCCCTACATAAGCCAAACTGCAGACGTTATTTAACTGCAAAATGGTGAATGGATTTAATGTAACACTGTCAAGGTTAGGGTTAGGCATCACTGGGGGGGGGGGGGTCTTAGGGTTAGGCACCATCAGGGGGGTGGATAGGGTTAGACACCACAAGGGGGGTCTTAGGGTTGGGCACCACCAGGGGGGTCTTAGTGTTAGGCACCACCAGGGGGGTCTTAGGGTTAGGCACCACCAGGGGGGCCTTAGGGTTAGGGATAGGTAAAGGGAGGGTTCTGTGTGAGAGTAGGGTTAGGTATAGTTACAGTACAATATACACCACCAGGGGGGTGGTTAGGGTTAGGCACCACCAGGGGGGTGGTTAGGGTTAGGCACCACCAAGGGGGTGTTTAGGGTTAGGCACCACCAGGGGGGGAGGGTTAGGCACCACCAGGGGGGTGGTTAGGGTTAGGCACCACCAGGGGGGGTTTATGGGTTAGGGGTAGGTACAGAGAGGGTTCTGTGTGTTAACGCTAAATAACAATAAGGCTTTAACGTTAAATAGCGATAAGCTGCAAACGGATTAGCGGCAACACCATGCGCCATTATTCTCAGGCGCCATTTTCAGATGTAAGCACCTGCATTATGTACACAAAGTTGATCTTGCTATTAGCTCAACATACACTACACAACCTACAAAATAAAACAAAAAAAACAAACAAAAAAAACAAACAAACAAAAAAAACAGTAAAAATGCTGTGTGCTGTTTGTGCTCAGCAATTTTACAACTGCTTGCTGCATATATCCCATTCTGTGCTACGTTCTGAATATTCACTTGAGTAATTAAAAGCCCTCGTTGTTAATGAAATCTATTTTGCCTTGTTTTCTAAATATTTTTGATGATGTTAATGATTAATTAGCTTTAACAGCCTCCTTAACTTGTCAGAAGAAACCCCTGACTTACACAAAACACAGGTTAAGAAGTTTGAAGTGGAAAGGGCTTTTATTCCACAAGTGCTCAGTGTGAATTTCCTATTTCCTTCTAACTAGAGGTTTGTCTAATCAATAGGCAGAAATAATTAATTTCCTTGCTGAACACATACAGTAAATACATTCAGAATCAGAAACTTTATTTCGCCAAGTGCGACCGAGGTCGTACCCGGAATTGGTTGTGGACCACATGGCAGTAGGCAACTATAGCAAGGACAGAGATTGGCATAAGACAATAGCCATAGTACAAGCAAGACAGGCATAGGCAAAAACAAATAGCATATAGTACAAGCAAAGCTTATGCAAGCAATGCTACCGCATACATTTGAAATCGCTGCCGGTAGACTTGGGCGCAGGATACAGCCGGTATACGGCTGTATCCTGTTGCTGCACAAGTCCGGGCCGTGTTAATTACTATTCCCCCTTCAGGCAGCCACGGATAGTGGGGGAATGATGTAATTCGGCTTCCAGCGATTGGTGGAGGCTGAATTATTGTGTTTTTTAAGCAACTTCGGCTCCGTCCTCTGACGGCACCGACGTTACTCACTGAGCGCCGCTATAGATGGGATTTCTATTCCAGTCTATGGTGGTGCCAGCTGCGCCCAAATCTAGCAGCGCTGAAAATCACTGCTTCGATGCTACCTACCTATATATAATATTAAAAGCTGAGCATGCAAAACTATCATCTAAGCAAGACTCTGCAACTGAAGTAAAAAAAGACTGGAACTCATTTCTGTCCCTCCTAATACCTCTTCCAAATAAAAATGAAAGTTAAGACATACTTCTTAGTCATAATTTCATAACAACAACAATTACTTTAAATTACATCTATATATAATGTTCCAATATTAAAATACTACACTACGCAATGTACCTCAAAATGGGATATATATTAATTGTTTTCATATTTTATGCTCATAAAACTTGACAGCTTGATAGTTTAGCTTATATATTGATACAGCTGTTTTTGGATGCTCTGTGGTTTTCATAGTATTAGTAGCTTATAGCGCACAATATGTAATGCTTTATTGTTCTAATTGTTTAAATTATTTTTTTTTAATGTGATTTCATAATTTAGGCATAAACTCTTAGCGGCGTAATTGTTGCCATGTGTTTTCTGTCTAAAGTCAAAACATTTTTAAGTCATGGTAACAAGCTCAGAAAACATCTTTGATGATGATATGTATTCACTATGGTTACTTCAAAAGCAGATTATTTTCTGCCAAAGGACTTATTGTCCTTTGAGAGATGTCAAGACAAGGCTCAGTTTATTTTTTTACTTCATAGAAATTGCTACAAAATAGCCAGTATATTAATTAGATAGAAAATTAGATTAGATAATTTTGCATTTGTCAGCCCATCGGGGGTATATTCACAGTTTGAGAAGTATCTTGTACAAATTGGCTCTCATGCTGTAGTAGGTTTTATTTTCCCAAGAATTATTTGAAATCTGAACATTCATCATATTACTTCAGAAGGACAATTTGAGAGAGGATGTTTGAAATAATATATTTCTATCCGACCCAGATCCTGGGAATTCTGGAACTGTACATTGAAAGCAATTTCTTTGGTGATATACTGTACATATTACCATAATACTGTTTTTAAAGGAGAATCAAGGAAAGTTATAAAATTAATGTATAGTTCAGTTTACTCTGGAAGAAATATACTTGTTATTCACACGTATTTTGAATTGAACAGTTTTTTTGCGATAGTGGTCCTTTAACAATAAGTAGATTCTCCTAGGCTCCTGTCACTCTGCCTCGTCAGTCACTTTGTTGCCTTTAAAAATAGCTTAAATACACTTTTTGTTATCTCCATATTCATTCAAATATTTAAGTCAACCAGCTAGCCAGAGAGAGTGCTTAGAAATGCAGTTTCATTTTAAAGTGGACCTGAACTCCTCTCTGCTTTAGGTATCAAAACACTGTAGGAGGCGCCCTTAATCTTGTTATAATATACAACCAATATATCAGTAAGCGTAGTGTGTCTTACCTGTTATGAAGGCACGTACACACGTAAATCATAAAATTGGGTTTAATATAGCACAATGGATTAGACAACGCGTTTCGCGACCGCAAGTCGCTTCTTCAGGTCAAATAAAGTGCTTAAAGAAAAAGAACAATGATGGCGCTCAGACTAAAACATCTCATTCCATATAAAAAACAACAATTAAAATAATGATCCAATAATATACGAAAAAATTCAACATATGCAGACATACATATAAATACATTCCCACATCATCTCCAGTAACTAGGAGCTATAAGTAAATAATAAAACATAAACTCCATCTACATGTTCCCCTAATAACACACTCTATTCTGTCCTGACGATGATTCATATTCCTGTTCCTGTATACTTGCTAAAAAGCTTCCTATTGGGGTGTCAAACAGATAACGATGGTACAGTGTATGCTTATAAAAACATTGCGGAGTATTCAATATTAAGAAAAAAGGGAAATCAATATATTCCAGAGTTAGAAAAGACTGAATTCTTATGCTTTCTAAAAGTAACTATACATAATTGTGTCCAGAGTAGGGGGGGATTAGTATTCGAAGTGAACGAGATACCCCATGTGTTGCCATTCATATAGTTCACAAATTCACTTGTTGATTCCGTGTCACCTTCCCAGATTAAATTGTTTTGACTTGTATTATACTTCCCCAGCTGACCATCCTTTAGATTCGCCTATATATCTCCCTTTACAGGCACAACTCTGCATACAATAGCCCCTCCCCTGGCCTCCTAAATAGTGGCTTATCAATGGGGAAAGTCCCTTGCTGCACCAACATGGCCGAAAGGCCACACATAAGATGGCCGCTGCGCACGCTCTTTACATCGTGGAGGCGGTGAGCCTCGCGTAAGATGGCTATCCCCGCTGTATGTCTCTTGATCTTGCCAACAGCCGCCACATGTAAGATGGCCGCTGCCCTTACATTACCCATACCCAAGACGCACTTCCTACGGAAGTGACGTCATGGGAGTCCCGGACCTCCACGCCTACAGGCGTAATAGCCGCAACTACCCGCAATTTAATGAACACTGCACCGGAGCGCGCGCATGGCGCCCACGCTGCACATCTTCCGGTCAACAGGTAAGCCACCTTCAGCCTGTTACCCCTGATCTCCCTCTCCTGCATGCTCCACGCATGGCTCTTACAGTTACCAGGGATGTTGGGCATATAGCCACCCCACGTCAGCTATACAATTCTTTCCTCTACATACAGATATGGATTGTATTGAAGTCCCCCGCAAATCCCCCCCTACTCTGGACACAATTATGTATAGTTCCTTTTAGATAGCATAAGAATTCAGTCTTTTCTAACTTTGGAATATATTGATTCCCCTTTTTTCTTAATATTGAATACTCCGCAATGTTTTTATAAGCATACACTGTACCATCCTTGTTATCTGTTTAACACCCCAATAGGAAGCTTTTTAGCAAGTATACAGGAACAGGAATATGAATCATCGTCAGGACAGAATAGAGTGTGTTATTAGGGGAACATGTAGATGGAGTTTATGTTTTATTATTTACTTATAGCTCCTAGTTACTGGAGATGATGTGGGAATGTATTTATATGTATGTCTGCATATGTTGAATTTTTTCGTATATTATTGGATCATTATTTTAATTGTTGTTTTTTATATGGAATGAGATGTTTTAGTCTGAGCGCCATCATTGTTCTTTTTCTTTAAGCACTTTATTTGACCTGAAGAAGCGACTTGTGGTCGCGAAACGCGTTGTCTAATCCATTGTGCTATATTAAACCCAATTTTATGATTTACGTGTGTACGTGCCTTCATAACAGGTAAGACACACTACGCTTACTGATATATTGGTTGTATATTATAACAAGATTAAGGGCGCCTCCTACAGTGTTTTGATACCTATTAATACCCCACCACGTGGGGGCTTACTTACTGTAATTCGTTATAGTAGTATTTTTTGGGAGCAGCGACCGAACAAGGCCGAGTGGAGACAGTACTTCTCCACATGTTCTGATGGTGGTTGCCTAAACAGCAACCTAGAATTGTGAGTATAATTGGTATTTTTTAACTGATTATCTCACACAACGGTAATACACGATATCGGGCTCCCGGTGTCTTTGTGCTTTTTACCTCTTCTAGTCCTCTCTGCTCTACAACAGCATGCCTGTAGCGGCGATGACAGACCTAGAGCCCGTTTTTAAAACGGGCTAAGGTCACTAGTCCTAAAATAAACCTGCACTGTTTCTACTTCCTGATTCATGGAAGCAGACATATTGTTAACATCATGTGCTTTCAGATGGGCTTATATACCATAGGCAGTCATGTGACACAGGGAGAGTTCAAATTACAACTTGTGATTAGACACAAATGAGCGGGAATTACACAGGCTAAACTCTCTAAATACATACAAGGTGCATTTCTGTTATGTTTTCCTTGTGTCCCGTGCAAGAGTTCAGGTCCACTTTAAAGGGAGTTACTTTTAAGAAAACAGATAAATTACAAATGGTATACTAATTCTTTCTTACATTAAAGAAAAAAAATCCAGATGCACTAAATAAAAATATTCTCCATGGTATAGCACTCATTTTAAAATAAATTTTTACTTTTTGTTTATAATCTGATTTTGTAATTTTCCTCCAAGTTGTTGCACAAATATACTTTGGTCTGGGTCAACAACAGTTTGGCCAAAAAGGTCAAAATGTTTAGGATTCAGTAGGGCTCGGAATAGAGGTCTAAAACAGATCAAACAGCTTTTGGAATGATTATCCTTTAAATAAATGTCTCAGATTAAACAAAAGCAGAAGGCCCTAGTAGCCAGGGGTCTAACTCGTTAGAGAAAAGTACAATATGGCTTGCATGCAATGAATTGCAATGTGGCTTTCAAAGTCAGAACTGCAGAAGCTGGAAATGCGCGAAAGCAAATGATGACTTTTTGCCTTGAAGTCTATGGCACAGTTTTTCTGATGAAACTGCAAAGCTCCCAGGCGTGTTGTCAACCACATTTGCTATCTATATCGAGGCCATTTGTGGCAAAAATAAGTATAGCTTTTGAGAAAATAGAGTGTAGTTGCTTTTTTTTGTCCCAAGCCAATTAGTAAAACTTTAACAATGTGAGGTACATTTTCATAATTAACAGCAAATTAAACATGGACACTGTAGTATCTGCCCTAAAAAGACCATTTAAACCTTGATCTCTTAAGCAGGTTGGTCTTCCCTAGGGAATCCGGAGCCAATCAGCATGAACATTACCAATGCACTCTACAATAAGATTGGGGTGCACTCTACAAAAGCAGGGCGGCAAGGCACCCTATTTCATCAGATAATGTTTTAGGTCACATTAATATAAAAATATACACATTTTTAAAGAGTTTGCAGTTTTTCAAGTGCAACTGTTTCTATGTCAAGGGATACTTTAAGACAAAAGACAAAACATTTTTATCGCGCTTTTCTCCTGGCGGACTCAAAGCGCCAGAGCTGCAGCCACTAGGACGCGCTCTATAGGCAGTAGCGGTGTTAGGGAGACTTGCCCAAGGTCTCCTACTACTGGCTTACTGAACAGGCAGAGCCGAGATTCAAACCCTGGTCTCCTGTGTCAGAGGCAGAGCCCGTAACCATTACACCATCCAGCCACTTTAAATATTTCCCAACTTAAGGGGTGTATGGCAAACACTACCTTGCGGTTGTAAGAGCTATAAAAATATTGGGAAACACTGTTCTAGTAAATCCCTTTCCCAACCCACCTCCTCCTTCAGTTAAAACAATTGTCCACCAAGGCATTAACATCAAGTTTCTTTGTATGTTTGTTTTTTAAATTGGTACACATTCCTACAAGTGGCCCATATACATACTAGATTTGAAGCGTAGACAAGAGCAGGGCTGGGGCTTTGCAATTCACTCAAAAATTTGGCAACCGAGGCTTTAATGCAAAAAGTAAAAATTCTAATCTAGTAGGAATTCAGCTTTGAAATTTGGGAAGCAAGCCTGATCGATTTCAATAAAAGGCCAGGTGGTTTACATTGTCTGTGGACAGGCAAATGTGTGTGCTGGCCACACCCCCAGCTGCCCTGGACAGATACAGAAGAAAAGCACAAAGAGACACTGGCAACCAACCTCATGCAGTATGTTAAAACAAAGATTATGAAATAAACACAACAAGGGTTACCTTTAGGCAAGTTAGTGAATTGGATTATGAAAATAAAGCCGTATCTATTCTGACAAATAAGGGATAGTTTGATTTGTTGGTGATCCCAAACAAAAAACTGAAGGATATTATTGTATGACTAAAATCCTCTAAACCACAGGTGTCAAACTCAAGACCCACAGGCCTGCCTCACAATTTTATGTGTCCCATGAGAGCTTCAAATGTGCTTGATTATTAGCAGCTTAGCCACACTAGCAAGGATCTGCTTTTCAATAGAGTTGGGCCGAACCTCCGATTTTAGGTTCGCGAACCGGGTTCGCGAACTTTCGCGGAAGGTTCGGTTCGCGTTAAAGTTCGCGAACCGCAATAGACTTCAATGGGGATGCGAACTTTGAAAAAAAAAAAATTATGCTGGCCACAAAAGTGATGGAAAAGATGTTTCAAGGGGTCTAACACCTGGAGGGGGGCATAGCGGAGTGGGATAGATGCCAAAAGTCCCCGGGAAAAATCTGGATTTGATGCAAAGCAGCGTTTTAAGGGCAGAAATCACATTGAATGCTAAATGACAGGCCTAAAGTGCTTTAAAACATCTTGCATGTGTATACATCAATCAGGTAGTGTAATTAAGGTACTGCTTCACACTGACACACCAAACTGTTCACTGAACAGAACAGGTATGCAGTGGCGGGTTCACTGAACAGGTATGCAGTGGCAGGATCAATGAACAGGTATGCAGTGGCAGGATCACTGAACAGGTACGCAGTGGCAGGATCACTGAACAGGTATGCAGTGGCAGGATCACTGAACAGGTATGCAGTGGCAGGATCAATGAACAGGTATGCAGTGGCAGGATCAATGAACAGGTATGCAGTGGCAGGATCAATGAACAGGTATGCACTGGCAGGATCACTGAACAGGTATGCAGTGGCAGGATCAATGAACAGGTATGCAGTGGCAGGATCAATGAACAGGTATGCACTGGCAGGCTCACTGAACAGGTATGCAGTGGCAGGATCAATGAACAGGTATGCAGTGGCAGGATCAATGAACAGGTATGCACTGGCAGGATCACTGAACAGGTATGCAGTGGCAGGATCAATGAACAGGTATGCAGTGGCAGGATCAATGAACAGGTATGCACTGGCAGGATCACTGAACAGGTATGCAGTGGCAGGATCAATGAACAGGTATGCACTGGCAGGATCACTGAACAGGTATGCAGTGGCAGGATCAATGAACAGGTATGCAGTGGCAGGATCACAGTACAGGTATGCAGTGGGCTGAGGGCTCACTGAACAGAACAGGTGTGCAGCCAGGAAGAAGTTAAGCCTAACTAATCTTTCCCTATGAGAGACTGCAGCAGCTCGCCCTACTCTCACTAATGCAGGCACACGAGTGGCCATAACGGCCGCCGCTGCCTGCCTTATATAAGGGGGGGTGGGGCTCCAGGGGCTAGTGTAGCCTAATTGGCTACACTGGGCCTGCTGACTGTGATGTAGAGGGTCAAAGTTGACCCTCAGGTGCATTATGGGGCGAACCGATTTTTGCGAACTTTTGCCGCAAAACGTTCGCGTGCGACACCCGCACGCGAACCACCTAAGTTCGCGCGAACCACGTTCGCCGGCGAACCGTTCGGCCCAACTCTACTTTTCAACAACATATCATTGTTACAAACTGATACACATTGCTGAAAAGCAGACAGCAGTGGACAGAAACACTCTACAGCAGCGATGGCAAACCTATGGTAGCCGAATCTTCTGGCTGTGCTATGTCCCAACCGTTGCATGAACTGGCCGCGGCGTCTAGTAGCCAGTTCATATCCCGCAGCCCCGCTCCAGCCTTCATAGTCTTCCGGCAGGCAGAGCAGGGCTACGGGAAGATGGCGTCCGAAGTCCTGTACTGGAGACTATTTGTGTCTCCAGTACAGGGCTTCGGGCGCCATCTTCCCGTAGCCCTGCTATTGCATTCAGCGCTGGAGATATGCAGGAGCAATATCTCCGAGGAGCTGCGCGCCAGAGGCCGGTTGGGAGAGGAGATTTCTGTCAGGTGAGTAAATTCCTTTTTTTGCAGGTGAAATGTTGGCCACTGCGTTATTTTCTGGTGAAATGTTGCCCACTGCATTTATTTTCTGGTGAAATGTTGCCCACTGCATTTATTTTCTGGTAAAATGTTGCCCACTGCATTTATTTTCTGGTGAAATGTTGCCCACTGCTTTACTTTCTGCTGAAATGTTGCCCACATTGCGTTATTTTCTGATGAAATGTTGCCAACATTGCATTATTTTCTGCTGAAATGTTGCCCACATTGCGTTTATTTTCTGGTGTCTGGGGTAACTGTTGCTGCATTTATTATTTAATGGTCATAGTTGGCTATATTTGCTGCTTTGGGGTTACGGCGGGGTATACTAATAAATAGCTTCACACAGTTTCTGCACACCCATGATGCAATGTCATGGCCACGCCCATTTTTTGCACGCGCCGCAAACGCCCCCCCCCCCCCCCCCTCCCCTGTCCAAGGTTGAACCCAGAAAAATCTCATCACTGTACGTTTGAGGGCCTAGTATTTGTCATCTCTTATGTTCTGAGGAGGTGTTGCTGTAATGTTCCCTGAAGAGACAGCTGCGGGGACTTCCGCAGCTGCCTCGGTTTCCGTGGCGGGTGGTTCACCCGTTCCTCCGGCGTGTAGCACGCCGAGGACGGGATTGTCTGTTCCTCATAGGGTTGCTGTATTGCGCGGGCGCGCGCACAGACATGACCTTTATGCTGGGAGAAGGCGCGTCAGCTGACCGGCCGGTCGGCTGACATCAGAGGAGACTCACGGCGCTCCTGATTGGCTGATTGTATTGGGCGCAGCTGTGGGGTCTTCTCTGCTTCTTAAGCCTTCGGGAATCACTCGCAACTTGTCTGCTGTTGCGAATACTCTATGTGAGCACTCAGACCTTAGACAGTATCCGGTGTGTTTTGATCTGGGAGGAAACCAGGGATTTCACACAAGACTACGATTATTATACTATTGTTATTACTTGATATTCTGTGTATGACTCTGGCTCACCTCTGACCTCTTCTCCTGCTTATCGATTCTGTACTTCTGCCCATCTGATTCTGTTGCTGACTCTGCCTGTATATTACTACTCTCTTGCTTGCCGATTTTGTACTGTCTATGCCCGCCTGTTACCGATCCTAGCCTGTCTGACCACTCTACTCACCAGTGAGCCCTTGTCACTGGTGAGGTGCTTCTGATAGTACCCACCAGCTCCTCTGATGAGGTCTTGTAAAACTATTCAGTACTGTTGCACCAAGCACTACACATTAGTATCTCTCCTGTTGATTGCTATTAGCCATCTCTTCAGCTGTTCTGTATACTTGTATTATTGGTGATTCTGCAGATCACCATATAATCAGGTATATATCTGCATTATAGGTGATATTGCAGATTACCTAATAATCAGAACTCTGTTCTTGCTGACACAAATCGTTACAGTTGGCACTTTACGAGAGACAAGAGACTTTTGAGTTGAAGTTTGGGCACTCGGTCTCGAAAAGGTTTGCCACCACTGCTCTAGAGTGTTCAGGTCCTTAAAGAAAGGAGGAAATGCAGAGCTTTAACCTGTGTTTGTTTCCATGATCAGGGCAAACTGCAAGTTGCAACATAGTAGAATGTGCTGGCGCTTGTGCTGGTAACATCTGATGATTTCATAGAGATGGGGCAGAGCCAACATATGCATGTGCATGTGCATGTAATTATTTTTCCTTGTGTGAACTCTCCCCATCTCCTGTTGTGATTGGTTGCATACAGGTAGGGGATGGGATCTGCCCTTCCCATCTACACCTCCATAAGCTGCAAGCAACCATGCTTTTTAGCTTCCCCTATCACCCAAGGAATAAAGTATATAGCACAGGTTGGTGTTCTCGATTTACTCATTCCTTTTTCTGCAGATGAGCGCATAGCAATGTTGCTCAGATACAATCCGTGATCAGGGCATAGCTTGGATTAACGAGCATTTTTTCACTATCCGACATCGTGATCCGAATCCGTGATTGGGAATCAATCACGGCGGTAAGTCATGAATTCAGATGTTATTCCAAGTATTTGGCCTGCAACCACGGGAAAAATATCCATGATCACCACCAGAAAACCCGCCAAATTTAGCAGTTAATAGCAAAGCCCCCTTACATGGTAGAAACACCAAATTTGCCAGATATATTCAGCATAACATTGGAAAGAAAAAAAGAAAATCGATTTTTAAATTTCAAAGGAAAAAAGTTACATTTAAATGCGGTAAATGACAGTTCGTGAATGAAGCAAAATCCGCCGACTTTAGAGGTTAAAGCAAAGCCCCCTTACATCCTAGAAACACCAAATTTGCAGGATATGTTAAAAAGATCGTGGGAAAAAATAATATTTTCCTATTTTTTTTTTTTATGTTCAGAGTTTGGTAAATTAAAAAAAAGGGGTCCCCCCTTCCCAGCATATTTAACCCCTTGTCCCCCTTGCAGGCTGGGATAGTCAATGCCGAGCCCCAGCCGACTGGGGCTTCGCACCCTGAGCTATACCAGCCCACATGGTCCATGGAGCTGAGGGGCAGCAAAGCTTTGCCCTCCCCCCGGAGCCCTTGTCCAATCCATGGACAAGGGGCTTGTAATGCTGGGGTGTCATACTTTCTGACCACCCAGCACAACAAGGCTAAGATTTGGATAATGGAAGAGGCTACACAGGTTGCCCAGGGCAACTGCAGCTCTGGGCTTCCAATATTGCTACAAATAGGACGCAATGGCAGCGCAGTGTGATGTCTGCTCTTGCGATAGCAAGCATTTAGACAGGTACAAGACAGGACTATAGATTGGAGTGTAACTAGTAGCAACCGCAGCTCACAATCACGTCCACAGAAGCGGAGCAAGCAGGCTAACAAAAGTCACCAGCAAGCATCCACACAGGCAAGACTACAGGAAAGAATGTAACTAATAGCAACACAACTATGCTAGCTAAGCACGGGTGGTCATGATAAGCACAACCTACCTGTAAGGAAACGCGGAAAGGCCGCCGTCTCTCGAGGTGAGGCGGCTGTTTCCGCGTCCAGCATGGCGTCACAACGCGGAAAAAACGCCGCATGCCGCATAAGCAGTGCGGCGGAATCCGCATTGGTAACGGCGGAATCCGCATTGGTAACGGCGGAATCCGCATCAGAGGCGGCCCCCGCACTAGATACATTGCATGACAGTACTGGTGTGGCTGGGACTGATAGTCCACCAAGATTCAGACTTACACACGCGCGAGCACAGAGGCAGAGTTTAAATAGCAGTTAGAAGGGAGTCGGCTTACCAGCTGGGTCAGCTGACAAATTCCACTGCTCCCATTGGACCAGCAATTAGGGAGGTCCTGGAAAGGTCCTAGAGTATATATACTGCTGGTTGTTCACTTGCTCTTTGTCTGGCGTGCGATCACATACGTGGGAGCACCCAGATCCGTAGTCAGATCCGCAAGTGTGCCGGGACCAGCTGGAGCTGTAATCCTACACTTAGCTAGATTCTGTTGATAGCTAAAGTACTAGTTTGATTGTGATTATCTGTTATGACTTTTGCCTGCCTTGACTATCCTCCTGAACTCTGATCTTGTACCTCGATATTTCTGATACTCTGTTGCCGAACCCCGGCTCGTTCCTTGATTCTGCTTCTGCCTCCTGATTTTGTACCCCGATATATCTGATACCCCGTTGCTGAACCCTGCCTGTACTTTGACTCCACCTTTGCCTCCTGATCTTGTACTTTATCTGTCCGTGTGTGTACGACCTGGCTTGTCCGACCTCGAGAACCGACCTTACTGTTAGAGGCGGTGCTCGCTCTGTTAGTGATCCTTCCTCCTGAAGGTTACTTTCAGTCTGTCCTTCCTACTGTCAGTCTGACTCCTCCCATCTTGGAGAGCTCAGGTCTGCGGAAGGAATCTGTGCAGTACTCCTTGCTGCACTGAGGCCTAGTCCTCTAAGTGTTATTGTTGCACCTAACACTACACTCTACTCAGGTGAACAGAGGTTAGCTAGTATATCGGATTATCAGTGATACTGCAGATCACGTATAATCTGGTATACATCTGTATTCCCAGTGATTCTGCTGATCACTGGTAATCAGATCCTCTCTGTGCTTCACTGATCGTTACACTAGCGAAATGTGCTAAACAGACTAGCTAACACAGTAACTGAAAAATTTCCGTAGCTCGAATAAAGAAAATAACAAACGACTCAACTAATGGATAAATATATATTTGCAAGTCTGCATATATATTTATCAAGAACTAGCTAAAGCACAAGTAATGGTAATTAACAAGACAGACAACAGACAGACCGAATGCTCAGCCAATCTAGTTGCTGTTTCAGCGACGGCGACATTCACACTGAGATAGACAAGACTAACAGCTAGGAGCAAACTAATGGCAACCGCTGCTATGGTTTGTCCTCAAGAAGAAGGCTAGAATGAATACTACCAGTCACCAACGTGGTGCTGGCAGAATCTACCTACCAGGATCAGAAGGATTTCACGGAGCCCCCGCAGGTCAGCAAACATCCATCAGACATGACAATACAGAGCAAGACATTATACATTCACAATAATGACTTTCACAGCATAGACCCAACGACAACTCAGAGAGCTGAACGCTATGATGGTCAAGGTCTAAAAGGGGAGGCAGACTTTTATGCTGGCATTGACCAATGGATGCAAGCATGCAAATCTCCACACAGCTGAATGGTAATCATTCAATCCTGAGCTGGCTGGATTACCATTTGCTAGCTGGTTGCGAATGCAAAGGACTCCCATAGGAAATACATGCAGTATTATGTAACAACATGCCTGCAGGAAATCCAGGGCTATCTGGCCGCAGCTCAGCTGTAGTAAGCCATTGGTGGAATGATAACAAAAACTTTCAGGAGGAGCACCAATAATGAGGTAAACTTGACGTGTGCCACGGTCAAGGCCTCTGTGCCATTAGAGACCAACAACAGTCCAATCACAAGTAAGACCGGCACCACTGGAGATGAATAGTATCAATAAGCTCTTTTAATCACACAAACATGGCTTCAGCAAGACAGACGCTGTTTCGGGCATAGCCCTTTCTCAAATTGCAATAGCCTACAAATAACACCACTACATGTGTCCTTAAGTATCCCTCCCCCACTAAAAACACCAATCGGTGTCCTGCTGGGCGGGGTGTAGCATGGCGGACCTGATGGGGAACAGACAACTTAATATGCAAATCACCTTGGGGAGACATAACTTCCATTTACCTGTCACCTGTAGCGAACGACAATCAAGACACGCGCAATGGGAGCCGGCATCCTCCTCCAACTACGTCATCACCCCTCCTCCCCGTGCGCCGCATCCATCAAGCAGCGGCAGCACGCAGGGGGCAGGCACCATGCGTATCGATGGAGCGCAACACTGCGCTCCATCAAAAGGCCCGAACTTCCGGAACAACCGGAAGAAACCTCCACTTAGCACGCAGAGTCCGATGGTCACTAGGCAACAAGCCTGAGTGTACACAATCGGGCTCGGCAGCTTGATACTATGCGTGCGCCCAGTCCACAGCCTAGGAAACGCCACTAGCCGCCATAAAAACGTAAAAAAACGTGAAAAAGAGTCCGGCCACAAAATAAATACTGTGGACACAGGACATATCAAGCGAAAAGGCATACAAGAACGTAAATATCCCGACTTAGGACAAGGCGCACGCCAGATACAAGAATCAAAAACCCAAAAATTAAGAAAAATATAAATGTATGAAGAACTATATATATAAAAGGGAAAAATAAGAATCAAATAACCCAAAAATTAGATCAAAATATAAAAATATTATGTCAGGCAAATGGATCAATGTCACACCATGTGTCAGGATGGCAATACATACCACCCAGAAGAAACCTCAATCAGGACGGCCATACACACCACCCAGGGGAACCTAAAAACACAAAAGAGCAATAGGTATATGGAAATTGCAACATCACAAAATAATGTACAATAATAAAATGATGGAGAAAAAGGCAAGGTAATAAGAATATCACACAGCTGACATTAAGTTAACGGTTATGGACACAAAAACCCAGATCGTACTCCCGATTCATACCCTTAGGTTCTAATGTGTCCAGCTTTCTAATCCAAGCTGCCTCTCTTTTCAATAATGCCGTTTCTCTATTACCCCCTTGCCAGTTGACGGGGACAGAGTCAATAACTGTCACCCTCAACTGCGACACTGAGTGTCCCTTTAAGGCAAAATGTTCGGAGACAGACTGACCCCGCACTTTATTACGGATCGCAGACTTATGGGACGAAATACGGTCCTTCAACCGCTGGGTAGTCATACCCACATACCCAAGGCCACAAGGGCACTTGAGTAAGTAGACCACAAAACTGGAATCACACGTATACCGTCGATTAAGAAAAAAAGTTGTGCCTTGGGATGGATGTGTGAATCTGTTGCCTTTAAGCACCATCCCACACATATGGCATCCCAGGCATGGAAACATACCAGCATGTTTGCTGCTGACCTGTGCATTTTTTTGGGTCAATTTGTCACGGATCGTCGGTGCCCTTTTAAACGACATAATGGGGGGAAAACGAAATTCAGGAACGAATGGAAATCCCTCAGTGAGGATCCTCCAGTGCCTGCGGATCACTCGCGATACTGCGTCACTGCAGGCACTGAAGGTCGACACAAAAGGAATGCGTGGGCCAATCTGTCTCCGCCTCCCACCAACACGAGGCACAAACGTAGATGGGGGATAGCCCCTCCTGCGGAACTTCAACGTCATTTGTTCTTTCTGGAAACCACATCTAGACTCGTCACTGACTATTTTGTCCACCCTACCCAACTGGCTAAGTGGAATGCTGTTTTTGGTACCTGTTGGATGAAAACTTCTATAATGCAGAAGTGAGTTGCGATCAGTATCCTTGGTATAAAGGTCAGTGGAGAGTCGGTCACCCACCCTGATGACCAGCGTATCCAAAAACGAAATAGACACTGGATCATGGTGGGACGTCAGTCGTATAAAGGGACACGAGTCATGCATCTGGGTCACAAAATCCATAAGGGTCGAACGGGGCCCCCTCCAAATGCAAAAGATATCGTCAATAAAACGCCACCAGCATAGTGAATGCCGATAAGGGTGGGGCTGTGGTGGTGATGGACACAAACATGTATGTGGCAGAGATCATGAGACAGTTATCTGACCAGGGAGTTTATCAGCCCATACCAGGAGATCCGCTTGTGTGGATCCGCAAGAAAGTAGATGACCTCCTGACTGACGCTCTTGAGAAGGGTATCATAGATCAGGGACTTTTTAAGTTTCTCAGGGAAGACTACCCAGTGACACCAAAATTATACACCCTCCCTAAAATTCACAAGTGTTTAATGAATCCTCCTGGCCGACCCATTGTGGCTGGTGTTGGCTCAATCTTTGTACCATTGGCCAAATTTTTGGATTCTATTCTTCAGCCATTGGTCCAGGCCACCCCTTCATACCTGAGAGACACTTCTATGTTTTTGGAAAAATTGAGTGGTGTCACACTCCCTGGGGAGGATGTCCTCCTGGTGACCTTTGACGTCGAGAGCCTCTACACCTCCATCCCGCATGATGGGGGTGTGGAGGCCGTAGACTGGTTTCTCATGACTCGTACAGATCTGACGGTTCAGCAGAGGATGTTTTGCACTAGGCTATTACAGGTTGTACTTCAATGTAATTATTTTGAGTTTGGGGGACAGTTCTACTTACAGCTACGCGGGACCGCCATGGGGTCGAACGTGGCTCCCTCCTATGCAAATTTATACATGGGCCTCTATGAAGAGGCCTTTGTTTATGGTAATTCTTTGTTCCACCAGCATTCACTATGCTGGTGGCGTTTTATTGACGATATCTTTTGCATTTGGAGGGGGCCCCGTTCGACCCTTATGGATTTTGTGACCCAGATGCATGACTCGTGTCCCTTTATACGACTGACGTCCCACCATGATCCAGTGTCTATTTCGTTTTTGGATACGCTGGTCATCAGGGTGGGTGACCGACTCTCCACTGAACATTATACCAAGGATACTGATCGCAACTCACTTCTGCATTATAGAAGTTTTCATCCAACAGGTACCAAAAACAGCATTCCACTTAGCCAGTTGGGTAGGGTGGACAAAATAGTCAGTGACGAGTCTAGATGTGGTTTCCAGAAAGAACAAATGACGTTGAAGTTCCGCAGGAGGGGCTATCCCCCATCTACGTTTGTGCCTCGTGTTGGTGGGTGGCGGAGACAGATTGGCCCACGCATTCCTTTTGTGTCGACCTTCAGTGCCTGCAGTGACGCAGTATCGCGAGTGATCCGCAGGCACTGGAGGATCCTCACTGAGGGATTTCCATTCGTTCCTGAATTTCGTTTTCCCCCCATTATGTCGTTTAAAAGGGCACCGACGATCCGTGACAAATTGACCCAAAAAAATGCACAGGTCAGCAGCAAACATGCTGGTATGTTTCCATGCCTGGGATGCCATATGTGTGGGATGGTGCTTAAAGGCAACAGATTCACACATCCATCCCAAGGCACAACTTTTTTTCTTAATCGACGGTATACGTGTGATTCCAGTTTTGTGGTCTACTTACTCAAGTGTCCTTGTGGCCTTGGGTATGTGGGTATGACTACCCAGCGGTTGAAGGACCGTATTTCGTCCCATAAGTCTGCGATCCGTAATAAAGTGCGGGGTCAGTCTGTCTCCGAACATTTTGCCTTAAAGGGACACTCAGTGTCGCAGTTGAGGGTGACAGTTATTGACTCTGTCCCCGTCAACTGGCAAGGGGGTAATAGAGAAACGGCATTATTGAAAAGAGAGGCAGCTTGGATTAGAAAGCTGGACACATTAGAACCTAAGGGTATGAATCGGGAGTACGATCTGGGTTTTTGTGTCCATAACCGTTAACTTAATGTCAGCTGTGTGATATTCTTATTACCTTGCCTTTTTCTCCATCATTTTATTATTGTACATTATTTTGTGATGTTGCAATTTCCATATACCTATTGCTCTTTTGTGTTTTTAGGTTCCCCTGGGTGGTGTGTATGGCCGTCCTGATTGAGGTTTCTTCTGGGTGGTATGTATTGCCATCCTGACACATGGTGTGACATTGATCCATTTGCCTGACATAATATTTTTATATTTTGATCTAATTTTTGGGTTATTTGATTCTTATTTTTCCCTTTTATATATATAGTTCTTCATACATTTATATTTTTCTTAATTTTTGGGTTTTTGATTCTTGTATCTGGCGCGCGCCTTGTCCTAAGTCGGGATATTTACGTTCTTGTATGCCTTTTCGCTTGATATGTCCTGTGTCCACAGTATTTATTTTGTGGCCGGACTCTTTTTCACGTTTTTTTACGTTTTTATGGCGGCTAGTGGCGTTTCCTAGGCTGTGGACTGGGCGCACGCATAGTATCAAGCTGCCGAGCCCGATTGTGTACACTCAGGCTTGTTGCCTAGTGACCATCGGACTCTGCGTGCTAAGTGGAGGTTTCTTCCGGTTGTTCCGGAAGTTCGGGCCTTTTGATGGAGCGCAGTGTTGCGCTCCATCGATACGCATGGTGCCTGCCCCCTGCGTGCTGCCGCTGCTTGATGGATGCGGCGCACGGGGAGGAGGGGTGATGACGTAGTTGGAGGAGGATGCCGGCTCCCATTGCGCGTGTCTTGATTGTCGTTCGCTACAGGTGACAGGTAAATGGAAGTTATGTCTCCCCAAGGTGATTTGCATATTAAGTTGTCTGTTCCCCATCAGGTCCGCCATGCTACACCCCGCCCAGCAGGACACCGATTGGTGTTTTTAGTGGGGGAGGGATACTTAAGGACACATGTAGTGGTGTTATTTGTAGGCTATTGCAATTTGAGAAAGGGCTATGCCCGAAACAGCGTCTGTCTTGCTGAAGCCATGTTTGTGTGATTAAAAGAGCTTATTGATACTATTCATCTCCAGTGGTGCCGGTCTTACTTGTGATTGGTGGAATGATGACAGCATCCTGAGCTGCCCAGAACTGCAGAGCAATTGCAAATGACAATGTGACTCATTGCAAATGCACAACCGAATGCAGGCAGACAAGCAAGAACTGTCCGTTTGCGGCTCCACCGCAATGGACAGAACACGCCACAGGAGGAATCCTTACAGGGCTCTTCCCCACCTCCTGTGCCCCAGGAGAAGGTGGGGGCAATGACTCCTTTGGGGGGGTTCATGGTAGCATCTGGGAGTCCCCTTTAAGAAGGAGACCCACAGATGCCCACCCCTCTCCCAGGAGAAATGAGTATAGGGGTACAAAGTAAGTCCTTAAAGAAAGGAGGAAAGGCAGAGCCTCAACCTGTGTCAGTTTCCATGCTGCTCCCCGCTGCAGCTCTCAGCTATACTAAGTATAGCTGAGAGCGCATCCGCCTATGCGGACAATATACTACCAGCTCCCGCTGTCCTCCCTAGTACCTCCAAAACCTGTCACCCACATCCATGCTGTCACCCAGTGCACCCATGGGTGCACTGGGTATGGGGAGCCTTGGAGGGAAATTTAAAAATGCTTTGCTCTCATCTATATTAAGTATAGCTGAGAGCGCGTCTGCTTATGTAGATGCTTTGCTGCCAGCTCCCGCTGTCTTCCCTGCCTCTCACCCTCACCCATGCTGGCACCCAATGGCGGTATAGTGTCCGCATAGGCGGACGCACTCTCAGCTACTTAGTATAGCTGAGAGCTGCGGCGGGGAGAGGCATGTGTGGCGGCAGCCGGCGGAGATCTTCAATCAACTTAAGAAGATCGCAAGATTAGAGGATTGGCGTGGGACCTTTATCGAGGATACTGGCATGGGAATATTTTGTTTTAAAAGGTACAGGTACGTATTTTTGGTTAATTTAGTGTAACGATGGGTGTCAGCACACAGAGAGTATCTGATTATTGGTGATCTGCAGTATCACCAACAATACAGACGTATACCTGATTATTAATGATCTGCAAAATTACCAATAACACAAGTATGACTAACCTCTGGACACCTAGCAAAGTGTAAGTGTTTTGGTGCAACAGTAAGTTTAATAGTTTGACCAGACCTCACCAGAGGGCCTGGTGAGGTAATATCACTACACTAACGTGCACTAGCGTACAAGTTCCAGCAGGCTGGAGAGTACAATAACAAAGAGGCTGAATCTCCCAGGGAGCGGGTGATTCAGATAGTACTGCAGGCATGAAAACACCCGTGGGGCGGGTGACCCAGACTGAACAGCAGCTAGGAGAGATAAACAACTATAATGACAGGTGCCCTATAAGAGCAGGTAATTGGGGCTGTACTACAGCTTAACAAAACGGTTCCACCAGAGGAGCTGGTGTAACCAGTACCTCACCAGTGGCGAGGGATCACTGGTGAGTAGAAGGGTCAGGCAGGCAAGGTTCGGCAACAGAGAGGTAAGTATATACAAAATCGTGAGACAAGAGAGTAATCAGTAATCAGGCTGAGGTTCAGCAACAGGAAGGTATGTATCGGTATAGAATCGTAAGGCAAGAGAGTAATCAGTAATCAGGCAGAGGTTCAGCAACAGGTAGACAGATGGGCAGAAGTACAAGATCAGAAGACAGATTCAAAGTCAGAGTGCTAGCCAGAGTCGTACACAGGAGATCAATACAATAGTAATATCCTAGCCTGGGTGTGAAATCCTTGGTATCAACACCCCGGATCTAGTCTACACACAACAACAATAGCAAGAGTATAATTCCTAACTTGGTGTGAATGCCGTAGCATCAACACCAGGGAACTATCTAAGGTCTGCGCGCTCACACGCAAGTATTCACAACGACAGACAAAGCAGCCCGGAGGCTTATGAAGCAGAGGAGACCTCACTGGCACGCCCTGCTCTCATCAGCCAATCCTGGGCGCCGTGGGTCTCCCCTGACGTCAGCCGACCAGCAGGTCAGCTGACGGGCTTCCTCCCCGCATAAAGCTCCCGTCTATGCGCGCGCCCGCTATGGCGTTGGGATTTTATTTCACTTAACCCTTTAAGGAAGTGGGAAAGGGGTACTTTGTACCCCTATACTCATTTCTCCTGGGAGTGGGGTGGGCATCTGGGGGTCCCCTTCTTAAAGGGGACTCCCAGATGCCACCGAGAACCTCCCCCGTGAGTCGTCCCCCCCACCTCCTCCTTGGGCACCGGAGGTGGGAAAGAGCCCCTTGTCCATGGATTGGAAAAGGGCTCCAGGGGGGAGGGGAAGGCTTTGCCACCCCTCTCCCCCAGAGCCCCCATACCATGGACCATGAGGGCTGGTATAGCTCAGGGTGCGAACTTTGAAGCCCCAGTCAACCGGTGCTCCACATTCTTGCTATCCCAGCCTGGGCTGGGCGGGGGGGGGGGGGGGCAGTCAAGCTTACCTATCTGACGTTTTCTTCGCTCGTCCCCTCCCACGATGCGTTCCAATCCTCCGTCACGTGGCTACAAACACTTCCTCCTTCCGGGTTGAAGGAGGAAGTGTTTGTAGTCACGTGATGGTGGATTGGAACGCATTGTGGGAGGCGCCGAGGGACAAGCGAAGAAGACGTCAGATAGGTAAGCTTGACCACCCCGCCCAGCATTACTGGGTGAAATCAGGATAGTAACTATCCGGATCACCCAAATCCGAATTTAAGCCCATGCCTGACTCTATCTCCCTGTATCTAAGCCTGAGGGCCCTTTCACACCAGGCGGTGCAGTATTTTCACCACAACCCACAGCCGTGCAATGAAAGTCTATGGAGAATTTCATATTGTGACGATACACCGCGAGGCGATGGAAGTTTTTGCCGCATCCCTGACGCAGGTCTAGAACTATGTTACCGCGTGGTTTCTATCACTGCATCTGTAACGGAATGCAATATTTTTGTGCAACACAACACAGCTCAGTACGTGTAAAAGGGGCCTAAGTGCTTTGTAGATACCCAGGTAAGATGTGGTCTCGCCTTACTGACACCTTTCCCCAACTGCCTCATCTGAGGCTGTTTGTTTCTAGCTTTAGATTAGGCACACAATTTTGCCAAGCAAATATTCGCTGCAGCTTCAGGTATTTACTGGAGGTTTATGGCAGAGTTCATTTCAGCATGGCACTGATAAGAATTCAGACCAATTTAAAAAGTGAAAATAACTCTGTTGAGCTTCAATAAACCTGTCTAATTACAACAAAGTTCATTTCTGACACCCTGTGCATTATACGAATAAACTGTGGATTCAATAAACAGTGAGGTAATTACAGATTACATTTGTTAAAACGAAATAGTTTACAGAAAAATAATGAGTTTGTAATAAGAAGTACAGAAAATACTTGCTTGGCATGAAACTCTTAGGGCCCGTTTCCACTTGTGCATTGCGGAAACGCCGCAGATCCCCCGCTGACGAAATCGCAGGCGGGTGCGATTCCGCGTGCGTATTTTACCACGATTTCGCAGGCGAGTTAGGTTAGTAGTGATGCGATTTTAACCATGTCACTGCCTGTGTGATTTAACATTACTTTCTATGCGAAATCGCGGTAAAATAGGCATGCTAAAACTGCATGCGATTTCCCTATTAAATACATTCGCTGCGGTGTGCGGGATGTGAATTTTGACGGCTCTGCCCTGCAGATTTCTCCCGCACAGAAAAACGCTCAGGATTACTGACAGGTGGAAACAGGGCCATCCACTTATATTGGCTATGCGAATCCGCATGCGGACAACGCATGCGGATTCGCGATAGTGGAAATGGGCCCTTACATTAATAAAGTATTGAAGAATGAAATTAGTCAGCTGGTATGATTCCCCAATGCAAATCCCTCAGTTGCATGTCATGCTGTCTGACTTTCCAGCTGTAAATTTCCAGCAGACAGTGACAGGCTACGCCAGTGTTTCCCAAACCTGTCCTCGTGACTCCCCAACAGTGCATGTTTTGCAGGCAGCCTCACCTATGCACAGGTGGGGTAATTCGTGTCTCAGTTACATGGGGCCAGATTTATCAAAGCATTACCGACAGTTTTTTCTTCTGATTCTGTTCTAACCAGCAGGGAGAACAGTTCTGCATGATAATAAGAACCTTCTTAAAGAGGAACTCCAGTGAAAATAATGTAATAAAAAAAGTACTTCATTTTTACAATAATTATGTATAAATGATTTAGTCAGTGTTTACCCATTGTAAAATCTTTTAAATCCCTGATTTACATTCTGACTTTACATGGTGACATTTTTACTGGTGCAGATTAAGAGGTGCTTGATAGCAGTTCTACAGATGTAGAACTGCAGGCTAGACATGATTGCAGAGTGCTGGCTAGACATGATTTGTGATGTGCTCCTTCCCTCTGCTGAATTCCTCCTCAGAGCCTGCTGCTATCAATACAGCAGGTGTGTTGGTTACCTCAGCAACAGCAATTCCCCACACACACTGCACTGTCTGAGAGACCTTCCTAGCTCCTCCTATTTTACAACAGTTTTAGAAGGAATCTGCACTAATCTAATGATTTCTTAAAGAGACACTGAAGCAAAAAAAAAATTATGATATAATGATTTGTATGTGTAGTACAGCTAACAAAAGACACAAGTCAAATATTGTATGCATATAAAACCAGCAAAGCGCTCAACAACACATAAAGGTATCCGTCATCTAGTGTCCATTAGCTACACTGACATATGATAAGTCCTTTTAATTGAGAGTGATACAGACAGTTCATATAGTTCCATACAGGGGTGAGAGAAATCTTCATAGACTTCGTTATATCATTCAGAGTTAACAATATACGCTCACCAGATCAATCAGCTAATCACTCAGGATCAGCAAAAACGTTTTTGGCCCAGCCAGTTATCTCCTCTCCTATCCTCTGGCGCTCCAAATTTAATGGCCGACCCTTCACAGATCAGCAGTTCAGCGTGTGTTAAAACCACCTCCGTCTCCAACAATAAAGGTCCTAGGACTCAAGCAGTGCTTAACATAGCGTAACTCCGTTTATTGGTACAAGTATTAAAAAAGTAGTGCACTTACATAGATCTCCATAAAAATGCGCATATAAACCGTATTCCCCCTCGAGGACACAGCGTCTCACCGGCTCTCTGGACCACGCCCTACCAGTTACGTCATCCAACTCATCAGGGGCTAGACAAACACTGACTAAATCATTTATACATAGTTATTGTAAAAATTAAGCACTTTGTTACATTATTTTCACTAGAGTTCCTCTTTAAAGTAGGTGTCCCTGATTGCAAATGTTTGAGGCAATGTAGCAGGAACTGAGCCTCATTCTCTGGGGTTCACTGGTCACAGTGTTGTGGCTAGAGATGTCGCGAACCTCCGATTTTCGGTTCACCAACCCTGTTCGCGAACCTCCGCGAAATGTTCGGTTCACGAAAAAGTTTGCAAACAGCAATAGACTTCAATGGGGAGGCGAACTTTGAAAAATAGAAAAAATTCTAACGCCTAGAAAAATGATAGAAAACATGTTTAAAGGGCTCTAATACCTGGAGGCAGACATGATTGAGTGAAATACACATCAAATGTCCCAGGCTAACATCTAGGTTTCACACAGACCCCTATTTTAGGGCTCCCTCCACCCTTCTACCTATTCCCTCCTCCCTCCTACTGGAGGGAGGAGGGTCTCATCTGCCAGAGAATTATATTATTTCAAAAGCCAGTTTACATACCATAGCTGAGAATTGAACCCAGGTCTCACTGTGTGGTGGGAAAGTACCTTAACCACTGTACCACAACAGTACTAACTGAAGCTGGCCTAGCATTTACCATTTATGCTCAATCCAAGAGAAAAATTAGACAAGATAGCAGTGTTAGGAAGACTTGCCTAAGGTCTCCTACTGAATAGGTGCTGGCTTACTGAACAGACAGACGAGATTTGAACTCTGGTCTCCTGTGTCAGAGGCAGAGCCCTTCATCTCTCTCTCTCTCTAGTAGGGATGGTCACCGCTTTCCGCGGAATTGTATTTTTGAGCATAAATGGATTGAGCATAAATGGTACATGCTAGGCTGACTTCAGCATGTAGTGTTGGTGAGAGAGAGAGAGAGAGAGAGAGAGAGAGAGAGAGAGATGAATCTACCTGGCTATCTTGGGTTCTCTTTGGACAACTGTTGAACACAAAAGTCAAGGCCATGCCTGGCTACATATCCGTAGGCAGTGGCTGCATGGTGTAATGGTTAAGGGCTCTGCCTCTGACACAGGAGACCAGAGTTCGAATCTCGTCTCTGTATGTTCAGTAAGCCAGCACCTATTCAGTAGGAGACCTTAGGCAAGTCTTCCTAACACTGCTATCTTGTCTAATTTTTCTCTTGACAACTGTTGAACACAAAATACAAGGCCATGTCTGGCTACATATTGGTAAGCAGTGGCTGCATGGTGTAATGGTTAAGGGCTCTGCCTCTGACACAGGAGACCAGAGTTCGAATCTCGTCTCTGTCTGTTCAGTAAGCCAGCACCTATTCAGTAGGAGACCTTAGGCAAGTCTTCCTAACGCTGCTATCTTGTCTAATTTTTCTCTTGGATTGAGCATAAATGGTAAATGCTAGGCCAGCTTCAGTTAGTACTGTTGTGGTACAGCGGTTAAGGTACTTGCTCACCACACAGTGAGACCTGGGTTCAATTCTCAGCTATGGTATGTAAACTGGCTTTTGAAATATTATAATTCTCTGGCAGATGAGACCCTCCTCCCTCCGGTAGAAGGGTAGAAGGGGAGGAGGGTGCCCAAAAGAGGCTAATTAAAATCTCCCTAGCAGAGTATGTAGCAGCTGTCCCTTAACTAATTAGTATAGGCAGATGAGTCAAATGGCTTAAGGACCTTGCCTTGTATAAGGGGGGGTGGGGCTCCACCAGTGAGTGCCGTCTGATTGGCAATAATGTGTCTGCTGACTGTGATGTAGAGGGTCAAAGTTTTGCTCCATAGAGCATTATGGGGCGAATCGAACTTCCGGGAAAGTTCGCGTTTGGTAGGCGAACGCGAACCACCGAAGTTCGCCTGGAACCGTTCGCCGGCGAACCGTTCGGGACATCTCTAGTTGTGGCTCTGGACACATAACTGGTCAGTAAGACAAATTTAGAAGTGCATGGACTGTACGCAGCAATAAACTGACAGATAAATGCCCTGTGAATGGATTAGCTCTGGAAATAGCTACATATAAATGCCTTGTGTTTTAAAGGATACAAGAGCCCAAATGAATATGAGAAATGGAGGAAACCGCTCCCCTCATTCAGCCCCCTCCGCTGTCTGCAATTGCCCTCTGACACCCTCTTCTAGTTGGCCAGGTCGAGCATCACTGCTCCTGCGCTAGCCCGGCATCATGCGTTCTTAAGTACGCAACCGGGAGCATCCTGTGCATTACGTCACGATGATGCCATGCGCAGAGTGCTCCTGGATGGGGTTGTACACTGTAGCACGCCTGCAGCCAGGCCAGCACAGGCACATTGATGCCCAACCCGGCTGACCGGAAGAGAGTGCCGGAGGACAATTACAGGCAGTGGAGGGGGCAGAATGGAGAACTGGGAGAAGCGGTTTCCCCCATTTCTCATATTCATTTGGGCTCTGGTATCCTTTCAGTTAGCTGATGTTTACTTTTTGCTGACTTCAGCAAGGCCTCTTTTGTTCCTTTAGGCCAATCCTGTCAATCTTGATTATAGTAACTGGGAGTTTGAGTGCTGATTTTTGGCAGTCATAAACAAAGAATGGATCCTGCATAAAGGTGCCAAATATTTAAGCTAATCACCACCTACATAAATATTTCAGACTTAAAAGTGTGGTCAGGCTCATCATTGCCTTTAGTGTAGGCCCCATAAGCTTACATTTAGTGCATATACACCTATAGAGCAATGCAGGCCATAAAAAGACATTTTATGAATCTAGTTAAGTTGAAGAAACTGGACTGCTTTGGCAAAATGTATTGGACATGATTGATTTAAAAGACAAAATGAATAGTAAAACATGAATAGGCATTTGATTCCTACTTAAAACAAGCCATTGAAGCTAAATTGACCCTTTTTTTCTTTGAGCATTATAACATCTGGAAATACGTTGTGTTCTTTGACTGCCACATTAACAAAATGCCACTTACAGGATACCTCCTATGAGCACATCGAGAGCAAGGCTCCTTTACAGCTTCCACAAACATTTCCCTTTCCAAACATTTCCTGTGCAGCAGTAGGAAATATCCATATGGAAAATCCCTTTAATCTCACTACCTGGAGTGAAATATGTTTTGTGTAGAAGTAACTAGGCTACTTTCACTTTGCTGCAGCTAATGTTACGGTGATATTCATCATTTGTACTTAAACTCTGTACATTTGTACTTTTTCTGCATCACTATCCAACCTAGTTTGAGCTGTTATTGCCGTCTGCGTTCTCACTAGGGAGAAGTCTTTGTTTCCTGTTCTGAGAAGGAATGAATATGGTAAATCTTTCCTACAAGAACAGAGACTACAGCAAATTAAATGCTATATTTTATGCAGCATGGTAAATAGAACTCATGTCTGGATTTCCTTGTTGTCACTCATTTCCTATGTTGTGTCATATTAAAGGACAACTGTAACGAAAGGGATATGGAGGCTGCCATATTTATTTCTTTTTGCGTAATACTAGTTGCCTGGCTATCCTACTGATCCTTTGCCTCTAAGGGCCCGTTTCCACTAGAGCGAATCCGCATGCGTTGTCTGCATGCGGATTCGCATAACCGATACAAGTGGATGAGACTGTTTCCACTTGTCAGTTTTTTGGTGCGTTTTTCTGTGCAGGATTTTTCTGCACGGTAGGGCCTGCAGGATTCGCCTGCGTGAGGAATGCAGGCGATTCGCAGGCTATGTATTTAATAGGGAAAACGCACATGCGTTTTTTGCTGCGATTTCGCGTGCAAATTCGCACGAAAACTAATGCAAATTGAACCAGGCAGTGACATGGTTAAAATCGCTCATAGCCTGCCTATGCGAAATCGCATGCGAAATCGCGGCAAAAATCGCATGCGGAATCGCATCCGCATGCGATTTTGTCAGCGGTGGAATCCCAGCGATTCGCACCGCACTAGTGGAAACGGGCCCTAATACTTTTATCCTAATGCTACATACACACTTAGAAGATAAATGAAAGATATCAGACCAATGTTACCCCCCTCCATGTAGTATGAGAGCCATACTCTACACAGTCTATTCTATGGAGCTGAACTCCCCATCAGATAGAAATCTTTGCAAGATGCTGCACACAAAGATGCCTGTACACATTCAAAATATCATTATCTGCAAAAGATCTGTTCCTGTAAAAGATCCATTCCTGCTAAATGCATTAATAGTCTATGATATCTGCAGATCCTCATACACACCTTGTTTAACTGACATTCATCTGCAGATCATCTGCAGATCAGATCCACCAGGATGGATTTTTAGATCTGCAGATGATTGTCAGATATGCAGATGAAGTCTGTTAAACAAGGTGTGTATGAGGATCTGCAGATATCATAGACTATGAATGCATTTTGCAGGAATGGATCTTTTGCAGGAACAGATCTTTTGCAGATAATGATCTTTTGATTGTGTACGGGCATCTTTGTGTTCAGCATCCTGCAAAGATTTTTATCTGATGGGGAGTTCAGCACAATAGAATAGACTGTGTGGGTGTGGCTCTCATACTACATGGAAGGGGTAAAATTGGTCTGATATCTTTCATTTATCTTTCAAATGTGTACACACCATTAGACCCTGAACGAGCATATGCAGATCAGGTGTTGGAGTTAATCTTGTCAAATCTGACAATGTCAATGCTTGTTACTAGCATTGCTCAGATATTACTGCAGCCAAATAGACCAGCAGGATAGCCAAGCAACTGGTATTGTTTAAAGTAAACATGGCAGCCTCCATATTCTTCTCACTAAAGCTGTCAACCATCTGAGCGTTACGGACGAGCTCAGCTCGTCCAGTAACGCCGCAGTGGATTTGCATATTTTTTTTTTCAAACACGCAGCTAGCACTTTGCTAGCTGTGTGTTTGTTCCGATCGCTGCCGCTCGCCTCCACGAAATAGGGCCCCCCACCCCGCAGACGCCTTGCACAGCCTGGCTAATCACTGCCAGGCTGCGCTATGGGGTGGATCTGGACTCCCCCTGACGTCATGAAGTCAATGACGTCATTCCGATCATCGCCATGGCGACGGGGGAAGCCCATACAGGAAATCCCGTTCAGAACGGGATTTCCTGTTCGGTATGAACGCCGGCGGCGATCGGAGGAGTGGAAGGGATGCCGCAGGGAGGGGGGAATCATGTAGCTAGCGCTAGGCTAGCTACATGATAAAAAAAAAAATTAGATAAAAAAACGAATATAATCAGAACGTTAGGGAGGCTGTGGAACTCCGTGGGGCAGTGGCGTAGCAATAGGGGATGCAGAGGTTGGGACTGCACCGAGGCCCCTGGACTAGAGGGGCCCTCCTGCTTCAATCTTATTAGCATTTCATTGGTGCTATGCTGATAATGATCACCTCTACATGTGCATTGGATAATAGTAATTCTTAAACCTCTCTGACACTGCAGCTGTTCTTGGTAGGTTTTTGGATTTCATATCAATAGAGTCCATGTAAAACTTGCACCAGGGCCCCAAGTTCCTTAGTAACGCCACTGCCATGGGGGCCGAAAACATCCCCACAGATAAGTGGTAGTAAAACCCCTAGAGGGTCTGACCTTATCTCACTCCACTGTTATTGTGGGTTGTGTTTTAACTACTGGGCTTTACAGTTCTTTAAAGCAGTTTGTGTTTCACTGTGAGGCCAGCTATGATGATGCTTACGCCAAGTAACACACACTGCAGAAGTAACGCGTGCAAAATGGATATTACGTTCAGTGCCGTTTCATGGGCAGAGCGACCTACCTGGGCACAGACTGGCAAGTACAAGAAGGGGGGTGCAGGCAGAAGGACATAACCGCCAGGGATGAGCGGCTGGTCACTAGCAAGTAGGCAGATCTACTTTATGGCTGTGTGACTGTCCCTAAAGAGTAAGGGTTTGCAAGTCCATCATGGGGGGGGGGGGGGGGCAATTTTTACACCCTGGGCCTGGGTGCAACTTAGCCTAGAAACTGCCCTGATTGTGTCGGTAGGTTACAAACACTGGTAAAGTTGTAGTGCGCCATATGCGCACAGCAATTTTGCTATGGTTTCAGGAATCAACCCCTTTATGTACTAGGATACCTGGCAAACACTAAACCACAAAAGAAGTCTGTTCAGCAATCCCACTTCCAATCCATATGGCCAATATAATGAGCTGTATCTGAAAATTGTAACCGTACACTACATTAATTCAATTTACAAGTGTATTGGCAAGGTAGTCTGCATCCTTACAGGGATAGAACTCAGCAGGGGCCGTCCCTGCTAGCTGCAGTCAGCCCAGATTCGAGTGTGGCTACTTCTGCTGAACTGGCTGCCAGCACGTAACTCTCTCCAGCATTCTAGCGGGTTCTGAAGAGCTCGGCCAAGCAATTGCACACCACTGCATACTGAAGGTAAGCATCTCATATTTGCATTAACATGAAAGCACACCACACCACATCCATACAATGTATAAAAAGTCAGACTCAGGAAAAAGTGGATTTCTTTCTCTAACTTAAAGAAAGAGAGTGCAGCCCCCCTTCTCATGTGTCATTAAAGCTAGGTACACACACTAGATAAAGCCTCATGCACAGGTGGAGATCAGGACCAAGTCCCATGGGCGATGTTGCAGGGCCGAGGCTGTACAGATGCATTGCTGGCCTGCCTGGTAGTGACGTGTTCTGTTGCTGTGTGGTTGGGTGACGGCCAATGAAGTGGCGCAGGTGTAACACCACACTGGAGCCAAGTGAGAACAATGCTCATCCCACTCTCCCCAAAGTGATCTCCTAGGCTGATCATTGGCTGAGAGGCCATGTAGGGTTGGGGCTGTTGTACACACACTGGATTCTCTGCAGAGGTGGTCATTATTGGCTACTTCAGCTGAGTTTCATATGGAGCAACAGCTGGGGTAGTCAATAAAGAGCACCTTGAGTGAGAATTGCTCATATGCATCCAGTGTGTGTACAGTGGCCGACTTTGCTTAATGATCTGGCATACCCAAACTACTGCTGAGCCCATTGCCCTCCTCACTAGGGATGATCAATGAGATGCAAATACTTCCATTATTAATGCAAATTTGTATGCAAATATATGCAGTTTGAAAATGGACCAATCAATTTAAACCCAGGTTTAGGCCTGGAACCTACTAGAGCTTTTTTTTTTTTTTTAGCTTTAGGGAGCGATTTCGCTAGCAATTTCCCTAAATGCTCTGCCAATGTAAATGGATGAGATAAATTCCACTAGAGTGATTGCAATGAAGGTAATCGCAATTACAGAACATGCAGCATTTTGGAGTTTTTCCATTCTAACGTATTGTATAGGAGCAGGGAAATCGCTCCCAATATCACCTGCAAAATGATATCACAAATAGCGCTTTGTGTTTTGTAGTGGGTTCCAGGCCTGAAATTGATTGGTCCATTTGCAATCTGCATATACAAAGTTACATCAACTTGGAAGAATGTTGCATATCATTGATCGTCCCTTCTCCTCACTAACCCCACATGTTGAAAACCTCTTTGTCATGTGCCACTTGCTGCCCCTCCACCCCCCTCCATAGCAACAAATGCATCACTAGAATGAAGGCTAGCAATGAGTTTGTGTGACTCTCAGCTATGAACTGTCACCTGAGGGATAAAGCCCTGATCCAAGCTGGACAACAGAAATATAAGGTGTTATAAAAGGCCTGGCAGATTTCTCGTCTTCCTTCAGCCTCTATACCCCAATCTAATACCACGCTCTTCACCTATACGCCAAGCCAGGAGACCAATGCACCTACTCAACTACGGTTACCCCACAGGACTTCAGTGTGCAAGGTAGAGCCTGAGGCTAGGAAGACAAGAGTACTACCAGAGCCCACTAAACAACAAACAAACACAGAACATTTATATCGCGCTTTTCTCCTGGCAGACTCAAAGCACCAGAGCTGCAGCCACTAGGACACGATCTATAGGCAGTAGCAGTGTTAGGGAGACTTGCCCAAGGTCTCCTACTGAATAGGTGCTGGCTTACTGAACAGGCAGAGCCGAGATTCGAACCCAGGTCTCCTGTGTCAGAGGCAGAGCCCTTAACCATTACACTATCCTGCCAAGATAAACATAACTGGATAATATCAGGACAGAGTGCAGGACGACCTACTGGAGGATCCATCACAGATTACATCAGGAATAGTAGACTAGAGACAGGGAGGAAAGTTGCTGAGAGCAACCACAGCTCTGAGCTTCTAATAACTGCCACAATAAACACAAGACCAGGGTGATTGCTCAGTTCGACCGCATCTCTGAGCTTCTGTTGTCCGCCACACTGAATATGACAAGGACAGACAAGAAGGAATGTTTGCCAATCTAATCGCTACTGCAGCAATGGCAATCATCCATACAGGTACAAAGAAGACAGAACAAGAAGGAGCATGTAATGATCTGCTCAGCTGTCTGCACGGGCAGACAGCTGTTTGTCCATTCTTTAGGTCTGAGGGCTGCAGGTCACTGGAAAAGAGACCTGTCTTCGCTTTGCAAGTTTCAGAGTTGCTCTGCTGGTGAGGAATTTGCATACACTTGTCATGCAAATTGCTTAGCTGCTCCCTTAATGGCTTGCAGTATAAATACCTTTTGCTCCCAGAATCCCTTGCTGGTCATGATGGTTTGTTCCTGCTAACTCTCCTGGGGTGTCAGCCTTGCTATTCTTTGCTAAAGATTATCTTAGAGTAATTTCTTGGGTCTGCACTAGGCAGCCCTTCTAGTGCAGTCAGTTTATTTTCGGTTTTGCCCTGTATTGTCTCTCAGTTGCGATTGTCCTGTCACCAGCAGCGGTCGACAGGAAATCGTTCTGTCTGTCTGGGAGTGTAGGCCAGAGCTGCGGTTGCTATTGGCTGCTCCATCTGTCTGGGTCGCATTCGCCCTAGTGGTAGTGGCAGTGCTTCCTTCTGTATTCTGCCTTGGGGGTGCTGGCCAGAGCAGCGGTTGCTACTGGCGGCCCCATCTGTCTGTCTGTCTGGATTGCATCCGCTCTAGCGGTAGCAGCGGTGGTTCCTTCTGTGCTCTGTCTGGGAGTGTAGGCAAGAGCTGCGGTTGCTGCTGGCTACTCCTTCTCTCTGTTTTGTCTGGTACGAATGCTTGCTGTAGGCTCGGTGAGGTAACCGTTTAGCAAGCGTTCGCGGTTTTTTTTCGTGTTTGTGTTACATTGGTTAGTTAGGGTGGCACGCTTATCACTGGGTGCCTAACGCGCAGTGATCGTGTCTTAAATGCGTTCGCTGTTGCGAATGAGTGCGGTGTTTGCGTTTAGCTAGCGTTTGTTATTTTCCTTGATTTTCTGGTTGTTGTTGCTTGCTACTCTCGCGCTCTGTTCTGCTCGGTCTTGTGTTTATTGGCAATCGCCAGTCTTGCGATTGCATTTGTACTTTATTTCTGCTGATGTGTGTTCACTGTCGCTGGGTGGTGACTAGATTGGTGGGCACGCATTCATTCTGTCCCTGTGCTCTCTCTCTTCAGGGGCTATCCAGCCCTGCATTGCTTCAACTCGTACAATTCCCATCTGGCATCTGTGGCAGTGCAGAGGCAGTCTTCATCTGCACTCCACAGCTCCATCTGCCGGAGGAAATTTTCCTCTACAGGTGCATAGCAAGTTACATGCTTGTGGAGGATTTCCGCAGTGTCGGCACGCGTCCTGTGCGCTGACTACGGAAACAATTCCACAATCGTTACAGAGAATAACTAATAGCAACCACTGCTATAGCCATGTCCACAACATCAGGACTAGCAGGAGGGCTAGCCAATCACTACCGCAGTGATGGCTGTGTCCAGGCTAGCTGGACTGGACAGACTTTTCTGTTTGCCCACGCAGGAACAGCAACCATCCACAAGGAAGCAAGACAAGGTAAATCACAGTAAAGACATGGGACCCAGCCAACAGCTATGGTAGAGCTGAAAGCTATGACAGGCCAAGTGTGAAGGGAGGAAGATGCTTTTATATGTACATCACCCAATGAGAGCAGACATGCAAATTCCAACACAGCTGAATGGTAATCACTCAATCCTGTGTTACTCTGATTGAAGACTACAGGCTGATTGCAGATGGCTAGGACACTCATTGCAAATGCATGCAACATTTTGCAGCAACATGCATGCAAGGAATACAGCACTGTTTGGCTGCAGCGCAGCTACAACAAGCCATAGGTGGATTCATGACAATATCTTGAGCTGCTCTGAACTGCAGAGTGATTGCAGATGGCAATGACACTTATTGTAAATGCTAACAAAACTATGCAACTGTATGCATTCAGAGAAATCAGAACTGCCTGGTTGCAGTTTAGCTGCCACCAACAGGACATGTTACAGGAGAGATCATGACAGGTGTGTGCTTAGCTTAACCCTTTATCCCAACCCACCTAGCTTTTAACACTGAAGGGTTTTCTATTTGGACTTCATTTTGAAAAACATTTTTAAAAAAAGGTTTTCTCAAAAACTCAAAGGACTTTTTGAAAAAAAAATTCCTTGTTCCCACAGAATCAAATTTCATATTTTTAAGCTGTTTGTATCAGTGGGTCATTTGTGAATCTGGTGTTCGTTAGTCAGGGACTATACCTGTGTAATGCAATTGTGAAATATCTTGTGTATTTTTATATGCCTGACTGAGTTTAGATTTAAATGGAATAAGCAATCTACATTCCTTTATTGTGATGCTGAGCTTTTGGCTTTATTTGTCTGAGTCACACACCTGCAACGAGCATTCAGCCAGTGGAGTCAGACCTGAGTCAAAGCATCTGAGCTGCATGCTCATTCTGGCTTATAGTATTAGAGGCAGAGCATCAGCACAGCAGTCAGAATGAAGGTGGCAGCCTCTGCATTCATCTAACTTCAGATTCCTTTCAAGTTTTTGAAACTGCTAAAGACTATGGAGTTAATTCACAAAAACCTGTTAATATTGCTGTGCACAGACAGTGGGACGCAGAAGAGCCCGTCCTTGGAGCGCAGAAGAGCCCGACCTGGCAGCCGGCCTGGCCAGGTCGGGTCGGCCACCGAAGACGACCAGAAGCCTCTTGTGCGAAGGCACCTCCTGCCTGCCACGGGCTGGAGGAAGCCCCAGGTAAGTGGATATGGATTTTTATTTTTTTAAAGGTTTCCCCGGACCTTCCCTTTAATGTAAGAGGATAAAATGGCTGTTGTAGTATGAATAGATATGGTCGATATTTTTTTTAAGTTCGGCCTTGTATAGTAATAACATGAAGATTATTTGTGTATGTAGAAATATACACGGTGCTGATTGAAGACCAAAAATAAATAAGAATCCAGGAAAAATCCTGCTGCACCAGATGGTGGGTGATTGTCAAAAAACCTTTATTAACCTCCCTGGCGGTTTGTTAAAATCCGCCAGGGGGCAGCAAATACCTTTTTTTTAATTTTTTTTTTTCATGTAGCGAGACAATGTCTCGCTACATGATAGCCGCTGCTGAGCGGCATCCCCCCAGCCCCTCCGATCGCCGCCGGCGAACGGAGATCAAGAGATCCCGTTCAAAGAACGGGATCTCTTGGAGGGCTTCCCCCGTCGCCATGGCGACGGGGCGGGATGACGTCACCGACGTCATCGACGTCAAAGGGGAATCCGATCCACCCCACGGCGCTGCCTGGCACTGATTGGCCAGGCAGCGCACGGGGTCTGGGGGGGGGCGGCTGCGGCGACGGGTATAGCGGCGGATCGGCGGGCAGCGGCGGCGATCGGAGGTTACACGCAGCTAGCAAAGTGCTAGCTGCGTGTAACAAAAAAAAATTATGCAAATCGGCCCAGCGGGGCATGAGCGGTGCCTCCCGGCGGCATAGCCCGAGCTCAGCTCGGGCTTACCGCCAGGGAGGTTAATAATCCATCATCAAAGTAGCATACAAAAGCTCACGCGTATCGGAGCAACGGCTCCTTAATCATAGCTTACAAAAACCATGTGTCCATTCAGTTCTTAAAGAGACATACAGTTTAAAATGGTGTGAACTGATACAATACACCTAATATAAAAAAAACACATATACAGTGAATGTCATAAAAACACAGTACCAAAAGCGCATGCAATCAGTTATATGTAATCACAAAAAGCAGGAATGATTGGGAACAGGGGGAATAAAAGGGAGGGAACACAAAAAGGGGGGGAGAGGGGGGGGGGAGGGGGGGGAGAGGGGGGGGAGAGGAAAAGGGGAAAACAAAGAGAGCAAAGCACAAATGACATGCAGCATAACACAGTGTATGAAGACATGTGCACACACACACACACACACACACACACACACACACACACACACACACACATATGTTACACTCTGAATGCTGGACATGGACCCATCTGGAAACCAGAATAGGAACCCCCAAAATGTAATCATCATTGCTATATATTATATATCATACTAAGGTCTAATCTAGAGTTCAGACCCGAGGGTGAACGGGTCCCCAACTTCCATATCCAGTATGCTTCTCTCTTTAACAAATTCCTGTATATATCCCCACCCCTCATAGAGCTTGTAACCCTTTCTACACCCTGGAATTTAAAGTCAGACATGTCACCAGAGTGGACTTGTAAGAAATGTTTAGTAACGCTGAATATCTTAGTGATATAGGAGTTGTCTCTAATGCACCTACCCGCCCCATTATAATGCTCAGCTATTCTTTGTCGCAAAGGGCGGGTGGTGCAGCCGACATATTGTACCTTACAAACCTGGCACGAAACTAAATATACCACATTGTTCATATGGCAATTGATATACTGCTTCATGTCATAAGTAGTACATTTAGAATACAAGACAATTTCCCGTGTTTGACCAATGACGCCGCAATATCTACACGTATTGTACCCACATTTATAGGAGCCCTTATACGTTAACCAGGTTGGCGTTTGTTTGGCTTTACTGCAAAACAAACTAGGTGAGAGGCTGGACCATGGACCATGTCTAGCATTCAGAGCTTTTCATATGTGTGTGCGTATATATATGTATATGTATATATATATATATATATATATATATATATATATATATATATATATATATATATATATATATATATATATATATATATATATATATATATGTGTGTGTGTGTGTGCGCGCATGTGCACATGTCTTCATACACTGTGTTATGCTGCATGTCATTTGTGCTTTGCTCTCTCTTTGTTTTCCCCTTTTCCTCTCTCCCCCCCTCCCCCCCCCCCCCTCTCCCCCCCTTTTGTGTTCCCTCCCTTTTATTCCCCCTGTTCCTAATCATTCCTGCTTTTGTGATTACATATAACTGATTGCATGCGCTTTTGGTACTGTGTTTTTATATGACATTCACTTTATATGTGTTTTTTTATATTAGGTGTATTGTATCAGTTCACACCATTTTAAACTGTATGTCTCTTTAACCACTTCCCGACCTCCTCCCGATCAGCTCACCCACAGAAGCGGCGGTCCTTGTAAGGGCATGGGCGGAGTGATCGCGTCATCCGTGACGCGATCCTCCGCCGGCGCCTGTCTCCGCTCACCCGCCGCAACATCCCGCCGGCCATACGGAAGCGCCGGCGGGATGTTAACCCGACGATCGCCGCATACAAAGTGTATAATACACTTTGTAATGTTTACAATGTGTATTATACAGGCTGCCTCCTGCCCTGGTGGTCCCAGTGTCCGAGGGACCACCAGGGCAGGCTGCAGCCACCCTATGTCGCACCCAAGTACACTGATTTCTCCCCCCCCCCTGCCCCAGATCGCCCACAGCACCCCTCAGACCCGCCTGCCCACCCCCCAGACCCCTGTTTGCACCCAATCACCCCCCTAATCATCCATCAATCACTCCCTGTCACTATCTGTCAACGCTATTTTTTTTATCCCCCCCCTGCCCCCACCTGATCACCCCCCACCCCTCAGATTCTCCCCAGCCCCCCCCCCCCCGTGTACTGTATGCATCTATCCCCCCTGATCACCTGTCAATCACCTGTCAATCACCTGTCAATCATCCATCAATCACCCCCTGTCACTGCCACCCATCAATCAGCCCCTAACCTGCCCCTTGCGGGCAATCTGATCACCCACCCACACCAATAGATCGCCCGCAGATCCGACATCAGATCACCACCCAAACGCAGTGTTTACATCTATTCTCTCCTCTAAACACCCACTAATTACCCATCAATCACCCATCAATCACCCCCTATCACCACCTGTCACTGTTACCCATCAGATCAGACCCTAATCTGCCCCTTGCGGGCACCCAATCACCCGCCTACACGCTCAGATTGCCCTCAGACCCCCCCTTATCAATTCGCCAGGGCATTATTTACATCTGTCCTTCCCTGTAATAACCCACTGATCACCTGTCAATCACCTGTCAATCACCCATCAATCACCCCCTGTCACTGCCACCCATCAATCACCCCCTGTCACTGCCACCCATTAATCAGCCCCTAACCTGCCCCTTGCGGGCAATCTGATCACCCACCCACACCAATAGATCGCCCGCAGATCCGACATCAGATCACCACCCAAGTGCAGTGTTTACATCTGTTCTCTCCTCCAAACACCCACTAATTACCCATCAATCACCCCCTGTCACTGCTACCCATCAGATTAGACCCCTATCTGCCCCTAGGGCACTCAATCACCCGCCCATACCCTCAGAACGCCCTCAGACCCCAGCCCTGATCACCTCGCCAGTGCATTGCTTGCATCTATTCCCCCCTCTAATCACACCTTGCGACACCCATCAATCACCTCCTGTCACATCCTAGCACACCTACCCATCAGATCAGGCCCTATTTTCCCCCTTGTGGGCTCCTGATCACTCGGCCAAACCCTCAGATCCCCCTCAGACCCCCTTCCGATCACCTCCCCAGTGCATTGATTGCATCTATTTTCCCCTCTAACCACCCCCTGAGACACCCATCAATCACCTCCTGTCACCCCCTAGCACTCCTATCCATCAGATCAGGCCCAATACAACCTGTCATCTAAAAGGCCACCCTGCTTATGACCGGTTCCACAAAATTTGCCCCCTCATAGATCACCTGTCATCAAACTTTTCAGATACTTATACCCCTGAACAGTCATTTTGAGACATTTGGTTTCCAGACCACTCACGGTTTTGGGCCCGTAAAATGCCAGGGTGGTATAGGAACCCCACAAGTGACCCCATTTTAGAGAAAAAGACACCCCAAGGTATTCTGTTAGGTGTATGACGAGTTCATAGAAGATTTTATTTTTTGTCAAAAGTTAGCGGAAATTGATTTTTATTGTTCTTTTTCACAAAGTGTCATTTTTCACTAACTTGTGACAAAAAATAAAATCTTCTATGAACTCACCATACTCCTAACGGAATACCTTGGGGTGTCTTCTTTCTAAAATGGGGTCACGTGTGGGGTTCCTATACTGCCCTGGCATTTTAGGGGCCCTAAACCGTGAGGAGTAGTCTACAAAACAAATGCCTCAAAATGACCTGTGAATAGGACGTTGGGCCCCTTAGCGCAACTAGGCTGCAAAAAAGTGTCACACATGTGGTATCGCCGTACTTGGGAGAAGTAGTACAATGTGTTTTGGGGTGTATTTTTACACATACCCATGCTGGGTGGGAGAAATATTTCTGTAAATGGACAATTGTGTGTAAAAAAAAATCATGCAGAAGCAACAGTTCAGGAGCACCCAGAAAGAGGATTTTCCAAAATAAAGGTGTGCCAGGTCCTCACCCCTGTACCTAGGGGTCAAACAATCTCAGAATCACAAAGGTCCGGCACCACACAAAGTGAATAAAGCTTAGTGGTTGTTTATTGCAACATCAAGCAGGGCAGTTGCCCTGTATCTATTGCTTGATGTTGCAATAAACAACCACTAAGCTTTATTCACTTTGTGTGGTGCCGGACCTTTGTGATTCTGAGTGTGTAAAAAAAATCAAAAGATTGTCATTTACAGAGATATTTCTCCCACCCAGCATGGGTATGTGTAAAAATACACCCCAAAACACATTATACTACTTCTCCTGAGTACGGCGATACCACGTGTGACACTTTTTTGTACCGTAACTGTGCTAAGGGGCCCAAAGTCCAATGAGTACCTTTAGGATTTCACAGGTCATTTTGCGGCATTTGATTTCCAGACTACTCCTCACGGTTTAGGGCCCCTAAAATGCCAGGGCAGTATAGGAACCCCACAAATGACCCCATTTTAGAAAGAAGACACCCCAAGGTATTCTGTTAGGACTATGGTGAGTTCATAGAAGATTTTATTTTTTGTCACAAGTTAGCGGAAAGTGACACTTTGTGAAAAAAAAACAATACAAATCAATTTCCACTAACTTCTGACAAAAAATAAAATCTTCTATGAACTCACCATACTCCTAACGGAATACCTTGAGGTGTCTTCTTTCTAAAATGGGGTCATTTGCAGGGTTCCTATACTGCCCTGGCATTTTAGGGGCCCTAAACCGTGAGGAGTAGTCTGGAAATCAAATTCCACAAGATGACCTGTGAAATCCTAAAGGTACTCATTGGACTTTGGGCCCCTTAGCACAGTTAGGGTGCAAAAAAGTGCCACACATGTGGTATCGCCGTACTCGGGAGAAGTAGTACAATGTGTTTTAGGGTGTATTTTTACACATACCCATGCTGGGTGGGAGAAATCTCTCTGTAAACGGACAATTGTGTGTAAAAAAAATCAAAAAATTGTCATTTACAGAGATATTTCTCCCACCCAGCATGGGTATGTGTAAAAATACACCTCAAAACACATTGTACTACTTCTCCTGAGTACGGCAATACCACATGTGTGGCACTTTTTTTGCAGCCTAACTGCACTAAGGGGTCCAAAGTCCAATGAGCACCTTTAGTCTTTACAGGGGTGCTTACAATTAGGCACCCCCCAAAATGCAAGGACAGTAAACACACCCCACAAATGACCCCATTTTGGAAAGTAGACACTTCAAGGTATTCAGAGAGGGGCATGGTGAGTCCGTGGCAGATTTCTTTTTTTTTTTTTACGCAAGTTAGAAGAAATGGAAACTTTTTTTTTTTTTGTCACAAAGTGTCATTTTCCGCTTACTTGTGACAAAAAATAATATCTTCTATGAACTCACTATGCCTCTCAGTGAATACTTTGGGATGTCTTCTTTCCAAAATGGGGTCATTTGGGGGGTATTTATACTATCCTGGAATTCTAGCCCCTCATGAAACATGACAGGGGGTCAGAAAAGTCATAGATGCTTGAAAATGGGAAAATTCACTTTTTTCTCCATAGTTTGTAAATGCTATAACTTTTAGGCTTCTTGCACACCAAGACGTTGTGTTAGTTGCCACGTTAAGGTCGCATAACGTGCACCTAACACAACGTATGGTGCTGCAAAAGCCGACGGTAGAGTGAGCCGCGTTCGGCAGCTCGATTCCTATAATGTCTCCCAGAGTGGCGCTGATTGGCCAGCGGGACCACGTGATGCGGAGCGAGACACTCCGCATCACGTGGTCCCGCCGGCCAATCAGCTGCCGCCAGTGCAGTGAATATTAAGTAGCCATGTGCGCGGCTACTGTAGCTGGCTCTCCCCGCCTCCTCTCCGCCCCCCACTGCGCATGTGCAAACAGTCTAACGCGGCTATAGCCGCTCCAACGCCGTAGCATGCTGCACTTTGCACCGAACGTGCAGCATTACATGTAACGCAACGTGGGCTGTGTGAACAGCCCACTTGTGTTACATTGCTGTGCGTTGGGGGAGCGTTACAGGCGCACTAACGTGCGCCTGTAACGTCTTGGTGTGTAAGCAGCCTTACCCAAACCAATAAATATAGGCTGAATGGGTTTTTTTTCATCAAAAACATGTTTGTCCACATTTTTCGCGCTGCATGTATACAGAAATTTTACTTTATTTGAAAAATGTCAGCACAGAAAGTTAAAAAAAATCATTTTTTTTGCCAAAATTCATGTCTTTTTTGATGAATATAATAAAAAGTAAAAATCGCAGCAGCAATCAAATAGCACCAAAAGAAAGTTTATTAGTGACAAGAAAAGGAGCCAAAATTCATTGAGGTGGTAGATTGTATGAGCGAGCAATAAACCGTGAAAGCTGCAGTGGTCTGAATGGAAAAAAAGTGCCTGGTCCTTAAGGGGGTTAAAGCCCAGGGTCCTCAAGTGGTTAAAGCGGACCCAAACCAAACATTTTTTTAATTAAAAATATTTAGTTGCACCACTCTGACACATACAAAGATAAATAAACACTCCTTCAAACCTATGATCATTTCAGTGCATGTTTTCACCCTTCTATTTTCATAGCTAGGGTTATACTGGGGGCAACCATTAGCAATTCCTCCATTGCCGGACACCATCTACTCCACCAGTTTGCTGGAAAAATCCCGGCAATTTGAAAGGAAGGGAGAGGTTCCTCTAATAAATGTAAAATATTTTATATTTGTCATCATGCAACTGAAAAAAGGCTGCTATTTATTATTATAATTTAGAAAATAGATTTTATTTCTGAAATCTTGTATTTTTAATTTGGGTCCACTTTAAGAAATGAATGGACACCCATGGGTGTGTCCACTTCACCTATATAACCTGTGCAATGTATGGTTTTTGTAAGCTATGATTAAGGAGCCGTTGCTCCGATACGCGTAAGCTTTTGTATGCTACTTTGATGATGGATTATTAATAAAGCTTTTTTGACAATATCCCACCATCTGGTGCAGCAGGATTTTTCCTGTATTCTTGAAGTTTGGTTTCTATTTCCAGGCTCCCATATGTGTTAAACGTAAGTGCAGCAGCCTTTCCACTTGTTCCTGTTTACCAAAAATAAATCATTAAAATAAAAAATATGGACATGCGCTATAAAGATATGGTAAATGGTTATGGATTGCTTATCACCACAGTGTTCTTTAAAGAGACTCTGAAGCGAGAATAAATCTCGCTTCAGAGCTCATAGTTAGCAGGGGCATGTGTGCCCCTACTAAAACGCTGATATCCCGCGGCTAAACGGGGGTCCCTTCACCCTCAAACCCACCCCCGCAAGGCTTGGTCGCAAAGTTGGTCGTGAAATATCTCTTCCTGGAGGCAGGGCTAACGGCTGCAGCCCTGCCTCTAGTCGCGTCTATCAGACGTGCATCGCTGCCTCTCCCCCGCCCCTCTCAGTGAAGGAAGACAGAGGGGCGGGGGAGAGGCGGAGGTACGCGTCTGATAGACGAGCATGAGGCAGGGCTGCGGCGGTTAGCCCTGCCCCAATGCGGAAGCGCTCCCCCGCTGCACGGAGGGGATTTGGGGGTGAAGGGATCCCCGTTAAGCCGCGGGATACTTGCCCCTGCTATCTATGAGGTCTGAAGCGAGATTTATTCTCACTTCAGACTCTCTTTAAAATATTAGATCAGATCTTTGCAGCTCTCACCATAGATTCTATAATTTGCACAACTTCTGTCTCTGCAGTACATTTAAATATACCCTATATCTGGTAAATGTAAGATAAATATTTTTTCCTTGCATTTACTAACTGTGCAACGTTTAGCACAATCATTTGCTGCCACCTAGTGTGTGTTCTATTCCTTTTGTTGTAGATTGTATTTATTGTTATCCTAGGTTTATTATTAGCTGCTAGCACATAAGGTTAACAGTTCAAATGTTTTATGTTTTGTTTTTTTTAAACTCTTATATTTTCTATACTCCTATAATATAGACACACAGTATTTTCAAGTCACATACAGACCATCATCTGCAGTGATCTGTGGGAAGTTTAGTTAATGTTCATTATACTTGTGTAGGCAACTTATTTTCCGGGTAAACCGTAATTACAGAAACTGTTCAAGGTTGTACAAATTGCTTTCTCTCTTGTGGGGGGGGGGGGGGGGGGGGGGGGGGGTTCGAGGTGATGGGAGGCTGTAGTCTGCTGACACAAGCAATCTACCTAAAACCCTAACAAGAGATTTATCTCATGAATGCTTTCAGTCGTGGGCTACACAGGTCAGTTACTTGAGCCCAACACATGTAACCTCTTCTACATGTCGCTTTATTTTTAAAGGCTAGCTGAGGTGCTGGTGGTCGTGGGAGGGGGGTTAGATTCACTTACCTGGTGTTATTTTCTTCTTTCCACAAGACCAATTCTATATACTGTGTTGTATTATAAGATGTTTCAAGGGGTCTAACATCTGAGTTTTTGCATGGGGGAGTGGGATACATGCCAAAAGTCCCAGGGAAAAATCTGTATTTGAAGCACAGCAGCGTTTTAAGGGCAAAAATCACATTGCAAGCTAAATTGGAGGCCTAAAGTGCTTTAAAACATCTTGCATTTGTATCCATCAATCAGGGAGTGTAATTAGAGTGCTGCTTCACACTGAGAGACCAAACTCATTGTGTAAAGCACCGTACACAGCAGTTTGTGTAGTGACGGCCGTGCTGGACTGGTGCGCACCATGATGAGAGGGCAGGTGATGGCGGCTTTCAAGCCCATATGGTCGCCGGGCTGAGGTAGCCCAATGACAGAACAGTGACTGTCCAGCTGATCGAAGTTGGTCTGTCCACAGTGAAGCAACATTATTATTATTATTATTATTATTATTAACAACCCCCCCCCCCCCCCCCAAGACACTCATATAGCCGGCGGTCATTGCTTTATTGTGACGCTCAAGCCCCTTCACCACCGCAAGGTATCGATCACGAAGGGGAATTGACACATGCACATGCTTTTTGTTTTGTTGTTGCAGCTGCAGTGCAGCCAGAAAAATTGGGCAGGCATGTACACGCACCAGAAAAATTATTATAGCGGCCACTGCTAGCAGCGGCCTTAAAAATTCAGGAATCTGCCTGGAGTCCTGGACCCTGTTGGTGGTGGCGGAGAAGGCAATCAAGCGGCCTGCAGGCAGAGATGCTGTGTGGGGACCGACAGTCATGGGGCAGGCAGAGATGCTGTGTGTGGGGACTGAGTCTTCGGTCGTGCAGTAGCCCTCCAGGATCCATGCCTCATTCATTTTGATAAAGGTTAGGTACTGAACACTTTTGTGATCTAGGCAACTTCTCTTCTCAGTGACAATGCCTCCAGCTGCGCTGAAGGTCCTTTCTGACAGGACGCTTGAGGCAAGGCAAGACAGAAGTTGGATGGCAAATTGTGACAGCTCTGGCCACAGGCCAAGGCCTGCGCACCCAGTAGTCCATGGGTTAATCAACTGCTCACAGTGTCTACATCCACACTTAAGGCCAGGTAGTCGGCTACCTGCCGGTTCCAGGCGTTGGTGGAGGGTGGGATCCGGAAGCGCTAAGGCGAGACATTGGACTAAAGAATGTCCGCATGTCCGACATCACCATGAGATCGCTAGAGCGTCCTGTCCTTGCCTGCGTGGACATGGGAGGAGGAGGATTACTGGGAGTGGCACCTTTAGGTTGTGCTGTGACATCATCCTTAAATGCACTGTAAAGCATAGTTGCCAGCTTGTTCTGCAAGTGCTGCATCCTTTCTGGCCTTCTGGTGATTTGGAAACATCCTCGCCACTTTGTGTCTATACCAAGGGTCTAGTAGCGTGGCCACCCAGTACAGCTCATTCCCCTTGTGTTTTTTATACGGGGGGTCCCTTAACAGGCTGGACAGCATGAAAGACGCCATCTGCAAAAATTTGGATGCAGACGTACTATCCATCTCCTCTTGCTCTTCCTCAGTGATGTCAGCTCAGTTCTCCTCCTCCCCCAGCCACAAACAATACCACGGGAAAGTTGAGCAGCACAAGCACCTGTGACACCTGCTGCGGTTGTTCTTCCGCCTCCTCCTCAAAAACAACCACCTTCCTCATGTGATAGAACGCGGAAAAGCTGCCGCGTGTACTGGCGGCTGATTCCGCGTCCAGCGCGGCGGTTTGTCCGCAGCAGCGTGCGTCTGGTGTGGCTGGGCCTGTTAGTTCACACAGGTTGAGGAATGCGCGCGTGCGCTCTGAGAGGCAGAACCTTTAAGACAAACGAGGAGGGATCAGCTGACCAGGTTGGTCAGCTGACCTCAAAGCAAGTGGCTATTGTTGATCGCTGATGGGTGGTGACGGAAACCGCTGCTCTATATATAGTCACTGCTGGTCAGTCTCAGGTTGTCTGCCGTTGCGAACACTTACGTGGAAGCACTCAGACCTTAGTCAGCTCCTACAGTGTGTTAGAACCAGGAGGACCTGGGAATTCACAATGAGCCAGATTACTTCTGTGTATTATTGTATTATACTTCAGACTAGTTCCAGGGTGTCGAGACCACGGACCTCACACCCAAGTCTAGGATTTGTTGATATCTGTTATGACCTATTGCATTCCTGACTATTCTCTGCTGCTTTCTGATTCAGTACCTACGCATATCTGACTATCTGTTGACAAACCCTGCCTGCCTTTGGATACCGAATCAGCCTTCTGTCTCTGTACCTTATCTGTCTGTCTGTTGCCGACCTGGCTTGCCCGACTAGAGAGCGCTCCCTCTCCTTAAGAGATAGTCTCCAGACCTGCTAGTGACATCCACCTTCAGGTGTCACTCACTGACAGGTCCTTCCTACTTTCAGCCTGGGACTCCACCCCTTTGGAGGCCTCAGGCTGCTGGAAGGTTTTTGTACTTCCCAAAGGCGGTAACGCCCGTACTGCCAAAGACCACCTGTACCTCGGTTGGTCTTACTCAAAGTCATTACTGTTGCACCAAACACTCACACTATAAAAGTGTCCAGAGGTTAGTTATACTTGGATTATCGGTGATTCTGCAGATCATCAATAATCAGGTATAATCTGTATTCTTGGTGATACTGCAGATCACCAATAATCAGATTCTCTCTGTGTGCTGACACCGATCGTTACACCTCATCATCTGACTCCTCTTCCCCACAAGACTCCTCTTCCTCCTCCTCAAACAGCCAAATGAGCCTGTAGGCATTTTGCATGAGTGTCCAGTACTTCAGCCAGAACATCCCAATCTCTCCAGAGCGTGTCCTTTGACTGTAGTTGTAGAGATACTGTTTGATGGCTTTCTCCTGTTGTAGCAGGTGGTTGAACATCAGGAGTTGAATTCCAGCGAGTCGGGCTATCGCAAATCAAGCGTCTCACCGGCAATTTGTTTCTCCGCTAAAATATCGGCAAAGCGTGCCATGGCCGTGTAAGACCGCCTGAAATGCTGACACACCTTCCTGGACTGCTTCAGGACGTCCTGTAAGCCTGTACTTAGACACAAATCTCTGAATTATGAGATTCAGCACATGTGCCATGCAGGGTACGTGTTAACTTTCCCAAATTCAAAGCCGAAATGAGATTCCTGCCGTTGTCACACACCACGTTGCTGATCTCTCCAGTTGGTACGGGGTCAGCCACTATCCACCTGTTTCTTAAGAGCAGCCAGGAGAGCTGCTCCAGTGTGACTCTCCGCTTTGAGGCAAGACATGTCTAAGATGGCGTGACACCGTCGTACCTGGCATGCAGCATAGGCCCTGGGGAGCTGGGGCTGTGTAGTTGGAGAGGAGATCGCAGCACCAGTAGAGTTGAACTGCCACTCAGCCAAGGAGGAGGACGACGACAGCGAAGAGGATGTAGCAGGAGGAGAGGAGGTGGCAGCAGGCCTGCCTGCAAGCCGTGGAGGTGTCACAACTAGGTCCGCTGCACAGCCACGTACTCCCTGCTTGCCAGCGGTCACCAGGTTGACCCAATGGGCTGTGTAAGTAATGTACCTGCCCTGACCGTGCTTGGCAGACCAGGCATCCGTGGTCAGATGGACCCTTGACCTAACGCTGTGTGCCAGAAATGACACCACTTGCCTTTCAACTTCATGGTACAGTTTGGGTATTACATTGTTTGAGAATTAATTGCAGCCTGGTATCTTCCACTGCAGTGTCCCAATGGCCACAAATTTTCAGAAGGCCTCAGAGTCCACCAGCTGGTATGGTAACAGCTGGTGAGCTAACAGTTCCGCCAAGCCAGCTGTCAGATGCCGGGCAAGGGGGTGACTGGCAAACATTGGCTTCTTCCGCTCAAAGATTTCCCTCATGGACACCTGGCTTCTGCTGTGTGCAGAGGAGCAGGAACCGCTCAAGGTGAGTCGGAGTGGAGGAGGGTGGCTGTGATTGTGAAGGTGCAAGGGAGAAAGCGGCTGAAGATGATGCACCTGAAGGAGGAAGAGGAGAAGGAGGGTGGCTTTGCTTTTGTGTGCTGCTTTTGCTCAGGTGCTCTTCCCATTGCAGTTTGTGCCTTTTCTCCATGTGCCTTCGTAAGGCTGTTGTCCCTACATGGCTGTTGGCTTTTCCACGGCTCAATTTTTGACGGCAGAGAGAACAGATGGCATTGCTCTGATCTAAGGCAGACACAAAAAAATTTCCAAACCGCTGTGCCCCCCCTGGGGTGATGGCACTATGGTGGCATCAGCAGCTGACGTTGGAAGGCATGTTGGCAGGCTGTCCATAGGTGGTGATGCATGGTGCCGGACACTGCCACCAGCTGTTTCTGAAGACAACCTCCCCCTGCTTTCAGCAACTCATCTCCTCCTACTCCTCTCTGACTCCCCCTCTGAACTGTCTCCTTGGTCATCTTGTCTCTTAGGATCCCACGTGGCATCCGTAAGATCATAATCATCCTCCCAAGCTTCGCTTGCCTCAAACACCTCATGAACTGCACCAATAGCAGGTACTTCATCATCCTCCTCCTCCTCCCACGTTATATCCATAGTGTCGCCTAACACAGACATATGAGGTGGTGTAACTTGCTTAGCGCCTTCATCTTGTTGTAACAATAAGGTCGGTGAATCAGTTAATTTCCCACCAAATAACTCCTCGAAGTGTCAAATGCAGCGGATGTGGTGCTTGTAGTAGTGCTGGTGGCTGCGCGAGATGAGGTGTTCTGTGTTAAATAGTCAACCATGTCCTGACAATCTTGGGAGTTGATGGGACGTGCCTTCTTCTGAGCACTATACTTTGGGCCAGGGCCACACGAAATCTTGTCAGCATGACCTCGAACAGACCTGCCATGTGGCCTGCCTCTGGGTCTGCCTCTGGCTCTGCCTGTTATTTGTCCATATCGGGGGGTGAAGTGAAAGGTATGCACTGACTTGACTAATACAATGTGCAGTCACACAGGTGCAGTGAAAGGTATGCAGTGACTGGTAATACAATACAATGTGCAGCTGTCACAGGTGCAGTTAACAGGTATGCACAGACTGGTATATAACACAGCGTGAGGTCACACAGGTACTGTGAACAATTATGCAATGACTAGTATTACAAATTTGCAGCTGTCACACACACAGGTACCATGAACAATTGCAGTGACTGGTATATAACACTGCATGCGGTCATGTAGGTAGGTAGGTGCACTGAACTGGAAGGTATGCAGTGATTGGTATTACAAATGTGCAGCTGTCTTCCACACACAGGTACCGTCAACAGGTGCAGTGACACTGCGTGTGCGCTCATGTAGGTAGGTAGGTGCACTGAACAGGTGGGTATGCAGTGATTGGTATTACAAATGTGCAGCTGTCACACACACAGGTACCATGAACAGGTGCAGAGACACTGCATACGCTCACTTAGGTAGGTGCACTGAACAGGTGGGTATGCAGTAATTGGTATTACAAATGTGCAGCTGTCACAAATACAGGTACCGTCAACAGGTGCAGTGACACTGTGTGCGCTCACGTAGGTAGGTAGGTGCACTGAACACAGGTGGGTAAGCAGTGATTGGTATTACAAATGTGCAGATGTCACACACACAGGTAGTCACTGAATGTGCTGGGCCTGGCAGTGGCACAGTAGGAATTACCAAGGGGCCAAGGTCCCACCAGCAGCTGCCACTGACTGACAGGGCTGTATATGCAACATAAGTGTCTGTGGGAGACACACACACACACACACAAAAATAGATCACAAGAACAACATTAGCTCTCAAAAGACCTGTTGAGAATGAGGAGTGCTTTTTAGCAATAAGATCAGCAAGAATGAGCAACCTAACACGCCTAACACAAGAGCCTAAGGGCTCGTTTCCACTATAGCGAATCCGCATGCGGGCACTGCATGCAGATTCGCATACTCAATGTTAGTGGATGGGGCTGTTTCCACGTGTGCGGCGGCGGCGTTTTTCGGTGCGGGAAAAATCTGCACGACAGGGTCGTCAGATTTCGCGTGCGGCAGGAATGCGGGCGAATCGCCGCTAATGCATTCAATAGGGAAATCGCATGCGGCTTTGTCATGCGGATTTCCCCGCGATTTCGCATGCGATTTCGCATGAAAGGCAATGGAACTTTACACAGGCAGTGACATGGTTAAATTCGCCTGGTTCCTTGCCATGCGAAATCGCGGGTAAATCCGCATGGGGAAACGCAGCCGCATGCAATTTCTTCAGCGGTGGAATCCAGGCGATTCCGCACCGCTACAGTGGAAACGAGCCCTCACTAAGCTTTCCCTATGTCAGCAGCCAGGTTCTCACCCTGCTCTAATTACTGCAGCCACACAAGTGAGTGAAATGGCTGATGCTGCCTGTGTTTTATAAGGGGGGGGGTGGGGGCTCCAGGAGGGAGTGTAGCCTGATTGGCTACCCTGTGTCTGCTGACTGTGATGTAAAGGGTCAAAGTTGACCCTAATGATGTAGTATAGGGGGCGGGTCAAACTTGCATATAGTTTGCGGTTCACCGCGACCGCGAACCACCGAAGTTCGCGTGAACCGTTCGGGCCATCTCTACCCTCCTACCACGAGGTCATTTTCGGCTGGGAGGGGCCCTAGCGCTAACAATTAAAACCATGCATATGCATAACCTGGGTGCAACATGAAGTGAAATTCAAAATACAAAAAAAAAGGGTAGATCAGCACATCACCGCCTCTGATTGGTATACATACAGAGATGCGCTGAGCCCCCCGAGACAACAAACGCACATTGTACCCAAAACAGAAGCTGTACATCTACATTGACATTAAATGCAAAACTGTTAGATGGGAGCAGCTAGCCGAAAAAGACTTACAGCTTATGTAGTCTAAATAGCTGCTCCCACCTAATAGTTTTGCAATTAACTACTTCTGAATGCTCCACGCCAATTGGTGTGAGCATCGCGGCAGCCCCAGGACCACGCCGATTGGTGTGAATGGCTGCAGGCGGGGATTGCAGGGGATCGTGCCCATTCAGTCTCCCAGCTGCTAGGGACTGTTAGATGGCAAAACCGCCATCTAATATGTACAGCACTGCGATCTAAGGCAGCGCTGTACTGGGGACAGCCATGCGACACGGCTGTCCACTTGGGAGGCAAAAAAGTGATCCGCTGTCATAGGCTCAAGCCTATGACAGCCAATCACGCTCATTGGCTGGCAGGGGGAGGGAGGTAGGGGGAACACAAAGATAGAAAAAAAAAAAAACGAAAAAAAAAAAAAAACACATTTTTATTTTAACCACTTCACCCCCCCCCCCCCCCCCCCAGTGCTAAATTTCTCCGTCCCTCTGCGCACCGCTTCACCCCTAGGGACGGAGAAAGGCGCACTTGTTTGTTTACTGGCTGGGAGTGGGCGGGGAACTCGCGCGCACACTCCAGCCAGCCCACACAGCAGGTGACTAATTGGACGTTAGGAACAAGCGTTCCTAAATCCAATTAGCCTCGCCGATTGCGAGTAGAATGAAGACGGCTTCAAACAGAAGCCGTCTGCATTCAAAACAATGAAAGATAAACAAACGTGCATCGCCCGATCGTGCGCCCCCGCGACCAGCGCGCGCGCACACACACACACACACCCCGGCTCTGCAGTACAATGATTGGTTATGGGGACTCCAGTCGCCAATAACCAATCATAGTACATAAATACTGGAGTGGAAGCAGCGCTGAAAGGGAAAAATCGCGCTGGTGTTTCAGGTGTCTCAGTTGTGAAATAGTTAAAACCCCAAATATTTATAAAAAAAACCCCAAACATCTGGGGAGCGATCAGACCCTACCAACAGAGAGTACCAAAAAGTAACACCCAAAGAGAGCCTAATTTGTGGTGGAAAAAAAAAACAATATATAGCTCATTTTGGTGTAACAAGTAACAATAAAGTTATTGGCAAATGAATGGGAAGAGCATGATGTGATAATTGCTCTGGTTTTTAAAGGACAACTGCAGCAAGAGGGCTATGGAGGATGCCAGCTTCATTTCCATTTAAGCAATACTAGTTGCCTGGCTGTCCTGCTGATCCTCTGCCTCTAATACTTTTAGCTATAGACCCTGAACAAGCATGCAGCAGATCAGGCGTTTCTGACATTGTCAGATCTGATAAGAAAAGCTACATGCTTGTTTCTGATGTTATTCAGAGACTACTGCAGAAAGCTTTTGGCTATGAAGCCTTCAGGGCCCTTTTTCACCAGCGCGTTTGCGCTGGCTGAATCGCAAAAACGCAAACCGCTAGCGATTTTACATTCGCTACGGTTTGATTTTTAACATAGGAATCGCGGTAGGTCATTTCCACTACCGCGATTCGCTTTTGACGGGAACGCGAACGCGCGGCGGAGCGATATTTGCCGCGATTTTGCTATGCAGTGCATAGCATAGCAAAATCACGGCCGCGAACGTCGGGGAATTGCCGGTATTGCGATTCAGCAATCGCTAGCGTTCAGCGTGAACGCTAGCGACTGCAGGTGGAAAAGGGTCCTCAGACTGATTTATGTATTCTGGTTAAGACAAGTGGAGGTGAACTGTTACATGATAACCTTAAATCGGGATTTTCAGCCCATAACATTAAATTCCATTTACCCACTGCTCTGTGTTGTGTTATACAGCCTGAAACCTGACCCTGCATTGCAAGCACTCCAATCTAATATTTATTTTATTTTGGTCAGCCTGGACCTATTTGGTACATTGCCAAAGAGAAGGAAGCTTGTCATCCCCTCTCCCACATTCCTGCTCCTCACTGATTGGCTGAGATATGATCTATACTGTACTCACCTGTACTTAGAAAGCAAGCTAGCTATGACAGTGCAGATCCTACTCAGAAAAAAAGAGTAAGGCCTGGAACCCTCTACAAAACGCTATCGCTAATCGCAATCACTAGCGCTTTGTATGAGCAGTTTGTAAGCGATTTCATGAGCGATTTTAGAAAGTGTAATCAATTTGCCAGAGGTTGTGTAGCGATTAGCGTTTTAAAGTCTGATTGGTCCTTTCATTTATTTTGAATTTTGTTACAGTGTACATTAACGTTAAACCGCTAGCAAAATTGCTCCGTGTAAGTTTTGATGAGCGATTACGCTAGTGATTATATACTTTACATTGAAGCGCTAACGCTAACAAAATGCTGCATGTCCTGCGCTTGCGATTTTGGGAATCGCAAACGCTCCAGTGGAAGTTAACACATCCGTTAACATTAGCTGAGCGTTTTTGGAAATCGCTAGAATTTTCAAGCGCTCCTTAAATGCTCAGAAAAGCGCTCTTGTGGGTTCCAGGCCTCAGGGAGGAAATTACAACAGGATTGGCTTCAGTAAGAGGGAATAAAAATGGAAAATGCCAGGAACAGTTTTTCTTTATTTACTGCATAAAACTCACAGAAATCAAAATGTGTAAGAGTACACATGTTATGTAAGTAATGAGTAATTATATAATTGAGGGTGACTGAAAATGTTTTTTTTTCTGGTGAGAAATGCCACCCAATTTGCTTTTTGTGGGTACAGTGCATAACTGTGATATTTGAGCCTTATGTATTTTAACCACTTGCCGACCGCACGCTTATACCGTGCGTCGGCAAAGTGGCAGCTGCAGGACGCCAGCTGCAGGCTGATTAATCAGGAAGCAGCCGCTCGCGCGAGCGGCTGCTTCCTGTCAACTCACGGCGGGGGGCTCCGTGAATAGCCTGCGGGCCGCCGATGGCTTTGTATGAGCAGTTTGTAAGCGATTTCATGAGCGATTTTAGAAAGTGTAATCAATTTGCCAGAGGTTGTGTAGCGTTTAGCGTTTTAAAGTCTGATTGGACCTTTCATTTATTTTGAATTTTGTTACAGTGTACATTAACGTTAAACCGCTAGCAAAATTGCTCCGTGTAAGTTTTGATGAGCGATTACGCCAGTGATTATATACTTTACATTGAAGCACTAACGCTAACAAAATGCTGCATGTCCTGCGCTTGCGATTTTGGGAATCGCAAACGCTCCAGTGGAAGTTAACACATCCGTTAACATTAGCTGAGCGTTTTTGGAAATCGCTAGAATTTTCAAGCGCTCCTTAAATGCTCAGAAAAGCGCTCTTGTGGGTTCCAGGCCTCAGGGAGGAAATTACAACAGGATTGGCTTCAGTAAGGGCCCTTTTCCACCAGCGCGTTTGCGCTGGCTGAATCGCAAAACCGCAAACCGCTAGCGATTTTACAATCGCTACGGTTTGCTTTTTAACATAGGAATCGCGGTAGGTCATATCCACTACCGCGATTCGCTTTTGTCGGGAACGCGAACGCGCGGCGGAGCGATAATTGCCGCGATTTTGCTATGCAGTGCATAGCATAGCAAAATCGCGGCCGCAAACGTCGGGGGAATCGCCGGTTTTGCGATTCAGCAATCGCTAGCGTTCAGCGTGAACGCTAGCGATTGCAGGTGGAAAAGGGCCCTTAGAGGGAATAAAAATGGAAAATGCCAGGAACAGTTTTTCTTTATTTACTGCATAAAACTCACAGAAATCAAAATGTGTACAGTACACATGTTATGTAAGTAATGAGTAATTATATAATTGAGGGTGACTGAAAATGTTTTTTTTTCTGGTGAGAAATGCCACCCACTTTGCTTTTTGTGGGTACAGTGCATAACTGTGATATTTGAGCCTTATGTATTTTAACCACTTGCCGACCGCACGCTTATACCGTGCGTCGGCAAAGTGGCAGCTGCAGGACCAGCGACGCAGTACTGCGTCGCCAGCTGCAGGCTGATTAATCAGGAAGCAGCCGCTCGCGCGAGCGGCTGCTTCCTGTCAACTCACGGTGGGGGGCTCCGTGAATAGCCTGCGGGCCGCCGATGGTGGCTCGCAGGCTAAATGTAAACACAAGCGGAAATAATCCGCTTTGTTTACATTGTACGGCGCTGCTGCGCAGCAGCGCCGTAAGGCAGATCGGCGATCCCCGGCCAATCAGCGGGGATCGCCGCCATGTGACAGGGGACGTCCTGTCACTGGCTGCACAGGCCGGATAGCGTCCTGTGCAGCCCGGATCTCCGGGGAAGGGAGGTAGGAGAGGGAGGGGGAGAATGTCGCGGCGGAGGGGGGCTTTGAGGTGCCCCCCCCCACAACATGCTTGCACGCAGATGCGATCAGACCCCCCCTGCACATCATCCCCGTAGGGGGGAAAAAAGGGGGGCGATCTGATCGCTCTGCGTGCACCCTGATCTGTGCTGGGGGCTGCAGAGTCCACCCAGCACAGATCCCAACAAACAGCGCTGGTCCTTAAGGGGGGGTAAAGGGTGGGTCCTCAAGTGGTTAAGGCAACATGCTGCCTAATTGTTATTTGGGGAATCTGCCTGTTTAAAGTGGAACCAAACTAAAAATACAAGATTTCAGAAATAAAAACTATTTTCTAAATTATAATAATAAATAGCAGCCTTTTTTCAGCTGCATGATGCCATATTGCCGGCAAATAATCCGGCAAACTGGTGGAGTAGGTGGTGTCCGGCAAAGGAGGAATTGCTAATGGCTGCCACCTGTATGACCCTAGTTATGCAAAGAAGAGGGTGAAAAGCATTCACTGAAATGCTCATAGGATTGAAGGAGTGTTAATTATCTTTGTATGTGTCAGAGTGGTGCAACTAAATATTTTGAATTAAAAAAATGTTTGGTTTGGGTCCGCTTTAATGATGTTGTTTGGAGGGCATATTTAAGATCTAAGATTCTAGTGGATGATTCATCAAATCATGGTAACATTTTCTGTGTGTAGAGTGCGCATGTGCACTACACAAATAGCAAACATCCGCTTTGTATATAACCAGTCGTTTTCACATCAAAAATGCTATTTTCATTTTCGAGAAAACATTGGTTATAGAATGTGTGTTATAAAATGTTGTATACATGACATGAGGTGCACCACGTGTGATACACATTGCATTAACGGTGCGACTTTTGGGCGCACTGGATAGTGCGCAATCAGTAACAGCTTTGCCCGTGAAAACTACTTAGCACCCTAGTTTGCACTTGCTTTAGTGAATCAAGCCCATAGCATATTTGCTGATGACAGTATGGCCTCAATTCACTAAAGGGTGCTAAGTGTTAGCACGCCATTGAAAAGGCACTTAGGACGCGAAAACGGGCGTTTCACGCGCTAATAAGCACGTAATCCTTCGGTTAGCGCTGCGCAGTGCGCACAAACGACGCACTGGTGCGTGCGAAACGTCACACCGGTCACCCGCTAAATAGCCTGAAAATCTATTTTATACGCAAACGGTGCAACGTTTTACGCGCACCGGTGCATAGTTCCGGGCCCACCAACTTAACGCGCAATCAGTAACAGCTTTGGACGTGCAAACTACTTAGCACCCTCCGTCCAAAGCTTTTAGGCGTGCTAACTGTTAGCACCCTTTTGTGAATCAAGCCCAATGGGCTCTATTCTCAAAGAGCCAAATTTTCCGCAAAATTTTACCGCTATATTCCCGCCAGCGGTAAACGCCGCATTTTTTTCCACATTCACTAATATTTTCCGCATATTTTCCGCATGCGGGAAAAAAAGATGCGGAAACGGCCATTATTCATGCGGGAATAATGCGGTAAAAAGGTCGCATGAAAAAGTGTTTAAAAAAAAAATTAAAGTCCAGCAAGCACAGCCCTTAACCTGCTGAGCGGTCTGGACGAGCTCAGCTTGTCCAACACCGCCAGAGGCTGCCGCTCAGGCCCTGCTGGGCCGATTTTGATGAAATAAAAAGCAGCACACGCAGCTGGCACTTTGCCAGCCGCGTGTGCTGCCTGATCTCCGCTGCAGCACGGCGATCCGCCGCGTGCAGCGGCGAAAGAGGGTCCCCCCAGCCGCCCGAGCCCAGTGTAGCCGGAACAAACAGTTCCGGCCAGCGCTAAGGGCTGGATCGGAGGCGGCTGACGTCCATGACGTCACTCCGCTCGTCGCCATGGCGACGAGGTAAGCGAAACACGGAAGGCCGCTTATTGCGGCCTTCCGTGTTACTTCTGGCCGCCGGAGGCGATCGGAAGAACGCCTCCGGAGCGCCCTCTAGTGGGCTTTCATGCAGCCAACTTTCAGTTGGCTGCATGAAATAGTTTTTTTTTTATTTAAAAAAAACCCTCCCGCAGCCACCCTGGCGATTTAATCAGAACGCCAGGGTGGTTAAGCCTCCACACTTCATTAAGGTCAATGGGATGCGGAATATATCACCTACTACTTGTAGGTGATAAAAAAAATCGGTAATTAACGACGAAATGATGCGCCTGAACATTTTTGAGAATTGATCTTTTATTGCGGAAAATACCGACTTTTGCGGAATTTTTTCCAGATGAATCCCGCACTTTTACCGCATTTGAGAATTCCAACTTGACGGTATTTTGGGTGCAAACTTCCCGCATGTACTTTACCGCATGCGGGAAGTCTTTGAGAATAGAGCCCAATGTGTCAGGGCCTTGCAATCAACTAGGAAACTCGGCACCATAGACTGTTCAAGATGGTAGACAGTAGCAGGCAGCCAAAAGAAAGACACTCCCTGTACTGCTATTCACTTAATTGGTGCCAACACAATCTCTGGTGGGACTTAATTGTAACAAATTAGGGCTGGTGCACACCAGAGCGGTTCTGAAGCGGTTTTTTAAAACGATTGCAGAGGGAAAACCGCTTGGCTAATGAAAGTGAAAGGGATGGTGCACACCAGAGCGGCTCGTTTTTTCCACAAACACAAACTCGGGGGCTGCAGCATTTTTTAGATTTCTGAGGCATTTCTGCCTCAATGTTAAAGTATAGGAAAGTGGAAAACAGCTCTGAAAAACACTAGATTAGAGCGGTTTTCCAGGTGTTTTTGTTGAAGCGGTTCAGTAACAGCTTTACTGTAACAATATTTGAACTCTCCTACACAAAAACGCTGCAAGAAACGCTAGGCTTGTTTAGAAAACCCATATTCTCATGTGTGTACTTCTTTAAGGCCTGGAACCCACTGAAATCCGTAAACGCAAAACGCAACCGCTAGCGTTTTGTCTGAGCGGTTTGCAAGCGGATTCATGCGCGTTTTCGGTCGCGTTTTGCAACAGTGTCTTTTTTTGCTCAGCGGTTGTGCAGCGTTTTGCGTTTCGCGTTGTTATCCTGATTGATCCTGTGAATTATTTTTAATTTTGTTACAGTGTGCTGAACCGCAAAACGCTAGCAAAACCGCTCAGTTTAGGTTTTGCTGAGCGTTTCTGCTAGCGTTTCAATACTTTACATTGAAGCGCTAACGCTCCCAAAATGCTGCAGGTCCTGCGTTTGCGTTTCTGGGAAACGCAAACGCTCCTGTGGAAGTTGCCCTATCCATTAACATCATCTGAACGTTTTGGCAAAACGCTAGCATATCGCAGCGCTGCCAAAATGCTCAAAAAAACGCTCTTGTGGGTTCCAGCCCTAACAGTATAGTTATTTTGTTCCAGAAGGTTTCGCTGGGATTTATTAACTAAACCCCACTAAAAAAAAATTGCCATGTGTTGTGCACATAATGCATTATAAAACATGATGCGCAAATGCAGTAATTCAGAAAACAGATCAAGTTTTAGAGCATTGTTCAGTTAAATCAATTATCTTAGCCTATTACCGCATGGAAAAGTAAAATTACCGACCAGTGTGGTAAATTACCGACTTGTGCAGTAAAACCCTCCTTCAATGTCAGTAAGTGTCAATTCTCAAAGACTACAGAAGTCAGTAAAAATGGTCAGTTTTTAAGATCAGCTCTGAGATGCTGTTAACTTAATGTATTTACTTACTTACTTAGACATGCGGTGGAACATATTACCCAGCAAGCTCACAGTAAAAGGCCTGGTGCACACCGAGCGGTTTTTTAAGCGATCCGCAAACCGCTTCCACCTTGGAAAACACTTGGCTAATGTATTTCAATAGGCTCGTGCACACTGGCGGTTTTTTAGCAAACCGCAAACGTGGGTCCTGCAGCACTTTTGCTGTTTGCAGAAGCGTTTCTGCCTCACTGTATAGAAAAAGCTCAAACCGCTCTTAAAAACGCTAGATCAGACCGGTATTCCAGTCGTTTTTGTTACAAAAAGCTGTTCAGTAACAGCTTTTACTGTAACAATATTTGTAATCTGCTACACAAAAACACTCCAAAAAAACGGTAGGCATGTTTAGAAAACGTCTCTAAACATGCCTAGAATCACTCTGAAATCTGCTCCAGAAACCTCTAGCGTTTTGAGGATCTGCAAGCGGTTTTGGTGTGCACTGGGCCTAAACCGGGACTCCTAAGAGTGTGTTCAAGATGGTAGACAGTAGCAGGCAGCCAAAAGAAAGACACTCCCTGTACTGCTATTCACTTAATTGGTGCCAACACTCTCTCTGGTGGGACTTAATTGTAACAAATTAGGGCTGGTGCACACCAGAGCTGTTCTGATGCACTTTTTAAAACGCTTGCAGAGGGAAAACCGCTTGGCTAATGAAAGTGAAAGGGAGGCCTGGAACCCACTGAAATCCGCAAACGCAAAACGCAACCGCTAGCGTTTTGTCTGAGCGGTTTGCAAGCGGATTCATGCGCGTTTTCGGTCGCGTTTTGCAACAGTGTATTTTTTTCCTCAGCGGTTGTGTAGCGTTTTGCGTTTCGCGTTTTTATCCTGATTGGTCCTGTGAATTATTTTTTTATTTGTTACAGTGTGCTGAACCGCAAAACGCTAGCAAAACCGCTCAGTTTAGGTTTTGCTGAGCGTTTCTGCTAGCGTTTCAATACTTTACATTGAAGCGCTAACGCTCCCAAAATGCTGCAGGTCCTGCGTTTGCGTTTCTGGGAAACGCAAACGCTCCTGTGGAAGTTGCCCCATCCATTAACATCAGCTGAGCGTTTTGGCAAAACGCTAGCATATCGCAGCGCTGCCAAAATGCTCAAAAAAACGCTCTTGTGGGTTCCAGCCCGGATGGTGCACACCAGAGCGGCTCGTTTTTTCCGCAAACGCAAACTCAGGGGCTGCAGCATTTTTTAGATTTCTGAGGCGTTTCTGCCTCAATGTTAAAGTATAGGAAAGTGGAAAGCAGCTCTGAAAAACACTAGATTAGAGCGGTTTTCCAGGCGTTTTTGTTACAGAAGCTGTTCAGTAACAGCTTTACTGTAACAGTATTTGAACTCTGCTACACAAAAACGCTGCAAGAAACACTAGGCATGTTTAGAAAACCTCTCTATACATGCCTAGAATCGCTCTGAAAATCTGCTTCAAAAACCTCTAGCGTTTTGAGGATCTATGGGCCCGTTCTCACCTGAGTGGGAATAGCCCGATTCCCGCTCATGGCAAACTGGTTAGCGGTCTTACAAAAACCGCTACACATAGTAGCAAGTGGCAGTGTTCTGACTGCCGCGTTTGGGGTTAGCAATAACCGCAAACGCGCTGCATGCAGCGGTTTGGCAGCGATTTGCGATTCACGAATAGCAAAGCACGCTAATCGCGATTGCTCCAAAACCGCTGCAGTGTCCAGTGATTTTTACACGTTACACTCCCACAAGTTTTGTGATTATAGGTGTGAACGGGCCCTGATAGAGGTTTTTGGTGTGCACTGGGCCTTACAGATGGCAGGAGAAGAGTACATTAAGGGCCCTTTTCCACTAGCAATCACTAGCGTTCGCGCTGAACGCTAGCGATTGCGATTCAGCAAAAGAAATAAATTCCCGGCGATTTCCCGATGTTTGTGATCGCGATTTTGCTATGCTATGCACTGCATAGCAAAATCGCGGCAAAAATCGTTCTGCGGTGCGATGGCGATCAAGTAAAAAATGTTAAACCGATCGCGATCAAGTTAAAAAGCAAACCGTAGCGATTTTAAAATCACTAGCGGTTTGCGGTTTTGCGATTAAGCAATCACAAACGCTGTAGTGGAAAAGGGCCCTAAAAAGGTTTCGCTGTATCCCTTTAACCAGCTGAGCGGTCTGGACGAGCTCAGCTCGTCCAACACCGCCAGCGGCTGCCGCTCAGGCCCTGCTGGGCCGATTTTAACGAAATAAAAAGCAGCACACGCAGCCGGCACTTTGCCAGCCGCGTGTGCTGCCTGATCGCCGCCGCTCTGCGGCGATTCGCCGCGAGCAGCGGCGAAAGAGGGCCCCCCTAGCCGCCTGAGCCCAGCGTAGCCGGAACAAAAAGTTCCGGCCAGCGCTAAGGGCTGGATCGGAGGCGGCTGACGTCAGGACGTCGGCTGACGTCGATGACGTCACTCCGCTCGTCGCTATGGCGACGATATAAGCAAAACAAGGAAGGCCGCTCATTGCGGCCTTCCTTGTTTATTCTGGGCGCCGGAGGCGATCGGAAGATCGCCTCCGGAGCGCCCTCTAGTGGGCTTTCATGCAGCCAACTTTCAGTTGGCTGCATGAAATAGTTTTTTTTTTATTTAAAAAAAACCCTCCCGCAGCCACCCTGGCGATTTAATCAGAACGCCAGGGTGGTTAAAGGTGCAGGGAAATGGCTAATACACAGATAATCAGAATCTGGAGAAGGCAGCCTGTCTAAAGTGATGTTAGGGAAGTTTTTTTTTTTCCTCACTGTTCGTCACAGCAGCTGAATGCAGAGGATTAGAACTCCATTTCTTTCCGGGTAGGAACACACTAGGCAGAATCACAAATGTGTTTCCCACTATGTGCTATGGAAAACGCATATGTGATTCTGCCTAGTGTGCTCCTACCCAGGGCCGGATTACCGACCAGGCAACAAAAGCAGTCGCTTGGGGCCCCATTCAGAGTCAAAGGGGCCCCATCAGCACATAAACCAGCCCTTGCCATCCTGTCAGCGGTGGCTGGATGGTATAATGGTTAAAGGGACTCCGAGCAGTGCAGTAACTATGGAAAGATGCATATCATTTTAAAGCTCTCTTTCTCCTCTTTCCAATGATATATAAACTGCCGCCCTATGCCTTTTAGTTTTTGCTATTTTCGTGATCGAAATCGCGGCCACAGGACGACTTTTCTCCAAAGTCGACAGCTCGATTCAGCACAATGCAATGAAATATAAGGAACCCAGGGGGATATTATTACAAACATTATGCTGGTAGATGTGAGGATGTAATTAATTAGGTGTGGGTATGCTTAAAGGCATACCCACAGGCACTGCTCGGAGTCCCTTTAAGGGCTCTGCCTCTGACACAGGAGACCAGGGTTCGAATCTCGGCTCTGCCTGTTCAGTAAGCCAGCACCTATTCAGTAGGAGACCTTAGGCAAGTCTCTCTAACACTGCTACTGCCTATAGGGCGCGTCCTAGTGGCTGCAGCTCTGGCGCTTTGAGTCCGCCAGGAGAAAAGCGCAATATAAATGTTATTTGTCTTGTCTTGTCTTATGATGCCGTGCGCTGCTGATTGTCTTGAGAGCCAGGCTCTCCTCCTAGGTCCCCCTCCTGCTACTGTGCGCTCTGCCGCTGCCCACTCCGCCCTCCCTTCCCACAGAGAACCACAGCTGCAGCAAGAATGATAGCAGCAGATGGCAAACGCTCACTCACCTATCCATGATCAAAGCGATAGAGATCCCGTCATCTGAAACCCATCTGTCTCTTCTACAGTGCAGCTGCTCTCTCTGAACTTCCTGATTCTCAGATCAGACAGGAAGTAGGAAGTAGTAATAGCAGTAGTAACAGAGCGGCAGCACTCTAGATGAGACAGATGGGCTCCGGATGACGGAACCTCTATTGCTTGGATCGCAATAGGTGAATGTGAGTCATCTGGTGCGGTCATTCTCCCCCTGCTGCGGCTGCCTTCTCTGCTGGACTATCGTATTCACTGGGATGGAGGCTGAATGGTGGCTGTCTAGTTTGGGAGGAAAATCGGTTGTTCGGTGGTGGGGGTGGTTATGTATTTCTGTCTGGGGAACGACTTCCGGTTTGGCGGTGTCCAGAGCTTTCTGCTATTGCCAGGCTGGAGATGCAGGGGGAAAGTGCTGCTGCTGTGATATCTGTCTCTTCACAGGGGTGCCCCAGCCCCTGAGTGCAAATGTCCCAGCCATTCATCTCTCACTCTGCATTTTTCAGCTGCTATTCCCTGCATTGTGCACCCACAGAGGAAAGCGGGCTGTTGCCCATAGCAACTAGTAGCTCGGCTGCCCCGGTGTGTGCGGCATGTTGCTGTGCAGCTGCATCTTCTGATTCTATTACGACATGATCGGGGGCCCAAATCAGTTACTTTGCTTAGGGCCCCATTTAGCCTTAATCCGGCTCTGCCCCACTGACTGCACTCTCACCCCTGCCACAACGCTGCTACTGCTACTGCTTAACCAGGATTTCCTACAGTACAAGACCAACCTGCTGCAGTTCCACACTGCCCTTGCTCATGCGAAGCAGGAATACTTTACTAAGCTCATCGGAGCACAAGCTTCCAACCCCCATCGTCTTTTTGCCACTTTCAACTCCCTGCTTAAACCCCCCTCCCCCCCCCCCCCCTCCGTTTCCTCCCTCTCTGCCACAGATTTAGCCACCCACTTCACCAACAATATTGTCTCCATCCGCCAGGAAATATCCAATCTTTAATCTTCACCTTCCACCCCCTCCCAACCAGCTCCTCCTCCCCCATATCAAGTCAACCACCTACTGCAGACTTCCCATACCACTACTTCTCCCCTTGACCCCATCCCTTCTGATTTACTCCAGACTCACTTCACGGAATTGGCCCCAGTCCTCACTACCCTGTTCAACCTCTCCCCATCCACAGGCACCTTCCCCTCAGACTTCAAGCAGGCCAAGCAGGCCACCCCTGCTCAAGAAACCCTCCCTCGACCCCTCGCTACCCTCCAACTACCGTCCTATCTCCCTCCTCCTCTTTGCCTCAAAACTCTTTGAGCATCTGGTTCACAAACGCCTGACCCAGTACCTCAATGCCAACTCACTGCTAGACCCACTGCAATCTGGATTTCGGCCTGCCCACACAACCGAAACTGCTCTCACCAAAGTGGTCAATGACCTTGCCTTAGCTAAAGCTGAAGGTAAATACTCCATTCTCCTCCTCCTTGACCTTTCAGCAGCTTTTGACACAGTAGATCATCCCCTACTCCTCCAGTCCCTACAGTCCATGGGCATTCACGATCTCGCCCTGTCCTGGCTTTCATCCTACCTCTCCAACCACTCCTTTTCGACCACCTTCAATGAGTCCTCATCCACCCCCAACCACCTCTCGGTGGGAGACCCCCAAGGTTCGGTCCTTAGCCCCCTACTGTTTACCCTATACACATCCTCCATTGGCAAGGTTATCTCCTCCATGGGTTTTAACTATCATCTGTATGCAGATGACACCCAGATCTACCTCCACACCCCTGACATATCCACCACTACCATGGACAAGGTCTTCTCCTGCCTATCAGCCATCTCCTCCTGGATGTCCGCTAGGTACCTGAAACTAAACCTAGACAAAACCGAATTTATGATCTTCCCATCCCGGCCATCCATGAACCTCCCAAATGTGCATGTCACTGTTAACCACACTACCATTCGCCCTACCTCTCAAGCCCGCTGTCTGGGTGTCTCCCTGGACTCTGCACTCTCATTCACTCCCCACATCAAAAACCTCATAAAGTCCTGCAACTTCCACCTTCGTAACATCTGTAAGATTCGCCCTTTCCTGACCTCTGCCACCACCAAACTCCTCATCCATGCCCTCATAATTTCCCGCCTTGACTACTGCAATGCCCTGCTGTCTGGACTCCCTATGACCCGAACACTGCAGTCCATCATGAATGTGCTAGCCAGAATTAGCCACTGCTCCCATCGTTCCACCATGGCGGATCCCCTCCTTGAATCCCTCCACTGGCTTCCTATCCAGTCCAGAATCAGATTCAAGATACTGTGTCTGACCTACAAATCTGTCCACAAAACCTGTCCAACGTACATTTCCGATCTTACTCAGAGGTACCCACCTGGCCACTCACTCCGCTCTTCCAATGAACTTCGCCTAACCACCCCCCGCATCACCCAGTCCCATGCTCACCTCCAGGACTTCTCAAGAGCTGCTCCAAAACTATGAAACTCCCTACCTCCACCCATTAGGACAGCCCCCTCCTTCAACATCTTCAAGAAAGCCCTCAAAGCTCACCTTTTCACTCTGACCTACTACTCCTCATAAGTGCTCTAAACCCACAGCTGAACTCTGGTCCCCTACCTTCCGTGTCCTTACCTCTCTCTCTAGATTGTAAGCCTTTGGGCAGGGTCCTCCTCCTTTTGTGTCCTACCTGATCATGCACCTCCATTACTGTGCAACCCATGCTATGCATCTGAGTGAACCTAACTTGCCTAATCTCCATGCTCCCCTCCAGTGACTGACTAAGCATTACCTTGTACTCATACTGTGCTGCATGATCTGGTCTTTCTTGTATTCATGTATTGTCCTATTGCTGTTTGTCACCCCTAAATATTGTCTGTAACCTAAACTAATGTCCAGCGCTGCGTAATATGTTGGCGCTTTATAAATACAATAAATAAATAAATACTGCGTGGAGTGTGAGAAGTGTGACAGATCTGGGACAGCATCCTGCACTACCACTCAGATACTGAAGACTTCTATCTGTAAATTACTGACAGCAGTGGGTAAAAACAGCATGCGGTAAAAACTACCACAATGAAAAAATCAATTTACTGAGTACGGTGTTTTTCTATTCTTTTTTTTTTTTTTTTTAACCTCAAATGCCTACCAGAATTGAGCCCAATATGGGTGAAGCTTCTAACATGCATTATGTCAATTGTGTACATAATGCAAATTGTCATAGTGGTTAGCACTCTTGGCTTGCAGCTTTGGGTCCTCGGTTCGAATCCCAGCCAAGGGCACTATCTGCATGGAGTTTGTATGTTCTCCTTGTGTCTTCGTGGGTTTCCTCCAGGCACTGCAATTTCCTCCCACATCCTCAAAACATACAGATACGTTAATTGGCTTCCCCCTAAAATTGTCCCTAGACTATGATACATACATACAGTAGATATATGACTAGGGTAGTGATTAGATTGTGAGCCCCTCTGAGGAACAGTTAAGTAACAAGACAATATGCTCTGTACAGCGCTGTGGAAGATGTTGACACTATGTACACCACTTTCCAAATTATTATGCAAATTATATTTACCTCTGATTTTCCTAAATAGTGGATGCAAGTGGCAGTCAGCATCATCTTACGTCATCAACCATTACAGCATAATTCAAATGTTACTGAACAAACCTCCTCATGATAACAGGATTTTTTTTTTTTAAAAATGCACTGTACCAAATTATCACACACAACAGAGTTTTAAAACATTTTATAGGCAGTAAAGATCTGAAATTTGTCATTTCTTGAATTTGCAGTATTAGGAGGTCATATTTACTGTAAACTAATAATACATCTTAACAGGTCAAGTTATGTATTAACATATGAGCCCTTATTTGATAGCAGCTTTGGAATCCTTGCATCCTTCGAACATGTGATTTTTTGAGAGTTTCTGCTTGAATTTCTTTACAGGATGTCAGAACAGACTCTCAGTAGAGATGGCCTGAACAGTTTGCCCGGCGAACGGAAACCGGTGAACTTCCAGGGTTCGCGATCGCAGAGAACCGCAAACTTTTCCGGAAGTTTGATTCGCCCCCATAGTGCATCATTAGGGTCAACTTTGGCGTACGTTAAAAAGGGGCGCTAGGAAAAAAGGGCACGGGGTTTTAAACGATAAACATGGATAACGTTTAAAAATATAATGTACTATTTTTCGTTTAAATATTCGTTTTTATAAAGTTATAAATCATTAAATAATGTTCATGAAATCGGCAATTGTGAAAACGTTAATCTTCCGTTTAAAAAGTGAAATGTATAATAACATTTAAAAAAAATTAATAAGTAACCCTCCCTGTACCTACCCCTAACCCCTAGACCCCCGTATTGGTGCCTAAACCTAAGACCCCCCCTGGTAGTGCCTAAACCTAAGACCCCCCTGGTGGTGCCTAAACCTAAGACCCCCCTGGTGGTGCCTAAACCTAAGACCCCCTGGTGGTGCCTAAACCTAAGACCCCCCTGGTGGTGCCTAAACCTAAGACCCCCCTGGTGGTGCCTAAACCTAAGACTCCCCTGATGGTGCCTAAACCTAAGACCCCCCTGATGGTGCCTAAACCTAAGACCCCCCTGGTGGTGCCTAAACCTAAGACCCTCCTTAGTGATCACTGTATTGTGTGTAGAATAATGTTTTAGAAACAGTAAGGGATAAAATATATTACAATTTACGTTACGTACTGATCGCTTTATTTTGTAAATAATAATGTTTTACAAACAGTAAGGGATAACATTTAAAATAATGTTTTATTGAAATAGGAAATGTAAATCATCACAAGCAGTTATAAAACATTACAAATCTTCGGGCGCCCTTGGAAAACGTTATTATTCTCGGGCGCCCTTTTTTCCCGTTCGGCGCCCAGTAAACGATATTTATTATGGGAGTGAATGGCAGCGCCCGATTTGTCCACTAGCCTCCTGCGCCCTTTTTTACTGTTACCTCAACTTTGACCCTCTACATCACAGTCAGCAGGCACATTGTAGCCAATCAGGCTACACTCCCTCCTGGAGCCCCACACCCCTTATAAAACGCAGGCAGCATCAGGCATTGGACTCGCTCGTGGGCCTGCAGTAAATAGAGAAGGGAGAGCTGCTGCAGACTCACGTAGGGAAAGCTTAGTTAGGCTCTTGTAGGCTTCTTAGCTTGCTCCTTGCTGATTCTTATTGCTAAAAAAGCACCCCTCAAAAGCACATATAGGCATTGGAGAAAATATGATGAGCAGGATTTTGGCTCTGTACTCTTCGCCAACTGCAAAGATCAGGGTCAATGGGGTCCCCTCCGAGCCCGTGCAGATATTTAATGGCACCCGGCAGGGATGTCCCCTCTCTCCGCTGATATTCGTGCTGACACTAGAACCATTTCTGAGAACAATTAGAGCAAACCCAGACATAGGAGGAGTAAAGATAGGGAACAGGATGCATAAGGTCGCCGCTTACGCAGACGACCTTTTATTTTTTCTCACCGGCACTAAGGTATCGCTACCCCTAGGCTAAAATGTGAGGCTCTAGGGGTAGCGATGGAACAGCGGGAGATAGACCAACTGAAGGAAAATTTTCCCTTTAGATGGGTAACACCTACATTGAAGTACCTGGGAATAAATATCTCGCCAGACATACAGAAATTATATCAAAGCAATTATAAAGTTATAGCACAAGAAGTGAAAAAAGATTTGACCAGATGGAATAGGCCTGAATTCTCGTGGTTCGGCAGAATCAGCATCCTAAAAATGAATGTCATGCCGAGACTGTTACACGTATTCCAATCCCTACCAATCAAAGTCCCAAGATCCTTTTTTGATACACTGAGAAGGGATTTCCTGAGATTTATCTGGCATGCCAGACCACCACGAATTAGATATAAGCTTATGACGCAGCCCAAAGAAGAAGGGGGATTAGCGGTCCCAAATCCGCAACTATATCACGCAGCCGCTGCCTTAAATAGGATAACAGACTGGCATAGAAAAAATGATAAAATATGGGTGGAAATGGAACAAAATCTCCTAAACACACCCCTAACAGGGACCCCATGGTTAAATCAGAAAATTACGATAACACATCCTGCGGGTTGTTTTCTTAAGAACTCCCTCGATACATTACACCAGTACACACGCAGAGCCCAATTAATAAACCGCCCCTCCCCTCTTCTCCCAGTACTGAACAACCCTGGATTTACACCGGGATGCAATAAAAAAGCCTATATACATTGGAGAGGCCAGCAGCAAGTTAGGGCCCATATCCTGGTTAAAGATGGGGAATGGGTTCCCCTCCCGGTGCTTAGGGAGACCATGCAGAACCATAGAATAGAACAATGGAGTCTATTACAATTTAGATCATTTCTCAGATCACAGGGCACGAAGGAGGAATTCTCCAGGGAATTAAAGCCCTTTGAGAAGATGTGTAGTGAGGGGGGACAGAGTAGAGGATCCATCTCTAGAATTTATAATTTGTTAAACATTGAAGAAGATCCCACAAGGAGGTGGAGGGTGAAGTGGGAGAGAGACCTACAGAAGGAGTACACTGACAGTGAGTGGAAGAAGATTTTGTACTTCATGCATAAAAGTTCAATGTCCACAAGAATTCAGGAGTCAGGAGTGAAAATAGCAAGTAGATGGTACCTCACGCCCAGTAGACTGAGTAAGATATATGGGGGTTCTGATGCGAGATGCTGGAGATGTGGGTTGGAGAGAGGGACGTTATTTCATATATTTTGGGCCTGCCAGGAAATCCAATTGTTCTGGATGGAGGTTAAAAAATACATAGAGAAAATCACTGGATTGGTATTACCTAAGGACCCAGATTTTTACCTCCTACATGCAAACTCTTATAGTGTTAGAAAATATAAGAATATGATAGTAAGGCACTTAATAAATGCAGCAAGAGTGCTGATAGCTAGATGGTGGAAAACAACGCATACCCCATCAATTGGAGAATGGCTGAAGGAGGTAACTTATATTTCCTGGATGGAAAAGCTAGTCCAGGAAAATAAAGATGGAGAACTACGGATGGAGGAGATTTGGGCGGGTTCAGGGCTGGCCCGCTCATGAGGCGGGGTGAAACTTTTGCCTCAGGCGGCAAATTTCCAAGGGCGGCACCCGCCCGTCCGTGGGTGCGGGGAGCCGGCCCGCCGAGCTGGAGGGGTAGCTGGCAGGACAGGGGTATTGGGCCAGCGGCGGGGAGGGGGGTCGGACCCCCCCTACCTCGCCTGGGTCCCCCGTCCTCCGCTCCCCTCCAGCCTAAATAGAAGCAGCCGTATGTGTAAGAGGCACGGGCGGGGAGACACTCACCTCCTCCTCGCTCCAGCGTGCGCTCCACTGACATCACTTCCTGCAACGCTGCAGGAAGTGACGTCAGTGGAACGCACGCTGGGAAGAGGTGAGTGTCCTCCCCGCCCGTGCCTCTTACACATACGGCTGCTTCTATTTAGGCTGGAGGGGAGCGGAGGACGGGGGACCCAGGCGAGGGAGGGGGGGGTCCGACCCCCTCCCCGCCGCTGGCCCAATACCCCCGTCCTGCCAGCTACCCCTCCAGCTCGGCGGCCCCCCAGAGCGCCCCCCCCCCCCCGGGGGGGGGGGCGGCGGTGACAATTTTTTAACAATTTGCCTCAGGCGGCAAAAAGTCTAGGGCCGGCCCTGGGCGGGGTGGAAATCATTTACAGAAACTGAGGAATATATCCTCCTGATGAGCAAGAATAAAGAGACATAGGACCAGGGCATCCACAAGGGGACAATAATTGGACTCTTGGGACATTTCCCTTGCTCCCTCGCCTCCCCGGGACCCTTCCCCCGCTCCCCACATTCCTGATTGAAGGGGGGAAGTAGTATGCTTTGGAAGTAGAAGTGTGTGAGGAAGACGCATGGATTGGATGTAGAAGTGACTAAGGAAGTATGTGTGGACTGGATGTAGAAATGAATGAGGAAGCCTGGGGGGATATGGAATGAATGGGAATCCTGAGATTATCTGTAAAAATTAGGGGAGATTAGTAATAATACGAACCTGAGACAAACGTAAGCGCTCTCTGCTGATTTAGTCATCCGGAGAGCCCTAAAATCTGGAAGGAATTGGTCCTCTAGACAAAGGGCTGGAAGGATGAAAGGTATTAATAGTGAAATATAGAATACTAGCCAACCCGCGTCGTAGCATACGCCGCATCTATCTATCTAATAGAGTACGTGCCTCAACCTTGAAGCAAGAAGAAGTAGGCTTTCCATGAGAAAATGTATGCGTGCTCAAACACCAAGTTTAACCCTAGCAAGTCTGGCTTTGCAAATCCGGCTTAATTGGCTATTCATGGGGCAATGCTCATGCAAATATGCATTTGCTTTCGCATGCCAAACTATGCAGGGTCAAAAAACCAATACTGCAAAGTGCTCTCTCGCTGCCTGGGAACCACAGCGGCACCCCGGAGTGGGAGGCTGGGTGGCGCAGCCGCCGCCCCCCCCCCCCCCCCCCCAAGCGTGGCCAGCGGTGGGGAGAGCCGTCCGCACCCACCTCCTAATATTAAAAACAGCCACTTACCTTAACGTCCATTGGGTTCTGCTACATGCGCATTAATTTTCTCATGGAAAGCATTTTGTGCAGTTTGTATCCTTTGGAGGCAGGTGGTGGATGGCTTGCTCCGGTGGTGTGAACCCTGGAGTGAGTGCGCCTGTTCTCCCCCCCCCCCCCCCCTCTGGAGTGCTGTATGTGAGCCAGCCCTGAGCTCTAAAGCTCGGGGTGACCCATGCTTCTCTCCTTTCTCATGTGGTGCCCCCAAATTAATGCGCATGTAGCAGAACGCAATGGACGTTAAGGTAAGTGCCTGTTTTTAATATTGGGAGGTGGGTGCAGACGGCTCTCCCCGGCGCTGGCCACACTTGGGGGGGAGGGTCGTCCACGCCACCCAGCCTCCCCCTCCGGGGTGCCGCTGTGGTTTCCAGGCAGTGAGAGAGCCTGGGACCCTGCGGTCCCCCCCACCTTGCCGCGGTGAAAGGGCTTGCGTATCACAATGAAGCAATGGCTATATGAGTGTCTCGGGGGGTGGCACACCAAAGATAATAAGGTCGTTTCTTCATTGTGGACAGACCAAATTCGATCAGCTGGACAGTCACTGTTGTTCTGGCATTGAGCTACCTCAGCCTGGCGACCATATGGGCTTGAAAACGGCTATCGCCTGCACTCTGGCCATGGTGCACACCAGTCCAGCACGGCCGTCACAACACAAACAGCTGTTTGCGGTGCATTACACAGTGAGTTTGGTCTGTCAGTGTGAAGCAGTACTCTAATTACATTCCCTGATTGATACATATGCAAGATGTTTTAAAGAACTTTAGGCCTCCAATTTAGCATGTAATGTGATTTCTGCCCTTAAAATGTTGCTTTGCGTCAAATCCAGATTTTTCCCCGGGACTTTTGGCGTGTATCCCACTCCCCCATGCAAAAACTCAGATGTTACATCTTTTCCATCACTTTTGTGGCCAGCATAAGTGTTTCTAGTTTTCAAAGTTCGCCTCCCCATTGAAGTCTATTGTGGTTCGCAAAATTTCCGAAAATCGGAGGTTAGGGCCATCTCTACCTCTCAGAGCTGCTATTTGGATGTAAACTGCCTCCCACTCTCAAATATCTTTTGCTTCAGGATGCTCCAAAGGTTCTCAATATGATAGAGGTCAGGGGAGGATGGAGGCTTGATTCACAAAACAGTGCTAACTGAACTGTTGGCACGCTGTGAAAAGTGTTTTGCGTGAAATTTCACGTGATAACGGTTATCGTGCGCAAAAATTCGTGTTCGCATGATAAATTCGTGTTATCACACAAACGCAAGCCTTAATGCGTGAAAAATTAGCATTAACGCGCAAACGCTTTTTTTGCACGCGATAACCATTTTTTCACTCGAAACTCTTTTTTTTCATGCGAAAATGCGCTAAAACGTGCAAAAACACATGCTAACAGCCGTGCTCACAGTTAGCACAGTTTTGTGAATCAAGCCCAATGAATTTCTCTCCTTTTATGCTGATAGCAGCATATGGTGCAAAGGCATTCCTGAACAGAAGGTTTATGCATAATTCCTATCCTCTGGAGGATCCTGCACCTTGATGTTTACAGGACTTCAGAGGCACCAGCAGCTTCAAATACCTATTTGCTACTTTGTTATGGCATTTTAGCAGCTGCTCTCTTAATCTGATGTATTTGTTTGGCAGAACCCTTCCTCATTTTGTTTTTATCTGCACCAATCCGTGTGTGTGCTCTGAGTCAGCCACACATCTTTTAAAGTTTTCATGAAATATAAAGGTTTTCATACCTTGTCCAAGGCATTCAACTATTTCACACTTTCTGCAGCAGGGAGATCATTTTTCTTTCTCATATTACTTGAATATGGTGGTCTGCTTAATAATGTGGAACACCCTTTTCTTAGTAGTTTTTCCTTTAAAGGCAGTCTGAAGCAAAATAACACAAACACAATTAGATGCTTTTAGCCATGACCATATTTGGCCCCAATCACTCCCCCAAAATAAGCTAAGGAGGGAGAGAGAAGATGGCACAGGGTGTACTGCATGGAACACAAATAGGTCAGACGTGGCTCGGTATATAATCATCTTTAACACCCTTGTCTGATACCAACTAATCTGAATGCCAATAGTAAGTAAACTTTCAAGCATATCAGTAGATGTACAGCTGTGTCTGACACATGTTCTCCTCAGAGGCCTGCAAAGTTGAGTGACCTGAGTATGTTAACAGCCCTGTGTTGTGAATAATTTGCCTAATCGATTGGGGTAGGTGGATAGAAATTATAAATTAGCTGGAAATAGGTCTTCCTAGATATAAATTTATATTTAGCTAAACATTTTTAGGTTTTAGGTTTATTTTAGTCCCTTACAAAAGTCCCTTACAATAGTTGTGGCTCATCATGACTTTACTGAGAACTTTGTAAAACGACTCATGCCTAGTTACAAATATTCACAATAAGGGCTCTTTTATACTACTTGCGATTCCAATTTTCCGATTGTGATGTGATTTTACTTGCGATTTTATTTCCGATTTTTGAAATGTTGTGTTTTTTCTGCGTTTTTCCTCTTGTGTTTCTATCATCCAGTGAACTTGCAAATCAGAATTGCAAATCGGAATTGCGATTTGCAGTGTAAAAGAAGCCTAAAGCCCAGTTACAAATATTCACTATACATGTATTCCACTAGATGGCGCTTAAATACCATTATATAGATGAGCAGAAGCTTTCTAGGAACTTTATTTTTTTTTTTTTTTTTGCAGTTGATTTGAATTCTGTTTGTGCTGCAAATCTGTATGAGGAAACTTGTTGCTAGACAGCTGTTCTGGGCCTACATACCCTGCTTAGCCCTATGATTTGCATTTGGTCTTCCACGTCTGTTATTATTATTTCTCACAAATTCTGCATCCCGTCTCATAACTGGAACAGCAGAAAATAATTTTAAGTACTGGTCCCTTACATTCTGCAATAAAGCTATCTATAACATACTGTACCTCCCCAATGTTTGACATTAGAAAGTAAAACACCTTCAAACTAGGCCTCTGTCATGCCTCCAGTCACACCCTGTAGCATCCCTAGTCACACATCTCACAAAGAATTCATGAGCAAAATACATTTTCCTCATTATTCAAGCAATGCTCATACTTTCTCTCATTATTGCTTTTCCTTCATATTAGCATCACATTCTCAAAACATTACATCAGTATAAAGGATAGAAAGTAGGAACCAATGCATTCTTACTAGAGAAACCGAGTACCCAGCAAGCTCATGTTGAACAGAACTCCCAGTAGTGTGTAAGGGGTTACAATGGACCAAAAAGCCCTCTTACTAAAATGCTATGGAAAACAAAAGTTTGTCTTCTTAAAACAGAAAGAATTTGCAATTATTCAGGTTGAAGTGAGCTCCTAGGGTACATACACACATCAGACTATAGTCTTTGGAAAATGAAAGATCACAGACCAATTTTACCCCTTTCCATGTAGTATGAGAGCCATACCTACACAGTCCATTCTATGGAGCTGAACTCCCCATCAGATAGAAATCTTTGCAAGATGCTGCACACAAAGATGATGTACACATGCAAGAGATCAGTATCTGCAAAAGATCTGTTCCTGCAAAAGATCTGTTCCTGCAAAATGCATTCATAGTCTATATCTGCAGATCCTCATACATACCTTGTTTAACAGACATTCATTTGCAGATCAGACAATCATCTGCAGATCTGAAAATCTATCCTGGTGGATCTGATCTGCAGATGAAACAAGGTGTGTATGAGGATCTGCAGATATCATAGACTATGAATGCATTTTGCAGGAATGGATCTTTTGTGGGAACAGATCTTTTGCAGATACTGATCTTTTGAATGTGTACAGCATCTGTGTGTGCAGCATCTTGCAAAGATTTCTATCTGATGGGGAGTGCAGCTCCATAGAATAGACTGTGTAGAGTATGGCTCTCATACTACATGGAAGGGGGTAACATTTGTCTGTGATCTTTCATTTTACCTTCTGCTTTAAGAAGGGAAACTTTTGTTTTACTAGAGAAATGCATTCATTTTTATAGATGCTTACATCAAGCACCAGCACTTCCATAGAGGCAAACTGGGCAGTTGCCAGGTCGCTGATGGGCACGGACGAGGCGGCAGCCCCAGGACCACCTAATGCCAAGTGGCATAAAGTCCTGGGGCGGGGATTTGCAGGAGATTGTGTGCGCGCCAATGCATTCGCCGCAAGGAGACTGTTACACGGCGAAACCTCCATCTATTTACTCTGTATATCACTGCGATCTATGGCAGCGCTGTACTGGGGACAGCCCAGCCGTGTGACATGGCTGTCCACTCTGGAGGCTCAGGAGTGATCGGCTGTCATAGGCTGATGCCTATGCCTATGACAGCTGATCACGGTGATTGGCTGGCGGGGGAGGGAGGGAGGGGCGGGTGGAAAAAAAAATAGGGAAATTTATTTAAAAATAAAACAAAAAAATATTTATAAAAAAAACAAATAATCATTGGGGGAGCGATTGGACCCCACCAACCTAAAGCTCTGTTGGTGGGCAGAAAAGGGGGGGGGTCACTTAGGTGCTGAATTGTACGGCCCTGCAGCAAGGCCTTAAAGCTGAAGTGGTCTAATTTATAAAAAAATAGCCTGGTCACTGGGGGGGTTTAAGCCACTGGTCCTTAAGTGGTTAAAGGGCGTACGTACAAAAAGGGCGTCGGGAAAAAAGGGCGCGGGGTGTAAACGAGAATTAATAATTAATCATTAATAGCGTTTATAAAAATATTGTGCTATATTTGGTTTACAAATAATGTTTTACAAATTTATAAATCATTAAATAATGTTTATGAAATCGGCAATTGTAAAAACGTTAATCTTCCCTGTTTCAAAAGTGAAACTTACAATTACGTTTATAAAAAAGATAATATATGTTTAATTGTTATAATTGTATATTATTGTGAATAACTTTCATTTATTGTTTGTTCTTATTATAAAATGTGAAAATATTGTTTATAATGATGATATAAATATAACTACGTTCGTAATAAGTGTTGTAAAACATTAGTAAGTATTACTAAAATGTTACTAAAACTATACCTAAGCCTACTCTCACACAGAACCCTCCCTGTACCTATCCCAAACCCCTAGACCCCCCTGGTGGTGCCTAAACCTAAGACCCCCCTGGTGGTGCCTAAACCTAAGACCCCCCCTGGTGATGCCTAAACCTAAGACCCCCCTGGTGGTGCCTAAACCTAAGACCCCCCTGGTGATGCCTAAACCTAAGACCCCCCCTGGTGATGCCTAAACCTAAGACCCCCCTGGTGGTGCCTAAACCTAAGACCCCCCCTGGTGATGCCTAAACCTAAGACCCCCCTGGTGGTGCCTAAACCTAAGACCCCCCTGGTGATGCCTAAACCTAAGACCCCCCTGGTGGTGCCTAAACCTAAGACCCCCCTGGTGGTGCCTAAACCTAAGACCCCCCTGGTGATGCCTAAACCTAAGACCCCCCTGGTGGTGCCTAAACCTAAGACCCCCCTGGTGATGCCTAAACCTAAGACCCCCTGGTGGTGCCTAAACCTAAGACCCCTATGGTGGTGCCTAAACCTAAGACCCTCCTGGTGGTGCCTAAACCTAAGACCCCCCTGGTGATGCCTAAACCTAAGACCCCCCCTGGTGGTGCCTAAACCTGCAATTTACGTTACGTACTGATCGCTTTATTTTGTGAATAATAATGTTTTACAAACAGTTAGGGATAAAACTTTAAATAATGTTTTAGTTAGTTAAATAGGATAAATATGTTTAGTATTTTTATAAACGTTATTTATCTCCGGCGCCCTTTTTTCCTGCTCGGCGCCCATTAAACGCTATTTATTATGGGAGTGAATGGCAGCGCCCTTTTTGTCCACTAGCTGCCTGCGCCCTTTTTTCCCGTTTCCGGTTAGCGGGACTAGTTAGCTAATGGAGAAGTCATAGGAATAGAGGATTTTTTTTTTACGCTGCTGAGAACTGTTTTGAAGCCAAGCATTAGCATCGTGTTTCTTTTAGGGAGGGTTCACGCTTGTCCTTACAGGAAAAAAAACATGTCATTTTCAGTATTCTTGTCTCTGCATTTGCGGGTATTGCAAAAAAAAAAAAAAAAAAAAAAAAATTAGCAAACTTTTGTGTATAGTTTTGCAATATTTAAATACTTCTGTAAGCAAAAAAATGTCAATGGGAATTCTTCATATATAATTAATTAATTTTTTCTCTGCTTCCACTAACTTGCACTGAGGCATGAATTGCACAGGTAAAAAATCAGAGTTTCCATATGAATGTGAAATGCACAATTCACAAATGCATATTCACCGAAAATTGTAAATACAATAGGTTGCCACTGAAATACATTACATGTGGCAATTGTGTTTTCGCAAAATCGCAAATCAAACCCTGCCTTAAAGTGTGAGTGTATTACACTCATATTACATTATTGTTTGCTTCAGGAATATGTTTTCCAGCTTCTGTGTTTGTGATAGAGTGCAGAGACATCTGTGACACTATGAAATCTACAGCCTGTCTATGTTTGTAGCAGTGTGCAAAGACATGTGTCGCAATGTGGCATTTAAAGCCAGCTACTTTCCTGTAGCACTGTGATTCTGTTCTTGTAGTACCAAACACCTAAATATATTCTCAGTATTGTGAGGAAGGGGGAGGAGGAGAGAGAGCGTACAAGTGCATTAATAACAAAAATAAAGGAAAAATAAAAGTGTGGATACAGCTATAAAACAACTACATATATTTGAGTCATATATTATAAACATTTTCATGAAAACCACCAATACTTCCATTAGAAAACCAGTAAAGGTTATAAAAAGATACCTTGGTTCTGAAGTTGCACACAAAAGGCTAGGCCCGTAGCTCCTCCCCAGGGCCGCCTCTATCACCAGGCCATTATAGGCGATTGCCTGGAGCGCTGTGAATGGGATAAGCGCAATCGTGGGGGACCGCGGCGACCACCGCTACTATTTTCTCCGTGCATTATTTACTTTACTTGCACGGAAAACGCACCACGTGCTATCCAGCCTCCACTGGTCCGCCTCTATTCACTCCCCCGATGCCGCCCAGCCAATAGAAGCAAGCAGCACACTGCTGTTCTTACTTCTCCGCTCCGCCTCCTCTAGTCTAGCTAGCTGAGCTGCCTGCCCGGCCCCCTCTATAACAGTTGCCGCACATATTGTGTAGTACGTTGTGCGGCCCGCCTCTAACTCCGCCTCCCGCCTGTTCAGCCAGCGTGTGTGACTTTACAGAGACTCCAGGGTGCTTGATAGTGCAATTCACCCCCTTGTCTGCCCTGCACGATTTAACTGTGTGTGACAGAGGTGAGCTGAGCTGAGCACTGCCATCTGCCCACTGTAAAGGGAGAAACAGTGAGACTCAGACTGACCTCCCATTATAGAGAGACGGAGGAGAGGGGGCGGCTGCAGGAGGAGAATGAATGGGGTATTGTCATCCAACAAGTGTGCTACTCTGCATATGTCTCTTCTCTATCCCCACACCCGGGTCCCCCCTGCCACCCTTCCCTGGACAACCTCAAAGCAGTGCCTGCTCTGATCCACCCAAGCTGAGGAGGCTCCCTGGCTGTAATTAGTGAGTGAGCTTATCCGGAACATGGCACTCTGCTCCTGTTACTGCAGCAATACTACACCAGGCTGAGGCTGCATGATTACAGATTCTAATCAGCATATATGCAGCTGATTAGATTGATCCCTCAGTGGTGCACAACAGCCAGTTATAGTACTGTCCAGGGCCAGGCTAAATGATAAGGACAGCACATAGTGACAGAAGCAGAAATTTCCATGTACAGGTACATACTATTTTTACATTAGCAAGCTGACCTGCTGCTGGAAGTTCCTGTGTCTGGCTGCCCTGTATTGTCCTTCTTTGCTTCTCATATGCTCTTCTCACTCTCCCTCCTCCTTCCCAGTGCTTTAACCCCTGCCCTGCTGAACTGGACAGCCTATGGTGAGACACATCTCTCTCACACTATTCATTCTCCTGGAACTCTCACACATTCTTCAGTATCTGTCCCTCCTACATTCCTCTATCTACCTTACTTCTCCCCACTCTCCTTTTCCTCCATCCTCTCTTATGTGACACTTCCACTTTTCTGCATCTGCTATCTCTAAACTATCCCTACCTGCCTTCTCTCACAGACTGCTGTCTTTCCCTTCCTTCTCTCTCACTTAGTGTTGGGCGAACACCTGGATGTTCGGGTTCGGGAAAGTTCGCCGAACATGGCCGCAATGTTCGGCATGTTCGGGCCGAACCCCGAACTCCCCGAACATCCCGCTTTTGGGGGCCCTATGGGGTCGCAGGCATAAGGGGGGAGCATGCCCCGATCGCGGGGGGGGTCGGAAATTCCCCCCACCCCCTCCGCTAGCGCTCCCCCCTCTGCCCGCTTCCCCATTCAAAAGTTAGGAAGTGAAACTGTACCTGTGCGGCCGGTAGTGGGTGACTGGCAGTGGGCGGCACTATGGAGAGACTGAGGAGGAGGAGGAGTCCGGAGAGTGACGCGTTGAGGGAGGCCGGGCAGCGGGCGGATCAGCAGTAGTACCGTACTACTGCTGATCCGCCCACTGCCCGGCCTCCCTCAACGCGTCACTCTCCGGACTCCTCCTCCTCCTCAGTCTCTCCATAGTGCCGCCCACTGCCAGTCACCCACTACCGGCCGCACAGGTACAGTTTCACTTCCTAACTTTTGAATGGGGAAGCGGGCAGAGGGGGGAGCGCTAGCGGAGGGGGTGGGGGGAATTTCCGACCCCCCCCGCGATCGGGGCATGCTCCCCCCTTATGCCTGCGACCCCATAGGGGGCCAGTATTCGGGCGAACAGGGCCCTGTTCGTGCCGAACAGGGGCCCTGTTCGGCCAGGCAATGAGCCGTTCGGGCGAACCCGAACAGTTTGGCCGAACACCACCAGGTGTTCGGCCGAACGCGAACATCACCCGAACAGGGTGATGTTCTGCAGAACCCGAACAGTGGCGAACACTGTTCGTCTCACTTTCTTCTCTCATAAGATAGTAATTGTTGACCCGTATTAAGATTATGATGTGTTATTTTATATACAATGCTTTCATTTTCAGTACAGATTTTAAGTATATATTCATGTCACTGACTGTCCTCAGAGGAGCGCACAATCTAATCCTACCATAGTCTAATGTCCTACCTTATTATTATGTATTTATATAGCACTGACATCTTCTGCAGCACATTACAGAGTACATAGTCATGCCACTGACTGTCCTCAGAGGAGCTCACAATCTAATCCTACCATAGTCACAGTGTAATGTCCCACCATATTATTATTATGTATTTATATAGCACTGACATCTCCTGCAGCACTTTACAAAGTACATAGTCATGTCACAGACTGTCCTCAGAGGAGCTCACAATCTAATCCTACCATAGTCATAGTCTAATGTCCCACCATATTATTATTATGTGTTTATATAGCACTGACATCTTCTGCAGCACATTACAGAGTACATAGTCATGTCACTGACTGTCCTCAGAGGAGCTCACACTCTAATCCTACCATAGCCATAGTGTAATGTCCTACCATATTATTATAATGTATTTATATAGCACTGACATCTTCTGCAGCACATTACAGAGTACATAGTCATGTCACTGACTGTCCTCAGAGGAGCTCACACTCTAATCCTACCATAGCCATAGTGTAATGTCCTACCATATTATAATGTATTTATATAGCACTGACATCTTCTGCAGCACATTACAGAGTACATAGTCATGTCACTGACTGTCCTCAGAGGAGCTCACACTCTAATCCTACCATAGCCATAGTGTAATGTCCTACCATATTATTATAATGTATTTATATAGCACTGACATCTTCTGCAGCACATTACAGAGTACATAGTCATGTCACAGACTGTCCTCAGAGGAGCTCACAATCTAATCCTACCATAGTCATAGCCTAATGTCCCACCATATTATTATTATGTATTTATATAGCACTGACATCTTCTGCAGCACATTACAGAGTACATAGTCATGTCACTGACTGTCCTCAGAGGAGCTCACACTCTAATCCTACCATAGCCATAGTGTAATGTCCTACCATATTATTATAATGTATTTATATAGCACTGACATCTTCTGCAGCACATTACAGAGTACATAGTCATGTTACTGACTGTCCTCAGAGGAGCTCACAATCTAATCTCTACCATACTTAGTTTAACATCCTATGATATTAAGTGGAAGGTGTGTCGTAGGGGGGGGGGGGGGGGCGCCGCAGGCTTTCTTGCCTGGAGTGACAAAAAGGCTAGAGGCACCCCTGCTCCTCCCTCCTCCACAGGTAGATAGTAAACCCAGCCCGGAGTAAAGGTGCATACACACATCAGACTATAGTCTTTGGAAAATGAAAGATCACAGACCAATCTTACCACCCTTCATGTAGTATGAGAGCCATACTCTACACAGTCTTTTCTATGGAGCTGAACTCCACATCAGAAAAAAATCTTTGCAAGATGCTGCACACACAGATGCTGTGCAGACACAAAAGATCAGTATCTGCAAAAGATCTGTTCCTGCCAAAAATCCATTCCTGCAAATTGCAATGATAGTCTATGAGATCTGCAGATCATCATACACACATGATTTAACTGACATTCATCTGCAGATCAGATCCACCAGGATGGATTTTCCGATCTGCGGATGATTGCTTGATCTGCAGATGAATGTCAATTAAATCATGTGTGTATGATGATCTGCAGATCGCATGGACTTTCATTGCAATTTGCAGGAATGGATTTTTGGCAGGAACAGATCTTTTGCAGATACTGATCTTTTGTGTCAGCACCCAAGGCTGAGACACCAAAGTGCGCCCCTCCATTACTCCCACCCCAGCCATCACACACTGATTGCTATTAGACTAAGAGGTGCCACAGGGCCCACAACCTCCCCAACACCTTAATATCTAGTTATATGGCTTGCAGTCACTGCCATGTATCCCCTTTTCTTATTTATTTCTGCTTCAAACACAATTAGGAATGACAACTGAATGAATTCTGCGCCCCCTCCTACACTGCGCCCTGAGGCTGGAGCCTCTCCAGCCTATGCCTCGGCCCGGCCCTGCTCCCAGCGATGTGAGCAGGAGCGAGGACGCACACGGCCAGGGCTGAGCAGGTGCAGTGGCCCGCCAACTGAGAAAAAGAAACTGGGACCGGAGGATTGTTGAGGACCAGCGTGGGCACATGTAAGTTGAAGCCCTGTCTATACTTATTTGTATTTTTGGACATACGAGGACAGTTTCAATCCTATCTCCACTTGATTATACATTAAATACACTAAGAATTGTAATCAATATTCTACAATTAGCTTTATAGAAATCAGAGGGATTAGGGGATTCTGCAGCCCCAATCTTTTTTTCGGGGGGGGGGGGGGGGGGGGTTGTGGGGTGCGATTGGTGGTTGGTAGATCTCTCGGGCTCGGTAATTGTCAAAGTAGCTCGCGAGCCGAAAAAGTGTGGGCACCCCTGGTCTAAACATTGACCCTCTACATCACAGTTAGCAGACACATGGCAGCCAATCAGGCTGCACTCCCTCCTAGATCCCCCCTTATATAAGGCAGCAGCGTCGGCCATTTTCTCACTCTGTGTGCTGCTGTTTTGTTACCCTTCGTGATTGTTACCTTGCCGCGGTGAAGGGGCTCGTGATCACAATGAAGCAATGACCGGCCATATGTTGGGGGGCACACCTGACCCAAGATAATAAGGTCGTTGCTTCATTGTGGACAGACCAAATTCGATCAGCTGGACAGTCACTGTTGTTCTGGCATTGAGCTACCTCAGCCCGGTGACCATATGAGCTTGTAAACCGCCATCGCCTGCACTCTCGCCATCGTGCGCACAAGTCCAGCACAGCCATCACTATACAAACAGCTGTTTGTGGAGCTTTACACAGTGAGTTTGGTCTGTCAGTGTGAAGCAGTACTCTAATTACACTCCCTGATTGATGTATACACATGCAAGATGTTTTAAAGCACTTTATGCCTTCAATTTAGCAAAGCAATGTGATTTCTGCCCTTAAAACCCTGCTGTGCGTCAAATCCATAATTTTCCCTAGGACTTTTGGCATGTATCTCACTCCGCCATGCCCCCCTCCAGGTGTTAGACCCCTTGAAACATCTTTTCCATCACTTTTGTGGCCAGAATTAGTGTTTGTAGTTTTGAAAGTTCATCAGCCCATTGAAGTCTATTGCGGTTCGCATGGTTCACGTGAACGCAAACTTTTGCAGGAGTTCGATGTTCGCGAACCTAAAATCGGAGATTTTAGCGATCTCTATTCTATATAGGTGCAGAAGTAATTCCCCATTCTTATTGACTATGCTGTCATAGCTGTTTTAGTCTTTCTGCATGGCTTCGGAAGAGTCGCCTCCATAACTAAATACATAAATATTGCCAGTCTTTTTCTCTTACTGTTCTAGCATGTAGATCGCGTCTAGTGAAAAATGGCGCCAGGCATCGTTTTTAGAAAATGGCGCCTCATAGGAAATCATTGTAGAAGTGTGTTTTTCGTTTTTTTAATGTTAAAAAATGGCGCCGACGTCCAAAACGATATTTATCGTTTATGTTTTAATCCTTTTCCTAAATGATATTTTTCGTTTATCACTTTGGATGTGGACTTTGGAAAAGAAAATATATTGTTGGGAAATTAGCTGATTAGAGTGGTGCTGATTTAGCCCAGGGGTAAAGCACTAGACTTTGATTATTTTTGTGCAGGTGCAGGTTCGAATTCAGTCAATGCTCCTTTTTTTATTATTATTATTTATTTATTTATTTATAGATGCGCTGTTATCTGTAAATTAATAAAGGAGTAGTTTAAAAATATTTTTTTTCATGAAGTTAAAGTTTTGTGTTTTTAATAATATCCCAGCTGCATAATCATGCATTCATTTGTTCGTTCAAAAGGAAGTGGGAAGACAGAATAAAGATGAGAGACAAGGAATTACTGGCTGCAAACTGACGAAAAATAGCTGTAGTCAGGGCCGGGCCGAGGCATAGGCTGGAGAGGCTCCAGCCTCAGGGCGCAGTGTAGGAGGGGGCGCACAATTCATTCAGCTGTCATTCCTAATTGTGTTTGAAGCAGAAAGAAATAAGAAAAGGGGATACATAGCAGTGACTACAAGCCAGATAACTAGAGATTAAGGTGTTGGGGAGGTTGTGGGCCCTGTGGCACCTCTTAGTCTAATAGCAATCAGTGTGTGAGGGCTGGGGTGGCAGGGATGGAGGGGCGTACTTTGCTGTCTCAGCCTTGGGTGCTGGAGGACCTTGTCCCGCCTCTGGCTGTAGTGATTAGGCAAAGAGAATCAGTACAGCTATTTTTTGTCAGTTTGCAGCCAGAAATTTCTTGTCTCTCATCTTCCCACTTCCACTTTTAAACCTTGTATGCATTATGCAGCTGTGATATTATAACACAAAACTTTTACTTCATGAAAAAAGTGTTTTTAAACTAATCTTTTATTCATTTATAAATTTTATTAATTTACAAATAGCAGTATCTCTATTAAAGTAAAAAAAAAAAATGTAACGTTGAGAAGATTCAAACCTGCAAAATTTACACCAAAGAGCAGCATTTTACCACTGTGCTAAAACTCCCTTCCTCAAAATAGTCAAACATTATTTAAATATCAAGCTTAAAACGAAAAATAAAAAAATACTCTAAAAACGATATTTATCGTTTTTAAAATTTTATCGTTGGCTGTCTGGCGCCATTATTTGGCCGGCACCATTTTTCACCGGCCCGTGTAGGCCCCCATAGCCAAGTTTTTTGTCATGGTTTAGAAGTGGGCAGTCTCTCTTGGTAAAACCTCTTAGCTCTCTGAAGTATGGGGAATCTGATGAGGCAGTGTACGTTTCACACATGTAAATATCGGAAACAGTAAAAAAGGGTGCAGGTGGCTAGTGGACAAATCGGGCGCCGCCATTCACTCCCATAATAAATATCGTTTACTGGGCGCCGAACAGGAAAAAAGGGCGCCCGAGATAAAATAACGTTTTCCAACGGTGTCCGAAGATTTGTAATGTTTTATAACTGCTTGTGATGATTTATGTTTCCTATTTCAATAAAACATTATTTTAAATGTTATCCCTTACTGTTTGTAAAACATTACTATTCACAAAATAAAGCGATCAGTACGTAACGTAAATTGTAATATATTTTATCCCTTACTGTTTCTAAAACATTATTCTACACACAATACAGTGATCACTAAGGAGGGTCTTAGGTTTAGGCACCACCAGGGGGTCTTAGGTTTAGGCACCATCAGGGGAGTCTTAGGTTTAGGCACCACCAGGGGGGTCTAAGGTTTAGGCACCACCAGGGGGTCTAAGGTTTAGGCACCACCAGGGGGGTCTAAGGTTTAGGCACCAATACGGGGGTCTAGGGGTTAGGGGTAGGTACAGGGAGGGTTACTTACTAATTTTTTTTTAAACGTTATTATACATTTCACTTTTTAAACGGAAGATTAACGTTTTACAATTGCCGATTTCATGCACATTATTTAATGATTTATAACTTTATAAAACATTATTTTTAAACGAAATATAGTACATTATATTTTTAAACGTTATCCATGTTTATCGTTTAAAACCCTGCACCCTTTTTTCCCCAGCGCTCCTTTTTAACGTATGCGTAAATATCTGTCTGTGAGGAAGTGATGGAACTGCTTAAAGCGAACCTGAAGCAAGAGATATATGGAGGCTGCCATATTTATTTCCTGTTAAGCAATACTAGTTGCCTGGCAGTCCTCCTGATCTCTTTGGCCACCCTAGTGTCTGAATCACACACCTGAAACAATCATGTAGCTAATCTTGTCACAAACATCTAATCTGCATGCTTGTTCAGAGTCTATGGCTAAAAGTGTTAAAGGAAGATAATCCGCCAGGCAACTAGTATTTTTTAAAAGGAAATAAATATGGCAGCTTCCATATAAATCTCACTTTAGTTTCCCTTTAACTGTATTCAGATGTCTTGATTGGTTTACCCTCCTGGCGGTCTATTAAAAACCGCCAGGGGGCAGCGCAGCCGTTTTTTTTTTTTTTTTTTTTAAATCATGTAGCGAGCCTAGGGCTCGCTACATGATAGCCGCTGTGCAGCATCTACCCTCTACCCACCCTCTTCGATCAGGAAATCCTGTTCAAAGACGTCTAAGGGAGTCCCGATCCACCCCTCAGCGCTGCCTGACGCTGATAGGCCAGGCAGCACAGGGGTCTAGGGGGGAGGGGGCTCTGCAGCGACGCAGATAGCGGCGAATCGGCGCGGGGCGGCGGCGATCGGTGTGCTCACGCAGCTAGCAAAGTGCTAGCTGCGTACAACAAAAAAAATTTACACAAATCGGCCCAGCAGGGCCTGAGAAAACCTCCTGCGCGGCTTACCCCGAACTACGTTCGGGGTTACCGCCAGGATTTAATGTGCTCTTGCAGCTCCTTTCCTGTTTTCTGCTGAAAACTGAAAAGGGTTGATGGTACTCACTATTTGACCATTAGTACCTGACTGCTTTAAGGGGCCCATACACCTAACGATTTTCCCGCCGATATGAAATCTTTGTGCAAACGCTGACAGAACGATCGATTTCCGTCCAAAATCAATTGTTCCCGTTGATTCCCGTCGATCCGTCCGTGCGGAAGATTTTGCTCAATCACCGGCGGGTCGGAAGTGCGTCGATAGCGGCATTCGAATGCCCGACGACCGACGCTAGCGGCAATACATTACCTGCTCCAGCCGGCGCATGTCCCCTGGTCTCCGCTGTCCCTTCTCCATGTTCGGCTCCTCCAGCTTCACTGAACTTCCTGTCCCGGCAGGAAGTTTCAACAGTAGAGCGCTCTCTACTGTTTAAACTTCCTCGGCAGGAAGTTCAGTGAAGCTGGAGGAGCCGAGCACGAAGAAGGGACAGCGGTGACCAGGGGACACGCGCCGGCCGGAGCAGGTAATGTATGCGGGGGAAGGGGGCGGCAGCTTCACAGATTGTGATCGGTTTCATGCTGAAGTCGATTCACAATCTGTTTACAGTAAAGGCAGCCATACGATCCCTCTCTGATCAATTCGATCAAAGAGGGATCTATCTGTTGGGCGAATCTGATGGCAAATCGACCAGTGTATGGTTACCTTTAGTGTCTGAAGCCAGTGTCAGATGGCACCTATATTTGAGGTCTGGAGGTGTGGTGATTTGCAGATTTTCCAGAAAGCAAGATGGCATCATGGATGAGAGGCAACAAATCCTGCAGCTCTGCCAGATGAAGAGATAGCACTGTGTGTGGTAACACAATTGTATTGTTATTTAGCTATGTAGAGAAGACTATGACAGAGAAGCTATGAAGTGGGGGAAAGTTTGGTTCAGGTTAGCTTTGGCAGATGACATTTGCTTTACATGATGAAGCCATGAGCTCAAGAAAACCTCAACAGTTAGACATAGAAGCAACCATGGCTTGCAGAAGTTCCAAATTGGGTGTACCCCAACAAGTCTAACCAAGGGGGCCCCGCTTTCCTCACACAGACGGGAAACCACTTTAAGATGTACAGTACATATGTTATGTGGAATTATTTTATTGTATTCATATGGTTAGAATTCTAGTACTGTTCCAATTCAGTATAATCCCACAGCTGTAGTAAAATAATACATAAATGTCATAGCTATGTTTCCACATTAGCTATTGTCAGTAGTGCTGAGAAACAACGGAAAACAAAATATTCCTATGCTGGAGGTTCATTCTTCCATGCCGAGGATAGTTGCATAGCTCTAAAAATGTGTTGAGCCCATTAAAGCAATCAGGTGTGATCCTTAGCTTGGCTCAAGAGAAACTACTCTAGAGAGAGAAACAGGGTTCAAACCCCTGCAGAATGACACCTGAAATAGCAATCTTCTAGCCCATAATCATAATAACAGCAATATTACTTAGAATACCGGGCATAAATGCAGAATGTTGGTGGCAACAGGGAAAATTAAAATACATTTAACCACTTGAGGACTCAGCCTTTACCCCCCCTTAAAGGGGAACTGAAGAGAGAGGTGTATGGAGGCTGTCATGTTTATTTCCTTTTAAGGAATACCAGTTGCATGGCAGCCCTGCTGATCCTCTGCCTCTAATACTATAACCTGAACAAGCATACAGCAGATCAGGTGTTTCAGTGGTTCAGACTTTAAAGTCAGATCTGACAAGACTAGCTGCATGCTTGTTTCTGGTTTTATTCAGATACTACTGCAGAGAAATAGACCAGCAGGGCTGTCAGGCAACTGTTATTGATTAAAAGGAAATAAACATGACAGCCTCCATATACCTCTCTCTTCAGTTCCCCTTTAAGGACCAGCGCTGTTTTTTATTATCTGTGCTGGGTGGGCTCTGCAGCCCCCAGCACAGATCAGGTTGCAGGCAGAGCGATCAGATCGCCCCCCTTTTTTCCCCCCATGGGGATGATGTGCAGGGGGGGTCTGATCGCTCCTGCCTGCCTGGGTGTTGCGGGGGGGGGGGGTCACCTCAAAGCCCCCCTCCGCAGCAAAATTACCCCCCTCCCTCCCCTCCCTCTCACCCCTGGTGATCTGGGCTGCACAGGACGCTATCCGTCCTGTGCAGCCTGTGACAGCCTGTCATCTGTCACATGGTGGCGATCCCTGGATGCTGATTGGCCGGGGATCGCCGATCTGCCTTACGGCGCTGCTGTAGCAGCAGAGCCGTTCAATGTAAACAAAGGAGACAAACGTCTCCTGCGTTTACATTTAGTCTGCGAGCCGCGATCAGCGGCTCGCAGGCTATTCACGGAGACCCGCTCCGTGATCTAACAGGAAACGGCCGCTCGCGTGAGTGGCCTTTCCTGATTAATTAGGGAGGCACCTGGCGACGCAGATGTGCGTCGCTGGTCCTCCAACTACCACTTTGCCGCCGCATGGTATGAGTGTGCAGTCGGCAAGTGGTTAAGAAGAATGTTGTACTGTCAGATGCAGTAATGAATGTAGAATTATGAAAATGTGACACTGGAGGGTAAGAAGATCTTGCCATATTAGGCTTAAAGGACAACTGAAGTGAGAGGCATATGGAGGCTACTATACAGTGGGATGCAAAAGTTTGGGCAACCTTGTTAATTGTCATGATTTTCCTGTATAAATCATTGGTTGTTACAATAAAAAATGTCAGTTAAATATATCATATAGATTAGAAGACACACAGAGTGAAATTTGAGAAGTGAAAGGAAGTTTATTGGATTTACAGAAAATGTGCAATAACTGTTTAAATAAAATTAGGCAGGTGCATATTTTTGGGCACTGTGGTCATTGTATTGATTCCAAAACCTTTAGAACTAATTATTGGAACTCAAATTGGCGTGGTATGCTCAGTGACCCCTGACCTACATACAGCAGTGAATCCAATTATGAGAAAGAGTATTTAAAGGTAGTCATTTGTATGTTCCCTCCTCTTTTAATTTTCTGTGAAGAGTAGCAACATGGGGGTCTCAAAACAACTCTCAAATGACCAGAAGACAAAGATTGTTCACCATCATGGTTTAAAGGAAGAATACAGAAAGCAGTCTTAGACATTTCAGCTGTCTGTTTCCACAGTTAGGAACATATTGAGGAAATGGAAGACCACATGTAACGATTGTGGAATTCTTTCCGTGGTCAGCGCACAGGATGCACGCTGACACTGTGGAAATCCTCCACAAGCGTATAATCTGAGAGAACCCAGCAAAAGGTGCAATGCACCTGTAGAGGGGAATTCCTGCCGGCAGATGGAGCCGTGGAGTGCAGAGGCACAACCACAGATGCCAAATAGGAATTGTACGAGGGGAAGCAATGCAGGGCAAGATAGCCCTTAAAGAGAGAGAGAGCACAGCGACAGGGTGTATGTGTGTCCACCAATCTAGTCGCCATCCAGCGACGATGAACACACAACCGTGAAGATCAGGTGGGAAAGCAATCGCAAGAGATGGCGATTGCTAATAGCGACACAAGACTGAATAAGCACAGAGAAAGACTGTATGTATGTCCACCAATCTTGTCGCCAACCTGCGACGGTGAACACACAACAGTGGACACCAAGTGAGAACACAGTCGCAAGAGATGTGATTGCCAATGGGAATGAGCACAGGGACAGAATGTATGTGTGTGCACCAATCTAGTCACCAACCCGCGACGGTGAACACACAACAGCAGAAACAAAGTAGGAACACAATCGTGAGAGAAGCGATTGCCAGAAGTGACACAAGACTGAGTAAGGCAGTGCATGAGAGTAGCAAAGGCACAGCAAACAACAATGAGAGTATAAGGAAAATAACAAACGTTAGCTAAACGCGAACACCGCACTCATTCGCAACAGTGAACGCGTTTACGGCGCGGTCTCTGCACGATAAGCGCAACAGAGACAAGCACGCCACCCTAACTAACCAACGCCACACAAACATGAAATAGAGAACGCGAACGCCTGCTTAACGGTTATCCCACCGAGCCTACAGCAAGCGTTCGTATAAGACAAGACAGAGAGAAGGAGCAGCCAGCAGCAACCGCAGCTCTGGCCTACACTCCCAGACAGAGTTCCAAAGGAACCACCGCTGTTACCGCTAGAGCGAGTGCGATCCAGACAGACAAACGAACAGAAACAGAAATAGGTCAGATAAGGTCCACCGCTCTTCCGCCAAAGGGAGTGCGATCTAGGTTCAGGGACAGGACAGGGAGAATCCACTGCTCTTTCCGCCAGAGCGAGTGTGAACCAAGTAGAGAAACAGAGTTAGCAGGATCCACTGCTCTTTCTGCTAGAGCAAGTGTAATCCAAGTACAGAAACAGATCTTAGTAGGATCCACTGCTCTTTCCGCCAGAGCAAGTGTGATCCAAGTACAGAAACAGCGCTTAGTAGGATCCACTGCTCTTTCCACCAGAGCAAGTGTGATCCAAGTACTGGAGCAAACGATTCACCATCACCAAACGCTGGCGACAGTGCAATCGCAAGGACAAACAGAAGACAGAACAGGCAATACAAATAATACAACCTGATTGTGCAAAAGGGATGCCTAATGCAGTCCCCAGGAATACTCTAAGATAATCTTTAGCAAACAATAGCAAGGCTGACACTCCAGGAGTGTTTCAACAGTAACAAACCATGATGACCAGCAAAGGATTGTGGGATCACATGGTATTTATGCTGCAAGGGAGCGACTAGGCAATTTGTATAATCAGTATATGGAAAGTCCTCATCAGAGCAGGTCTGAAGCTTGCAAAGCAAAGACAGGTCTCTTATCCAGAGACCTGCATCCCACAGACTTAAGGAATGGTCAAACAGCTGTCTGCCTGTGCAGCCAGCTGAGCGGATCATTACAGTACCCCCCCCCCCTCTAGAGACGTCTCCCAGACGTCTCTCAAAACTGACCTTAGCAAAAAACTCTGACTGAAGACTCATGAAGGTCGGGACAGCCCGACTAGGCCCACTTCCAGAATCAATCCTCCCGAAATCGACCTCGTCGGAGGCAGAAGCCACTGAAACATGCCCATCAGTACTACAAGTTTCAGCGTAACACGCATCAAAACTGTGAATGCCAGAGAAGACCCTATTGACACCCTCCGAGCCATGCCCACCACCTTCCAAGGACCGTCCAAAAATACCAAACCTGCCACAATACCTATTTGAAGTGTCCCTTTCCACAGAGAAGCCACTGTTGATCTCATCCAGGGTACCAGTAAATATTTCTCCCAGACTCTCCCAGAACACTTTGAAGCTCCGCAAAGATCCCAAGAGGGCAGAACGATCACCAGGCTCACATGGAGAACTACCAAGAACCCATATGGAACCAATGACAATTCCATATTCAGGATTACCAGGACAAGCGTCGAGATCAGGGCTTTTAGGGACCACTTCTGGGCATGCGGGCCAGCAGGCAAAATCAGAACATGTCTCCACCGAGGAAACATCTGAGCATGCTGGCAACCGAGACACACTTGGGCTTTCTGGGTCACAAAGCACATCGGGGTACATTAGCACAAGAGAAACCTCAGGGCATGTTGAGGAACTGCCAACCTCGGAGACCGTACTGACAAGATCAAAACCAAAACCGGGCAGAGAATCATCACGAGTAGTGGTCACAAGCACTGGACTTCCAAAAGAAGACTTGGATCCTGACTTAGACATTTCCGTGACTGTACTGGTATCCAACCAACACTCATCATTGACTACGCATGACTGAAGCTCCCAAAGAGCTGCAAAAGTAGTCAATATAGCAGCGATGCCTACTGAAGTGAGCAATACTTCAGATGGCTCTGCGAGACAGGAGGCACCTCCTAAAAGTTCTGCACCCCTTGGGAGCAACTCGGAGACCTCCAGAACATCAAAAAAAAGCTCAGGAGCGTTGTTTCCCAAGTTTTCTGACAAAGAAATCAAGGATTCTGAACTATCCATGTTACAGGGCCCAACATCAAATACATTTTGCGGACAGAGCAAATGTCCTGGGATGGTTCTACAATCTGCTGAGACTGAATTTTATCTTCATGAACAGGATGCACAGGAATATTTACTGGAACACACACTGACCCCCTAACTCTAATCTCACTGCACACAGAATTCTGCATAACAGTCAAACTAGACTGCAATTCCAAAATGGCAGAAAAACAGGTGAGAATGGTAGCAATACCTAGACGAGCCTCCAGGGTCACTGCAGGAGATTTTATGCAAGGTAATATTGACTCATCCAGAGTACAGGGTGGAGAGTCAGTACTACCTGCTGAGCAAGAAAGGGGCTCACAAATGTCAGTGTGAATGGACATCATGTCTTTATTCATGGTACAGGGCAGGCTCACAGAGATCCTCTCTGGACAAGGTAAAGATTCCCCAGTATCAAATTCGCAAAACCAAAGCGCTGTCTCACTCTTAGATTCGGCTAACAATGTCGAATCCGAGGAGTCAGAACGCAAAATTTGCGAATCCAAGATCGCTTTAGGATGTGTAACTGACGCTTCCATAGCGCAAACCTCCGCAATCTGTGGGCCAGACTGCAAGGCGTTCAGGACAGAAACACCGGAGCAACTGTCATTAGGCAACGGGCCTTTACAGGTGTGAACAGGGTGAGACAAAGATTAATTTGCAGAAGAAGTTGCGACAACAACAGAAGAAACTTTATTAGACATATTAATATTACTTTTGATGCTGCATAGTTTAGGAACTTTCCCCAAAGCAGGATCATAGATGGAAGGTCTGAAAGATTTACTGAGAGGAAAAGATCTGTTTTAAATTGACAAATGATCCCACATATCCTTGACAAAACTGACACATTCATGTTGATCACAATCTGCAGGAACATCTGGGAAACAGGCATTAGATCACATAGTTTCAAACTCCACACAAGCAGGAGAGAATCTTTCAGGATTTACACAGGAATCAACCACAGTGGTACACCCATTCATTTCAGATCGCACAATGTCTAGACTCGCATGCTTTACCCCAGAAAGGCTTGAACAACCATCCGATAACGATGTCTCTTTATTGAAATCAATTGATTGGTGTGTGTGCAATTCATCCAAAATAGTCTGCCACACACACATCACCGGATCCACAAAACACTTGTCACACTCACCAGAATCAATCAAGGCGTACACAGAATTTATACAGGCGTTAAGAGTCTCTTCGCTTTCTGCGATGTAGAAGTCGCAAAACGCTTTCCAATCAAACTCAAACTCCACAACCAATGCCCCGACCTCCCACGGAGCGAATGGAGGCTCAAACAACCCTGTATCAAAGAAACATTCATACGGGTTGGGATCAGAAACATGCATAGACTTTCTTACACCTGTAATATACCAAATAATTCGGCTTATCATAGGCTCCACATATGCTTTAGCCTGAGGCAACAAAACCTGAGACTGAGAAGACTCTCTGAGTTTGCCACCTTCAAGTGTTTTACAGATTTCAGACTTTACAGAAATAATTTCTGAATTTGTAGTTGCTATAGGCAACGGATTTTTCCGCTGGGAAGTTTTCCTAGATTTTCTTTGTTTTGTTTCAGCCACTACAAGTGGCTGATGTCTAGATACCAGGGAGCTGTTACTGCATTTATTATCAAACTGAATGGTTTTGCATGAAAGGGATAGAACAGCTGACTGATTAGCAGATACATATTCATCAAGCATGGGTGGTAAGCAAGTCAGCTCAAACCAGTGGGAAAAAATCAATGTAAGAAACTGATAAAGATTATCCTCCCAGGAATTACTTTTCAATACCTCATAAGCCCACACAAACAGATCTCCTTGCAATAGCGTATAAGCAAATTGGAGAGCTGACGTGGACGGGTCAGTAATTTGAAAGGTAGGATTCAGCAAAAAATCTTACACATTCAGCAAGGAAGTCTTCCTTGGTTTCAGAGTCTAGACTCTTGAAGCTCTTAAAGATATAAGAACCAAATTCGACAAAAACGTACAAATCGGAAACTCCCTCTACACTGGGAATTTCGGTTTGGCTGGTCATACTGTAACGATTGTGGAATTCTTTCTGTGGTTAGCGCACAGGATGCGCACTGACACTGTGGAAATCCTCCACAAGCGTATAATCTGAGAGAACCCAGCAAAAGGTGCAATGCACCTGTAGAGGGGAATTCCTGTCGGCAGATGGAGCCATGGAGTGTAGAGGAACAGATCCTCTGCACAGCCACAGATGCCAAAGAGGAATTGTACGAGGGGAAGCAATCCAGGGCAAGATAGCCCTTAAAGAGAGAGAGCACAGCGACAGGGTGTATGTGTGTCCACCAATCTAGTCGCCATCCAGCGACGATGAACACACAACCATGAAGATCAGGTGGGAAAGCAATCGCAAGAGATGGCGATTGCTAATAGCGACACAAGACTGAATAAGCACAGAGAAAGAATGTATGTATGTCTACCAATCTCGTCGCCAACCTGCGACGGTGAACACACAACAGTGGAAACCAAGTGAGAACGCAATCGCAAGAGATGAGATTGCCAATTAGAATGAGCACAGGGACAGAATGTATGTGTGTGCATCAATCTAGTCGCCAACCCACGACGGTGAACACACAACAGCAGAAACAAAGTAGGAACGCAATCGCGAGAGAGGCGATTGCCAGAAATGACACAAGACTGAGCAAGGCAGAGCACGAGAGTAGCAAAGGCACAGAAAACAACAATGAGAGGATAAGGAAAATAACAAACGCTAGCTAAACGCGAACACCGCACTCATTCGCAACAGCGAACGCATTTATGACAGAAAGAAGGAGCAGCCAGCAGCAACCACAGCTCTGGCCTACACTCCCAGACAGAGTTCAAAAGGAACCACCGCTGCTACCGCTAGAGCGAGTGCGATCCAGACAGACAAACGAACATAAACAGGAATAGGTCAGATAAGATCCACCCCTCTTCCGCCAGAGCGAGTGCGATCTAGGTTCAGGGACAGGACAGGGAGGATCCACTGCTCTTTCCGCCAGAGCGAGTGTGAACCAAGTAGAGAAACAGAGTTAGCAGTATCCACTGCTCTTTCCGCCAGAGCAAGTGTGATCCAAGTACAGAAACAGAGTTTAGCAGGATCCACTGCTCTTTCCGCCAGAGCAAGTGTGATCCAAGTACTGGAGCAAACGATTCACCATCGCCAACCACTGGCGACAGTGCAATCGCAAGGACAAACAGAAGACAGAACAGGCAATACAAATAATACAACCTGACTGTACAAGAGGGATGCCTAATGCAGTCCCCAGGAATACTCTAAGATAATATTTAGCAAACAATAGCAAGGCTGACACTCCAGGAGTGTTTCAACAGTAACAAACCATGATGACCAGCAAAGGATTGTGGGATCCCATGGTATTTATGCTGCAAGCCTTCAAGGGAGGCGACTAGGCAATTTGCATAATCAGTATATGCAAATTTCTCAGCAGAGCAGGTCTGAAGCTTGCAAAGTAAAGACAGGTCGCTTATCCAGAGACCTGTGATCAATGGAATTCACTGTCCTCCATATTGAAAATGACCATTACCCCATATCGGCTTCCAGGTCAGCACACTGTTAAACTGTAATATCGCCCACTTGAGCCATAGGGAAACATGGGCATTGTCGTGCACATTCAGTTGTAACTGACAGCAGCTGATATGTAACTGACAGCAACTGGTGTATTTCAGTTCTGACAAAATATTGTCAGAACTGGGAGGGATCACTGTAAGGAGAAAATGGTGAGCTTCTGAGAGGGACTGGCTGTGAGGTAAGTATGTAATATTCATTTGCAGCTACATCATGTGTTTATTTTAAATAATTTTACTCAGTTCAGGCTTCCTTTAAGCACACCTCCAAACCGTTTCTAGCACTAGGCAGGGCGGGGCTTCGTCTGGGAAGCAGTTGTGGGGGGTGGCGCATTGGAGGGGGCAGTGCAGCAAGACCAATTATGTTAACTTAGCTCCCTAGGAGATGGAACCACTTTGCATGTGCTCCCTCTTTCTGGCTTCCAAAATGGGGGGCCCTCTCACTACCAAAATAAGGATGCTCTAAGGCTACCATAACAATCGCCTCTGTGACTACCAAAATAGGGGGCTTTCTGGCTACCTAAACATGGGGGCTGTCTGGCTACCTAAACATGGGGGCTATCTGGCTACCTGTACTGGGTGGCACCTTACACTGGGGAAGAGGCAGCTGCATGTGGCTGCCTAATATTGGGGGCTTTTCTGGCTACCTGTACTGGGGGACTGCACCAGATTACCTAATATTGGGGGCTCCTGTGGCTAACTATGCTGGAGAGCTGCATCTGGCTCATGAATACTGGGGCTCCTCTGGCTACCTACACAGGGTGAGGGGGCTATGTCTGGCTAATACTGGGTGCCTCTGGCTAGCTACATTGGGGGCTACCTAATACTGGGGGGTACATCTGGCTACTGAATCACAATATTTACTATCGCCCTAGACGCTCTATGACCTAGAAACTGCCTTTCTCCCACCTGTGACCCTATTATATTATTGTTACTGTACAGTATAGCTTAAGAGCTAGTAATTTTGGGCCTTATTTAATTCTACAGTAGGGGTGAGCTTGCAAGATTGTCAAACTTGATCTCACAGCGAATCAGCCCCAATCTCACTTAGCAAGATTCTTGTGAACTTGGCATTAAAGTGCGCCATGTGCAAGTTAGCTCAATTAGCGTGACCCCCCCCCCCCCCCCAATAAATAAATAAAGTTGGCCTAAGACAATAGGAGCATAAGACAATGACTGGATAAAGCTTGGCATTAGATTGTGAGCTCCTCTGAGGGTCAGTTAGTGACATAACTATAAACACTATGTAACAGTCAATACAGACGGTGTCAGCATTAAATAAATACATAATACTAATAACAATATACACGCAGGCCTGGTATTACATCACAGGAGCATATAAGCACAGCTGTCCTGGCACCCTAGACTTCACCCTCCATCAGGCCCGGATTTACATCACAGGAGCCTATAGGCACAGATGTCCTCGCAACGTAGACTTTGCCCTCCAGGAACCTACAAACCCCCACTGAACCGCATCGCAAGTGTGCTGGCTGGCCCAGCTGTCACCGCTCCCTTACTTCCTTTGCCCGTCATAGGTAGCTACAGGTGCCCCTTAGTATTAGGTAGCCAGAGGTACTCTCAGTATTAAGTAGCTACAGATGCATTTTAGTATTAGGTAGCTAGAGATGCCCCTTCCTGAAGGGAGATTTGGTAGTGGAATGCCGAGTGCCGGGTGAATAACCTATCATTTACACTCCGCTTTGGACTCTGCATGGGGAAGGAGGGAGGGTGGCACTCAAGAAGCAGAGTGAGCTGCCTTTTTATCAGCACATGCCTACAGTTTCTTATGGTAAATCCAGCCCTGCCCTCCATGGATGAACAAACCCCCGCCGAACCGCACCACAAGTGTGCTGGCTGGCCCAGGTGTCACCTCTCCCCTACTTCCTCTGCCAGGTGTAGGTAGGTAGCTACAGATGCTCCTTAGTATTAGGTGGCCAGAAGTACCCTCAATATAAAAAAGCTAGAGGTGCCTCTGACTGAAGAGAGAACTCATCACTGCAATGCCAAGAGCCGGGTGAGTAACATCTCATTTTCATTCTGTCCAGGACTCTTTACAGGGAAGGATGGAGGGACTCCGGGAGCCACTAAAAGAGGGAAGTGAGCCATCTTTCCATTATCAGTCGGCTGTAGGCATGTGCCTACAATGCCTTATGGTAAATCCGGCCCTGTATACACACACAGCACACTGCTCACACTACTTAAAGAGACACTGAAGCGGAAAAAAAATATGATATAATGAATTGGTTGTGTACTATGAATAATTACTAGAAGATTAGCAGCAAAGAAAATATTCTCATATTTTTATTTTCAGGTATATAGTGTGTTTTCTAACATTGCATCATTCTCTAATATTTGCAGATTACACAAAACTCTGCATTCAAAATGAGTCTTTCAGAGCAGTCTGTGAAGTAATGACCTCTCCTCTAGCAGAGAAAAAGAAAACTGTTCACTTACAGTTGAGATAATAAAAGTCAGAAGACAGCCCTCTCCACGACTTTGAAAGTCGTAGAGAGTAATGGCTTTTTTGCATAGAGATAAGAACTGGAGTTTCCTAACTCTTCCTGTACTGGAAACAATTAGACTGATGTATCTGATCTTAATGTTTTATTTCTTAGCTGTGCTACACATACAAATCATAATATCATCATTTTTTTTTCGCTCCAGTGTCTCTTTAAGCAATACAAATACACTGGAGCCATTCAAATGCCAGTTTCACTAAACTTTCTCAAAATTCTCATGAATCTCACAAACCAATCTCGCAAAATTTGCTAGTGATGATTCTGTTCATTTCCATTCTAAAGTTTATGGGCTTTCAGGCTGGACATGGCTTTCATCAGCATGTATTGCATTACTGGTTTGAAACCTCTCCAGCTTTGGTAAATTGTGATACCTGTGTGATTTGTTAGCATACTGCTTGCATACTTGGACAGTGTACTTCAGTGTTTCTCAAACCTGTCCTCATTACTCCCCAATGGCGCATGTTTTGCAGGAAATCTCACCTATGCACAGGTGGTGTAATAAGTATCTCAGCTACGGGGGAATCCACCTTGCTGAGACACTAATTACCCCACCTGTGCATGGGTGAGGTTGCCTGCAAAACATGCACCTTTAGGGAGTCACGAGGACAGGTGAAAAAGCACTGACGTAGGGTTCAAGCCTTTGGCAAGGCTTCTTAATGCACCAGGATTCCAGTGGAGAGTGTCCTATGTGGCTGCAACTCTCAAGTACTTTGAGTCCATCAGGAGAAAAAGTGTGATTGAGAGATATATGTATCCACTGTTACATTCTACTGCCAACTTTTGGGGGACTCCCTCCCAAGGGGTCACACACCTTCTTCAGCGTCTGGAGAGCTCATGCCTGGAGCCTGGCTGTGCCACCCTGTACCCAGTCAGTTCCAGGGTCGTGGTATATCACTGTCCCTATGATACAGTTGTAGTAACACCTTGTAAAACACAGACTTTACTTAATTAATTAGCAACATTTCACATTTATTAATCATAACAACATTTTTCATCTGATGAATTTAAAAAGCATTTATCACACCAGTCTGGAAACTGCTGAAGTGCTTACAATGCAAAAAAGTGAAGCTATCATGACAGACATACTGTCTATAGCAATTTCAGTAATTTAAAGAAGATGATCTGACACTGTTTCAGCCAGATTACAAAAGAAAACTGCATGTGTTTCTAATAGTCTCAGGATATGTGGAAATTATATGTTTTGTCCATAAGAGGTCTGAATGGGGGCCAAAATGCAATGAATTGAAATGATCAAGCTCCGTAAACAGACTGTCTACAAGGGCTCACCGAGGTCCAGACTCAAGCAACGAGTATTTAGTGAAAATGATAATGTGTTTATTATGTTTTTAACATCTAGATTATAAATCGGGCTGTACCTAAATGTAATCCCAAAATTGTGTTTGGAAAAATAAGAACTCAAAGCTCAGAAAACATGTAAAGGTTAGCCAGAATTCAGCTTCTGTGCTTCATAATCATTTTCCATATATAAAAATAGAACATAAAGGCCACACACTGAAACAGTATGTGTATCTATAGAAACCTAATTATGGGAAATGGCAACAGGCTCCCTGAACAAAATTTTCCAGAATCTGTAAGATCAGGGCTTACGTTTAAACATAAAAGGAGTTACTACACTTCTGTGTTTATCTCAAAATATAGTTAAGATACTTTTTCTTATCCTGAATGTCCTGGCTACATGAAATGGTCTGAGCACATACCCCTTTTTTCTTAGTTTTCAGGTCATATTGTTCTTGGTGTGGGGGGAGGGGTTGCACATGGTCTCTCCGGTGGTGGCAGACTCCCCTCCCCCCACCGCGCCACTTACTGATGTGTTTTCGCTCCCAGGAAATGCATTTTTTACAATCTTGCTGCTAGGTACAATTTACAAAGGTAAGGAATCTAGCCTTGGGTGGGGGGGCAACATGGGTGGTCTCCCCTGGACATTGGCCACATCCGGGGGGGTGCTGTCTACTTTCTCTGCTTCACAGTGAGCCCGGCAGTGAGAGTGCTTTGTGGGGGTGTCTGCACTGCTCCCCATTCCTTGGGGGCATGAGGAGGCCCCTGTTGAGATGCAAAGTATTTTGCGTGGGTTAACTCCTGCAGGAAACAGCACTGAGATAGTTTTAGATCCTGCATATGCTGACAAGCAGATGCATCTTGCAAATGCTATGCCATTTTAATTAGTCAATAGACATGAGGCAGCCAGTAAATAAGTCAGGTGACACCTGATCTGAGCACACACCCCTATTTTTCTAAGTTTGCAGTACATGAAATGTGAAATGTAGAAGTTAAATGTGTATGCATGTGCTCAGATAGCACCCTTATAAATGTCTTGTACTCTAATAAATGTCTTATAAGATGTATGTAAAGATCAAAACAGTTATTAACATGAAGGACTGAACACAGGTTTCACTTATACTCCTTTCCTGTAATACATTCCTGATCACCTTTATACTATTTGATCAAGGATTATTAACCCTCTAGCACAGTCACTAAGTTCCCTCTAAACAAGAGCTCCCTTTTTGTGTCATTTGCCTCTAACCCAAGATTTTCCTGTTCTCCCGTTTATCATGAGACAGGAAAACAATAAACTGTGGCCTGTAAGTCAGGATTTGATACATACACAGTTGGCCAATTATTCCGCGACCCATTTAAATTGCCTTGTGATGCAAACTGAGTGTATGCATGATACTCAATGTAATGTGTAAAAAGCTACATATCTGTAGGTATGCCTAGAAGGCTTTTGGGAGATACAGAGGGGGCAGATGCTCTACATTGGGAGAAGCCACTCCCACGATTCATCCTGCACGCCCCAATTGATTACGCAGTTCTGACATATACTCCCTACTTGATAATGGGAACTTAGCAGATTATACTTAATGTAACGTGTAAAACAGTTACATGTCTGGGCAGCACGGTGGCATAGTGGTTAGTGCTCTTGCCTTGCAACGCTGGGTCCCCGGTTCGACCAGGTCAACATCTGCAAGGAGTTTGTATGTTCTCCCTGTGTCAGTGTGGGTTTTCTCTGGGCACTCCGGTTTCCTCCCACATCCCAAAAACATACAGATAAGTTAATTGGCTTCCCCATAAATTGGCCCTAGACTATGATACGTACACTACATGATACATACATAGACATGTGACTATGGTAGGGACTAGATTGTGAGCCCCTCTGAGGGACAGTTAGTGACAAGACAATAAATCTGTACAGCGCTGCACAATATGTCGGCGCTATATAAATACTTGAATAAATAAATAAGTGTCTGCAGGGATGCCAGGAATGCCTTGTCCCATATACACACCCGCATTAGCTGTGATCCTTGTTGCTAAGGGGTGGACTAGACAGCCTTCATCCACACTGGGGGAGGACTTCACCTAGGGGGAATTTGGAGGGAAGGAAGGGTCTGGCAGCAAGATCCTCTGATATAAAAGGAGCAAGTGAACACTTAAAACTCTGCTCTGACTTGGGCTAGATTACTTTGTCCGCTATGAACTGGTTTTGTATGTTTCTCACATGCACATTAACTTTTCCCCTGTTAAAGCCCCAGTGTGGGGGTGAAACATGTTGGGTTAAGGGCATGTTTTTAGTTAAAGTGTAACTGTGGGGGATAAAATCAAACATCAATTCTTTATTTTTATCTGGTAAACAAGTAATAAGGATGCTAAACAGGCAATCGAAAAGTTAAAACTCAATAATACTCTTCTTGTTAATAATTGATCATTCCCGAATTTACCTGACTCTTATTTGGTACTTTGCCGCATAAAGGAAGTTGCAGGGCATGCTGGGTTGTCTTTTTTTTTTTTTTGCTTCTTTACTTTTCTCTCAGACTTAACTAATGCAGCCTGATTGGTTGAAGCTGCTTTCCTTCCTGTTTTTCCCTCCCACACCTCTGTTCCTCTCTGATTGGCCCCAATATTTCTCATGCTGAGATAATGCACTTTCTACTGTAGAGCTGGGTGGGAGTGTCTGAAAACTGGGAGGTGGGCAGGCATTGCATACACAATTAGGCAGAGGAGAATAAGGGAGGAAATGACATCAGGATTGGCTTCAAGATAAACACAGTTAAAATTGGAGATTCTTAAGAAGGATTTTCTCTTTTTGTACTATAGAAAAATCACTAAAATCAAAATGTGGACAGTGCAATACCTATGTTTTGTAAGTATATATGTGGTTTCTTTTTCTGAGATAGTATGGCTGACAGTGCCTCTTTGAGCACCGGCACTATACCTGTGCACCATAGCACCTGTGTCTCTACTTCTCCTTATGACAGTATAGGTTTTAAACGCTGGGCTTTTGCTTGAATACAGGTACTACATGGGGCTTGATTTACAAAACGGTGCTAACTGTTAGCATTCATAAATCACTGCACAGAGAATTAAATGTGTGCATTAAACACCAAGTGAACACCTGACATAACTGGCTAAGCAAATTTGGCATAATTGGCTATTCATGAGGCAATGCTCATGCAAATATGCATTCGCTTTCGCATGCCAACTTATGCAGGGTCAAAAACCAATGCCGCAAAGCGGTCGCCCTGCGGGAATTAGTTCATGCTACAATAGCACTATCCAGGAGCGCCACACGGAGGCTTCCCAATGCCCCCATACAAGCTAAGGTAAGTGCCTGTTTTTAATATTGGGAGGTGGGTGCGGGCGGCTCTCCCCGGCGCTGGCCACGCTTGGGGGGCTGCCTACACCACCCAGCCTCCCCCTCCGGGGTGCTGCTGTGGTTCCCAGGCAGTGAGAGCGCCTGGGACCCCGCGGTTCCCCGGTTGTATGGGGGCATTGGGAAGCCTCCCTGTGGTGCTCCTGGATAGTGCTATTGCAGCATGAACTAATTCCCGCAGGGTGACCGCTTTGCGGCATTGGCTTTTGACCCTGCATAAGTTGGCATGTGAAAGCGAAATGCATACTTGCATGAGCATTGCCTCATGAATAGCCAATTAGGCCAAATTTGCTCAGCCGAATATGTCAGGTGTTCACTTGGTGTTTAATGCACACATTCAATTCTTTGTGTAGTGGCTAACTGTTAGCATGCTGTGAAAAGGCTGTGAAAAGTGGTTCGCGTTAACGGTTGTATTCGCGTGATAAATTTGCATTATCGTGCGAACACAAACGTTAGCGCGCAAAAAATTTGCATAAACGCACGAACGCGAATTTTTGCGTGCGATAATGCAAAAAGCTGTACTAACAGTTAGCACCGTTTTGTGAATCAAGCCCATACAGAGTAGTCTTTCAGCCAGTGATCAACAGCATTGCTTACAAACTGTGGTCCTTTTATACTCTCATAGCATCTTATTCATTGGGAGTAGAGAGATATTATAAATTTGTTTGTTCATCAGCCCAATTTTAAACTAATATATTAAAGGTTATATTTTAGCCATCAGAGTATTTCTGTACAGAAATATCTCCCTGGCTACCCTTGGACAGTTTGTTCCTCCATGTTCCTTGTTATATGGGAAAGTCAAATGACAACACTCACTCAAGATTACTTAAAATAAACCTGAGCTAAATGTTTCTTCTCTTGATGCCCTTTCTTCCCCATTCAGCTTAGCTACATAACGTTGTTTGACTGATGAACATTTCCATCTAACCTAGCTGGTCACATCTTCAGAATGTCTTAATAGTTGCCGACTTGTATTTTTTGAACATGGCATCACCTGTACCTGTACATCTCTTCCTCTACATTTCTCTAAAATTCTTATTAGACGTTTACAGGAGGTAAAAGTGTAGGTTCCATGGGCGTAGCAATCACCCCTGCGACTCCTGCCATCGCAGGGGAGTCCAGAGGCTTTGGGGGCCCCTCCTCCTCCCTCTCCCCAACTGCAAGTGCAGCCAATTAGCAAAAAACACTCCCTGCAAAACCGTGTGCAGGAGAGTGTGTATTTTTTTCCTGCTTACAGACGCTGCTTGACAGCAAAACACTCTCTGCTGCCATTCCCCGGCTCCCAATCACGTGACTTGCATAGCGTTCGTGGACCAGGGGGGCCCATGTTATCATTTTTACAGGGGGGCCCTATTAAGTTTAGTTATGCCACTGGTAGGTTCAGAGGGTTATCTACTGCTGTTGTCAACAAGAGGCAAAACATCTCAGAATTGGCACTCCCCACACAAAAAGCAAATGTTTGCAGCTAATCTTGCTTCAAAGGACAACATGCAAATATCTTCAGAAAAAAAAGACTGTTAGGAAAAGCATTAAAAGTATAGTGTGAGGCAGGGTCGGATTTCCCATAAGGCACTATAGGCACGTGCCTATAGGCGCCTTATATAGCAGAGGCGGGTTACCCCCGCCCCCCTCCCTGTGTTGCCGATCGGGTCCAGCGGCAGTCTGGCAGCCGCACTGCAACTCCGTTGGCAAGTGCCCCCTGCTGCGTGTTCCGGGCAGTCATAAAAAGACAGTTGTTCCCCATCACCAGACGGCGCACACTACCATGAAGCTGGGGGGAGGAGGGGGACCAGAGCTGGGCAATTAAGCAGTCAATTAAAAATGCCCCCCTCCCTCTTTCTTTTCAAGTGCTGCCAGGGACAAAGAGAAACTTCACAGAAGGGGTGCAGCACTGAGTAGCCTTCATAGATTTTCTGCACAAAGCCTGCAGGCTACAGCCCTGTCTCCTCCCCTTGAGAATCGTGTGTCGTAGTACAGCTCCCCCTGGAGAGACAGTGATACAGTCACACATTGGACTTCTGGTGACAACACAGGGCAAGGCTGCGGTAACTTATTTTCCCCCTTAGGCCTCAATTCACGGAGCATTATCAAACGTTTATCAAACACTTTTTCAAACGTTTGATAATTTACCTCATGGGTAAAATCTCATTTTAAATTCACTAATGTGTTATATATTTATCGAATGTTTTACCGATAAAACGTTCAACAAAAATATAACACCTTAGTGAGATTTTACCCATGAGGTAAATTATCAGACGTTTGATAAAGTGTTTGATAAACGTTTGATAATGCTCCATGAATTGAGGCCTTAGTGTGTGTTTGTGCACTTTTTATCTGCTGTGTGTGTGCCTTGTGTGTACTGTGTGTGTGTATTCCATCTGCAGTGTGTGTGTGCAGTGGCGTAGCTAAGGAGCTATGGGCCCCGGTGCAAGTTTTACATGGGGCCCCCCAAGCACTCTATACATAACAATTGATACGTTGCACCAAAACCTGCCAATGGCAACTACACTGTCAGAGATGCAAGAAGGGGATGGGGAGCAGCTTGTTAATGATTATTACTATTTAAAGCATCTATAGAAGTGATTATTACCAACACATGGCCAATAGAGAGCTAATATTGTGATTGAGGGAGGCCCCCTCGGGGCCCCTCTGACCCAAGGGTCCTGATGCGGTCGTTGCCTCTGCAACCCCTATTGCTACGCCACTGTGTGTGTGTGTGTGTGTGTGTTGCATCTGCAGCGTGTGTATATGTAATTGTGTGTGTGTGTGTACTCTGTGTGTGTGTGTGTGTGTGTGTGTGTGTGTGTGTGTGTGTGTGTGTGTGTGTGTGTGTGTGTGTGTGTGTGTGTGTGTGTGTGTGTGTTTGTGTGTGTGTGTGTGTTTGTGTGTGGCATCTGCAGTGTGTGTGTGTGTATATTGCATCTGCGCTGTGTTTGTGTGTGTGTTGCACCTGCGGTGCGTGTGTGCTGGTTTTTGCTGGGGATGTTTGGGCGGGGTACTGGAGTTAAGCTTTGAGGGGGGGGGGGCCTCTAATCTGTTAAAAAGGGTGCCATACAAATGTATGTAAATTTCCCCAGTTAGGGCCGATAAAAAGGGCACCGGCCATCGCCCAATAAAATAGCGGGCTCCACGTTTACCATTTGTAGCCACACCTTGCATAGCTGGCTACCCTACTGCCCGTATTTTATTGGCGCTCTTTATAGCGGTCATTGCCCTGATCTAGGTATTATATTAATCTACCACCGTCCCGTTGGATTCACCCCGCACCCCTTTTTCCTTTTTTTTACAAGCGCCTGTTTTTGAGTGTACTCGGTTTCTTCTCTAGGCCACAAGCTAGCTCTATACAGAGTGGTGCACGACTGACTGGCCCTGTTACCTGTCACATGTGCAGGTTTACACGCCGGCACTAACCAGTCCTTGTGCACCTCTTGATCAGTCCCTGCTGTGTGTGCCCAGCTTTATTAAAGCCTGTGTTGCTTGTATATGCTGCTGTATGGGTAATGTTCTCATACATAAATGCAGGTAACACAGGTTTCAGTAAAGCCGGAGAGGACACAGCAGGGATAGAGCAAGAGGCAGTGGCTTAGCTAAGAAGCCGTGGGCCCCAGTGCATGTTCAGCCTTGGGGCCCCCCAAGCATGCTATAGATAACAATTGATACAACGCACCAAAACCAATCAAGGACAACCAAAGTGTCAGAGGTGCAAGAAGGGGATGGGAAACTGTGTGTTAATGATCACTACTATTTAAATCAACTATAGAAGTGACTATTATCAGCACAGTACCAATAAAGAGCTAATATTGTGTTTGAGGGGTGGGTCCTTTGGGGCCCCTTTAGCCCAAGGGCCCGGATGTGGTTGCTACCTCTCTGCACTCCCTATTGCTATGCCTCTGGCAAGAGGCACATGAGAGGAGGACATGTCCAGCCAGCGTTTGCCTGTATATTCATGTTCAAGACTGAGCCAGTCTTTTGTGCGCAACTCTCTAGAACACTCACCTTGCAGCGCTGGGTCCCCAGTTTGAATACCAGCCAGGGCACTATCTGCATGGAGTTTGTATGTTCTCCCTGTGTCTACGTGGGTTTCCTCCCACATACCAAATACATACAGAAAAGTTAATTGGCTTCCCCCAAATTGACCCTAGACAATGATACATACAGTATACTACATAGACATGACAATGGTAGGTAATATAGGGATATGTTTGGTGCTGGGCTTGTCTTGGTGCTCTGCTTGTCTTAGGTAATATCTGCATTACATTGGTAAGGAAGAAAAAGAGGAGGAGAGGCAGCACTGCTGCAGGCTGTCTTTAATCCAAAGTGTGGTTATACATTTTCCAACAAGTGAAGAAAATACAATAAACATACCATTGTTGTGGAAGCTGTGTGCTGATGGTGGGTGCTGGGCACAGATTAGCCTTACGGCCGTTTCGCTCTGTAAATGTGCTTCTACGGAGACTGTACAGACTCTCCTTCTCTTTTTCTTCCTTACCAACACATACTGCATACCTGAAGTCAGAGCACGCTGGCTGTGCCAGGGGGTTTGGAGGCTGCGGACCCTGCCACTCTCTCCTACCATGCAGACGATTGCTGTAGTGCCGACTCTTCCCTCTCCTCTCTGCTGACGAAATATCTGCATTACCTTGCATGGTTTTATTTCCTAAGAAAAGGGGTGTGACTTGGGGTGTAGCCTTAGCTGAGGGGTGGAGCTTAGGGCACCAGAACTTCTCTGCCTATAGGGTCCTGAGCTGTAAATCCAGCCCTGGTGTTAGGTCTGGATATATGAGTGGATGCTGCAGCTTGCTGCATGATGCATACAATCCCACATCCTGATCCACTAAGCATGTAGTTGTTTTTAAAGGGTAATACACTGTGTTTTATATATTTTGCTGTCTTTCTTGCGTGCATACAGTAAAACCTTGGATTGCATGTAATTTGGTTTATGAGCGCTTTGCAAGAAAATAAAAATTTTTTATGAAATTTTGACTTCATAAGAAAGCAATGTCTTGATATACAAGCACAGAACATATATGCATGTCACGTAATCACAACTGAGCCGATGGTTAAGATTATACTTAATCTGAATGTAGAGACTGTATCACTGTGTCACGTTTCTGTGACATCCTCTAAATGTGGACAATAACAACTGTCATTGGATAAGTTCCTTGTTAAAGCCACACACAAAAAGTTTGGGGTGAGCCAATAAATAGGAATGATTCTGTTGCTTATAGTGAAAGTCTTTCTTAACATTTTTACTTTATACAGTACAGTACTTTGTATTAAATATTTTTCTATAAATGTCTTTCGATGGTGGAACGAATCATCTGAGTGTCCATGAATCCTTATGGGGAAATTTGCTTTGATAAAAGAGTGCTTTGGATTAGAAGCATGTTTCTGGAACGAATTATGCTCGCAAACCAAGGTTCCACTGTAATCTGTTTTGCATTAAAGTGTACCAGAGTTGTGTGAATAAAGTAAATTTCGATACTTACCCGGGGATTCCTCCAGCCCCATAAGTACGTGTGAGTCCCTCGCCGTCCTCCCGTGGTCTGCCATTCAGCCGCGATCAACCCCAGTAACAGTCTCAGTTGTGTCAGTCGGTGCCTTCTGTGCATGTACAGAAGGCACCGACTGACGCGACTGAGTCTGTTACCAGGACTGTTTGCAGCTGAATGGCCAGCCGCGGGAGGAAAGCGAGGGACTCACACGTGTTTATGGGGCTGGAGGAAGCCCCAGGAAAGTATTGAATCTTACTTTATTTATCGCTCTGGTTTACTTTAAGCTCTTTGTTTAAAAACAGATTTGGATAAGCCTGTATGTTCTCTGTTTTGGATCACACTTTAAACGACTGAACACTCTGCAGATAGATGCTTTCATAATATTCTTCAGTCATACAGAAGAAAGAAATGTGCACTGGAGGTTTATTTGTGTAGGACACTATTCAAGTATGCTACTCCTTGCTAGACTGAATTCAAAATCATATGTCAATAATAAATCCTTAAAGAGACAGCAGGTGTCCCCAAGCATATATAAAACAGCTCTTACAAATGAGGTATGAAAGCCCTGATTATCAACATGGTTCCTCTAAATAGTTACAGCATCTATCCAGAAGAAGCATGCCACACACATGCAAAGTAGCTGGTGATAGCCAGAGATTTTAGAACTGAACATTATGAGTATTTTCATATGCTAACAAAGACTTTTGAAGATGTGGATGGTGTGTTAGAATCTGTTGCTTAAATAATATTGTTCTATGTATCGGTTCCAATGTGCTAGATATTGTTATAGATGTTTGGGGCAGGAAAGTGAGATGTGCAGCACAATCTGTTAAAGAGTATCTTGGCAATGTAAACCTACTATGAAGCCTTCCCAGCACGATGATAATAATTTAGCCAGGCGTAGGTGTTCCACAGTATAGGTAGGTAGGCATAGGTAGGTGCCCCAGTATACGCAGCTAGGCATTGAAAGGTGCTCCAGTAGATAGCTAGGCATAGGTAGGTGTCCCAGTATATGTAGCTAGACATAGGTAGGTTCCCCAGTATAGGTAGCTAAGCATAGGTAGACACCCAATATAGGTAGCTAGACATAGGTAGATGCCCCAGTATAGGCAGCTAGGCATAGGTAGGTGCCCCAGTATAGGCAGCTAGGCATAGGTAGGTGCCCCAGTAGTTAGCTAGGTATCGGTGGTGTCCCAGTATAAGCATCTAGGCATAGGTAGGTGTCCCAGTATAGGTAGTTAGGCATAGGTAGGTGTCCCAGTATAGGTAGGTGGGTGCTCCAGTATATGTAGCTAGGCATAGGTAGGAGCCCCAGTAGTTATCTAGCCATAGGTAGGTGTCCCAGTATAGGTAGTTAGACATAGGATGGCACCATTGGGTAGCAAGGCATAGGTAGGTGTCCAAGTACAGATAGTTAGGCATAGGTAGGCGTCGCAGTATAGTTAGGTAGGTGCCCCAGTAGTTAGCTAGGCATAGGCAGGTGTCCCAGTATAGGTAGAAAGGCATAGGGAGGTGTCCCAGTGTAGGTAGTTAGGCATAGGTTGGTTCCCCAGTATAGTTAGCTAGGCATAGGTAGGTGTCCCAGTATAGGTAGGTAGGCATAGGTAGGTGTCCCAGTATAGGTTGGTAGGTTCCCCAGTAGTTAGCTAGGCATAAGTTGGTTCTCCAGTATAGGTAGGTCATGCATCGATAGGTGGGTTCCCTGGTACAGGTAGCCAGGCAGCGGGGTGCGGGTCTGCAGCGGCGATACGGTGGTGGCTAGGCGGGCTGAGAAGAGCGTGAATGAAAGACCCAAGCGCAGGAACATGGATGTGCATGGATGTGGATCTTCAATCAACATCTAGAGGATGTTGGCTCGGGATCATTAATTGAAGGGAAGTTGATTAAGAACAATAACATACTTTTTTGTTATGTTTTCATACAACGTTAGCCATTTGTGGGAATGTGTAAGTAGTACTCCTATACCCATTTCATCTGGGGGGGAGAGCATCTGGGGGTCCCCTTGTAAAAGGGGACCCCAGATGCCACCATGAAACAACCCTCTTACACCTCCATGCACCCCCCCCCCCCTCCTCCTGGGCACCAAAAGTGGGGAGAAGCCCTTGACCATGGTATGAACAAGGGTTTTGGTGGTGAGGGGGAGGCTTTGCGCTCTCTTCCAGAGCCCTCCCATTTCATGGACCATGCAAACTGGTATAACTTAGGGTGTAGGGCCCCACATGGTCCAGTTATTTTTAATGCAAATAATAGGTATATTTGCCGGGGATCATTATACAGAAGTATTGTGGCTATACAACAATCCTTGGCAAAAGTGTCACAATTAGAGATGGGCCGAACCTCCGATTTTAGGTTGGCGAACCCTGTTCGCGAACCTTCGCGGAAGGTTCGGTTCGCGGAAAAGTTTGCGAACCGCAATCGACTTCAATGGGGATGTGAACTTTGAAAAATAGAAAAAATTATGCTGGCCACAAAAGTGATGGAAAAGATGTTTCAAGGGGTCTAACACCTGGAGGGGGGCATGGCGGAGTGGGATACATGGCCAAAGTCCCGGGGAAAAATCTGGATGTGACGCAAAGCAGCGTTTAAGGGCAGAAATCACATTGCTAAATTGCAGGCCTAAAGTGCTTTCAAACATCTTGCATGTGTTTACATCAATCAGGGAGTGTAATCAGAGTTCTGCTTCACACTGACACACCAAACTCACTGTGTAACGCACCGCAAACAGCTGTTTGTGTAGTGACGGCTGTGCTGGACTGATGCGCACCGTGGTGAGAGTGTAGGCCATGGTGTTTTCAAGCCCATATGGGCGCCGGGCTAAAGGTAGTTATATGCAGTGAGGTGGGTTCACTCAACACAACAGGTAGTTAGATGCAGTGAGGCGGGTTCACTGAACAGTAAAGGTAGTTATATGCAGTGAGGTGGGTTCACTCAACACAACAGGTGGATAGATGCAGTGAGGTGGGTTCACTGAATAGTAAAGGTAGTGTAACGATCGGTGTCAGCACACAGAGAGAATCTGATCATTGATGATTTGCAGAATCATCAATAATACAGATGTATACTTGATAATAGATGATCTGCAGAATCACCAATAATACAAGTATGACTGACCTCTGGACACCTAATAAAGTGTAAGTGTTTGGTGTAACTGTAGGTTATCTCCCGTGAGGCGGGAGATACAGGCAGCTTGGCCGAGAACCACCTGAGGGGCAGGTGGCTCTGGGAAGTGCAGGGACTATCTCCTTGAGAGAGGGAATAGTGAGAACCTGGCAACCAGGGATATCTGGATATCAGATATAGACTGTACTGCAGCCAGGGGACTCCAGGGGAAGAGGCCACTGGCTGCTAACCGGCCGGACTCTCTGAGGAGCAGGAGTCCTAGTTGCAACTGACACTTGGTGGAATTGTATCACTGCTAGTACAGATAGACTGAGCACTCAAGGGGTGAGTGACAGCCTGGAAGGTCGGGCAGGCCAGGTCGGCAACACACGAGCAGATAAGGTACAGAGACAGAAGGCTGATTCGGTAACCGGGTACAGGCATGGTACACCCAGGAACTAATCTAAAGTATAACACAGTAATGACACAGTAATCCTAAGCTAGGGTGTGAGGTCCTTGGTCACAACACCCCGGAACTGGTCTAAAGTATAACACAGCAATGACACAGTAATCCTAAGCTTGGGTGGGAGGCCCTTGGTCACAACACCCCGGAACTGGTCTAAAGTAAATTACAGCAATGACCCAGTAATCCTAAGTTTGGGTGTGAGGTCCTTGGTCACAACACCCCGGAACAGGTCTAAAGTATAACACAGCAATGACACAGTAACCCTAAGCTTGGGTGTGAGGTCCTTGGTCACAACACCCCGGAACTGGTCTAAAGTATAACACAAGCGTAATCTGGCTAAGTGTAAATTCCCAGGTCCACCTGGTTCTAACACACTGTGGGATCTGACTGAGGTCTGAGTGCTCACACGTAAGTATTCGCAACGGCAGACAACCTGAGACTGACCCGCGAGATCTATATATAGTGCAGCGCTCCTCAGCGCCGCCCAGCACCACTCAGCCAATCAACAGCTGCTCTGGGTTCAGCTGATCGACCTGATCTGCTGATCCCTCTCCTACTGGCATAAAGGTCCTGCCTCCCAGCGTGCGCAGCTCTCCATCTGTGTGCACTAGAAGACTCAGACAAACCAGACGCATGCTGCTGTGCGGAAACCGCCGGTCTGAACGCGGAGACAGCCGCCCCGCTGCCAGACCGCATGGCGGCATCTACGCAATCCATTACAAGTAGTTAGATGCAGTGAGGTGGGTTCACTGAACAGTAAAGGTATTTAGATGCAGTGAGCTGGGTTCACTGAACAGTAAAGGTACTTAGATGCAGTGAGGTGGGTTCACTTAACACATCAGGGGATTGATTTACTAAAAGGTGCTAACCTACTTAGCACATCTAAAGTCTTTAGGCGTGCTAACCAGGGTGCTAAGTAGGTTAGCACCGGTTTTCTCTATCAGATCGTGCGCTAAGTACCGCGCGCAAAGTTTTGCGCGTGCAAAGTCCTATGCGCGCGCTAAGTCCCATAGGCTTTAGTGGGCACTTCGCGCGGGGCACCCTGCGCTCTGTGCAGTGCACGCACAAAACTTTGCACGCGGTACTTTGCGCACGATCACTACTTCTCACATTTCAACTGAGTTTAGACGTGCTAAGGGCTAGTGCTAAAGTTAGCACCGTTTTGTAAATCAAGCCCCAGGTAGTTAGATGCAGTGAGCTGGGTTCACTGAACAGTAAAGGTACTTAGATGCAGTGAGGTGGGTTCACTCAACACAACAGGTAGTTAGATGCAGTGAGCTGGGTTCACTGAACAGTAAAGGTAGTTATATGCAGTGAGGTGGGTTCACTCAACACAACAGGTAGATAGATGCAGTGAGGTGGGTTCACTGAATAGTAAAGGTAGTGTAACGATCGGTGTCAGCACACAGAGAGAATCTGATCATTGACGATCTGCAGAATCATCAATAATACAGATGTATACTTGATTATAGATGATCTGCAGAATCACCAATAATACAAGTATGACTGACCTCTGGACACCTAATAAAGTGTAAGTGTTTGGTGTAACTGTAGGCTATCTCCCGTGAGGCGGGAGATACAGGCAGCTTGGCCGAGAACCACCTGAGGGGCAGGTGGCTCTGGGAAGTGCAGGGACTGTCTCCTTGAGAGAGGGAATAGTGAGAACCTGGCAACCAGTGATATCTGGATATATCAGATATAGACTGTGTAAACTGTTTCAAACCGCCAACTGAAGGAGAACTCCACAAACACCAATGCAGGTTGTAAAATTCAAAAGTTTTATTCAAAATAAAAGATAAAAATACACTTTCTACTCCATGTAACCAATGAGAATTACAAACAACACAATCTCTAATATCACAGTCTTCTTATTATCTTCTGGTCTTCTTTCTATAGAACACTTCCGGAAGCTAGGAGGAAAACAACTGGTTAACAATAACACATAACCTTTCCACCCGGTAAGTATTTTTTCAGCGTTCCCACTCACTTTAATGAAAAATGGACCTTATTTGGATTTCCTAAACCCTGAATACTAAAGTAATTTCAGTTTAATGCTTCACTGACAAGACCATTATATAGTACTTGAACCTCTAAGTTTGCTGATCAGCAAAATCTTTCATAACTCAATAGTAAATAGAGTACTCTTGGGTTTTTTTTGTTCTCAATCTGATCAATTATTCTGGCTATTTTTCTTGTTCAATAGTTCAGCCGTTTCTTAGGAAAAGCCAGAATAATAAATGTATAAGTTAGATGGTTAGGAGTTAATAAATTGGTTGGTTAATAAGTTAATAATAAATAATAAAATAAATAAAATTGGTTAGTGAATTACTAAATTCTTAGTAAATTAATAAAGTTGCTATAATTAAATAATAAGAAGAAAATAACTCCGTCACTTGTTCCTATGAGCAAAACTACTCAATATGCTTGCCCCCCAAAAAAACAGCAGAAAAATAAAAGCACAACAGTTTCTTTATAAATCTCAGCTTCTGCTGCTCCTGTATGTAATCTCTTCTGTTCTTTTGCAGGACCAGTCTATTGCCAAAAAAAAGTCTATTAACAGGTACTTCTTCTAAATCTTTCAACACTACTGGTAAATGGACATATTAATCATTTCTCCTTTCTTTCACAGGAATCCAGTCGGACAACTCTTCCCATAGGTAAGTATTTCTTCCAATATAACTTCGCACTATCTTGTGCACCACACATAAAATAACCAAAACAAAATGGCTTCTTGCATTTATTACTTTGGTAAAGTCAGTAAGCTATAAGAGGTTAAGATAGGCCTCTAGCAGACAGGACAGTAGTTCATTTCCTTAAGCAGATTCACTTTTCTCTCAATCTCACTATCTCTTAGTCTCAGGCCTAGTATATGGGTAATATGCAGTTTCTGTCTTCCATAACACAACTGTTTTCCCATTACAGCAACCATTCAGGCCACTTATAAAAATCAAAATAAAATACAAGTGAGATTATATTCATCACAGTAGGGAGGATAATTCTCAATTCTCAGCCTCCTAACACTACACTTCAGAAGTGGGGGATATTACCAGAGCCAAATTTACTGTAATTAAAAATGTTTAAAAATCTTTCTTGTGGCATGCTGATTTATCAACACATTGATCACATTTCATATGTGTCATCTTGAACGATTTCTTTTCCAGCACTTCAGTGTCAAGAATCACTGGCTATCATCTTTCCTCTGTCTGAAATCTCTCTCCTGGCTTTCCCACTCCTTGTCAGCTTTACAGGACTGATGGCTGGCTTATCTTATGGAGGATTGAAGAATTATCATGGCTCAGTAATTTTCTCCCAAAATGTCAGCTATCGCATCGTCTGGCCTGCTTCTACTCAGCTGTGCCTGCTGCATCTTTCCCCTTCTCCTGTCTGCTCCAACTGCCAACTCAACCCCTCAGAAAGCTGTTATATCTTCCCTAACGGCTCCCCTGCTTGTGTGTCTGGTTGCTTAGCAACCTTCCCTCAGCCATCAGCTCTGCCTACCCACACATTACACATTACAACTAAGGGAAAAATGCCCTTACTTAACAAACCTGTGTCAGCAGCGTCTCTATTTAAAGCTGCTGATCAGGTAATAATATAAAAATAAAAATAAATAGATACCCCTCTTTCTACCTTCTACAATTCCCCCCTTCTTTGAACATTGTAGTCCTCTACAATTATACATTAAATCATACATCAATACCAAAGGAATTCCTCTTGCATATACCTATCAGGTAATTTTCCTTGGTTAGTTCGAGTAGATTTTCTAATACAGTCTAAATGTTCCACCCCCACCTCATCAAAGTCTATGGAATTCTCCCCAGTCAAAGCAGCGTTTACCTCCTGTATCGTTGAGGCTGTGGTTCTAAACTTTCAGATTTTTCTTTATTAAATGTCAGAGCTTTTTCACTCAATTCAGAACTACTATCCCCATTTTGAATTTGAACTGCAGTTTTCTGTGGTATTAACACCTTTTCTTCTTTACGGCTAATATCAGACTCAGGCCACTTTATTTCATAATGGATCTCACTTGGAGAAACAATGGTAGACTCCAATTCAGGCCCTGTTTCTACTCTTCTTATTTGGTCATCTGGAGAGGTCCTGGCCAGGTAATCAAGATCTTCCTCCTTGATGGATTGTATCCGAGGGGTTTCGGATAAACCATATCTTTTTCGACTACGTCTGTGTCGTTGAGGTTTAGGCACTGGATTCCAGTAATCTTCCCAGTCCTTTCTTGAAGAAATGTCTGTTTATTTTCTCGGTTCACATATTTCAATTTTCTGTGTACTTAAGTCTTTTACAGTTTCCCTTTGTGCATAAATAACTGGCTTATCCTGAATTTGCTTATCTTTTTTGTCTCCGGTATCTCTAGGTTCCCTCACCTTACCGGATTGAGTATCAGATGAAACTGAATCACACCTCCGTTTAAACTCTTTGTGCAGTGCGGATGGTTCAGGATACCTTGCTTCTCCCAGTTTCTGATACAACAGAGACTTCTTCTGATAGTAATCAAGATCTATCGCACAATGCCTGCGGGGTCTCAAATGCTTCACATACTTGCTGCCTTGAACTGGAGTACTATTCAAACCAGTTACATTGGCAGCCTCCATACCTCTATTTCCTTTTACAAGATCAAATTCGACCGTCTCCCCATTCCTCAAACTGCGAAACTGGTTCCTGGAGTTATTCTTCCCTATGGCCGTCCAGTGTACAAACACATCTCTTTCCTTGTGTCCAGGAGATATCAAACCATAACCTTTTTTATCGTTGAACCACTTCACTACACCTTTCATTTTCTTAAATACAATTATGTTCTTTTTCTTAAAGGAGCCATTACTCCAATTTTTTCCAAAATTCCTATGGGTCTGTGTCTTTATACTTTTCATCAAGGGTGATTTACTTCTATCTTGGGTCTGTTGGATATATCCTGCAGTCTAACCCTCGGCTGCAGGATCATTCAGTTTAAATATGGTCTTCTCTCCATCCACCTACGGTCAGTACAGTTTCTAGTCATGTGTCCTTCTCTTCCGCAATTCCAGCAGACAAATGGTGGTTCTCGTTCGTTTTCTACTCTGGAAGGAAAGTTTTTACTAGACAAGGATTGTTTTTCTTCTTTCAACTTCTTTATCTCCCTTGTCAGTTGTTGGACTACCTTAGTCAAAGTCTCTATCTCACTTTTGTAGGGTTTTTTCTGTTCTTTGTTTTGAAGGTTAGGTACTTGTACATTCATCTGGAAGTGATTCACCTGCATAGCCTCCTCTTCCTGCTGGTATTTCACAGCTAAACTTTGCAATTTATGAAATCCAATTTTCCGTTCCCTTTCCAATTTTTCCTTAAGCTGTTGTCGAGTGGTTCCACTCCTCAAACCCAACAAAAACTGGTGTACTAACCAAGCCTCAGCATCTACATTAGAAATCTCATTTTCCTCTATTTCCTTTTGAGTCAGAGCATTCATCAGCTCTTTAAGGGCATTTGCGAATTGAGGAATAGTCTCTTCTCGTTTTTGTATACGATCAATAAATCTCTTACGCAGTATATGTAGATCAGCTGGATCTCCATATATTTCTTCCAAAATTTCAATAATTGTCTCTATTGGAGCAGGTTCAGGGAGTTCAGAGGTGACTATAGTCTTGCGTGCATCCCCCTTCAAAGCTAGGATGGCTATTTCTCGTTGAATTTCCACAGGGACTTTATAAGCCTTAACAGCACTCTGGATTCGTTCAATCCAATCTCTTAGAAACATATTATGGCCATTAAATTTAGGTAAATAGGTGGCCAGAAGCCCAACAGGTGTCATCTGATAAGCAGAGGGTGTTAAGTGGGATTTTTCCCCCGCAGCGGCACTGGTTCCTGGAGTGGGGCCTTGGCCCTCTGACTGTAACTCCGCCTCCATCCTGCCGACTACGCCAAAATTATGTAAACTGTTTCAAACCGCCAACTGAAGGAGAACTCCACAAACACCAATGCAGGTTGTAAAATTCAAAAGTTTTATTCAAAATAAAAGATAAAAATACACTTTCTACTCCATGTAACCAATGAGAATTACAAACAACACAATCTCTAATATCACAGTCTTCTTATTATCTTCTGGTCTTCTTTCTATAGAACACTTCCGGAAGCTAGGAGGAAAACAACTGGTTAACAATAACACATAACCTTTCCACCCGGTAAGTATTTTCTCAGCGTTCCCACCCACTTTAATGAAAAATGGACCTTATTTGGATTTCCTAAACCCTGAATACTAAAGTAATTTCAGTTTAATGCTTCACTGACAAGACCATTATATAGTACTTGAACCTCTAAGTTTGCTGATCAGCAAAATCTTTCATAACTCAATAGTAAATAGAGTACTCTTGGTTTTTTTTTTTGTTCTCAATCTGATCAATTATTCTGGCTATTTTTCTTGTTCAATAGTTCAGCCGTTTCTTAGGAAAAGCCAGAATAATAAATGTATAAGTTAGATGGTTAGGAGTTAATAAATTGGTTGGTTAATAAGTTAATAATAAATAATAAAAGAAATAAAATTGGTTAGTGAATTACTAAATTCTTAGTAAATTAATAAGGTTGCTATAATTAAATAATAAGAAGAAAATAACTCCGTCACTTGTTCCTATGAGCAAAACTACTCAATATGCTTGCCCAAAAAAAAAACAGCAAAAAAATAAAAGCAGAACAGTTTCTTTATAAATCTCAGCTTCTGCCGCTCCTGTATGTAATCTCTTCTGTTCTTTTGCAGGACCAGTCTATTGCCAAAAAAAAAGTCTATTAACAGGTACTTCTTCTAAATCTTTCAACACTACTGGTAAATGGACATATTAATCATTTCTCCTTTCTTTCACAGGAATCCAGTCGGACCACTCTTCCCATAGGTAAGTATTTCTTCCAATATAACTTCGCACTATCTTGTGCACCACACATAAAATAACCAAAACAAAATGGCTTCTTGCATTTATTACTTTGGTAAAGTCAGTAAGCTATAAGAGGTTAAGATAGGCCTCTAGCAGACAGGACAGTAGTTCATTTCCTTAAGCAGATTCACTTTTCTCTCAATCTCACTATCTCTTAGTCTCAGGCCTAGTATATGGGTAATATGCAGTTTCTGTCTTCCATAACACAACTGTTTTCCCATTACAGCAACCATTCAGGCCACTTATAAAAATCAAAATAAAATACAAGTGAGATTATATTCATCACAGTAGGGAGGATAATTCTCAATTCTCAGCCTCCTAACACTACACTTCAGAAGTGGGGGATATTACCAGAGCCAAATTTACTGTAATTAAAAATGTTTAAAAATCTTTCTTGTGGCATGCTGATTTATCAACACATTGATCACATTTCATATGTGTCATCTTGAACGATTTCTTTTCCAGCACTTCAGTGTCAAGAATCACTGGCTATCATCTTTCCTCTGTCTGAAATCTCTCTCCTGGCTTTCCCACTCCGTGTCAGCTTTACAGGACTGATGGCTGGCTTATCTTATGGAGGATTGAAGAATTATCATGGCTCAGTAATTTTCTCCCAAAATGTCAGCTATCGCATCGTCTGGCCTGCTTCTACTCAGCTGTGCCTGCTGCATCTTTCCCCTTCTCCTGTCTGCTCCAACTGCCAACTCAACCCCTCAGAAAGCTGTTATATCTTCCCTAACGGCTCCCCTGCTTGTGTGTCTGGTTGCTTAGCAACCTTCCCTCAGCCATCAGCTCTGCCTACCCACACATTACACATTACAACTAAGGGAAAAATGCCCTTACTTAACAAACCTGTGTCAGCAGCGTCTCTATTTAAAGCTGCTGACCAGGTAATAATATAAAAATAAAAATAAATAGATCCCCCCTCTTTCTACCTGCTACAACTGTACTGCAGCCAGGGGACTCCAGGGGAAGAGGCCACTGGCTGCTAACCGGCCGGACTCTCTGAGGAGCAGGAGTCCTAGTTGCAACTGACACTTGGTGTAATTTTGTCACTGCTAGTACAGATAGACTGAGCACTCAAGGGGTGAGTGACAGCCTGGAAGGTCGGGCAGGTCAGGTCGGCAACACACGAGCAGATAAGGTACAGAAACAGAAAGCTGATTCGGTAACCGGGTACAGGCATGGTCTGGCAACAGGTAGGCAGATATGCAGAGGTACCGAATCAGAAAGCAATAGAGAGGTCGACAGAGCAAATAGTCATAACAGAAATAGAGCAGAGTCCTAGTCTGAGGTGTGAGGTCCGTGGTCTCGACACCCAGGAACTAGTCTAAAGTATAACACAGTAATGACACAGTAATCCTAAGCTTGGGTGGGAGGTCCTTGGTCACAACACCCCGGAACTGGTCTAAAGTATAACACAGCAATGACACAGTAACCCTAAGCTTGGGTGTGAGGTCCTTGGTAACAACAACTGGTCTAAAGTATAACACAAGCGTAATCTGGCTAAGTGTGAATTTCCAGGTCCACCTAGTTCTAACACATTGTGGGATCTGACTGAGGTCTGAGTGCTCACACGTAAGTATTCGCAACGGCAGACAACCTGAGACTGACCAGCGAGATCTATATACAGTGCAGCGCTCCTCAGCGCCGCCCAGCACCACTCAGCCAATCAACAGCTGCTCTGGGATCAGCTGATCGACCTGATCTGCTGATCCCTCTCCTACTGGCATAAAGGTCCTGCCTCCCAGCGCGCGCAGCTCTCCATCTGTGTGCACTAGAAGGCTCAGACAAACCAGACGCATGCTGCTGTGCGGAAACCGCCGGTCTGAACACGGAGACAGCCGCCCCGCTGCCAGACCGCGCGGCGGCATCTCCGCAATCCATTACAGGTAGTTAGATGCAGTGAGGTGGGTTCACTGAACAGTAAAGGTATTTAGATGCAGTGAGCTGGGTTCACTGAACAGTAAAGGTACTTAGATACAGTGAGGTGGGTTCACTGAACAGTAAAGGTACTTAGATGCAGTGAGGTGGGTTCACTCAACACAACAGGTAGTTAGATGCAGTGAGATGGGTTCACTGAACAGTAAAGGTGCTTAGATGCAGTGAGGTGGGTTCACTCAACACAACAGGTAGTTAGATGCAGTGAGGTGTGTTTACTGAACAGTAAAGGTACTTAGATGCAGTGAGGTGGGTTCACTCAACACAACAGGTAGTTAGATGCAGTGAGGTGGGTTCACTGAACAGTAAAGGTACTTAGATGCAGTGAGCTATGTTCACTCAACACAAAGCTAGGTATATGCAGTGATGAGGTGGGTTAAGTAAACACAACAGGTACTGGGTATATGCAGTACTGGGTAGTACAATGTGCAGCTTGCTGTCACACACACAAGTAGTCACTGAATGTGCTGGGCTGCTGGCAGTGGCACACACACTAAATTAGCAAGGCTGTGCATGCAACAAAAGTGTCAGTTTGACACACAGGAAAAAAAAAAAGTACAGGATGAGTTCTGAAAAGAGCTGTTGAGGGGTGCTATAAAAGCAATAATAATCAGCCAGGAGCAAGCTAAGCAGCCAATAACCTAACCTGACTGGCCCTAGGAGAACAAGTCTGCAGCAGCTGTCCCTAGTCTGTCTCTAGCAGGCACACGAGTGAGTGTAATGGCCGGCGAGCCTGCCTTATATAAGGGGGGTGGGGCTCCAGGGCTTAGTGTAGCCTGAATGGTTCACCGGCTAACCGTTCGGCCCATCTCTAGTCACAATGTGCCCTGGCAGGAAATTCACTGCTGATTCTGGGAATATATGTACATTTTTCATACCAATGGGTAGATACATTATCTGTCATTTAACCACATTTAAAAACTATTTTTCCTATTGTAAATGTAAAATCATTGTATTAAAACTACTAGGTCTTTTTGATTCTCTTCCCCTTTGCTCCAGCTATTGTCCTAGCAAAATATTGTGATTAGTGATTATATGTATGGGGGCTTTCCTGTTGACTGTTTGAAGCACTTCCTGTTTGAAGCACTGCTTTGAAATGGCAATGGTAACTAATGGGACTTCAACAAAATGGCGCCTATAGTGCAGACATTTCTATTCCATACTGAGCATTATGGCTTTCCAGGAAAAGGAAGTGATGTCATTGCAGCTTGGACTTTAAAACTACACAGCTAGCTACACTGAGGTGTCTTGAGAAAACCGGTGTGTCCGGTGAAACCGGTCGACACGGGTGATGGTCCCACAGTGTGTGCCTCTATTGCTAATCAGCATCACCGCTGGGAGTTGGATGCTAACTGGGATAGTAAACCTTATGCAGGTTGCCAGGAGTGTGACATGGAGTACTGACTGCCACAAGGCGAGACGTCGCCAGAGTGGTGAAGCAAGGTCTCTAAAACTTCTACTGCTAATATCCAGCGAATTCAACTGGTGACTACAAATGGTGAGACCGTTCCATACTTTATTTTCCTCTGTTACACTCATGGCCAATATCAAGCACAGCTAGCGGCTTTATATGAACTTTATATCTACTGAGGCCCAATCGGACTATGCAATTGTTTATGCGCATAGTTGAAATTTATGCAATTTATTTTTCCTCATGGACTATTGCACAATTATGAATACGGATGATTTTTGAACACTGCAGTTACAGATGGATACATTTTTATGGACATTGTGATAGTCATTTGAGGCTCTATATTAAGTGCATAGGCAATTTTTATCGCCCTGGGTTATATATACAGTGCGCACTGTGGGACTTTCACAGGTAGTACGCTATTAGAGGGTGTTTTATTATTATTATTTTTATTATTTATTGTATTTATAAAGCGCCAACATATTACGCAGCGCTGCACAATAGATAAATGGGTTAACATACAGGTAGAACATACGGAAACTCACAACAAAACAAGATCATGCAAATGATTTGATAACAATACAGTGTCATAGGTCAAGATAGAGACTGTTCGAGTCTACAAGAAGGGTGGTTGTGAGTAAGATTGCATAATCAAGCTGGATACATTAGGGAGGAGGGCCCTGCCAGAGGTTTACAATCTATGTTTTAAATATAGGGTTTTGTAGGATTTGGTATTTTATGTATAAGCAATAAAAGTTAATTTTTATATTGCAGTAATCCATGCTGTGGTAGTGATTTTGATAATTTATGCAACTTGAACTTTATCCCATTCGCGTATTTATTGGAGAAAGGAAATTAAGCTAAAGTTACGCATGGCAGAGGGGAATAATTTAGGTTAGGCATAGGTCACAAGATGGTCAGAGCAAGCATTGGGGATGAGTGTGAACGCCTCTGGCAGTCTCACAAGAATTGCCTAAAAAAATTGTTTTGTTCCGTAAATTTTTGCCGAAACCCTTTCCCGATTTGCATTGAAGTCAGTGGCGCTGCACAGTAATCCGTGCTGTGGTAGTGATTTTGATAATTTATGCAACTTGAACTTTATCCCATTATCGTATTTAGTGGTGATTGATTTATGGGTGTTTCAGGTTTAGATCAATAGGCTGTATATTATTAATTTCCTTTCTATCAAATATCCCCCAGGTGCCTAATCTTAATCCCTTCCTGGGGCCTAATCCTAACTCACACCTTTGTCTTAATCCTAAAGCCTTTATTCAATTCACTTTTTTTCCTAGAAAATAATTTTTTATCTTCTCTTTAAAATGACTTTTCAGTACTTTCAAAAATGAAATAGTAGCAAACAAGAGGTGAATTGGCACTATCAAAATACTTTAACACTTCCTTGCTTATTGGTAGCATTTTATTGATAAATTGAAAATATCTCCTGGCTGGAAATTTAGGAGAAAAAAATAAATAAATAGCGGCCTACATGTTTTATGTACCAAGTCTATGCCCTTTTTTGTTAGACTGAAATTTAAAAATTTCCTGTGAATAAAAATGATTTTGCTGAGAAATATTATCAAAACTTTTCTTGGAAAAGCCAAATAATATAAAAAAAATCTTACTGTGAATTTTGTAGTTTAAAGACCACAGTCATAAAAAGCAAAGGTCAACCAAGCAAACTTTTTTTGTAAACTTAATTACCCAAAATTGTTGTAGATAGTCGGAAAAACATTTATAGGAGTCACCAGTTTTTAAAAGAGACCAGCTTGAAGTGCAAGACATTATTGTTGGCAGACTTATGCGTTAAATAAAGGAGGGAACACGGACATCTTGGAAAATGATAGGCATTGACGTGGTTGCCATGGATAACTGCCAATCATGTGGAGTTCTGCATTACCAAAATATTTATCTGCATGCTTCCTTTGCCAGTGTTGCTTTGAAGGTTAAATGGGCCATACAGTAATTATATAAAATTAGTGCTTGCATTAGTTTCTCCATTGCATACGTATTACCACATGAAACAAAATAGCTGTAGGGAATCTCAACCCTTTCCCTAGAAATGGTATACAGAAACGGTATAAAAAGATTTTGTTTTAGACACCTCGTATTTCTTTTGTATTCTGCATTATTATTTCTGGTAGTTAAATTCTTCAAATATAAGAAACAAGCTCTGCACATGTGAAAAACATCTGTGTCACATCTGGTGACTCACTCACCGAGACAAATCATATTGTGCCATGTACAGCATGATCCAAAGAAAATATGTATTCAGCCTAGCACCTAGGTCATTTCTGCGTAACATTCTCACTCTAAAATTGTATTCAAATTGTTATAAAAAATGTTTTTACCTGCTGAAGATATGTTTTTATACTAATAATTTTTAAAGGTAAGTATTGTCCTAATTTCAAAACCCAACGGAATGCAATTGATGTCCCAGGCAAGAATGTCCTTAAGAATACTGATGCATCCGCAGGTCATTCCGGGAAGCCTGTATGGAAGATATTTGCCTTTGTGTTAGGATAATGGCCTCAATTCACTAAGCTTATCTCCTGTCTTTAAAGAGAATCTGTATTCTGTAATTCTTACAATAAAAGCATACTATTCTATTCATTATGTTCTCCTGGGCCCCTCTGTGCTGTTTCTGACACTCCCTGCTGTTCTCCTGGCTTGTAATTGCCAGTTTTAGGCAGTGTTTACAAACAAAAGACATGGCTGCTAAAAGCTTGTGATAGGATCTTAGAAGCTCTGTCTGTGACTCAAACAGAGCCTGCAGTGGGCATGGAGAGGGTGTGTATAGCTTCTATCCTATCACAGCAGAGCAGCAGATTCCTGCTTGAGTGCCTGAGCACAACAAAGTCATCAGAGGAAAGAAGATTAGATTATATAACAGAGATAATACAACCACTGTGGAACTAAAAAAGGCTGCAGTAATCCAGACCACATTAGAACAGTTATAGGAACTTATAGGATAGAAGAAATAAGGCTGAAAATTTTGTTACAGAGTCTCTTTAATAACGTTTCTGGAGCTATCACCATGGTGATAAGGCATGTAGTATTCAGAAAACATTTTACCTCAGGTAAACCTAAAGTTAACTCTTCTGTCTTTAAGTGAAGGTGAGATCTCTAAAGTTAACTCTTCAATCATTAAATAACTCCAGAATTTAACTACAGAGGTGGTAACTTAAAGAGAACCCGAGGTGGCTTTGTATAACGTTAGTGGGGCACAGAGGCTGGTTGGGCACACTAACACCAGCCTCTGTTGCCCCATGGTGTGTGTCAAAGACCCCCCTTCTCGCCGCTATACCCCCGCAATGCTGGCGACACGCAGCGTGTCGCCAGCACAATGTTTACCCTAGCGCTGTCTGTCAGCGCCGCTCCGCCGCCTCCTCCGCATCGCCGCTACCCGCCCTCGTCCCTTCCCTCACGCTGATTGGAGGGAAGGGACGAGGGCGGGTAGCGGCGATGCGGAGGAGGCGGGGGAGCGGCGCTGACAGACAGCGCTAGGGTAAACATTGTGCTGGCGACGCGCTGCGTGTCGCCAGCACTGCGGGAAGGATAGCGGCGAGAAGGGGGGTCTTTGACACACACCATGGGGCAACAGAGGCTGGTGTTAGTGTGCCCAACCAGCCTCTGTGCCCCACTAACGTTATACAAAGCCACCTCGGGTTCTCTTTAAGGAATGGAGAGATAAGATAACTCTCTCACTGTGTGAGGTACGTTTTCTCTTGCCTTATTATCTCCAGCATGATCTTGGTAAATTGAGGCCAATGTTTTGAAAAGTGTATGTGTCACTGTTTCTTCTGCATAACATATAGTCACTTCGTAAGTATGTAAACTGCAAATATATATCATAGCATACAAATACTAGCTAAATTAATCAGGTAAACGATTTAACAACCTTAGTTTTAGAAATGCAATCTGGGATCAGATTAGCTGTCAAGTCAGTATAAAAACTTGCTTTTTCTTTTCATTATACCCACTGCTCATTGAATATTCTGACCAAGGTGTTATTTACTTTGTACTGATTGGTTGAAGGTACTTGCATGGAAATATGTGATTTGAGGGTTGATTCACAAAAAAAATATGCCAGGAATTATCTTTCCTTACTTATTTTTTATCTTATTTATAAAATAATTTTCAAAACTTTCCAAACTGAAAGAAAAAAAATCCCTCAAAATAAGTTACCTTTATTTTGATAATTATATCTCCAACTTATTTTTTTGTATTTTTTACTTGTTTTATAAATACAAGGTTTTGTATAGATGAAGCAAAAAACGGATAAGGAGAAAAGCCTTGTGACATGTATGAGAAGAATATTGATGAAAACAGATGATGAGATGAAAGTATTTTCTTTAATGTGCACCAATGGCCACTACAGAAAAGGTAAAGTATTGACTGGACATTGTGAAGATACAGGGCTAACCAGAAATGACATTGAAAGTGAGATACTTCAGTAAGACATGAACAAGTAAGTGTGAGCTTGCAGGACAATTAACAGTAAAGGTTGCTAGTTAAGGGCCATTATAGCCACAGTTGTATGATTGCCATTCAGGGCAGTTTCTAGGCTAAAATGCACCCAGTGCGAGAGTGTAAAAATTGCGCCCCCCCCCCCGTGCCGGAGCCAGGTATAGGTGCCTGCTGTATAGGTTAGCTAGGTCTAGTTGCACTCAGTATAGGTAGTGGGCTATAGGTCCCCCCAATATAGGTAGCCAGGCATAGGTGCCCCGGTATAATTGTCCCCAGTATAGATTAGCCATGTAGGTGCCTCCAGTATAGGTATCCAGTATAGTTCAGGGGCGGACTGGCCAGGGGGGCAGGGGGGCAATCTCCCCCCAGGCCACCTTTCATTCAGTGATTTAGGGTAGGTTTGGTGTCTGGTGTATTGGGGTTTGTTGTAAGGCAATGTGAAACTTGAGGCTAGCTGATAAAAGTGCAATCAGAGGACAGGCAAGCTGGTAAATATACACAGCATGATGCAGAGCTTGCCTGGAGGGTCCGTGTGCAAACATCTGTCTGGTCTCTCCCCATTGTTATAATGACTGCATGTGTGGATAAGGTGTTAAACAAGTTGAAAAGTTTTTGACAGTCCCTAGACTCCAGGAGGGCTGCTTTCTGACTTGTGTGAGAGACTGGCAGGGGCAGGAGTCCTATTACAGGCAAGTAGCCTCTGTGTGATGTGCAATACAGATAAGCTCTCTGCTCCATCTCAGGCTATTCTCAATTTCTCTCCATTCCTCCTCTCTCTGGGCTAGTGCACGCCAAAATCGCAATAGCAATCGCTAGCAATTTGTGAGTGTGATTTTGTGAAACGATTTTCAGAGCGTTTTTTTTTTAATGAATTGCTTCAAAAAATGCTACATGCAGAATGTAGCATTTTTTGGAGCAATTCATTAAAAATAGCTCTGAAAATCGCTTTACAAAATCACACTCACAAATTGCTAGCGATTGCTATTGCGATTTTGGCGTGCACTAGCCCAGAGAGAGAAGGAGTGGAGAGAAATTGAGAATAACCTGAGATGGAGCAGAGAGCTTATCTGTATTGCACATCACACAGAGACTACTTGCCTATCATAGGACTCCTGTCCCTGACAGTCCCTCACACAAGTCAGAAAGCAGCCCTCCTTGAGTCTAGGGACTGTCAAAAACTTTTCAACTTGTATAACACCTTACCCACACATGCAGTCATAATAACAATGGGGAGAGACCAGACAGATGTTTGCCCACAGACCCTTCAGGCAAGCTCTGCATCATTCATGCTGTGTATATTTACCAGCTTGCCTGTCTTCTGATTGCACTTTTATCAGCTAGCCTCAAGTTTCACATTGCCTTACAACAAACCCAAATACACCAGACACCAGACCTGCCCTAAATCACTGAATGAAAGGTGGCCTGGGGGGAGATTGCCCCCCTTCCCCCCTGGCCAGTCAGTGTAGCTGTATACAGTGCTTCCCTGAACTAATTACTTTGCAGTCCCCTGGGGAGAGGGAGGGAGAGTTCACAGCGCCCTTTGGCTGTCTGCGCTCAGGGCTGCCGCACGGCTGCACGGCCCCTAGAAACGGGTCTGTTGCCATTTATGTGATAACCATCAGGATAATAGACAGTATTCTGTTACTGCAATATTCTGGAAGGAGTGGCATGGCTTAGCATGGTTCAGGAAATACTGTTTTGCATAAAGCAATACACAGCATGTCATTTTATAAACAGAATAGATGGTTATAGCATGTAGTATTAATGGAAAGCTGTTAAGGTAATGTATACATTTATAAACTGCCATTGCTGTGTAACTAAAGGTGCTAAAAAGAGCTTTGGCTTTGTTATTCTTCCAAAACTTTCCTATGTGCCCCTCAATCTGGGATTTACACTGAACTGAGCCTTACGGCTTTGCCTTTGTACTGTGTTCTGCTCCCTCATAGTCACAGGCGCGCAACAAATAACACAGCTGAAAGTGCTTTTATCAGCTTGCAGACTGCAGGAAAAGATGGAGAGGAACTTCAAGTTGGATGCATGGAGGAGGCCTGTAATGAATGCAGGTGCTCTCTGATTTCACAGGAAACAAAAGTAAAAACAGGCACTTGTCAGCTTACAAGAATTGCAATCCTTATGTCACTCTAAAGTAAACCTAAGCAATACATACTGAACGTAGTGTTTATGCCCAAAAAAACGCAGTGGGCAGACTTCTAATATCGCTACACACTTTAGTCTGACTTTGTGTGCTGAAGTCTATTATATGCCCAGAGGGTTGATAGTTCTCCAGCCTCTCCAGCATCATTGCTGCTAGTGCCAGGGCTGAACGTACAGTGTGTCATGATCCAGGCTGGTACACCAAGAAAGCCTGGCTCTTGGATAGCATAAAACACAATCGAGCCAGAACTTTTATAGTGGGATGAAGTGATGAAAGCCATCATCGTGCACACATGCTGGATCTGGTTGTGTGCTTTCCCTATACAATTCAGCATGCACTCTAACTTGCATGGCTTTACTACTTCTTCCACGATCTAAACTGTTCGGCTGCTTGCTTTGATCCTTTGATGCTACTCACATGCAATTCAAAAGTCTATGATTAAGATTTGTTAACACCTCAGAGGAACTTGTATCACATTTGTAATCTTGAATTGTGCTTTCCAAATATCACCACTAATAACGGCTGGACATTTCTATGCAAATATTGCTATTGCCGAGGAATTAACTCTTTTCTGATGCTCTACGATGAGCACAATTACACATTTATAGTTGCTGCTTTTCATCCAGACCGCATAGGGTTCACAAAATAAGATGTTGGGATCAATCATTGCTGTGTGTTTTTAATAACTTTTATATTGTTTATGTTTCTGACCCCTTGGCCTTTGTTTATCTATACTTATACTTATCTATTTCGATACCAATAAACAGCGAGCCCTTCCATGAGAAGTGTCTTTGTCCTAAAGTTTAGTTTGACTCCTATGAACTATACGCTTGACTTTTCCTTTTCCCTAATTATTTTAAACTGAAGGTATTGTGATGAAGTTCATCATAAGAGGTAGAAAAAACCTTGTGTGTGCGCTCACTGTTAAATCTACTAATGTGACCTATTATTTATCCAAAAAATAAGAACAGAGTAAAACAAGAAAAACAGGAAAATTATGTATATAAATAAAGTCCTCAACAACAGTCTAGTGACTACTTGAATGTCCATGGATCGCTGCATCCGTCACCAAGCATATGATGTAATCAGATCTTCATTAAAAAATGCTGCGCTCACATGTATATCCAGTCTTCTTATAGTATATCCTTAATATCAGCCTATCAACTGAAGGACTCAACATAGCGTAAAACCATCCACATTTATTAAAATAGTAAAAATAGTGCACTCACATGTTCAAAGATAAAGCCTCTGATGAGTGTGCATGCACGAAACGCGTAGGGCGGAGCTACAGGCGAAGGAGGCTGGCGTGGAGGAGCTCTGTTTGATACATGCTTGATTTTATCTTTGAACATGTGAGTGCACTATTTTTACTGTTTAAGTACATGTGGATGGTTTTACGCTATGTTGAGTCCTTCAGTTGATAGGCTGATATGAAGGATCTGCTCCTATGATATCTGACCTGCTGAGGATACCGCTGGGAACATCCTATCTGAGTGTATCAAGCGCTGCTGCTGCTGTCTTATAATTTGGACGGCAGAGAGTAAGGTGAGAGGCCACGTATGCTTGGGTGGATATCTGCATGACACTGGGAGAGTATATACGGTGCTGTTTTGCTGTCTGTGGGCTGGCAGCCACTGCACATGGTGAGGACCTGTACAATCCTGAGAGGTGTGGTGGATACACATAGAATATAGGTTGCAGCACTGGGTGTTGTGGAAAAAACAACTATTTGAAACAGTATCACGCTATGGTTTTTCTGTTTTCTTTTTTCTATGAGTGATATACTATAAGAAGACTGGATATACATGTGAGTGCAGCATTTTTTAATGAAGATCATCATAAGAGGTAGGCTTCAGTGGAAAATGCATGTCTATTTTTTTTGTCCCATATATATGGTATGCTGTGGATAGCAATGTACAAATTATTATGTTGCTATGAGTATCAAGAGGAAGTTCCCCAGTTTCAGCAGGATGTTCACTTGTATCAGAAACAGTTTCTCCCTATTTGAACTTTTAGAGCCTCGAATTGGTGTGGGGTTTAAATGGCTTAATTGAGCTTTGGGGGAGCTCTACATATCTTACTCTGTTTCACTTTGCTGTATTACTTTAGCTTCAGTCCTTGGAACTACTGAAAATGGAAACATGCAATGTTCACTGTGGTTAACTTGTGAATATGTAATTGTGTCTGCATTAGGTGGGGTTTGCTTTAGGATTGCTTTACAGTTGATATATCCTAGTTGTCTTCTGTTCCAATGTGTAACATTCAGGCCTTCTGGTCCATGAGCAAAGATCTTTTAATGTCACCCATTGAGTTTATGGAAGAGAAGACTTGGAAATGCTGGCATCATAATGTGCGTAATTACATCATGTCACAGATTTAAATGAGATGAATGGGTGAAATGCAAGTTCAAAAAGATTTCTGTTCCCAAACATTTTCTGTGGTGAAATGGAAAAGTACCTACGAAATTACTGATAAATGCTTCATCAGTGCTTGAGACCACGTCCACGGTGGCTGTTGTTTTCCCTGTGACAGCAGGAACGCAATGGATTGGGACAGCGCCACTGCACGTTATGCTCGCATTGCATCAGGTACAATGAAGCATACAGTCAATGAAAAATATGCTTTACCGCTACTATTAACAAGCAAGTTTACCAGAAACATACTGCATGCAGTGCATTACCATACCGCAATCTGCTGTACTGCAACGCACCTGCTGCACTATGAACATTACCATTACATAGGTGGTGAATTGCAGTGTAGAGTTGGGCCGAACCTCCGATTTTCGGTTCGCGAACCGGGTTCGCGAACTTTCGCGAAAGGTTCGGTTCGCGTTAAAGTTCGCGAACCGCAATAGACTTCAATGGGGATGCGAACTTTGAAAAAAAAAAATAATTATGCTGGCCACAAAAGTGATGGAAAAGATGTTTCAAGGGGTCTAACACCTGGAGGGGGGGATGGCGGAGTGGGATACATGCCAAAAGTCCCCGGGAAAAATCTGGATTTGACGCAAAGCAGCGTTTTAAGGGCAGAAATCACATTGAATGCTAAATGACAGGCCTAAAGTGCTTTCAAACATCTTGCATGTGTTTACATCAATCAGGTAGTGTAATTAAGGTACTGCTTCACACTGACACACCAAACTCATCGTGTAACGCACCGCAAACAGCTGTTTGTGTAGTGACGGCCGTGCTTTACTGGTGCGCACCATGGCGAGAGTGCAGGTTTTGGTGGCTTTACAGCCCATATGGTCACCTGGCTGATGTAGCTGAATGACAGAACAGTGACTGTCCAGCTGATCAAATTTGGTCTGACCACAATGAGGCAACGACCTTATTATCGTGGGTGTGCCCCCCGAGACACTCATCTAGGCGCCGGTCATTGCTCCATTGTGATACGCAAGCCCCTTCACCACGGCAAGGTAATGATCACGAAGGGGAATGGGCGCATGTACATGCCTTTTCTTTTGTTGTTGCAGCTGCCCGCAGTGCAGCCAGAAAAATTAGGCAGTCATGTACACGCACCCGAAAAATTATTACAGCGGCCGCTGCTAGCAGCGGCCTAAAAAATTCAGCAATCCGCCTGGAGTCCCGGACCCTGTTGGTGGTGGCGGAGAAGGTAGTCAAGCGGCCTGCAGGCAGACATGCTGTGTGGAGGGACTGGGAACGACTTAGTCTTCTTGGGGCAGGCCAGGCAGCCAGTCACACGGCGTGCAGGCAGAGATGCTGTATGTGCGGGGACTGACTTAGTCTTGGGGCGGGCAGCAGCCCTCCGGGATCCATGCCTCATTCATTTTGATAAAGGTGAGGTACTTAACACTTTTGTGACTTAGGCGACTTCTCTTCTCTGTGACAATGCCTCCAGCTGCGCTGAAGGTCCTTTCTGAGAGGACGCTTGCGGCAGGGCAGGAGAGAAGTTGGATGGCAAATTGGGACAGCTCTGGCCACAGGTCAAGCCTGCGCACCCAGTAGTTCAAGGGTTCCTCATCGCTGTTCACAGCAGTGTCTACATCCACACTTAAGGCCAGGTAGTCGGCTACCTGCCGTTCCAGGCGTTGGTGGAGGGTGGATCCGGAAGGGCTACGGTGAGGCGTTGGACTAAAGAACGTCCGCATGTCCGACATCACCATGAGATCGCTGGAGCGTCCTGTCTTTGACTGCGTGGACACGGGAGGAGGATTAGTGGCAGTGGTACCTTGCTGGCGTTGTGCCGTCACATCACCCTTAAAGGCATTGTAAAGCATAGTTGACAGCTGGTTCTGCATGTGCTGCATCCTTTCCACCTTCCGGTGAGTTGGTAACAGGTCCGCCACTTTGTGCCTGTACCGAGGGTCTAGTAGTGTGGCCACCCAGTACAGCTCATTCCCCTTGAGGTTTTTTATACGGGGGTCCCTCAACAGGCAGGACAGCATAAAAGACGACATCTGCACAAAGTCGGATCCAGTACCCTCCATCTCCTCTTGCTCTTCCTCAGTGACGTCAGGTAAGTCAACCTCCTCCCCCCAGCCGCGAACAATACCACGGGAAGGTTGAGCAGCACAAGCCCCTTGCGATGCCTGCTGAGGTTGTTCTCCTGCCGCTGTCCCCTCCTCCTCCTCCCCCAAAGAAACACCTTGCTCATCATCCTCTGAGTCTGATTCGTCTTCTGCACACGACTTCTCTTCTTCCTCCTCCTCCCCCCTCTGTGCTGCCGCAGGTGTTGAGGAAACAGCTGGGTCTGATGAAAATTGGTCCCATGCCTGTTCCTGCCGTAACGGTTCCTGGTCACGCTCATTCGCAGCTTCATCCGCCACTCTACGCACAGCACGCTCCAAGAAGTAAGCGTAGGGAATTAAGTCGCTGATGGTGCCCTCACTGCGGCTTACCAGGTTGGTCACCTCCTCAAACGGCCGCATGAGCCTGCATGCATTCTCCATCAGTGTCCAGTTGTCGGGCCAGAACATCCCCATCTTCCCAGACTGTTTCATTCTACTCCAGTTGTAGAGGTAGTGGGTCACGGCTTTCTTCTGTTCTAGCAGGCGGGAGAACATGAGCAGGGTCGAGTTCCAGCGAGTCGGGCTATCGCAAATGAGGCGTCTCACCGGCATGTTGTTTTTGCGCTGAATTTCCGCAAAGCGTGCCATGGCTGTGTAAGACCACCTCAAATGCCCACAGAACTTCCTGGCCTGCTTCAGGACATTCGCTAAGCCAGGGTACTTTGCCACAAATCTTTGAACCACTAGATTCATGACATGTGCCATGCAGGGTATGTGTGTCAGCTTCCCCATATGCAAAGCGGCAAGCAGATTGCTGCCGTTGTCGCACACCACGTTGCCTATCTCCAGGTGGTGCGGGGTCAGCCACTCATCCACCTGTTTCTTAAGAGCAGCCAGGAGAGCTGCTCCAGTGTGACTCTCCGCTTTGAGACAAGCCATGTCTAAGATGGCGTGACACCGTCGTACCTGGCATGCAGCATAGGCCCTGCGGAGCTGGGGCTGTGTAGCTGGAGAGGAGAACTGCCACTCAGCCAAGGAGGAGGAGGACAGCGAAGAGCATGTAGCAGGAGGAGAGGAGGTGGCAGGAGGCCTGCCTGCAAGCCGTGGAGGTGTCACAATTTGGTCCGCTGCGCCCTGCTTGCCATCGTTCACCACCAGGTTCACCCAATGGGCTGTGTAGGTAATGTAGCGGCCCTGCCCGTGCTTGGCAGACCAGGCATCCGTGGTCAGGTGTACCCTTGACCCAACGCTCTTCGCAAGAGATGACACCACTTGCCTCTCAACTTCACGGTGCAGTTGGGGTATGGCCTTTCTCGAAAAATAAGTGCGGCCTGGCATCTTCCACTGCGGTGTCCCAATGGCCACAAATTTACGGAAGGCCTCAGAGTCCACCAGCCGGTATGGTAACAGCTGCCGAGCTAACAGTTCCGCCACGCCAGCTGTCAGACGGCGGGCAAGGGGGTGACTGGCCGAAATTGGCTTCTTCCGCTCAAACATTTCCTTCACGGACACCTGACTGCTGCTGTGGGCAGAGGAGCAGGAAGCGCTCAAGGGCAGAGGCGGAGTGGAGGAGGGTGCCTGTGAAGGTGGAAGGGAGAAAGCGGCAGAAGCAGATAATGCACCTGATGGAGGAGGAAGAGGAGAAGGAGGGTGGCTTTGCTTTTGTGTGCTGCTGCTGCTTTTGCTCAGGTGGCCATCCCATTGCTGTTTGTGCCTTTTCTCCAGGTGCCTTCGTAAGGCACTTGTCCCTAGAGTTGAGCTGAAATTTTCGTAATTTCGCATTACTATAATTACGCATGCGAAATTTGCGATTACGATGCGAAATTAGCGTAGCGAAATTGCCATTAAAATCGTAATTGAAAATACCGTAAGCGTAATTTTCAACGCGAAATTTCGCGTTTCGTTCATGCCGTAATTTCGCATTAAACGCTACCTTAATTTCGTGTTAAACCGTAACGCTCCGTATAATATAAAAAAGCCGCCGACTTTAAGGGTTAATAGCAAAGCCCCCTTAAATGCTAAGAGCCTCAAATTTGGAGAATATATTAAGGAGATCAGGAGGAATAAGAGGAAAAAAATTTTTTTCAAAAAGACCTTATAGTTTTTGAGAAAATCGATGTTAAAGTTTCAAAGGAAAAATGTAAACATTTAAAAACCCGCCGACTTTAACGGTTAATAGCAAAGCCTGCTTAAAGTTTAGGAACACCAAATTCCCAGGGTATATTAAGGGGATCAGTGGGAATAAGAGGAAAAAAAATTTTTTCAAAAAGACCTTATAGTTTTTGAGAAAATCGATTTTTAAGTTTCAAGGGCGAAAATGTCTTTTAAATGTGGAAAATGTCAGTTTTTTTTGCACAGGTAACAATAGTGTATTATTTTCATAGATTCCCCCAAGTGGGAAGAGTTTTACTTACTTCGTTCTGAGTGTGGGAAATATAAAAAAAAACGACGTGGGGTCCCCCCTCCCAGACCTCTTTAACCCCTTGTCCCCCATGCAGGCTGGGATAGCCAGAATGCGGAGCACCGGCCGCGTGGGGCTCCGCACCCTGACTATACCAGCCCGCATGGTCCATGGATTGGGGGGTCTCGGAAGGGGAGGGGCAGCCAAGCTTTCCCCTCCCCCTCCGAGCCCTTGTCCAATCCAAGGACAAGGGGCTCTTCTCCACCTCCGATGGGCGGTGGAGGTGGAGGCCGCGATTTCCTGGGCGGGAGGTTCATGGTGGAATCTGGGAGTCCCCTTTAAAAAGGGGTCCCCCAGATGCCCACCCCCCCTCCCAGGAGAAATGAGTATAGAGGTACTTGTACCCCATACCCATTTCCTTTAAGAGTTAAAGTAAATAAACACACAGACACTTAGAAAAAGTATTTTAATTGAACAAAAAACATAACCACGAAAAAAGTCCTTTAATATTCTTAATTAACCATTAATACTTCCCTGTCCCTTTAAATAAATGATCCCTCGCAATATCCTCGGAAATGTTCTATCAGTTACAATGTAACAAAGTTATTACAATGTATCAACTTTGTTACATTGTAACTACGCCGCACCCGACGCCACTCGCCGCTCAGCCGCCGCATACGCGTCCGTGCAGGACGCTAAGTCCCCGCAGCTCCCGCTGTCCACCCCGCCCACATCTGTCACCCACATGTCACCCACATGTGGGTGACATGTGGGTGACATGTGGGAGAGGCGGGGAGGGCAGCGGAGCCGGCGGGGACTTAGCGTCCTGCACGGACCCGACAGAGCTCTGAGCTATAGCTCAGAGCTCTCTAAAGCATCTTTGTATTTGGGCTCCAAGGAGCCCCATTGGTCCTTAGCAGACCAATGGGGTTCCTTCAAATCAGAAGGAACCCCATTGGTCTGCTAAGGACCAATGGGGCTCCTTGGAGCCCAAATACAAAGATGCTTAGAGAGCTCTGAGCTATAGCTCAGAGCTCTGTCGGGTCCTGCAGCGCAGACGCGGTGGCGGCGGCGGCGGTGAGTGACGTCGGGTGCGGCGTAGTTACAATGTAACAAAGTTGATACATTGTAATAACTTTGTTACATTGTAACTGATAGAACATTTCCGAGGATATTGCGAGGGATCATTTATTTAAAGGGACAGGTAAGTATTAATGGTTAATTAAGAATATTAAAGGACTTTTTTCGTGGTTATGTTTTTTGTTCAATTAAAATACTTTTTCTAAGTGTCTGTGTGTTTATTTACTTTAACTCTTAAAGGAAATGGGTATGGGGTACAAGTACCTCTATACTCATTTCTCCTGGGAAGGGGGGTGGGCATCTGGGGGACCCCTTTTTAAAGGGGACTCCCAGATTCCACCATGAACCTCCCCCCCAGGAAATCGCGGCCTCCACCTCCACCGCCCATCGGAGGTGGAGAAGAGCCCCTTGTCCTTGGATTGGACAAGGGCTCGGAGGGGGAGGGGAAAGCTTGGCTGCCCCTCCCCTTCCGAGACCCCCCAATCCATGGACCATGCGGGCTGGTATAGTCAGGGTGCGGAGCCCCACGCGGCCGGTGCTCCGCATTCTGGCTATCCCAGCCTGCATGGGGGACAAGGGGTTAAAGAGGTCTGGGAGGGGGGACCCCACGTCGTTTTTTTTTTATATTTCCCACACTCAGAACGAAGTAAGTAAAACTCTTCCCACTTGGGGGAATCTATGAAAATAATACACTATTGTTACCTGTGCAAAAAAAACTGACATTTTCCACATTTAAAAGACATTTTCGCCCTTGAAACTTAAAAATCGATTTTCTCAAAAACTATAAGGTCTTTTTGAAAAAAATTTTTTTCCTCTTATTCCCACTGATCCCCTTAATATACCCTGGGAATTTGGTGTTCCTAAACTTTAAGCAGGCTTTGCTATTAACCGTTAAAGTCGGCGGGTTTTTAAATGTTTACATTTTTCCTTTGAAACTTTAACATCGATTTTCTCAAAAACTATAAGGTCTTTTTGAAAAAAAAATTTTTCCTCTTATTCCTCCTGATCTCCTTAATATATTCTCCAAATTTGAGGCTCTTAACATTTAAGGGGGCTTTGCTATTAACCCTTAAAGTCGGCGGCTTTTTTATATTATACGGAGCGTTACGGTTTAATGCGAAATTACGGTAGCGTTTAATGCGAAATTACGGCATGATACGACTGTAATGCGAAAATTACGCGAAAATTACGCTTACGCGAAATTTCGCGAAATCCTTCTTCATTACGATTATGTACTTACGGCCATAATCGTAATTACACTAATTACGCGAAATTTCGCAAAATCGTAATTAGGTCATTACGCTGTTGGCCTTTCCACGGCTCAATTTTTGTTGGCAGAGCGAGCAGATGGCTTTGGTCCGATCTGAGGCACACACATTAAAAAATTTCCACACCGCTGAGCCACCCTGGGATGTGGGCACTATGGGGACCTCAGCAGCTGATGCTGAAGGGCAAGTTGGCTGGCTGTACATAGGTGGCAATACATGGTGCCGGACACTGCCACCAGCTGTTTCTGACGAAGAGCTGCCCCAGCTTCTTTCAGCAACTTCTCTCCTCCTCCTACTCTCTGACTCCCCCTCTGAACTGTCCCCCTCTTCATCTCCTCTATTGGGTACATACAGAGGATCCCTATCATCGTCATCATCGTAATCATCCTGCCCAGCTTCGCTTGCCTCAGACAAATCCAAACATGCACCAACATCAGTAGGTCCTTCATCCTCCTTACACGTTACATCCATAATGTTGCCGCGTAACTCAGACATATGAGCTGGTGAAAATTCATCTGGCTGTAACAACAATGGCTGTGCATCAGTGATTTCACCACTAAATAATTCTTGCGAAGTGTCAAATGCAGCGGAAGTGGTGCTAGTAGTAGCACTGGTGGCTGAGCAAGATGAGGTGTTCTGTGTCGCTAAATACTCAACCACGTCCTGACAATCTTGGGAGGTGATGGGACGTGCCTTTTTCCGAGCACTGTACTGTGGGCCAGGTCCACACGAAATTACATTTACACGACCTCGCGCAGACCTGCCGGGTGGCCTTCCTCTGGCTCTGCCACTACCTCTTCCTCTACCTGTTTTGTCCATATCGGGTATGCACGGAGTGGTATATCACACTGTGTGCACTCACGTAGGTAGGTGGGTTCACTTAACTGCACAGGTATGCGCACTGATGCTGTGGGTTCACTGAACAGAACAGGTATACAGTGGCGGGTTCACAGAACAGGTATGCAGTGGCGGGTCCACTGAACAGAACAGGTATGCAGTGGCGGGTTCACTAAACAGAACAGGTATACAGTGGCGGTTCACTAAACAGAACAGGTATGCAGTGGCGGGTCCACTGAACAGAACAGGTATGCAGTGGCGGGTTCACTTAACTGCACAGGTATGCGCACTGATGCGGTGGGTTCACTGAACAGAACAGGTATGCAGTGGCGGGTTCACTTAACTGCACAGGTATGCGCACTGATGCGGTGGGTTCACTGAACAGAACAGGTATACAGTGGTGGGTCCACTGAACAGAACAGGTATGCAGTGGCGGGTTCACTAAACAGAACAGGTATGCAGTGGCGGGTCCACTGAACAGAACAGGTATGCAGTGGCGGGTTCACTAAACAGAACAGGTATACAGTGGCGGTTCACTAAACAGAACAGGTATGCAGTGGCGGGTCCACTGAACAGAACAGGTATGCAGTGGCGGGTTCACTTAACTGCACAGGTATGCGCACTGATGCGGTGGGTTCACTGAACAGAACAGGTATGCAGTGGCGGGTTCACTAAACAGAACAGGTATACAGTGGCGGTTCACTAAACAGAACAGGTATGCAGTGGCGGGTCCACTGAACAGAACAGGTATGCAGTGGCGGGTTCACTTAACTGCACAGGTATGCGCACTGATGCGGTGGGTTCACTGAACAGAACAGGTATGCAGTGGCGGGTCCACTGAACAGAACAGGTATACAGTGGCGGTTCACTAAACAGAACAGGTATGCAGTGGCGGGTCCACTGAACAGAACAGGTATGCAGTGGCGGGTTCACTTAACTGCACAGGTATGCGCACTGATGCGGTGGGTTCACTGAACAGAACAGGTATACAGTGGCGGGTCCACTGAACAGAACAGGTATGCAGTGGCGGGTTCACTAAACAGAACAGGTATGCAGTGGCGGTTCCACTGAACAGAACAGGTATGCAGTGGCGGGTTCACTAAACAGAACAGGTATACAGTGGCGGTTCACTAAACAGAACAGGTATGCAGTGGCGGGTCCACTGAACAGAACAGGTATGCAGTGGCGGGTTCACTTAACTGCACAGGTATGCGCACTGATGCGGTGGGTTCACTGAACAGAACAGGTATGCAGTGGCGGTTCACTAAACAGAACAGGTATGCAGTGGCGGGTCCACTGAACAGAACAGGTATGCAGTGGCGGGTTCACTTAACTGCACAGGTATGCGCACTGATGCGGTGGGTTCACTGAACAGAACAGGTATGCAGTGGCGGGTTCACTTAACTGCACAGGTATGCGCACTGATGCGGTGGGTTCACTGAACAGAACAGGTATACAGTGGTGGGTCCACTGAACAGAACAGGTATGCAGTGGCGGGTTCACTAAACAGAACAGGTATGCAGTGGCGGGTCCACTGAACAGAACAGGTATGCAGTGGCGGGTTCACTAAACAGAACAGGTATACAGTGGCGGTTCACTAAACAGAACAGGTATGCAGTGGCGGGTCCACTGAACAGAACAGGTATGCAGTGGCGGGTTCACTTAACTGCACAGGTATGCGCACTGATGCGGTGGGTTCACTGAACAGAACAGGTATGCAGTGGCGGGTTCACTAAACAGAACAGGTATACAGTGGCGGTTCACTAAACAGAACAGGTATGCAGTGGCGGGTCCACTGAACAGAACAGGTATGCAGTGGCGGGTTCACTTAACTGCACAGGTATGCGCACTGATGCGGTGGGTTCACTGAACAGAACAGGTATGCAGTGGCGGGTCCACTGAACAGAACAGGTATACAGTGGCGGTTCACTAAACAGAACAGGTATGCAGTGGCGGGTCCACTGAACAGAACAGGTATGCAGTGGCGGGTTCACTTAACTGCACAGGTATGCGCACTGATGCGGTGGGTTCACTGAACAGAACAGGTATACAGTGGCGGGTCCACTGAACAGAACAGGTATGCAGTGGCGGGTTCACTAAACAGAACAGGTATGCAGTGGCGGGTCCACTGAACAGAACAGGTATGCAGTGGCGGGTTCACTAAACAGAACAGGTATACAGTGGCGGTTCACTAAACAGAACAGGTATGCAGTGGCGGGTCCACTGAACAGAACAGGTATGCAGTGGCGGGTTCACTTAACTGCACAGGTATGCGCACTGATGCGGTGGGTTCACTGAACAGAACAGGTATGCAGTGGCGGTTCACTAAACAGAACAGGTATGCAGTGGCGGGTCCACTGAACAGAACAGGTATGCAGTGGCGGGTTCACTTAACTGCACAGGTATGCGCACTGATGCGGTGGGTTCACTGAACAGAACAGGTATGCAGTGGCGGGTTCACTAAACAGAACAGGTATACAGTGGCGGTTCACTAAACAGAACAGGTATGCAGTGGCGGGTCCACTGAACAGAACAGGTATGCAGTGGTGGGTTCACAGCACAGGTATGCAGTGGTGGGTTCACAGCACAGGTATGCAGTGGTGGGTTCACAGCACAGGTATGCAGTGGTGGGTTCAATGAACAGGTATACAGTGGCGGGTCCACTGAACAGAACAGGTATGCAGTGGTGGGTTCACAGCACAGGTATGCAGTGGTGGGTTCACAGCACAGGTATGCAGTGGTGGGTTCAATGAACAGGTATACAGTGGCGGGTCCACTGAACAGAACAGGTATGCAGTGGTGGGTTCACAGCACAGGTATGCAGTGGTGGGTTCACAGCACAGGTATGCAGTGGTGGGTTCACAGAACAGGTATGCAGCCAGACAGGAACAAGCTAAGCCTAACTAATCTTTCCCTGAGAGACTGTCTGCAGCAGCTCGCCCTACTCTGACTAATGCAGGCACACGAGTGGCCGTAATGGCCGCCGCTGCCTGCCTTATATAAGGGGGGGTGGGGCTCCAGGGGCTAGTGTAGCCTAATTGGCTACACTGGGCCTGCTGACTGTGATGTAGAGGGTCAAAGTTGACCCTCCATGTGCATTATGGGGCGAACCGAACTTCCGCAAAGGTTCGCCTGCGGGACGCGAACGCGAACCACTGAAGTTCGCATGGAACCGTTCGCAGGCGAACCGTTCGGCCCAACTCTATTGCAGTGCAGTAAGCTACGTTACAAATAGTCTGTTACACCACACTGCAAAACACCACTGTGAACGTGGCCTAAGGGCTCTTTCACATCTGACAACGCGAACAGGAGCCGTTCTCCTGCACGCGTTGTCTGCCTGCGGCGTGCCGTCGGGTATCTGCGGTGCAACGCAATCAGCGGCGGTAGCTGGTAATTAAACCCGACGGAAACCGCCGGCTCGCGGGTGCGTTGGAGGAAAAACTGCGCCCGGGTGCGTCGGAACCGCAACGCATCGAAACGCAGCGTCGAGTGTGAAAGGTAAAATGAAAGTCTATGGACTTTCATCTTACCTTGGTTAACGCAAACGGCTTCCGTTTGCGTTAACGCAGAAAGTCTGCCCTAATGTGAAAGAGCCCTAAGTCTTGGGACACTCAGTACAAAACTTTGGAGAAATGTAGTTAAAATATAGCATAGTTGTTTATACAGAAACTGAAGCCTGAAATAACTGCAAAGCTTTCCAAAATGGGATTTTAAAAGGAATCTTTTAATCAATTTAAATACAATTTCAATGTGAAGTACATTATATTTTATAATTAAAATATGTGTGTGAGGTGTTCTGAAATCTTCTGACCTCACATATACATTACAGTTTGTTGCCCATCATTAGCACTAATAATTTACATGGTCAGATCAGAGTGGTTGTACGTTACATAATTTCTCATAAACGTAACACACCTTCATATGGAGTACTTGCACTCCAGTACTTTTAACAATGCACAGATTATAGGTTATTCTAAGCTAGTGGGCTTTCAAAACATTGAACTATGATAATAATACTTTTTAAAATGTTGAAAAGAGCTCTGCTCAAAGCCAAAAAATAAATGGAAAACTAAATATATTAAGTCTTATACTTGTTTTTTTTGTCTGTTTTTTTTCATGTTCTACAAAACAAAATAACAGATATTTATCATAGCACAGTTTCATCCTAATTTCCAGACCAGATCTGCAAATCGGTTTCTGATCGTATGCAGAGTTGATGTTTCACATCTGACACGTGCCATTCTCATTGTTCTCTCTGTCTCTGAGCTCCTTGACAGAGGTTTGTTTAAACTAGAGTCAGATAAAGGTCAAGGGCTCAAGTGGTGCAGCTGCCTTTGCATTCCTTTAGGCGACATTGCTGGGCCGGGCTACACACTACACATTTTAGCTGTGTAGCTGACGATACGCTGTGTTGCTATGCGGGGGAAAATGGGACGACGGAGGGACAATGAGTGTCATGTGCATGACATCACGCAGTGGGCCGGAGAGCAGCACTAGCAATGGGACCTTTCAGGATTGCCATTGCTGTGGTTGAGTAGATACGGCAGATCTCTCGCGGGTTGGGAGTCAGCGGTCGCTGGCTGCTATACACTTACCTAATCATCAGCTGAGGCAGTCATTATTGGCAGCCTCAGCCAACTTAAGTCAGGTGTGTGTACTGGCCTTTTAACAGAGAGAGAGAGAAAACAAAAATCTACATGTCATGAAAATAGCTTCTGATTCAACACCCTGTGTTCGCTACCTAAATATTTTAACTGCTATCAGTATAATTCAGCCAGCATCTTCTTGTTGCATCCTCATATATGTTTAAACATTGAACATGATAGGAGATGAATAGCTGTAAAATCAAGAAAATGCAGAGCGAATCAATCAATATCAGTTGACATTATAACAATGGAGTGATGACCTAACATTGATTGAAATGTGGCTAAATCCAAAAAATAATGATGTCTGGTTTGGTCTTTACATTTTCTCTGTGTTAAAGAGAATCTGAAGCCTCATAAAAACCCAGTTTTTCTTTCCTATTCCTCTTAAGCAATTATGCCCTACCTGAAACGCTGCATCCCCGTGGTTGAATGCTCCCTTAATCCCTCCAAAACCCCGGGGAAAAAATCCACGACTTTCAAAGTCGTGGATTTTGCTGCCCAGGGAGCCAGAGCTTTGGGCTGTAGCTTTGCCTCCAATCACGTCAATCTGTGCGGATCTCCGCCTCTCCCCGGTCCTCTCAGTGAAAGAAGACTGAGAGGGGCGGGAGGAGGCAGTGATTTACGCAAATTGACGGAAGTAGAGGAAGAGCTACAGCACTGCCCAAATCTTCCCTGGGGGAATTCGGGGGGATTAAGTGAGAGTTCAGCCGTGGGGATGCAGCGTTTCAGGTAGGGCATTAATGTTTAAGAAGACTAGGACTGCGCACACTCTAGTGGCTGCAGCTTAAGAGCTTTGAGTCTGCCAGGAGAAAAATGCATTATAAATATTATTTTTCTTGTCTTATTTGTCCTGTGGAGATCATAAAGGAAATTACATACAAGCTTTTTAAAACAGAGGCTATAAGTCTATCGTCAAACAGTTTGAAGTTCCTATAGCAATAGATATAAATATCTGAACTCTTGCATAGCGCACAATGAAAAGTCTTTATTCCACATATAGTTGCTTGAGAAATTCACTGCTGTGTGCCCTGTGTTTGTTTAGCCACATCAGAGCATCCAGTTGGATCTAATCAGCAGCTGTGAATCAGAGCTGTGCGTAAACAATGAGGGTTAACGCTTTCAGTGCCACCAGAAATGTGAAACTAAGTTGAAACTTCATCTTTTTCTGATTTCCATAAATTGTATGAAGAAAAAAAAACAGAGGTTATCATGATGTGCCTAATATTTTACAGAAGAAAGGAATTTCCAAGTTTAGTTCTATTTTAAGATAATGGCCTCAATTTACTAAGCTTATCTCCTGCATTTCTATAGTTATCACCATGGTGATAAGGCATGTAGTATTCAGGAAACATTTTACCTCAGGCAAACTGTGTGGAGGTAAGTTTTCTCTTGCCTTATTATCTTCAGCATGATCTTAGTGAATTAAGGCCATTGTCCAAGACTCCTGGAAATAGACGCAGGACCGGAATTAACCTCAGAAATAGCCACTTTGGACTTACTTTACTTTTGAGACTAAACTTACTTTACTTTTGAGACATTTGAGACTAAACTGCAGCAGCTCCAATGCTGCTTCTGTATATTTAGGACTGTACATTTAGGTCTTTAATATAAATCAGAAAACGGGTTTTTTTTGCATTGTTACTTGTTTGTGTCCTTGACTTTATAATTTATTTTGTAACAAGTAAATGTGGATCAAGCTAATGGGTGACACACTGATCTATGCAATACCATATAAAGACCAAAGAAAACAAGACATCACAACAACAGGAGCTAAATAATAAAGATGGTAGAGGTACCTGTCAACAAACCTAAAATGTTTTTGATTGCAATAGGTACTCATCATGATTTTCATCTATTCACTTTAAAGCAAACCTGTAATTAAATTACAAAAAGTAGATACTTAACTCATGAGAGAGAAGCCCCTAGATCCTCCAGAAGCTTGCCCTGTCTCCCTCCACCTCACCACTCCAGCGCTACATCCTCCTGAAGCTCACAGCTGCCCTCCCGTATGAGAACAAACACGGCTGCACTTCACCTGCGCAGTAGCACGGGCCCACGCAGGCTTTATTAGAAAAAGCCGAGTTTTATTGGGTCAGTGCTACTGCATAGGTGTAGACTGCTCACGCCTGTGCAGTAGCATCTAGCATGGACCCACTCAAGCTTTGGCGGAAAAAGCAGAGCCATATCTAGTCCATGCTACTGCACATGAACAAGCCATCATCAGAGCTGGTAGAGAAGGATTGGGGAAGGACAGGGGAAGCATCTGGATTATCCAAAGGCTTCCCTCTATCTACCGGTAAGTGAGTATCCATTTGGAATTCTTTTTCCCCTACAGGTATCCTTCAATACTTATTATTAATATACCCATATCTGTTTGTCCAATAATGTTTATTTCGTAACAGCTCATTCCCAACACTAAAATATTAGATATCCAGATTTACCAGTTAGTCTGTATCTGTTGCAGTTTTCCTGTTATCCTAACTGGGCATATTTAATTGAATTTAGATTTTTTTATGTACAATTAGAGCTTGCTTTTTATTTTATCGGAATTCTTAATAAAACAGATGGAACAATGGTAGTAGCACACTTTTTTTCTAATGCACGTTGTAACATTTTAAAAAGCTGAGGCTAAAACAAACTTTTTACAACAAAAATATCTAATCCTGATGATGGCTGCCTTTTGAGCATGACATATTCTTCACAATATAATACAATAAACGAAATAATACTCCATTGACAAATTTTCTGCAACATGACTTGATGTAAAACTATTTCACAGTTTTATATCTGCATACTTTACAGATAGACATAAATGTATTCAAAGTTTTCTTCAGATATACAGAACCGCTGCCAGGATTCAGATTTAATGACCATGGATATTTTTTCCCAAAGGCACTTTTTTTTCAATTTACAAAAAAAGAGGTACTTGTGTTCTTACAAATTTGACCACTAGAAATCTTCCTGAGACATGAAAGACAAGAAATGATGACAAATTCAATTTTATCCTAAAAATAGATCCTAATAATTTGGTCCTTTTCTAAATGGGTCTCTGGATCTGCTAACCATTGCACCAAAACATACTGAAGGGTCACAAATTCCTGACTGTCCTGGAGGTCCTTCTGCTCCAGGTAGACCTCGTTCTCCATCTCTCCCAGGAGGCCCCGGGAATCCACTGCGACCTTCCTTGCTCATTCCTGGTGGACCCATAGGACCTGATCGCAAACAGATATATTAGACATAATCATGACAAACAATATTAATAATTGATGCAAAATGAAAGGATAATGCTGGGCATACAAAGCTCGATTTTGATCGTTTCATCGCTCGATACCGCAGTCAATTTTCTTATCTTCCGCTCGTTTTTCTTATCTTTTTCCATTCACTTCAATCTGGAATCGAGCAGCGAAACAATCGGAAGTGTCAGAAATTATCTATCGAGCCATCTTAATTGCTCAAAATCGAGCCGTGTACTCCCAGCATAAAGTGTGGCTTGGACCTGAGTACATTGTTATTGACAGGCATTTTATTTATTCATGAATGGTGATGACAAATATTTTCTGTTTTATTTTGATCAGAATACAGTGCTTATTTTCACACAATAAAGTGACATCTTTATGTAACGATTGGTGTCAGCTAAACAGATTTTCTGATTATTGGTGATCTGCAGTATCACCAATAATACAGATGCTATACCTGATTATGTGGTGATCTGCAGAATCACCAATAATGCTAGTATAGCCAGACACAGGACTACCAAAGTGAGTGGTGTTTGGTGCAACAGTAATGAGGAAGAGGAGGTCTCTCGAGGAGCGGGTGACTACAGACAATACTGCAGCCAAGGACCACCTGAGGAGCAGGCAAGTCCGGCTGTACTGCAGCTAAAGGACACCTGCGGAGCAGGTGCTACAGGAAATGCTGCAAGGTAGATCACCTGAGAAGCAGGTGATTAAGACAGTACTGCAGCTAGTGGACACCTGAGGAGCAGGTGTTACAGACAGTGCTGCAATAGAGCTTCACCAGATGAGCAAGTGATTAAGACTGTACTGCAGCCAGTGGACACCTGAGGAGCAGGTGTTACAGACAGTGCTGCAGTAGAGCTTCACCTGAGGAGCAGGTGAATGCTACAGATCCCTCACCAGTAGCTAGGCCCACTGGCGAGGATAGAGAGGTCAGACTAGCAAAGTAGGCAACGTACGGGCAGATAAGGTACAAAGACAGAAGGCTGATTCAGAGTTGAGTTCAAGCAGAGTCGGCAACATGAATCAGATGAGCAGAGGTACAGAGTCAGAAAGCAGGAGAGTAGTCAAGGAAAGCAGAAGGTCATAACAGATAATACAATGTAATTAGTACTTTAAGCTATCAACAGAATCTGGCTAAGTGTGGATGCCCAGCTCCGGCTGGTTCTAGCACACTTTGGGATCTGACTAAGGTCTGAGCGCTCACACGTAAGCATTTGCAACAGCAGACGCGGAGCAACTGACAGTCTGGTACTATATATACAAGGTTGCTCCGCAGCGCCGCCCCAGCCACTCAGCCAATCCGAAGTACTCAAAAGTGGTGGGGGTGATGCAGCACCCTATAGGAAAAGACACAGGAGACAAAACGGGAGCCCAGTAGTGCAATATGTATGATACCACAATGTGAAAAGAAAAAGAGTAAAAAGCACTACTCACAAAGGAGGGTTGCTGGGGGCAACCAACCACAGGAAGCAGGTGGAGACAATAAACCCGACTCCACTCGGGGTGGTCCTAGCCAGGACCGGACAGTAGGTCGCTCTCTTATTGAAAAAAGGTTGGGACAGCCACTGTGGAACCCCACAAGTGGTGTGACACCGCCCCTCAAGCAGGATCTGTTCGGGGGTAAACTTAGCACAATAAAGGAAAGAGGCGCCCTGGGATATTAAAAGCGTTTAAAAACAGCTAAAAACAATCGATGTTATGAGGTAGCTTACCTCAATGACGAAATCTCTGTAAAGATTACAAAAGATTTTTATTAGCACAAGCGGCAACGCGTTTCACGGGTCACAGCCCGCTTCATCAGGCCAATTGCAGTGCCTATAATAGCAACAAAAGACTCCTTAATATAACTATGCATTGGAAATCATACCATTACAATCGTAGAAATTTCATATTAAATCAGATCAGATTTGGATCTATCACATATTTACAGATCTATTTATACATATATATATATATATATACATACAATCATGCGCATAGGCATAGCAGCTTGATTTTATATTTCATTTGTTCTTTGGTTCCAGAGTGTAAAACGTTTTTTATATATAAAATTAGATGAGTATACTGCGTAAAAACCGCAATCAATTGATACAAAAATTAATAATAGTAACTCATCTGTCAATAAAAATGTATGAGTCCTTCAGAAAAACATAAATATATGTATATATACATACACATGAGCCTATGCTCCTAACATACTTGGAGCTATCCTCATACAAATAAACATTATGAAGTAAAAAGTCGTAATTAATACTAAGTGATACATAATATAAATAATGCATTAAATATATAATAAGATCAGAAAGACTTGGCCAGCTATTATGTGTGTGCAAGTATAAACAAGCACACACATACATGTGACACAAAGCAGCATTGACTGCTCATTAAAAATAGACTGGTCACTAATAGAGTAAAAGAATGTTCAATACTACATAGTGCTAAGTATGATTATGCTATATAGACAGCAGGGGGAGCTTGTGATAGTCTGTGTGCGTGCAGAAAGAATGCAAAGAACTTACCAAATGAAAAAATTCCTTTCGCATAGGGAGCCTCTGTAAGGGGCTCTGCGGAACTGCATTATATAACCTTTTAGGCATCTCTATTTGCCGCTATTCGGTGCGCTCACCAGAAAGGAGGAGGAGGCGTTTCCGGATATTTTCCCGGATATGACGTCATCACGTCATGGCGCGCCCGCCGGAAGTAGTGGCGGCGCCATTTTTGTTTTGGGCAATACAATGAAAACATGCTGGGAGATGCCAGCGCTATATAAATCAATAGGGGAAATGGTGCATATTTCTAAAAAACCACTAGATGGCAACCTAAGTAATGTATTATGCCAGAGAGAGTCTTTCAATGGAAATACATGCTAATTCAGAAATTATAAGAATATATTTGACAGTGTGTTTTAATGGAACTATAGTGCATAATAGCTTTTTTACTCTCAGTGGAATCAATAGGGGTACTATTTAGATTTTTAGTAATATTAAACTTTGAATGACAAATGGCTGATATATTATTTATATAATTAGATGTCCAAAGTGCTTATATGTCCAGATGTAATATGGTCCTTATGTAATTACACTAATAAAAGGGGCTTGGGAAATCAAAATAAAAGGGACAATTCAATAGATAGAAACTGGGATGTATACAAATCAGTGGTGTACTTCAAAGCATTAAGCAACGAGTACTGTGGACTAAAAGTTATGCTCTAAGCATTCATTAAGGCCCTCTGGTTTGAGGGTTCGCAGTTGGAAGATCCAAAACATCTCTCTTGACCGCAATCGGTCTATGCGATCGGGAAGAGTAAGGTTATCAGATATATGTTCTATGGGCGTGAAGGATAAGACTGTTGGATCTGAATTGTGACATTCTGTGAAATGTCTAGAAAGACCGTGTTTGGAAAATGATTTAGTAATGTTCCTTCTGTGTTGGCCGAGTCTGGCTCTTATTTGTTGGGTGGTGCGTCCAACATACTGTTTTTTGCAGGGACAAGTGATGAGGTAAATAACATTAGTGGTGCTACAAGTGAATGAATTGGTGGTCATATGAGACCTGTGTGACCTCACAGATAAAGGAGAGTTTCCATGGATGTAAAAAATCACAGGCCAGACATTTTGGCGATCTACATTTACTTATACTTGGAGTGGTGTTAGAGCCCGATATGTGAGATTGGAGGGCTCGCGGTCTGCTGGGGGCAATGATATTTTTTAGGGTTTTTGCTCTTCTAAATACCAACTTAGGCCTGGTTTCTAGCTTGGGGCACAAATACGGGTCCCTCAACAGAGTGGGCCAGTGTTTGTTAATTATGGACCTAATATTCTTATGATTAGAACTATAACGGGTGATGAAGGTAGGTTGGGGGTCTGGGGTGGAGTTCACTTTGGGACTCGTATTTAGGAGGGATTCTTGATCGAGTTTTCTCGCTCTATGTCTAGCAGATTGGATCAATTGTTTCAGAAAGGATCGCTCCAAAAATTTCCCCTCCAACTTATCGGCTTGGATGTCATAGACCGACAAATCAGAACAGTTCTTACGAATGCGCCTGAACTGACCGAACTGGAAGACCAATATACCTTTCGGTCCATAATTAACAAACACTGGCCCACTCTGTTGAGGGACCCGTATTTGTGCCCCAAGCTAGAAACCAGGCCTAAGTTGGTATTTAGAAGAGCAAAAACCCTAAAAAATATCATTGCCCCGAGCAGACCGCGAGCCCTCCAATCTCACATATCGGGCTCTAACACCACTCCAAGTATAAGTAAATGTAGATCGCCAAAATGTCTGGCCTGTGATTTTTTACATCCAGGGAAACTCTCCTTTATCTGTGAGGTCACACAGGTCTCATATGACATCACCAATTCATTCACTTGTAGCACCACTAATGTTATTTACCTCATCACTTGTCCCTGCAAAAAACAGTATGTTGGACGCACCACCCAACAAATAAGAGCCAGACTCGGCCAACACAGAAGGAACATTACTAAATCATTTTCCAAACACGGTCTTTCTAGACATTTCACAGAATGTCACAATTCAGATCCAACAGTCTTATCCTTCACGCCCATAGAACATATATCTGATAACCTTACTCTTCCCGATCGCATAGACCGATTGCGGTCAAGAGAGATGTTTTGGATCTTCCAACTGCGAACCCTCAAACCAGAGGGCCTTAATGAATGCTTAGAGCATAACTTTTAGTCCACAGTACTCGTTGCTTAATGCTTTGAAGTACACCACTGATTTGTATACATCCCAGTTTCTATCTATTGAATTGTCCCTTTTATTTTGATTTCCCAAGCCCCTTTTATTAGTGTAATTACATAAGGACCATATTACATCTGGACATATAAGCACTTTGGACATCTAATTATATAAATAATATATCAGCCATTTGTCATTCAAAGTTTAATATTACTAAAAATCTAAATAGTACCCCTATTGATTCCACTGAGAGTAAAAAAGCTATTATGCACTATAGTTCCATTAAAACACACTGTCAAATATATTCTTATAATTTCTGAATTAGCATGTATTTCCATTGAAAGACACTCTCTGGCATAATACATTACTTAGGTTGCCATCTAGTGGTTTTTTAGAAATATGCACCATTTCCCCTATTGATTTATATAGCGCTGGCATCTCCCAGCATGTTTTCATTGTATTGCCCAAAACAAAAATGGCGCCGCCACTACTTCCGGCGGGCGCGCCATGACGTGATGACGTCATATCCGGGAAAATATCCGGAAACGCCTCCTCCTCCTTTCTGGTGAGCGCGCAGAATAGCGGCAAATAGAGATGCCTAAAAGGTTATATAATGCAGTTCCGCAGAGCCCCTTACAGAGGCTCCCTATGCGAAAGGAATTTTTTCATTTGGTAAGTTCTTTGCATTCTTTCTGCACGCACACAGACTATCACAAGCTCCCCCTGCTGTCTATATAGCATAATCATACTTAGCACTATGTAGTATTGAACATTCTTTTACTCTATTAGTGACCAGTCTATTTTTAATGAGCAGTCAATGCTGCTTTGTGTCACATGTATGTGTGTGCTTGTTTATACTTGCACACACATAATAGCTGGCCAAGTCTTTCTGATCTTATTATATATTTAATGCATTATTTATATTATGTATCACTTAGTATTAATTACGACTTTTTACTTCATAATGTTTATTTGTATGAGGATAGCTCCAAGCATGTTAGGAGCATAGGCTCATGTGTATGTATATATACATATATTTATGTTTTTCTGAAGGACTCATACATTTTTATTGACAGATGAGTTACTATTATTAATTTTTGTATCAATTGATTGCGGTTTTTACGCAGTATACTCATCTAATTTTATATATAAAAAACGTTTTACACTCTGGAACCAAAGAACAAATGAAATATAAAATCAAGTTGCTATGCCTATGCGCATGATTGTATGTATATATATATATATATATATATATATATATATATATATATATGTATAAATAGATCTGTAAATATGTGATAGATCCAAATCTGATCTGATTTAATATGAAATTTCTACGATTGTAATGGTATGATTTCCAATGCATAGTTATATTAAGGAGTCTTTTGTTGCTATTATAGGCACTGCAATTGGCCTGATGAAGCGGGCTGTGACCCGTGAAACGCGTTGCCGCTTGTGCTAATAAAAATCTTTTGTAATCTTTACAGAGATTTCGTCATTGAGGTAAGCTACCTCATAACATCGATTGTTTTTAGCTGTTTTTAAACGCTTTTAATATCCCAGGGCGCCTCTTTCCTTTATTGTGCTAAATCCGAAGTACTGTTGGAGTCAGCTGACTTGGCAGATCAGCTGACTCCCCTTCTATTCTCATAAAGGTCCTGTCGCCTGGCGTAGCCCTCAATCTATGTGCAATAGAAGGACCAGGCAGATCACCAGTATTTAACTGCGTGGCAGAGGCCGCCGGCTGACTCGCGGAGACCGCCGCCATGCCGCCTGTCTCCGCGGCGGCATCTCCGCTATCCATTACACTTTAATGTTGGGAATACACGACTCGATTCTGAGCTGATTAGATGGTTGTTCGATCGTTTTGTCGCTCAATTTGTCATTGAAGTAAATTGAAAAAAGATAAGAAAAACGAGCGGAAGATAAGAGAATCAAGTGTCAGTCGAGCGGCAAAACGATCGGGCGCAGAATTGAGCAACCAGAATCGACCCGTGTATTCCCAGCATGAAGGGGAACTTCAGCCTAAACAAACATATAGTCATTAAGTTACTTTAGTTATGTTAATTAAAATAGATAGGAAATATAATCTCTTACCCACCCTGTTTAAAAAAAAAAAAAACAGGCAAATGTTTGTGATTTCATGGGGGCAGCATTCTTTTGGTTGAAAGGAGGTAACAGAGAGCATGAGACACAGATCCAACTGTCCTGTGTCCTGATCACCCCTCCCAGTTGCACGCTAGGCTTCAAATCTCAAATTCAAAATTGAAAAAACAAATTTGCACTAAAACAGCATAAGGAGAACAACAACATCAGAAATCCCATCATGCTTTGTTTGCACAGCATCAGGGGAAAAATGCCCGGGCAGATGTATTTGATGGGGCGGAGTTTAGCTTCTGTGCAGCTAAAATGAGGCTTGGGTAAGAAAAACAAAGTTCTGATGCTGTGAAACTGTTAAAGAAACACCAAGCCTTTTCAGTGCTGCTGAGCAGATTTTTAGTCTGGAGGTTCACTTTAACATTATTTCTAAACTGGCAAAAATAGCATTCACAGGGCTATATTTAAAGTACACCTGAACTAAGAGGGATATAGTGGCTGTCATATTTATTTCCATTTAAAAAATACCAGTTGCCTGTCAGTCCTGCTGATCTCTTTGGCTGCAGTAGTGTTGGACTCACACACCTAAAACAAAGTAGAATGGAGGAGGCAGCCCAAAAAACTTGTACAGTGGTAATCAATAAATAGCAAAAATAAAGCTTACCTCCAAGTAAAGACAAATGCCTATAAATTTGGTAAAAGGTAATTTATTGATCAGACACTAAAAGATAATGAGTTTTGCAGATCACAGTCCGCTTCCTCTGATCAGTAAAACAAGTGTCTTGTGGGTAGCAGCTTGTAAATCAGGAGCGTGGCCCCTGGCAGCTGGAGGGTCCCTGGCAGTGGCAAAGGACCACAGGACATCATGGGAAGCCTCTGGAGGATCCAGAGGCTTCCCTCTCCTTCAGTAAGTAGGTGTTTCTGAACCCAAGCTTCGTCCGGGTTCGCTTTGAGCAAACTTTTTTAACAATAATTTTATTTAAAAAGAGTTTTGAGTGTTAAATGCCACACTCTCTTTTCCCATAGGTGCAGTATCTCATATTTAATTATAGGAGCAAGCTATTTAGTATATACTCATTTAGTACCTGGTTCCCCTGGTAGTCCTTGAATTCCAGGTTCTGAATCCCCTTTATGTCCTTTTAAGCCAGGTTTTCCTTGAGGTCCTGCATATACATTACCAAAATGGATTACACATGTAATGATTGACAAATCAGCAAAAGTCAATGTAAAAACTCGTGTTTTAAAATAATTTTCTTCAGTTGGTTCTAGTTTTAGAACTGCAATGATGTGTAGGAGAACATGAAAAAATTATTCAGAATGGCAATTTTTACCTTAATTATGCGTATCTGTTTCTGCATCAGAAGTGCTTACTATATCCATATATTGCTGGATACTGTCAAAGGCTCACAGCAGTGCAACATAACTTCACACATCGTGTGCATTTTTACATTGACAATCATTAGGTACTAATTATTGATAGAAGTTATAGCATACATTTAAAACATACTGTTAACCCATTTTCTAATTTCTACTAATATGTTTTGCCTTGCAAATGAAGTTCCATCATTAACTTTAACCTTAGAAGTAACCTGATGTTCTTTTTAAATACTGTATCTAGGTTGAAACAATCAAATGACAATTTGGAAAGATGCCATGATGCAGTGACTTGGGGTAAATTAACGACTTTGCACCCAGACCTTCTTTTCCCCTTATAGCAGGGGTCTAGTCCTGGAAAAAGAGGTGAGTGGACTCATCTTAAAAATCTCTGCACCGCGCTATAAAAATGGGCGTGGTTAAGCATAGCGTGGGCATGGTCATGGGTGGGGCCAAATATACATGGCCTTAGCAGAGGTATAAAAGGTCTGCCAGTAGAAGTTTGAGCTGTATCCCCAAAAAGTAGATGTAATCTGACAGCATTTCACCAAAAATACACATAATCTGGCAGAGGTTCCTGCAAAATACAGATAATATGGCAGTGGTTCCCCCAAAATAGGCAATCTGGCAGCAGCAGTTCCCCCAACATAGATATAATCTGGAAGCAGTTCCCCAAAATAGGCGAAACCTGGCAGTGGATCACCCAAAATACACGTAACACCCAAAATACATGTAATCTGGCAGCAGTGGTCCCCCAATATACACAATCTGGCAGCGGTTCCCCAAAATACACGTAATCTGGCATCAGCGGTTCCCCAAAAATACAGATCTGACAGCAGTTCCCCCAAAATAGGTACCCCCAGTACATCTAGCCAGGTCTATAGGTTTCCCCAGTATAAGTAGCCATGTGTATAGTTGTCCCCAGAATAGGTGGCCAGATGTAGAGATGTCACCAGAATAGGTAGCCAGGTGTATAGATGTCCTCAGAATAGGTGGCCAGGTGTATAGATATTCCCAGAATAGGTGGCCAGGTGTATAGATGTCCCCAGAATAGGTAGCCAGGTCTATAGGTGTCCCCAGTATAGCCAGGTGTCCCCAGTATATGTAACCAGGTGTTCAGGTGTCCCCAGTATAGCCAGGTGTATAGGTGTCCGCAGTATATGTAGCGAGGTGTATAGGTGTCCCCAGTATGTGTAGCCAGGTGTATAGGTGCCCCCAGTATAGCCAGGTGTATATGTGTCCCCAGTATATGTAGCCAGGTGTATAGGTGTCCCCAGTATATGTAGCCAGATGTATACCAGTATAACCAGGTGTATATGTGCCCAGTATATGTAGCCAGGTGTATAGGTGTCCCCAGTATATGTTGCCAGGTGTATAGTGGCCCCAGTATAGCCAGGTGTATAGGTGTCCCCAGTATAGCCAGGTGTATATGTGCCCAGGTTATAGGTGTCCCCAGTATATGTAGCCAGGTGTATAGTGGCCCCAGTATAGCCAGGTGTATAGGTGTCCCCAGTATATGTAGCCAGGTGTATAGGTGTCCCCAGTATATGTAGCCAGGTGTCCCACCAGCTGGAGGGGAGCAGCGCAGTGGAGAGGAGCATTGGGCAGAGCAGCGGGGAAGGGCGGACATTTCCCCCCTTCCCTCACCTTGGGGCTCCTCTTCCTGGCTCTCCCCTCCAGAATGATTGCGGCGGTGGCTGGCAGCGGGCATCAGTGGGCGAGTTGTTCCGGCGAGTTGACACTGTGCGTGCCGCTGCTCTGGTCTTCACTAGAGCAGACTAGCTGCATGCACAGAATCAACTGGCCGGAACAGGAGGAGGTAAGTCCCGCCCACTGATGCCCGCTGCCAGCCACTGCCGCAATCGTTCTGGAGGGGAGAGCCAGGAAGAGGAGCCCCAAGGTGAGGGAAGGAGGGGGGGGAAAGTCCGCCCTTCCCCGCTGCTCTGCCTAATGCTCCTCTCCACTGCGCTGCTCCCCTCCAGGGTGCTAGGGTGGACGACGTCCACTCTCCAATAAAAGTAAGTGGACGTCGTCCACCCGCGTTCACGCAGGACTCGACCCCTGCCTTATGGACCAGAGCAGTTTTGACGCTTTAGCCATGTCCCTATTTAAACAGCCATAACTTTATCCCTACTCATGTCACCTAAATGATCTAGGTATTGTTTTTTTCAGGACATACTGGACTTTCATAGGAGGGGGGGGTATTTTGACCCAAGAAAAAAAAATTCTATGCATTTTAATGGGAAAAAGAAGGGGGGAAATGAAAAATTGCATTAATCCTTAGGTTTCACCAATTCTAGTAAAAAATAAAAAATGCTACAGTAGATAACAAACATGCCACCAGTATTACATCCCCCCGTTTCCCTAGTATCAGCCCCCCCAGTATAGCCAGATGTGCCCCCCAATATCAGCCCCCCAGTATAGCCAGATCTGTCCCCCGTATTTGCTAGCCCCTCATATAGATAGACAGATGCGCACCCCGGAATAGGGCCCATCATTATAGCAAGATGTATCCCCGAGATCAATGTTCCCCATTGTAGCCAGATGTGCCCCCAGGATTAGTGCCCCCTCCACATTATAGCCAAATGTGCCCCCAGTGTTAGGTTATGGCCCCCAGGACCATCAGATGTGCCCCCCATTATTAATTCCCCACCAGCTGTTACCCTGATGGGCCCCAAAATACATTTCAACCCCCCTCTTTCGGAACACTACCCCCACCCTCCGTTATGGGTAGCCAGATGTGCCCCCCCCCCCTTACTACTCTGCCCCCTCTGTGGCCAGATCGATAAAAAAATGCCCCTGCAAGCAGAATATCTCACCTTACCTGGTTCCTGCGATCATCCTTCAGCCCCAGCTTCCATTCACCCCGCTACACTCAGCCTTGTGATACCAAACACCGGGTCCCGGCTTGATGACGTCATCAAGCCGGGACCCGGATGTTCGGCATCACAGGGCTGCGTGCACCACAGTGAATAGAAGCTGGGGCTGAAGGATGATCGCAGGAACCAGGTAAGGTGAGATATTATCCTTGCAGGGGCATTTTTTTATTGATCTGGCGCGGAGGGGGAGAGATGAAGGATCACCACTGTTTGCTACAGCTGTGATCGTTCATCTGCGGGGGGTTCACTAATTGGCTACAAGGGAACATTTTCCCTTTCACCAATTAGTAAGGCAGCTGACAGTGCCGGGGGGTGCGCTCTGAAGCGCACCCAATCGTGCACAGCAGGGCTGCAAGTATGTCAGTATATCTACGTCATGGTGGCTTGGGGGGTGCCACAGATGACGTAGATATACTGTAGCAGTGGACAAAGTGGTTAAAAAAAATGGAGAACCTTCATACGGTAATTCACACCATTCACTTAAGTACATCTCAACTGTCTACTGCTGGATTTATTTATTATTATACATTTTTGTGTGAGTATAGCCTTATGGAATAATTAAATAATAATATGAGAACACATGTTACCTTTATCACACATAAAATGCATACCTTTAGGTCCTGGAACACCTTGAGGTCCCGGATGTCCTACAGAGCCAGGAAAGCCATTTCTCCCAGGTATTCCAGGAAGTCCCCTAGGACCCTCAGGACCAAGTGGCCCGGGTGGTCCCGGAGTCCCAGGGGGTCCTTGCTGAGTTGCACACTGATCACAACTTTGAAGTCTTTCAGTATGTAGTAATGATGGTAATTGGGCTATTATTAATTAGAAAACAAATAAATAATATATAATTAATATTACATTTGAAACACAATAAATTAAGAGCTGGAACACAATGAAGCAGTCAAAAAACAAATTGAAATATAATAAAAAGCCAAATGGTTAAGGCTCTGTTTGCCAGGTTCACTTTTAACTAATTGGTATTATAAATAAATAACTTGTGAAATGAATAACTTGTGTCATATATTTTTTATCTCATATACAACACCGACCACCTGTTGACCTAGCTGACCAGGCCTCATTCCCATTTTCATCTCCTTGCTTCCTTTTCCTCTCAGCTCTGCCCAATACAGAGACTTTTCAGCTCACTGGACACCTAAGTACTAGCAGATGAACATGGAAGAGGGGGTTGCTGCATATGAAAAAGGAGGCTGCAAATGGATAGCAAGATGGACCTATATATATGATAGAAAGAGATTGCTGTTTGAATGTTACACAATGATGAGGGGTCTGCAAAAGGAATAGGAGGAGGATGCTGCACACTGAAGAGGAGAAAAAAATGATATTACTAGCAGGCTGAAGATAGCCATCATTGGTACTGGCATGTTCATCAGTTTTATATGCAAACACACCACTGAACCACAGTATCTACTACCCGACCTTAAAGGAATACTATCGATGTATGCATTTATTTTTAAATGCTGTATGTTGTAGCACACATTAGGGCAAGTACTAGGAGCAGTTTGATTCCTCACACAACTGTTCCTCTCAGCTGTAAAATCCTCCGTCAGTTTTGGCGTCAGTGTTGGATACAAAATGTATCTAAATACTGACGGCTCCCAGAGGGCTAGACCATGTCTCTGCACAGGGGAGTTGCTATCAACTCCTCAGTTTATAGTTTAATTATCACCTTGCTGAAAGAACCTTATTGATATGATGGTAAGGTGTTAAAGATTCTATCAATGTGTGTTTATTATCTTTGCTTCTCTTGACTGATAAAGATACTAATAATGCTAATTGTAGACAGTGGTCTGCCCCTCTCAGCAGCTTGTAAAGTGGATGCAGCCTGGAGTGAATCATCATCACAAGCAGGCAGCCAGGCAAGCAGTCTGAGTGTAAACACAGACTAGTGTTATAGCTAGTTATATTCCAGCAATATTACAGCTCATTTAGTTACCTGTTACCACCTCAGATCAGCCCATGTCTCCTGCATGCTGTGAGTGACACAGTGAAATATATTTGTGAGCTGTGTGACAGAGTAACCAAGCAGCTCAGGGTGACCCAAACTACTATGAGCTGTGTGAGAAATGAATTTTTAAGCAGGGATAGCGAGAGAGAGAACTGGGTGAATAAATAAAGTGCTCCTAGCACTAGTGGTAATGTGTACACTAATATAGAGTATTAAAAAAAAAAGTCGTTTAAATCGATAGTATTCCTTTAACCACTTGTGGTTTCTGAACATACCTTGTATGAAGATGTGTGGACACCTGTAATGGCTGCCACCCATACTGATTGGAAGCAATCACAAGGGCAACAGTTTGGGGAACCAATGCTGTATACAGTAGATACATTGCTACTCTGTTGCCTACCAATGTATCTGTACCGTACTGGAGTCGCACAGGCGACTCAGCAATTGCATCCAAGCACTATAAACACAAGGGCTGGAGATAAAAGTACGCTAAATGCCCAACTAGTGATGAAATATGGCATGTATTTTATCATTTTAACCAGGATGAGCCAAATCATTTATGCCAAGGTGTTTTAAAACTGTGGCACTAGTCATGTGATATTTAAGTAGGGAAGAAAACAGGGACTTCGGGGAGGCTTTGTGGGACAAGACTCCAGAGGTAAATATAACTTTTCAATACAGCAGTGCTGACTCCTCTTTAAGCATTTTGGACAATCAGCCATTAACCTCCTTGGCGGTTAATTTTTTCTGCAAAAATTGCAGAAATCCAATTTTTTTTTTTTTTTTAATGTTTCATGTAAAGCTACCAGAATGGTAGCTACATGAAACTCCACTAGAGGGTGCATGTGTCCCTCTAGTTCGATCGTTGCCGGCAACAATACCAAACAGGGGAACGCGTATATAACGCGCTCCCCTGTTTGGCTTCTCCTGTCGCCATGGCGACGATCGGAATGACGTCATGGACGTCAGCCGACGTCCTGACGTCAGACGTCTCCGATCCAGCCCATAGCGCTGCTCGCAACTCATTGGTCCGGGCAGTGCAGGGCTCTGGCGGGGGGGGGCCTCTTGTGCCGCTGCGTGCGGGCGATCGCCGCGATCAAGCTGTACGCGCGGCTAGCAAAGTGCTAGCTGCGCGTACAGCACTTTACAGCATAAAAATCGCCCCACCAGGGACTGAGATCTCCCCCTGCGCGGCATAGCCCGAGCTCAGCTCGGGCTTACCGCCAGGGAGGTTAATCAGGGCTATGACCAAGGACTGATTGTCCAAAATGCGTAAGCTGCGTTGCTGTACCTCTGCTGTTTCATGAGTTTTCAGTTAAGTTCATGATTTTAGCAGTGGTGACCCGAGTTGCAGATTTCACTTTCATTTGAAATGCCAGCTTTTCTGCTATTTTCTACCTAACTATTATTTCTTTTTTAAGTATGGCAAGTGCTGGAGATAATATGTATGCTGTTTACTACTTGTATGAAAAAGGGGCATGAGAAAATTTTGGCTATTGTAGTATGAGTATGACTACAACTTAACCTAACACTATTTCCCACAGAACCCCTCCTTACTGATGCCTAACCTTAACTGTCCATCGAAGTCTAATCCTTAAAAAGCTCCACCACCCCCCCAACTCCCCCCCCCCCACCCCCCCACCACCACCACCACCACCACCACCATCCATGCCTTCCATTGATTCCAACTGGGAAAATGATCATAATGACTGATTACCCTAAAGACTGTTCACAATTCTAACTGTGTGAACCTAACCTAAAGCCTATATGACATGTGATGCAATTTTCTCATCGATTATGTTAACCTTTATGTTCTTGGCTATTCAAATAAAATAACTGAAACAGAAATTATTAACACAAATTGACCAACTCATTTTCAAAATTCTAATTGAGTAAATTAAAAATGTTAGGAAAATCTGATTATTACTGCCACTGAAGTGTAAAGTTTAAGGTTACTTTCACACTACTCACGGAGCATCGCGTGCAGTACTCTTCCCCACTGCAGCTTGTTGCGAGGGCAATGTAAATCTATGGAGACTTACACACTATGGCTATGTGATGCAGTGTGATGGAAGTAAAAACATTTCTGCAAGCCTACTGCAAGGATTATGCAGCAATGCAAGTCTATGGTGACGCATGGCGACTTGAGTTGCGGTAGAGGCGTGCATGTGCAGACCGACAGTGAACCAGTGAAGTATTTCCTGTCCAGCAGGGCTTACATCACTGTGTGGGGGACGGAGCTACGCATATTACCGTGTTGGCACACTCAGCCACAGCAATGGTGCGATCGTCTAGCCCCAGGCTCTTCTTCCATAGGATGATGGCCTCACATTTAGGGCTTGATTCACTAAACGGTGATAACTCATATTAAGGCCATGCTAGCGTTTTCGTGTGCGTTTTCGCACGCAATCGCAAATTTTCTTGTGCAAATATTCACAATTGCATGCAAAAATTCGTGATTGCATGCAAAATTTGCGATTGCGCACGGAAACGCGAAAACACGCACAAAAACACTAGCGCGGCCGTGATATGAGTTATCGCGGTTTAGTGAATCAAGCCCTTAGTGTGAAACTAGCCTGAAGGGTGTGCAATCTTTGTTTATCTGCAGTGCAGACATTTAGTAAAACAAATGAGATGCAGTTATTATTGTTTCATTACATTCTATACTCTTTATGTTATTAATATCATTTTCAACATACCTTTTAAAACATCAAGGCAAATTTGTCTTATAAATTCTTCTGATTGTTCTTTCCCCTTTAAAAAAAATTTGCATTAATATAAATATAACTCCAGATAATTAATGCAATATTTTAGCATTGTGAGACTTAAAGCGGAATATAACCCTGCATTTCAACTTTACTCTAAAACATTATTTACAGCATATTATATGCAACCAGCATTTTTTTTTTTTACTAGACCAGCATTGGAAGGGTTAAACACACAGCTTTAAAGTTCCTAGAGAGAACTGCTGCCGCATCCGAAGCTTACATAGATACATTTCAGCAAAACAAAATGTAACAACTGTGGAATGTGACTCACTCTCTCTGACTGTGCAGGAGCTGGAGGACAGCCAAAGAGTGTGTAACATTCACCACTTGCTACATTTTGTTTACTGAAATGTATCGATTTAAACTTCGGCTGCCGGGAGCAGCTCTCTCCACAGAACTTTAAACCTCTGTGTGTAACCCTTCCAATGCTGGTCTAGTAAAAAAAAAAATGCTGGTTGCATATAATATGCTGTAAATAATGTTTTAGAGCAAAGTTGAAATGCAGGGTTATATTCCCCTTTAAAGAGGAACTCCTGTGAAAATAACGTAATGAACAAAAGTGCTTAATTTTTACAATAATTATGTATAAATGATTTAGTCAGTGTTTGCCCATTGTAACATCTTTCCTCTCCCTGATTAACATTCTGACATTTATCACATGGCAAAATGTTTACTGTTGGCAGGTGATGCAGTGGATGTAGCTGTTACTTGCTTTTTTGAAAGTTGAAAACAGCTGTTATTTCCCACAATACAACAAGGCTCCCACCATGGTCCTGACATCACACTGTGGGAGGGGTTTCACCCCAATATCAGCCGTACAGAGAAAAGGAAAATATTTCTTACGGGGAGGGGGCTATCATCTATTGATTGGGATGAAGTTCAATCCTTGGTCACAGTTTCTCTTTAATTAAAACACAGTACTGGTGGCTAGCCTAAACCAGCTGAATTTACTCTGTGTTTCCTGTCCCCAAAAAATGAGAACTTTCACAGATCACTCAGTGAATACATGTTTCCAATTTCAATAAAATTGTTCTTTCTGTAAGGAGTACATAGCTTTCTGTAGAAAGTTTGATCTCTTTTCAACTTAATGACAACTTTCCCAAACAATTTTACTCAGTGAGTCAGCGTTTCCTTCTTTTATCAAAATGCTCTTTTATTTGACTTTTTTTTCACCCTGCCACTTAATAGTTCCTCTAAACTGCTTAGCATGTTAAAGTAAAGTTTCTCTTATAGGCAGCTGCTTTTGAAAAATAATGAATGGAGAAACGATGAAGGCTCCTGCTCAGCTATTCCAAACTTGTTAACATAAGGTGATATAAAACAATGAGCAAAGGCATACGCATCAAGCAATGTACAAACATGACATCCTGTATGCACAATGCCTGTTATACTTACCTCATTTATCATATTGAAATCATGTGTCATAAACACTTTTATATAACATGGAATACTTGCTCTGCCTCTATAAAATACTACTACTAATAATTTAACTTGCCCCAGTTAGTGACTGAAGTTAATTAGAAAAGATGGAAAAAATATTTGTTTATGGACAAAACTCTTCATGAATTAGTTGGGGTCCTTCACTGACCTATCGTTGTGTACACAGTAAGCGTCGATATAGTCACAATTAACATTGCGGTCTATGCGGCACATTTTACCAACCAGCCACCGGTGCCCAAGTTACCTGCATCATGCCGTAATTATTTCCCAAGCCTGGCCAATAGAATGAGCCAATTCCACTCACAAAATTATTGTAATCACTTACCGTATTTTTCGGACCATAAGACACATTTTTTCTTCCCCAAAACTTGGGGTCTTATGGTCCGAAAATTAAAAAAAAGTGCAGAGGTGCGCAGGGAGTGACTCTTACCCATCCAGCCCCGCGCTCCTCTCTCCGTCCGGCTTGTCAACGGATCTCTCTTCTCCTCCGCCTGCTGCTGTTCAGCTCCAGGTCCCCCGACATGCCCCAGGCATACGTACGCCATTAGTGTAACAGTAGCCACCAGGACCAATGTGGAAAAAGACGGAGGCCACGCGAACGAGGGACCCAGAGCTGTACAGCGGCAGGCGGCCACTGTGTACAGCTATGTCAGAAGATGCCAATGCGGAAGAAGATGGAGGCCACACAGAGGGGGGATCCGGAGCTGTACAGCGGCAGGTGGCCGCTGTATACAGCTATGTCAGAAGATGCCACCCATGCCAGAGGAGAAGAGGGACACCTAAGAAGATGCCGTGGGGAAGTGGGACCCCTAGACAAGCCAGAGAAAGGTGGGAGGAGCGCTGCGGCAGAATCAGATGGGAGTAGGTTAGTATTAGATATAGATAGGGGAGGATTAGTGTGAGAATTAGGTTATAGTGGGGGATAGTAGAATATAGGTATAATTAGCAACATTCTACAGCATTTTCTTGCCCCAAGTTCACCAGCCACAATAATAAAGGTAACAGTGGGGGATAGTAGAATATCGGTATAATTACTGCTATGCTACAGCATTTTCTGGTATCCATTTTACTAGCTTCAAAAGTAGAATAACAAACGTTTTGTGACTCAACCCCTTTAAAAAAAAATTGAAAGAAAGAAATAATAACAGGGTAGGGCAAAATCTATCTAATGGGGACACCGAAAATTAAACTAGATATAGATTTTAACCTTACCCAATGGTGCAGACATAGGGAATGGCTGTGAGTACACCAGGGTTCCTGGACCGGAGGGGTCCTCATGGGCCCTTCCTCCTGTTGCAATATTAGCACTTTTTAATTCCATAGTGGTATAGATCACCTCTATATGTGCTTTGACTATACAAAAGAAAGTTTTAGTGATCTGTATTATATAATTGTATTATATAATTCATATACATACTGTGCTTAGGGTGCCTAGTGTAAAATTTGCACTGGGGCCCATGGCTCCATAACTTGGCCACTGACCCTACTTTGTAATACTTTTAAAAATAAAAGTAGCTCTATTTCACTTGAAACACAAACACAATGATAACTCAGATTACTGCTCATACATACAGGTCTTCCTTTTTGTCCCGGATGCCCAGAAGGACCTCTTTCACCACTGAAACCTCTTGGACCAGGTGACCCTATTAATCCAGCAGAGCCAGGTTCTCCTCTTGGTCCATTGAATCCCTGAAGTCCAGGATCTCCTACTTCCCCTTTCTGTAAATCAGAATTACTCAATTTTAAAATTATGATAGGAATTTTTTTTTAAATACAGTTAAATGACACATACTGTAACCATTGGTATTGCATTGGTATTGCAGCTTTACACATATCCCTAGAAAAAGCATTGCATTTCCTGCCAGGTTTCTTGTTGGTCAGAGATCGTTGTACAGCCATAATACTGCTGTATAAGGATCCTGGCAAATAAACCTGTATACATTTTCATTAAAAACACACTAGGAGTTTTGGTTTACCATGAGCTTGCTGGGTAGTCTGTAACTCTGGGTGTTTCAAGTCCTACTCCATAAAGCCATATCATGCACTGATGAGGATCAACCAATCTGAAATGGTCTGAATGCATGTTGGATTATTGTGGCTCTGTACATTTAACAAGCTGACACATCATTGCATTCCAGCGATTCTGGGGGTGTAGTTAGCTCACAGGGACAACAAAGGATGATTTGCATATTCAGCAGTGATGCATCATGGGAGACATCAAATGCTCACTCCAACCTGAATTATCGCAAATACCTTCTGTTTACCTTCTGAAGGCAGACTTTTGTTTTCCGTAACATTTTAGTAAGCTTTTTGGTTATTTGTAGCCTCATACACACGCCTAGGAGTTCTGGTTCACCATGAGCATGCTGGATAGTCTGTAACATAAAAAAAAAAAAGTATCTGAAGACTTCCCTCCCAAGCCTCCTCTTGTCACCCATGCAGGCTGGTATAGCCAGAATTCTGAGCCCAGACCACATGGGGCTGGATTTATATGGTTCTATGGGATAGGGCCTGGATCAGCTCATGATGGCCAAGAACCTCTAGGAAACTATAATTCTGGGAATACACAATTAGTTTTTTTCGGCAGATTTACTGCCTGATCGTTTTTCAGATTGATTTTCTGATCAATTTTCTGATCGATTTCCTTTCACTTCAATAAGGAAATAAATCAGAAAAATCAGATCGGACCTGTCAGACATTATCTATCGAGCTATCTATCTGTCAAAAAAGCTCATGGTGTATTCCCAGCATAAGAAGCTAAAAGAGATCAAAGAGCACTTTTAGTCTCTTTAACCACTTCAGCCTTCAGCCGTTTTCACTTTATGCATCCGAGCAATGTTCACCTCCCATTCATTAGCCTATAACTTTATCACTACTTATTACACTGAACTGATCAATATCTTTTTTTTTCCGCCACCAAATTAGGCTTTCTTTGGGTGGTACATTTTGCTAAGAGCCACTTTACTGTAAATGCATTTTAACAGGAAGAATAAGACAAAAACGGAAAAAATGCATTTTTTTCAGTTTTCAGCCATTATAGTTTTAGAATAATACATGTCTCCATAATTAAAACTCACGTATTGTATTTGCCCATATGTCCCGGTTATTATGTCCTATCACAATGTATGACGACAATATTTTATTTGGAAGTAAAGATGCATTTTTTCCGTTTTGCATCTATCACTATTTACAAGTTTAAAATAAAAAAAAATAGAAATATTTCATCTGTACATTGATATATAAAAAGTTTAGACCGTTAGGTAAATATTTACATTTTGTTGTTTTTTTTATTGTAATGTTTTTTTTGTTTTTTTTTATATTAAACATTTTATTTGGGCATTTTTGGGAGGGTGGGATGTAAACAGTAGTTTTATAATGTAAATGTGTGTTGAGTTTTATTTTTTTTTACTTTTAGTTGTAGTTTTACTTTTTGGCCACAAGATGGCGGCCATGAGTTTGTTTACATGACGTCACTCTAAGCGTAACATATGCTTAGAGAGACGCATGGGGGATGCAACAGCCAGAAAAGGCGAAGCTTCCGAGAGAAGCTGTCGCTTTTTCTGCGGGGGAGAGGAATCAGTGATCGGGCACCATAGCCCGATTCACTGATTGCCTGGCTAACGAACCACGGGCCGGGAGCACGCGTGCGATCGGCCGTGGGAGCACGCGGACGCGCATATGGCCTCCTGGGCGTAGCTAGTACGTCCAGGAGGCCGAAGTAGTTAAGCCACGTATACATTCACTGGACTTGAACTGCTTGAATTTAAAAGATTGTAAAAATTGGGCTGTTCTAAAATTGGGCTGTTCTAAAACTTTTGACAGGTAGTGTTAGTATAGAACACTTTCTGTGCTTAACCTATTCTAGTTCCTGGACGTAGTTTCTACAATGCGCGCTCCCGCAGTCGATCGCGCGCGTGCATGCGCGCCCCCTGCCCGCGGTTCGTTAGCCAGGTAATCAGTGAATCGGGCTATGGTGCCCGATCACTGATTCCTCTCCCCCGCTGAAAAAGCGACAGCTTCTATCGGAAGCCTTCGCTTTTTCTGGCTGTAGCGTTCCCCCATGCGTCTGTATGTTACGCTTAGAGTGACGTCATGTAAACAAACTCATGGCTGCCATCTTGTGGCCAAAAAGTAATACTACAACTAAAAGTAAAAAAAATAAAAATCAACACACATTTACTTTATAAACCTGTTGTTTACAATTCACCCTCCCAAAACTACCCAAATAAGATGTTTAATATAAAAAAAACAAAAACATTACAATAAAAAAAAATGTAAATATTTACCTAAGGGTCTAAACTTTTTAAATATCAATGTAAAGATGAAATATTTCTATATTTTTTTTATTTTAAACTTGTTAATAGTGATAGATGCAAAACGGAAAAAATGCACCTTTATTTCCAAATAAAATATTGTCGCCATACATTGTGATAGGGACATAATTTTAATGGTGTAATAACCGGGACATATGGGGAAATACAATACGTGAGTTTTAATTATGGAGGCATGTATTATTTTAAAACTATAATGGCTGAAAACTGAGAAATAATGATTTTTTTCCGTTTTTTTCTTATTCTTCCTGTTAAAATGCATTTACAGTAAAGTGGCTCTTAGCAAAATGTACCCCCCAAAGAAAGCCTAATTGGTGTCGGAAAAAACAAGATATAGATCAGTTCATTGTGATAAGTAGTGATAAGGTTATAGGCTAATGAATGGGAGGTGAACATTGTCATTGCTCAAGTGAAAACGACGGAACGAGAATGGGTTAAACTAGGACTTTCATCATCCAATCTGGGATCCTTTGATATCAAGGGAGAAGCAAATACACACTTTGGTTGTTATTGGTATGTTTCTGCACACTCATTTACTAATTAATGTTATTTGTGTAGGACATCTCAACCTATTCTCACAGTTTAAAGGGAGCCAGACGTAAGAGGAATGCAGAGGCTATATCTTCATTCACTATTAAAGAATGCCAGTTGCAGACTTCTGTGCTGATGCACTACCTGAAATACTTAAACCACTTTATGCAAAATGGATGTTTTAAAACAATTTAATACTAATTGGTGCAAACAGGACATTTTACAAACATCCATTTTACTGAAATGCTAATGCATGCATGTGCACGTGCCCGCAGTCATGCCCGTTTTAACATGCCAGTGGAGGGGCGGGAAGTGGTTAAGTCACTAGCCCAGAAGGAGTATGCAGATTACATGCTTTGCCTCTGGTTTGACTCCTGCATGTTGGCTGCATGTTTGTAACAGTTGTGTGGCTCAAAAACAACTGAAGCCTAAACCTTAGCATGACAGGCAGGCAGCTAACAAAGCAGGTAATTTGGGCAAACAGCTGGTAATATGGGTACCACATAGACAGCAATATTAATTGCGGTTGTAGCAGTGCCCAGTGTATAATTAGGATGCTAGAAGCACTGTTTCTAAAATTTTGCAGAAAAGAAGGGTAGCGCAAATACTGTCGAAGGGGCACTTTGGGTGAGCAGGTCATCTTGGTGCTAGGCAGTTTGGCGTAGGGCGAGCCGAATGACGGCTCTCCCTGATGCTGCTAAACTACGAGGTGGTGGCATTAAATACTATTCCCCCTCTGAGTTGTCGCAACTTGGAAGAAGATGTTATTAGGGGTCTGGCAGCCGATGGAGCCCCAAATTACCGTTACGTGGGGCGTGCAGAATAGCATTGCTGCTAAGATGGCGCCCAGCTTCGGCGCTCCGCACTAAGAGCCGCACGTCGAGAGATTAACTGCTTCAGCACTTTGGCGGTGGATGGGAGGGGAGGGGTCTAGGTTAGTGTTAGGAGTGGGTGGAAGGTGGGTTAGTGTGAGAAGAAGGTTAGGTAACGTGATAGTAGATTTTCATTAAATTACAGATATTTCACTATCAGTATTAGCCAGTGCCCTATAGTAGAATATCAGTAATTTTAACAATGTACTTCTAGTTACTTAACCCAGCACCTAAATTATCATGGCACCCTTTTTTCAGTGAACATGGCAGCTGCCATTGTTTCTATGGGAATGAAGATGGCAGTCTCTGTATTCCTTTCACTTCAGCTTCCCTTTAAGCAAGTCAGCCTTCACAGCCAGCATGGCTGTTTGTATTGCTCTTACCAGGCATATCACTAATATCTGACAAAAACACTGGACAATACATGGGGACTGATTCACAAAGCGGTGCAAACTTTTTCGCGGACTTTTGCGCGCGCAATTTGCCACGATTCACGCGATCGCAGACTTTTGCGCGCGCAATTTGCCGCGAATCGCGGCAAATTGCGCACGTAAAAAACCACGATCGCGCAAATCGCGGCAAATTGCGCGCACAAAAGTCAGCGAAAAAGTTTGCACCGCTTTGTGAATCAGGCCCCTAGGGTTACTGTACATACATTGACAATAAAAAGGAGTGACTAACAGTATTAGATCATACAAGAATAGAAGGGTACAGGATCATGCAATGGAAAGATGGTTATAAAGACCAAGTAGTTCAAGTCCACCAATGAGATGGGTGTTAAATAATCAGATTGTAAGATCAAGTAGGATACAAAAAGGGGAGGAGGACCCTGCCAAAGGCTTACAATCTAAAGGGAGGAGTAGGGGGTTGGGACACACTAGGTAAGTGATGGCTGCATGGGTGCTCTGAAGGTGCAATTAGGGCATTGGTGCTGGAGGGTGGGTCAGCATGAACAGGTGCATATAATGCATTGAGGCATGCATGTAATAATAGCTTCAGTTAAAAAGGGTGCCAAATATAAACAATATTCAACTTATTGTTTAGTAAAATGGGTGGCAGAATATGCCATAAAATATAATTTATAATGTGATATTCTACTATTCCCCACTGGAATCTCTATTTTTATGTCTATTAAAATGGGCACCAGGAACAGTGATAAAATATCGGTTAATTTAATATCGGTTAATATTGTACTACTTCATTCATATTGTAAATTGTTTGCAATACTTACCAACATTTTACTATGACCTAACCTCTCCCTACTCTCACACAGAACCCTCCCCTGTTGGTGCCTAACCTTAACCTCCTTGATGTTGCCTAGCCTTAACCCCCCCCCCCCCACACACACACACACACACACACGCACACACACACTCCCCCAGGGGTGCCTAATCTTAGTCCCCCGTTTCATGTGTGCAATATAAATTAGTATATGGTCGTTTATGGTTTTATAGAATTAAAAAAAGGTAATTGAGTCAAAACGTGTGTATACAGTTTTAGAAACTATTATTTATAGGTTATTGTAATCGATAAAGTTGGTATGGAAATGAAAGGTAGAGATAACAAGTGATATAGTTGTTTTATATTTATGTGGCACCTTTTTTATAGAGTTGGTGCCAATAGAGAAAAGATTAACATTGATGTGAATGGGGCGCCCTTTTTAATAGGTGCCATTATTACTTGCTTGAAGGATTTTAAGGAGGAAGTGAATGACATGGGGGTTGGAAGTAAGTTCCAGAGAGTGGGGGCATAACTAGAGAAGTCTTGGAGTTGTGCATGAGAAATAGGAGCAGGTTATGTATGAGGTGCTCAGGTGTAGGTCGTTAGGAGGATCGGAGTGGCCGGCCAGGAGTGTATCTGTGAACGAGTTCAGGAATGTGGGTCAGGCAAGAATTGTGGATAGATTTGTAGGCTAGACACAGTCGTCTTGAAGCTGATTCTGCTATAGTGAATAAACTAGTTTGTAAAATAAATACTACCTTGTGATATAAGCTATTAATAATAATAACGTATCAATAACTCATCATATGATATAGATCATATAGTTAAAATGTACTCCTAGATAAAAAGAAATCTACTCCTAACTAATATTAGAAAATTCTCTCTCTTCTCTTTTCATACACATTGCATTTTTCTTCCTCATTAACACAACTGTTACATGAGACAGACTAACAGACTGTTTATGGACCACATGGTGCATGGGACTTAACATTCTGTCTGCATTACCATTACAATTATTCCAAGCGAATAAATGAAATCATCAATCAGACTGGCGGCTTCAGAGGAAAGCTCAAGTAAAAAAAAAGAAAGAAAAAAAGAAGAATAAGAAATGATGAGTAAGCTATGGTTTTGGCTTAAACTCATGGCAAATACCCACATACATGACTCACTGGTTTTTGTTTGTCAAATCTCAGACTAAACCTGTTTCTGTCATTCCTACACTGACCAAGAATTTATTTATTCTCCATTTACAACAGCGATAGAAGAACCGTGAATGATTATTTGTCTACTGATAAGAAACATTGGCCTTGATTCACTAAGCAATTGCCATTCGCAGACAGCTATCTGTGTAATGCACATTATACTAGCAATATGTGCATTGCGTACATAACACAAGTAGAGATGGCCTGAATGGTTCGCCGGTGAACGGTTCCCGGGGAACTTCCGGAGGTTCGTGAACCACAAACTTTTCCGGAAGTTTGGTTCGCCCCCAAATGCATTATTAGGGTCAACTTTGACCCTCTACATCACAGTCAGCAGGCACATTGTAGCCAATCAGGCTACACTCCCTCCTGGAGCCACTCCGGCCATTTTTCTCACTCGTGTGCCTGCAGTAAATAGAGAAGGGACAGCTGCTGCTGCTGCTGCAGACTCTCATAGGGAAAGATTAGTTGGGCTCTTGTAGGCTTGTTAGCTTGCTCCTTGCTGATTCTTATTGCTCAAATAGCAGCCCACAACAGCTCTTTTGAAAGCTGATCTTGTTCTTGTGATCTATTTTTTTTTTCTGTGTGTCCCACTGACACTTGTGTTGCATAGACAGCCTTGATAATTCATACTGTGTGTGTGCCACTGCCAGGCCCAGTACATTCAGTGACTACCTGTGTGTGTGACAGGTGCACATTGTAATACCCATTACTGTATATACCTACCTACCTGTTGTTCACAGTGCACCCACCTACCTACGTGAGCTGAGGGCACGCAGTGTCACTGTGCCTGTCCGCTACCTGTCTATGTGTGACAGGTGCACATTGTAATACCCAGTACTGCATATACCTACCTACCTGTTGTTCACAGTGCACCCACCTACCTACGTGAATTGAGCGCACGCAGTCACTGTTCCTGTCTGCTACCTGTCTGTGTGTGACAGGTGCACATTGTAATACCCATCACTGCATATACTTACCTACCTGTTGTTCACAGTGCACCGACCTACCTACGTGAGTTGAGCGCACACAGTGCCACTGTGCCTGTCCACTACCTGTCTGTGTGTGACAGGTGCACATTGTAATACCCATCACTGCATATATCTACCTACCTGTTCACAGTGCACCCACCTACCTACGTGAGCACACGCAGTGTCACTGTGCCTGTCCGCTACCTGTCTGTGTGTGACAGGTACATATTGTAATACCCATCACTGCATATACCTACCTACCTGTTGTTCACAGTGCACCCACCTACCTACATCAGTGCGCGCAGTGTCACTGTGCCTGTCCGCTACCTGTCTGTGTGTGACAGGTGCACATTGTAATACCCATTACTGCATATACCTACCTGTTGTGTTCAGTGCACCCACCTCATCACTGCATATACCTACCTGTTGTGATCAGTGCACCCACCTACCTACGTGAGTGCACGCAGTGTGATATACAACTCCGCGCATACCTGTTAACTGCACCTGTGTGACTGCACATTGTATTACTCAAGTCAGTGCACACCTTTCACTTCATCCCCCCCCCCCCCCCGACAATGGACAAAACAGGCAGAGGTAGAGGCAGACCCAGAGGAAGGCCACCCGGCAGGTCTGTGTGAGGTCGTGTTGATGTGATTTTGAGCGGCCCTCGACCAAAGTATAGTGCTCAGAAGAAGGCACGTCCCATCAACTACCAAGATTGTCAGGACGTGGTTGACTATTTAACACAGAACACCTCATCTTCTGCAGCCACCTGCGCTACTACAAGCACCACATCCATTGCATTTGACACTTCGCAGGAGTTAATTGGTGGGGAATTAACTGATTCACAGCCATTATTGTTACAAGCAGATGAAGGCGCTAAGCAAGTTACACCACCTCATATGTCTGAGTAAGGCGGCGACACTATGGATGTAACTTGTGAAGATGATGAAGTACCTGCTGTTGGTGCAGTTTTGGAGGTGTCTGAGGTAAGCAAAGCTGGGCAGGATTATTATGATGATGACGATGATACGGACCCCACGTATGTTCCCAATAGAGGAGATGAACAGGGCGACAGTTCAGAAGGGGAGTCAGAGAGGAGTAGGAGGAGACGAGTTCCTGAAAGAAGCAGGGGGAACTCGTCCTCAGAAACAGCTGTTGGCAGTGTCCAGTGCCATGTATCACCACCTATGGACAGTCAGCCAACATGCCCTTCAACCTCAGCTGCTGATGCCACCATAGTGCCATCACCCTAGGGGGGCTCAGCGGTTTGTAAATTTTTTTAGTGTGTCTGTCTCAGATCGGAGCAATGCCATCTGTTCTCTCTGCCTCCAAAAATTGAGCTGTGGAAAGGCCAACACTCACGTAGGGACAAGTGCCTTACGAAGGCACATAGAGAAAAGGCACAAACTGCAATGGGAAGAGCACCAGAGGAAAAGCAGCACACAAAAGAAAAGCCACCCTCCTTCTCCTCTTTCTCTTTCAGGTGCAGCATCTTCAGCCGCTTTCTCCCTTGCACCTTCACAGCCACCCTCCTCCACTCCACCTCTGCCCTTGAGCGGTTCCTGCTCCTCTGCCCACAGCAGCCAGGTGTCTGTGAAGGAAATCTTTGAGCGAAAGAAGACAATTTCTGCCAGTCATCCCTCCCTATGCCCGGCGTCTGACAGCTGGCATGGCGGAACTGTTAGCTCGCCAGCTGTTACCATACAAGCTGGTGGACTCTGAGGCCTTCCGTAAATTTGTGGCCATTGGGACACCGCAGTGGAAGATACCAGGCCGCAATTATTTCTCTAAAAAGGCGATACCCAAACTGTACCGTGAAGTTGAGAGGCAAGTGGTGTCATCTCTGGCACACAGCGTTGGGTCAAGGGTCCACCTGACCACGGATGCCTGATCTGCCAAGCATGGTCAGGGCAGGTACATAACTTACACAGCCCATTGGGTCAACCTGGTGACCGATGGCAAGCAGGGAGTACATGGCTGTGCAGTGGACCAACTTGTGACACCTCCATGGCTTGCAGGCCAGCCTCCTGCCACCTCCTCTCCTCCTGCTACATCCTCTTCGCTGCTCGCCTGCTAGAACAGGAGAAAGCCGTCGCCCAGTACCTCTACAATTTCAGTAGAAGGACACAATCTGGGGAGATGGGGATGTTCTGGCCCCCGAACTGGACACTCATGCGAAATGCATGCAGGCTCATGCGGCCGTTTGAGGAGGTGACCAGCCTGGTGAGTCGCAGTGAAGGCACCATCAGCGACTTGATCCCGTACGCTTACATCCTGGAGCGTGCCATGCGTAGAGTGGTGGATCAAGCTGTGGAGGAGCATGAAGAGGAACAGTTATGGCAGGAACAGTTGTGGGAGCAATTTTCATCAGAATCAGACATTTCCTCAACACCTGCGGCAGCACAGAGGTGGGAGAAGGAGGAAGAGTCGTGTGGGGAAGAGGAGTCAGACCCGGATGATGAGGAAGGCGTTTCTTTGGAGGAGGAGGAGGTGGCAGAAGAACAACTGCAGCAGGCAGGCCTGACTGTGCTTTGCAGACCAGGCATCCGTGGTCAGATGGACCCTTGACCCAATGCTGTGTGCCAGAGATGACACCACTTGCCTTTCAACATCACGGTACAGTTTGGGTATTGCATTTTTTGAGAAATAATTGCGTGATGGTATCTTCCACTGCGGTGTGTGGCTTTGCTTTTGTGTGCTGCCTTTCCTCAGGTGGTCATCCCATAGCAGTTTGTGCTTTGTAATCATGTGCCTTCGTAAGGTTGTTGTCCCTACGTGGGTCTTGGTCTTTCCACGGCTCAATTTTCGGTGGCAGAGAGTACAGATGGCATTGCTCTCATCTGAGACAGACACACACAAAAATTTCCACACTGCTGAGCCCTGGGATGATGGCACTTTGGTGATGGCTGTCGACGGAGTGTTAAGTGGGGTGCCAGAATCAGAGCAGGAGGAGGAAGATATGTCACGCTTCCGTGCGGAAGCTGAGGAAGATGAGGAGTTCTGTGTTAAATAGTCAACTAAGTCCTGACAATATTTGGGGTTGATGGCACGTGCCTTCTTCTGAACACTGTACTTTGGTCGAGGGCCGCACAAAATCACGACAGCACGACCTTGAACAGACCTGCCGGGTGTCCTGCATCTGCCTTTTGTTTTGTCCATATTGGGGGGGATGAAGTGAAAGGTATGCAATGACTTGACTAATATGATGTGCGGTTACACAGATGCATTGAAAAGGTTGCAGTGACTGCTGATACAGCAATATGCGGTTACACAGGTGCAGTGAAAGGTATGCACAGACTGGTATTACAAATGTGCAGCTGTCACACACACAGGTACAGTGAACAGGTATGCAGTGACTGTTATATAAAACTGCGTTATGTTACACAGGTGCAGTGAAAGGTATGCACAGCACGGACTGGTATTACAAATGTGCAGCTGTCACACACACAGGTGCTGTGAAAAGGTAGGCACTGAATGTGCTGGGCCTGGCACAGTATAGCAATTAGCAAGGGCCAGCTGGGACAGGCACGGCTGTATATGCAAGTGTCAGTGGGCCACACACAAAAAACACATCACAAGAACATTAGCTCTCAAAAGAGCTGTTTTGGGGGGGGGTGCTTTTTAGCAATAAGTATCAGCAAGGAGCAAGCTAACAAGCCTAACAAGAGCCTAACTAAGCTTTCCCTATGTCTCTGCAGCATCCTCTCCCTTCTCTTACTACTACAGCAGCAGACAGAGTGAGATCATGACCGACGCGCTGCCTTATATAAGGAGGGGGTGGGCTCCAGGAGGGAGTGCAGCCTGATTGGCTGCCATGTGTCTGCCGACTGTGATGTAGAGGGTCAAAGTTTAGCCCAATGATGTAGTATAGGGGTGGGTCAAACTCGCCATAAAGTTTGCGTTTCGACCCGATCACAAACCAACGATGTTCACGCGAATAAGTTTGCGGCCGAACCGTTCGGGACAACTCTATAGGTGAATTTTGATTGGCTTTTGTAGGCTCATCCCACTTTTCTGAATATTAATCCCATCACCCAGTGACCAACTGTGCAAAGTTTGAGAACCCTACCATGTAGATAACGGAACAGAGGCACCAGCAGGATAATAACATATATTAAATGTTCTAAAAATGCTGTGGCAGCGGTGGACTCATCTCCTGAAAGCAGACACATAACAACTGTCTGACAAGCATCAAAACATTTATTTATAAATACCCCAAAGGTGCGACGCGTTTCGCAGGCAAAGCCCGCTTCCTCAGGCAATAGAAGGGGATCACAAACTGTAAACAGAGACACAAATAACATACTATAACGAGCTACGCCAGATGTTTATACAATTTACAAAACAAAAATTCACAGAGGCGCTAAACCCGTCCAACACGAGCTACTGTTTGTGATCCCCTTCTATTGCCTGAGGAAGCGGGCTTTGCCTGCGAAAAGCGTCGCACCTTTGGGGTATTTATAAATAAATGTTTTGATGCTTGTCAGACAGTTGTTACGTGTCTGCTTTAAGGAGGTGAGTCCACCGCTGCCTCCACAGCATTTTTAGAACTTTTAATATATGTTTTTATCCTGCTGGCGCCTCTGTTCCTTTATCTACATATAGTGTATGTAGTATAATATACAGTATAAACAGTGTAAGAATGGATGCAGTTTACATTTTTCCAGTGAAATTTGTATTTATCTGCACCCACTGATGACCCGGCCTTGCCCGGGTATGTATTTGGCTGGTGTTGGCTGCGCCCTCTTTTTCTAACCCTAACACACAATTACTCAATTACCAAGTTTGTGCGCTTTGCGGTCTTTGGTATCAATAATTTGCATTGAAATTAAACAAATCTGATTAGCTGCAGTTTACATTTTCCAAGTGAAAACCACTTTTTGGTTATGGGGATAAAAAGTATCCTATATGTTATTCCAGGTAATGTACTATAGTGCTGCCCATAATTATTCATACCCCTGACAAATGTTCACTTAAAGTTACTTTTATTCAACCAGCAAGTCATTTTTTGACGGGAAATGACATTGGTGTCTCACACAAGATAATAAGATGATGTACTAGAGGGCATTATTGTGGAAAAAAAATTCTCAGATTTTATTTACATTTCAGCAAAAAGTGTCCAGTCCAAAATTATTCATAACCTTCTCAATAACCAATAGAAAAGCCTTTTATTGGCTATTACAGCAATCAAACACTTCCTATAATTGCAGACCAGCTTTTTGCATGTCTCCACAGGTATTTTTGCCCCTTCATCTATAGCAATGAGCTCCAAATCTTTCAGGTTGGAGAGTCTTCTTGCCATCACACTGATCTTTAGCTCCCTCCACAGATTCTCAATTAGATTCAAGTCAAGACTCTGGCTGGGCCACTCCAAAACTTTAATGTTGTTGTCTGCTAACCATTTCTTCACCATTTTTGCTGTGTGTTTTGGGTCATTGTCATACTAAAATGTCCACTGGGGCTCAAGGCCAAGTTTCTCGGCAGACTGCTTGATGTTGTCATTGAGAATCCTCGTGTATTGCTTTTTTTTTCATTGTGCCGTTTACCATGATTAGGTCCCCTGGTCCATTGGCTGGTATGGTAACAGCTGGCGAGCTAACAGTTCATAGCCAGCTGTCAGACGCCTGGCAAGGGGGTGACTGGCAGAAATTGGCTTCTTCCGCTCAAAGATTTCCTTCACAGACACCTGGCTGCTGTGGGCAGAGAAGTAGGAACCGCTCAAGGTCAGAGGTGGAGTGGAGGAGGGTGGCTGTGAAGGTGCAAGGGAGAAAGCAGCTGAAGATAATGCACCTGAAGGAGGAAGAGGAGAAGGAGGGTGGCTTTTCTTTTCTGTGCTGCTTTTGCTCAGGTGCTTTTCCCGTTGCAGTTTGTGCCTTTTCTTCATGTGCCTTCGTAAGGCACTTGTCCCTACGTGAGTGTTGGCCTTTCCATGGCTCAATTTTTGGAGGCAGAGAGAACAGATGGCATTGCTCCAATCTAAGGCAGACACACTACAAAATTTCCAAACCGCTGAGCCCCCCTGGGGTGATGGCACTATGGTGGCGTCAGCAGCTGACGTTGAAGGGCATGTTGGCTGGCTGTACATAGGGGTAACAGTAAAAAAGGGTGCAGGAGGCTAGTGGACAAATCGGGTGCCGCCATTCACTCCCATAATAAATATCGTTTAATGGGCGCCCGATAGGAAAAAAGGGCGCCGGAGAAAAATAACGTTTTAAAAGCGGCGCCCGGAGACTTAATGTTTTATTACTGCTTCTCATGATTACACATTATTTAATGATTTATACATTTTTTAATATTATTTTTAAACGAAAAACAGTACAATATTTTTTTCAAACATTATTTTTAAATGAAAAACAGTACAATTATTTTTTTTTACATTATTTTTAAACGAAAAAACCGCACAATATGTTTTTGAAACGTTATTAATGCTTATCACAGGGGGGTCTTAGGTTTAGGCACCAACAGGGGGGTCTTAGGTTTAGGCACCAACAGGGGGGTCTTAGGTTTAGGCACCAACAGGGGGGTCTTAGGTTTAGGCACCAACAGGGGGGTCTTAGGTTTAGGCACCACCAGGGGGGTCTTAGGTTTAGGCACCAACAGGGGGTCTTAGGTTTAGGCACCAACAGGGGGTCTTAGGTTTAGGCACCAACAGGGGGTCTTAGGTTTAGGCACCAACAGGGGGGTCTTAGGTTTAGGCACCAACAGGGGGTCTTAGGTTTAGGCACCAACAGGGGGGTCTTAGGTTTAGGCACCAACAGGGAGGTCTTAGGTTTAGGCACTAACAGGGGGGTCTAGGGGTTAGGGGTAGGTACAGGGAGGGTTACTTAGGCACCAACAGGGGGGGTCTTAGGTTTAGGCATCAACAGGGGGGTCTAGGGGTTAGGGGTAGGTACAGGGAGGGTTACTTAGTTATTTTTTTTTAAACGTTATTATACGTTTCACTATTTAAACGAAAGATTAACGTTTTTACAATTGCCGATTTAATGCACATTATGTAATGATTTATAACTTTATAAAACATTAATTTTAAACGAAATACAGTACAATACATTTTAAAACGTTATCCATGCTTATCGTTTAAAACCCCGCGCCCTTTTTTCCCAGCGCCCCTTTTTAACGTACGCGTACATAGGTGGCGATACATGCCGCCGGACACTGCCACCAACTGTTTCTGACGATGAGCTCCCCCTGCTTCTTTCAGGAGCTCGTCTCCTCCTACTCCTCTCTGACTCCCCCTCTGAACTGTCCCCCTGTTCATCTTCTCTATTGGGAACATACGTGGGATCCGTATCATCGTCATCATCATAATCATCCTACTTAGCTTCTTTTGCCTCAGACACCTCCAAAACTGCACCAACAGCAGGTACTTCATCATCCCCCTCCGCACACATTACGTCCATAGTGGCGCTGAACTCAGACATATGAGGTGGTGTAACTTGCTTAGCGCCTTCATCTGGTTGTAACAATAATGGCTGTGCATCAGTGATTTACCCACCAAATAACTCCTGCGAACTGTCAAATGTAGTGGATGTGGTACTTGGAGCAGCGCTGGTGGCTGCGGAAGAGGTGTTCTGTGTTAAATAGTCAACCAAGTCCTAACAATCTTGGTAGTTGATGGGACGTGCCTTCTTCTGAGCACTGTACTTTGATCCAGGGCCGCACTAAATCACATCACCACGACCTTGCACAGACCTGCCGGGTGGCCTTCCTCTGGGTCTGCCTATACCTCTGCCTCTACCTGTTTTGTCCGTTGTGTCCATATCGAGGGGGGGGGGTGAAGTGAAAGGTATGCACTGACTTGAGTAATACAATGTGCAGTCACACAGGGGCAGTTAACAGGTATGCACGGAGTGGTATATCACACTACTTGCGCTCACGTAGGTGATTGGGTGCACTGTGAACAGCAGGTAGGTATATGCAGTGGGTATAACAATGTGCACCTGTCACACACAGACAGGTACCGGACAGGCACACTGACACTGTGTGCGTTCACATAGGTGGGTGGGTGCACAGTGAACAACAGGTAGGTATATGCAGTGGGTATTACAATGTGCACCTGTCACACACACAGGTAGTAGTCACTGAATATGCTGGGCCTGGCTAGCAGTGGCACACATGGCAGGAATTACCAAGGCTGTCTATGCAACACAAGTGTCAGTGGGACACACACACACACACACACACAAAAAAATAGATCACAAGAACAAGATTAGTTATCAAAAGAGCTGTTCTGGGGTGCTTTTTTACAAATAAGAATCAGCAAGGAGCAAGCTAAGAAGCCTTCAAGAGCCTAACTAAGCTTTCCCTATGAGAGTCTGCAGCACCTATCCCTTCACTAATTACTGCAGGCACACTAGTGAGTGAAAAGCCTGACGCTGCCTGCCTTTTATAAGGGGGAGGGGTGGGGCTCAAGGAGGGAGTGTAGCCTAATTGGCTACAATGTGCCTGCTGACTGTGATGTAGAGGGTCAAAGTTGACCCTCATGTTGCACTATGGCAGCGAACCGAACTTCCGGAAAAGTTTGCGGTACTCCGGTATCGCAAACCCCGGAAGTTTGCCGGGAACCGTTCGCCGGCGAACCGTTCGGGCCATCTCTATTCGCAATAAGTTTCATTGTCATTTGCAATTGCTCTGCAGTTCTGGACAGATCAGGAGGCTGTCATCATTTCACCAATTGCTTGTTGCAGCTGAGCTGCAGCCAGATAGCCCTGGATTTCCTGCATGCATGTTGTTGCATAATACTGCATGTATTTCTTATGGGAGTCCTTTGCATTCACAGCCAGCTAGCAAGCTTTGTGGAAGTTTGCTTGCTTGCATCCATGGGCTGATGCCAGCATAAAAGTCTGCCTCCCATTTCTGACCCCGCCCCACATAGCGTTCAGCTCTCTGAGTTGTCGTTGGGTCTATGCTGTGAAAGTTGTTATTGTAAATGTATAATGCCTTGCTCTGTATTGTCATGTCTGCTGGATCTTTGCTGACCTGCGGGGGTCAGTGAAGTCCTTCTGTTCCTGAAAGTTAGATTCTGCCAGCACCACGTTGTTGACTGGTAGTATTCCTTCTAGCCTTGTTAATAATCATTACTTGTGCTTTATCTAGTGAGTTATTTGAGAGCTACGTTTCATATATTGCGCATCAGCACGGTATATATGTACTCTAGTCAGTCAGTCTTGTACTTTGTAGTTATATATCTTGTAATTTATTCGTAATATTCTAGTAATATTATTGAAGTGACATCTATTGTAATATTGTATTGTGTACCAACCTTTGCCAGCTTCTTGACTACGGGAATCCTCCCAATACGACTGACATCTGAATTAACGTGTATGATCCAAGCCTGTTACCGACTACGCCTGTTGTGTATTGTATCACATAGCATCTAGCCTGATAGGCGGCCCAGAGCTGCAGTTGCTCTGGACAATCTTGCTCCCTTGTTCATTACTCCTGTGTCCATCTGTGGAGCCTCTTCCATTATCCAGCTACTTAGCCTTGTTGCGCTGGGTGGTCAGAAAGTATGACCCCCCCCAGCATTACATCTTGCTAATGTAATGCTATGGAGGATTTTGTGAAAAAAAAATCCGATCCCACAAGAGGAATCACACACATAGCATTACATTAGCAAAAGCTTTTTAACCACTTGAGGACCTAGGGCTTTCTACCCCTTAAGGACCGGCCACTTTTTTTCCATTCAGACCACTGCAGCTTTCACGGTTTATTGCTCGCTCATACAACCTACCACCTAAATGAATTTTGGCTCCTTTTCTTGTCACTAATACAGCTTTCTTTTGGGGCTATTTGATTGCTCCTGCGATTTTTACTTTTTTTTATATTCATCAAAAAAGACATGAATTTTGGCAAAAAAATGATTTTTTTAACTTTCTGTGCTGACATTTTTCAAATAAAGTAAAATTTCTGTATACATGCAGCGCGAAAAATGTGGACAAACATGTTTTTGATTAAAAAAAAACCCATTCAGTGTATATTTATTGGTTTGGGTAAAAGTTATAGCGTTTACAAACTATGGTGCAAAAAGTGAATTTCTCCCATTTTCAAGCATCTCTGACTTTTCTGACCCCCTGTCATGTTTCATGAGGGGCTAGAATTCCAGGATAGTATAAATACCCCCCAAATGACCCCATTTTGGAAAGAAGACATCCCAAAGTATTCACTGAGAGGCATAGTGAGTTCATAGAAGATATTATTTTTTGTCACAAGTAAGCGGAAAATGACACTTTGTGAGAAAAAAAAAAAAAAAAAAAGTTTCCATTTCTTCTAACTTGCGACAAAAAAAAATGAAATCTGCCACGGACTCACCATGCCCCTCTCTGAATACCTTGAAGGGTCTACTTTCCAAAAATGGGATCATTTGTGTGGTGTGTTTACTGTCCTGACATTTTGGGGGGTGCTAAATTGTAAGCACCCCTGTAAAGCCTAAAGGTGCTCATTGGACTTTGGACCCCTTAGCGCAGTTAGGCTGCAAAAAAGTGCCACACATGTGGTATTGCCGTACTCAGGAGAAGTAGTATAATGTGTTTTGGGGTGTATTTTTACACATACCCATGCTGGGTGGGAGAAATATCTCTGTAAATGACAATTTGTTAATTTTTTTTACACACAATTGTCCATTTACAGAGATATTTCTCCCACTCAGCATGGGTATGTGTAAAAATACACCACAAAACACATTATACTACTTCTCCTGAGTACGGCGATACCACATGTGTGGCACTTTTTTGCACCCTAACTGCGCTAAAGGGCCCAAAGTCCAATGAGTACCTTTAGGATTTCACAGGTCATTTTGAGAAATTTCATTTCAAGACTACTCCTCACGGTTTAGGGCCCCTAAAATGCCAGGGCAGTATAGGAACCCCACAAATGACCCCATTTTAGAAAGAAGACACCCCAAGGTATTCCGTTAGTAGTATGGCGAGTTCATAGAAGATTTTATTTTTTGTCACAAGTTAGCGGAAAATGACACTTTGTGAAAAAACACAATTAAAATCAATTTCCGCTAACTTTTGACAAAAAATAAAATCTTCTATGAACTCACCATACTCCTAACGGAATACCTTGGGGTGTCTTCTTTCTAAAATGGGGTCATTTGTGGGGTTCCTATACTGCCCTGGCATTTTAGGGGCCCTAAACCGTGAGGAGTAGTCTTGAAACGAAATTTTTCAAAATGACCTGTGAAATCCTAAAGGTACTCATTGGACTTTGGGCCCTTTAGCGCAGTTAGGGTGCAAAAAAGTGCCACACATGTGGTATCGCCATACTCGGGAGAAGTAGTACAATGTGTTTTGAGGTGTATTTTTACACATACCCATGCTGGGTGGGAGAAATACCTCTGTAAATGGACAATTGTGTGTAAAAAAATCAAAAGATTGTCATTTACAGAGGTATTTCTCCCACCCAGCATGGGTATGTGTAAAAATACACCCCAAAACACATTGTACTACTTCTCCCGAGTACGGCGATACCACATGTGTGGCACTTTTTTGCACCCTAACTGCACTAAGGGGCATAAAGTCCAATGAGTACCTTTAGGATTTCACAGGTCATTTTTGTTTCAAGACTACTCCTCACGGTTTAGGGCTCCTAAAATGCCAGGGCAGTATAGGAACCCCACTAATGACCCCATTTTAGAAAGAAGACACCCCAAGGTATTCCGTTAGGAGTATGGTGAGTTCATAGAAGTTTTTATTTTTTTGTCACAAGTTAGCGGAAATTGATTTTAATAGTTTTTTTTCACAAAGTGTCATTTTCCGCTTACTTGTGACAAAAAATAAAATCTTCTATGAACTCACCATACTCCGTACGGAATACCTTTGGGTGTCTTCTTTCTAGAATGGGGTCATTTGTGGGGTTCCTATACTGCCCTGGCATTTTAGGGGCCCTAAACCGTGAGGAGTAGTCTTGAAACCAAATGTCGCAAAATGACCTGTGAAATCCTAAAGGTACTCATTGGACTTTGGGCCCCTTAGCGTACTTAGGGTGTAAAAAAGTGCCACACATGTGGTACCGCTGTACTCAGGAGAAGTAGTATAATGCGTTTTGGGGTGTATTTTTACACATACCCATGCTAAGTGGGAGAAATATCTCTGTAAATGACAATTGTTTGATTTTTTTACACACAATTGTCCATTTACATAGAAATTTCTCCCACCCAGCATGGGTATGTGTAAAAATACACCCCAAAACACATTATACTACTTTTCCTGAGTACGGCGGTACCACATGTGTGACACTTTTTTGCAGCCTAGGTGCGCTAAGGGGCCCAACGTCCTATTCACAGGTCATTTTGAAGCATTTGTTTTCTAGACTACTCCTCGCGGTTTAGGGCCCCTAAAATGCCAGGGCAGTATAGGAACCCCACAAGTGACCCCATTTTAGAAAGAAGACACCCCAAGGTATTCCGTTAGGTGTATGGCGAGTTCATAAAAGATTTTATTTTTTGTCACAAGTTAGTGAAAAATGACACTTTGTGAAAAAAAAACAATAAAAATTAATTTCCGCTAACTTTTGACAAAAAATAAAATCTTCTATGAACTCGTCATACACCCTAACAGAATACCTTGGGGTGTCTTTTTTTTCTAAAATGGGGTCACTTGTGGGGTTCCTATACCGCCCTGGCATTTTACAGGCCCAAAACCGTGAGTAGTCTGGAAACCAAATGTCTCAAAATGACTGTTCAGGGGTATAAGCATCTGCAAATTTTGATGACAGGTGGTCTATGAGGGGGCGAATTTTGTGGAACCGGTCATAAGCAGGGTGGCCTTTTAGATGACAGGTTGTATTGGGCCTGATCTGATGGATAGGAGTGCTAGGGGGGTGACAGGAGGTGATTGATGGGTGTCTCAGGGGGTGGTTAGAGGGGAAAATAGATGCAATCAATGCACTGGGGAGGTGATCGGAAGGGGGTCTGAGGGGGATCTGAGGGTTTGGCCGAGTGATCAGGAGCCCACACGGGGCAAATTGGGGCCTGATCTGATGGGTAGGTGTGCTAGGGGGTGACAGATGGGTGTCTCAAGGTGTGATTAGAGGGGGGGATAGATGCAAGCAATGCACTGGCGAGGTGATCAGGGCTGGGGTCTGAGGGCATTCTGAGGGTGTGGGCGGGTGATTGAGTGCCCTAGGGGCAGATAGGGGTCTAATCTGATAGGTAGCAGTGACAGGGGGTGATTGATGGGTAATTAGTGGGTGTTTAGGGTAGAGAATAGATGGAAACACTGCGCTTGGGTGGTGATCTGATGTCGGATCTGCGGGCGATCTATTGGTGTGGGTGGGTGATCAGTTTGCCCGCAAGGGGCAGGTTAGGGGCTGATTGATGGGTGGCAGTGACAGCGGGTGATTGATGGGTGGCAGTGACAGGGGGTGATTGATGGGTGGCAGTGACAGGGGGTGATTGATGGGTGATTGATAGGTGATTGACAGGTAATCAGTGGGTTATTACAGGGGAGAACAGATGTAAATATTGCACTGGCGAATTGATAAGGGGGGGTCTGAGGGCAATCTGAGCGTGTAGGCGGGCGATTGGGTACCCGCAAGGGGCAGATTAGGGTCTGATCTGATGGGTAACAGTGACAGGTGGTGATAGGGTGTGATTGATGGGTGATTGATGGGTAATTAGTGGGTGTTTAGAGGAGAGAATAGATGGAAACACTGCGCTTGGGTGGTGATCTGATGTCGGATCTGCGGGCGATCTATTGGTGTGGGTGGGTGATCAGATTGCCCGCAAGGGGCAGGTTAGGGGCTGATTGTTGGGTGGCAGTGACAGGGGGTGATTGATGGGTGATAGGTGATTGGCAGGTGATTGACAGGTGATCAGTAGGTTATTACAGGGAAGGACAGATGTAATTAATGCACTGGCGAATTGATAAGGGGGGGTCAGAGGGCAATCTGAGCGTGTGTGCGGGTGATTGGGTGCCCGCAAGGGGCAGATTAGGGTCTGATCTGATAGGTAAAAGTGACAGGTGGTGATAGGGGGTGATTGATGGGTGATTGATGGGTAATTAGTGGGTGTTTAGAGAAGATAACAGATGTAAACGATACATTTGGGAGGTAATCTGACGGCGGGTTTGCGGGCGATCTAATGGTGTGGGTGGGTGATCAGATTGCCCGCAAGGGGCAGGTTAGGGGCTGATTGATGGGTGGCAGTGACAGGGGGTGACAGGGGGTGATTGATGGGTGATAGGTGATTGGCAGGTGATTGACAGGTGATCAGTGGGTTATTACAGGGAAGAACAGATGTAATTAATGCACTGGCGAATTGATAAGGGGGGGGTCTGAGGGCAATCTGAGCGTGTAGGCGGGTAATTGGGTGCCCGCAAGGGGCAGATTAGGGTCTGATCTGATAGGTAACAGTGACAGGTGGTGATAGGGGGTGATTGATGGGTAATTAGTGGGTGTTTAGAGGAGAGAATAGATGTAAACAATGGATTTGGGAGGTGATCTGATGTCGGATCTGTGGGCGATCTATTGGTGTGGGGGGGGGTGATCAGATTGCCCGCAAGGGGCAGGTTAGGGGCTGATTGATGGGTGGCAGTGACAGGGGGTGATTGACGGGTGATTGACGGGTGATTGACAGGTGATTGACAGGTGATTGACAGGTGATCAGGGGGATAGATGCATACAGTAAACAGGGGGGGGGTGGTCTGGGGGGGGGGGTCGGGGGAGAATCTGAGGGGTGGGGGGTGATCAGGAGGGGGCAGGGAGCAGGGGGGGGGGATAAAAAAAAAATAGCGTTGACAGATAGTGACAGGGAGTGATTGATGGGTGATTAGGGGGGTGATTGGGTGCAAACAGGGGTCTGGGGGGTGGGCAGGGGGGGGGGTCTGATTGGTGGTGTGGGCGATCTGGGGCAGGGGGGGGAGAATCAGTGTGCTTGGGTGCAGACTAGGGTGGCAGCAGCCTGCCCTGGTGGTCCCTCGGACACTGGACCACCAGGGCAGGAGGCAGCCTGTATAATACACTTTGTAAACATTACAAAGTGTATTATACACTTTGTATGCGGCGATCGCGGAGTTAACATCCGCCGGCGCTTCCGTATAGCCGGCGGGATGTTTTTGCGGGCGAGCGAGCGGTGACAGGCGCCGGCGGAGGATCGCGTCACGGATGACGCGATCGCTCCGCCCATGCCCTTAAATGGACCGCCGCCTCTGTGGGTGAGCCGGTCCTGAAGGGGCTCCACTTCCCCGCCGCCCCTGTGTAGTGGGGCGGTCGGGAAGTGGTTAAATCACAAGCTTTTTCAAAAGGCTTACAAAACTGCTGTTAGTGGGTTCCAGGCCTTAGAGAGTAAATAGGTTGGTCTTATCACTCTTGCATATGGGGGGATCTCCCTGACACAAATGGTTACTTCTAAGGTTTTTAAAGTGGAATCTGTGTCTTATAAAAGGTGTAATCTCTTGTGACCCACATTGACAATTAACGGGGCATAGTTCTGTTTTGTTATAATGTCACCATTTCATGCGGTTTTCCTGTACTTGCAATTGGCGTATACCTGTATATGTTCATTAATTAATGTGGAAGTGTCATGGAGATCTGAAAGTCACATGCCATGGAGGCCCAAATCTATATGTTATTAGCAATGACCAATGCAGACTGACATATGTTTGGATCAGCACCAGATTTTGACTGCGAAAACCACTTTAAAGTAATACTATCGATTTAGGGAAAACATTACCACAAGTACTAGGAGAAATGTCCTTCCTCACACAGCTCTGCTTCTCTGCTGTAAAATCCTCCATCAGTTTTAGATACAAAAGTGTTGGGCTCTTAGAGGGCTAGACCATGTCCCTGCACAGGGGGCTTACTATCAACTCCTCAGTGTATAGTTTTATAATCACTTTGCTGAAAGACTCTTATTCATGATGGTGGTAAGGGGTTAAAGATTCCAGAAATGTGTGTTTATTATCTTTGCTTCTCTTACTGATAAAGTTCCTAATAATGCCTTTGTAAACAACATCTCTCCCTCTCAGCATGGCACCACATAGCAGCCTACAAAGAAGTTGCAGCCTGGAGTGAGAAGTCACAAAGAAGCCAGTCAGACAGGAATGGTGTATAGACGTCTCCCTGCTAGATATATTACAGCAATATTACAACACATCTGGCTACATGTTACCTTTTCAGATCAGTCTCCTCCTCCTCATGTCTCCTGCATGCTGTGACACAGTGAAGTATATTTGTGAGCTGTGTGAGGAATGAAGGATGCTTTTTAACCACTTCCCGACCGCCTAACGCACAGCGGCGGCCGGGAAGTGGAGCCCTGAAGGACCGGCTCACCCACAGAGGCGGCGGTCCTTCAAGGGCATGGGCGGAGCGATCGCGTCATCCGTGACGCGATCCTCCGCCGGCGCCTGTCACCGCTCGCCCGCCGCAACATCCCGCCGGCTATACGGAAGCGCCGGCGGGATGTTAAAACCGCGATCGCCGCATACAAAGTGTATAATACACTTTGTAATGTTTACAAAGTGTATTATACAGGCTGCCTCCTGCCCTGGTGGTCCCAGGGACCACAAGGGCAGGCTGCAGCCACCCTAGTTTGCACCAAGCACACTGATTTCTCCCCCCCTGCCCCAGATCGCCCACAGCACCCATCAGACCCCCCCCCCCTGCCCACCCCCCAGACCCCTGTTTGCACCCAATCACCCCCCTAATCACCCATCAATCACTCCCTGTCACTATCTGTCAACGCTATTTTTTTTTATCCCCCCCCCCCTGCTCCCTGCCCCCTCCTGATCACCCCCCACCCCTCAGATTCTCCCCAGACCCCCCCCCCCAGACCACCCCCCCTGTTTACTGTATGCATCTATCCCCCTGATCACCTGTCAATCACCTGTCAATCACCCGTCAATCACCCGTCAATCACCCGTCAATCACCCCCTGTCACTGCCACCCATCAATCAGCCCCTAACCTGCCCCTTCCGGGCAATCTGATCACCCCCCCCCCCCCACACCAATAGATCGCCCACAGATCCGACATCAGATCACCTCCCAAATCCATTGTTTACATCTATTCTCTCCTCTAAACACCCACTAATTACCCATCAATCACCCATCAATCACCCCCTATCACCACCTGTCACTTTTACCTATCAGATCAGACCCTAATCTGCCCCTTGCGGGCACCCAATCACCCGCACACACGCTCAGATTGCCCTCTGACCCCCCCTTATCAATTCACCAGTGCATTAATTACATCTGTTCTTCCCTGTAATAACCCACTGATCACCTGTCAATCACCTGCCAATCACCTATCACCCATCAATCACCCCCTGTCACCCCCTGTCACTGCCACCCATCAATCAGCCCCTAACCTGCCCCTTGCGGGCAATCTGATCACCCACCCACACCATTAGATCGCCCGCAAACCCGCCGTCAGATTACCTCCCAAATGTATTGTTTACATCTGTTATCTTCTCTAAACACCCACTAATTACCCATCAATCACCCATCAATCACCCCCTATCACCACCTGTCACTGTTACCTATCAGATCAGACCCTAATCTGCCCCTTGCGGGCACCCAATCACCCGCCCACTCGCTCAGATTGCCCTCAGACCCCCCCCCCCCCTTATCAATTCGCCAGTGCATTAATTACATCTGTCCTTCCCTGTAATAACCCACTGATCACCTGTCAATCACCTGCCAATCACCTATCACCCATCAATCACCCCCTGTCACTGCCACCCAACAATCAGCCCCTAACCTGCCCCTTGCGGGCAATCTGATCACCCACCCACACCAATAGATCGCCCGCAGATCCGACATCAGATCACCACCCAAGCGCAGCGTTTACATCTATTCTCTCCTCTAAACACCCACTAATTACCCATCAATCACCCCCTATCACCACCTGTCACTGTTACCCATCAGATCAGACCCTAATCTGCCCCTTGCGGGCACCCAATCACCCGCCTACACGCTCAGATTGCCCTCAGACCCCCCCTTATCAATTCGCCAGTGCAATATTTACATCTGTGCTTCCCTGTAATAACCCACTGATCACCTGTCAATCACCTGCCAATCACCTATCACCCATCAATCACCCCCTGTCACTGCCACCCATCAATCACCCCCTGTCACTGCCACCCATCAATCACCCGCTGTCACTGCCACCCATCAATCAGCCCCTAACCTGCCCCTTGCGGGCAAACTGATCACCCACCCACACCAATAGATCGCCCGCAGATCCGACATCAGATCACCACCCAAGCGCAGTGTTTCCATCTATTCTCTACCCTAAACACCCCACTAATTACCCATCAATCACCCCCTGTCACTGCTACCTATCAGATTAGACCCCTATCTGTCCTAGGGCACTCAATCACCCGCCCACACCCTCAGAATGCCCTCAGACCCCAGCCCTGATCACCTCGCCAGTGCATTGCTTGCATCTATTCCCCCCTCTAATCACACTTTGAGACAACCATCAATCACCTCCTGTCACCCCCTAGCACACCTACCCATCAGATCAGGCCCCAATTTGCCCCGTGTGGGCTCCTGATCACTCGGCCAAACCCTCAGATCCCCCTCAGACCCCCTTCCGATCACCTCCCCAGTGCATTGATTGCATCTATTTTCCCTCTAACCACCCCCTGAGACACCCATCAATCACCTCCTGTCACCCCCCTAGCACTCCTATCCATCAGATCAGGCCCAATACAACCTGTCATCTAAAAGGCCACCCTGCTTATGACCGGTTCCACAAAATTCGCCCCCTCATAGACCACCCTGTCATCAAAATTTGCAGATGCTTATACCCTGAACAGTCATTTTGAGACATTTGGTTTCCAGACTACTCACGGTTTTGGGCCTGTAAAATGCCAGGGCGGTATAGGAACCCCACAAGTGACCCCATTTTAGAAAAAAAGACACCCCAAGGTATTTTGTTAGGTGTATGACGAGTTCATAGAAGATTTTATTTTTTGTCAAAAGTTAGCGGAAATTAATTTTTATTGTTTTTTTTTTCACAAAGTGTCATTTTTCACTAACTTGTGACAAAAAATAAAATCTTCTATGAACTCGCCATACACCTAACGGAATACCTTGGGGTGTCTTCTTTCTAAAATGGGGTCACTTGTGGGGTTCCTATACTGCCCTGGCCAGTGGCGTAGCTACAAACCTCTGGGCCCCGATGCGGAATCTGGATGTGGGGCCCCCCCAGCAAAAACCCGGCAACAGCTAACCCCCACCCCCCCCCCCCCCCCCCCCCCGCAACACCCGGCGATCCCTATAGGTGTGCATGGCATGGCTATATCAATTCAGCTTTGCAGCAGCATGGGTGCCATGTTCAATTTGCAAACATATGCAGCACCTAGAGTAAATAGGGCAATTAGTAGCAAGATGCCAGTCTGAAGGTATTACAGTATTACAGCAGAATCCCTTCATAGTAAACAGAGGCGTTGCTAGGATCCTAAAAGATCCAGGGCACCAATGGGCACTGGGCGGGAAGGACCTGTGGTGCAAAAATGGGTGTGGCCATGCAGGGGGTGGGTGTGGCCATGGGTGGGACCAAGTTACATGAACTTAACAGCGGTGTAACCTAATAATAATGGGCCTGCCCAGCAAAATGTTGGATGGAGCCCCCTAGCCTTCAATTAGATAGATTACTATCAGTATAGGCATAGAATAAAGATGCATACACACATTCCATTTTGATTGGTCAATCACTGACCAATTTTACCACTGCATGTAGGATGAGGGCCAAGAGACTTTGAATACTATGAACAAAGCTGAGCTCTCATAATACCTAGAAGTAGTAAAATCGGCTAATCAAAATTGTGTGTGTGTACCAGGCTTTACAGCCAATACTGTACAAACAATACAGCTGGTTTACAATCAGTACAGGCACAGAGCAACACCTTATACTGTACATACTGGAGGTAACAGATCAGCACACACTGCAGCTAGTTTACAATCAGTACAGGCACAGAGCAACACCGTATACTGTACATACTGGAGGTAACAGATCAGCACACACTGCAGCTAGTTTACAATCAGTACAGGCACAGAGTAAAGCTTATACTGTACATACTGGAGGTAACAGATCAGCACACACTGCAGCTAGTTTACAATCAGTACAGGCACAGAGCAACACCTTATACTGTACATACTGGAGGTAACAGATCAGCACACACTGCAGCTAGTTTACAATCAGTACAGGCACAGAGCAACACCGTATACTGTACATACTGGAGGTAACAGATCAGCACACACTGCAGCTAGTTTACAATCAGTACAGGCACAGAGTAACAGCTTATACTGTACATACTGGAGGTAACAGATCAGCACACACTGCAGCTAGTTTACAATCAGTACAGGCACAGAGCAACACCTTATACTGTACATACTGGAGGTAACAGATCAGCACACACTGCAGATAGTGTGCAATCAGTAAAGGCACAGAGTAACAGCTTATACTGTACATAATTGAGGTAGCAAAGTTCAGCACACACTGCAGCTAGTTTACTATCAGTACAGGTACACAGTAACAGCTTATACTGTACATACTGTGGGTAGCAGAGATCAGCACACACTGCAGCTAGTTTATTATCCTTACAGGCACAGAGTAACCTTATACTGTACATACTGGGGTAGCAGAGACCCGCACACACTGCAGCTAGTTTACTATAACTACAGGCACAGAGCAACAGATTATAGTAAACATACAGGAGGTAGCAGAGATCAGCACACACTGCCGCTATAGACAACCGATAAAAAAAAAAACATGGTGGAGGGCAGGCCGACCACAAAATGCAATCAGATTCGCAGAAGATTTCCCCACAAAATGCAGTGAGATTGGCAACAGATTTCCCCACAAATGGAATCAGATTGGCAGCATATTTCCCCACAAATGCAATGAGATTGGCAGCAGATTTCCCCACAAATGCTATGAGATTGGCAACAGATTTCCCCACAAATGGAATCTTATTGGCAGCAGATTTCCCCACAAATGCAATCTTATTGGCAGCAGACTTCCCCACAAATGCAATCTTATTGGCAGCAGATTTTCCCACAAATGCAATGAGATTGGCAGCACATTTCCCCACAAATGCAATGAGATTGGCAGCAGATTTTCCCACAAATGCAATCTTATTGGGTGGGTGTAAAAATTGCGCCCCCCAGAGCAGGGTATGGATGCCCGCAGTATAGGTTAGCCAGGTCTAGTTGCACTCAGTATAGGTCCCCCCAGTATAGGTAGCCAAGAATAGGTACCCCTGTATAGATAGCCAGCTATAGGTCCCTCCAGTATAGGTAGCCAGGCATAGGTGAGCCAGTATAGTTGCCCCCCGATATAGTTTAGCCAGGTAGGTGCCTCCAGCATAGGTAGCCAGTATAGTTGCCCCCAGTATAGGTTAGATAGGCAGGCGCCCCCGGTATAAGTTAGATAAGTAGATGGCCCCAGTACAGGTTAGCTAGGTGGGTGCCTCTAATATAGGTAGCCAGAATAGTTGCCCTCAGCATAGGTTAGATAGGTAGGTGCCCCCAGTATAGGTTACATTAGGTAGGTGACCCCAGTATAGGTTAGATTAGAATCAGAATCAGATTTATTTCGCCAAGTACAACGGGGGGTTGTACCCGGAATTATTTTTGGCTCATACAGGGTCGGAGATGGTACAAACACATACATGCAATCCAACACATACAATCAGGTACAGTATACACAGTAAACGTCTACCTATATATACATAACGCACATAACCATAGTGAAAGGACGCGTGGGTAAGTCTGGAGTGCTATGTGAGGGGAGCAGCCTGCCAACTATCGACGGCGCTCGCTCGCTCCACAGCAGTTCCATATGCCCCGCAGTGTGTCCTGAAAAAGAGTGGATAGAGAAAGAGAGAGATAGAGAGAAGGGATAGCTAAAGAGAGACTGAGGAAGAAGGAGCCAAGGCAAGAGGAGGGAGACAGAGGCAGAGGCCTTTTAGGGCTGCAGATTGAGAAACACCCCTAGTACCAACGATCAGTCCAACAGTCCATCCCTGTGGTCAGGTTCCCCGATGTAGGGAGGTGGGCAGCTGGTCTTCAGAGCTGGGTGGTGGAGCAGGCTGGCACGGTCCTCAACAGTGGGTGAACAGCGGGTGGCCGAGCAGGCTGGGGGCTGCGGTTGGTGGAGACCCTCTCTTCGAGCTCAGCTGAGGATCTCTGCCATGTGGGAGGCCCAGCTGGAAGCGGCGGTGGTCAGGCCTTTTGTGCACAGGAAATGTCCCCCATGCCCTGGGCTGGCGTCCTGGACTCCTAGGCAGCGGCCCACGTGGTGGAGGGGGGATCCTGCAGCCTTGTCAATCCCGGGCTGTGGAGGATGGGTGCTCCTGCAGTGCTGGTGGTGTCCTGGGTAGCGGGGGTACAGTAGTCCACACGACCCGCACCATGTGGACACTGAGCTCTGGGTCAGCAGCTCTCCAGAGAGCCTGCTTAGGTGTGGGGTCTCTGGGGCCTCCTGTAGTTGCGGTGGCTGGAGGGGCTAGCTCGGGGCAGCAGTCGGGCCGCAATCCGGGATCAGACGCTGGTCCAGGTCACGGCAGCAGCGGTGGGGAGCTGCTAGTGTGGTCCTGCCTGACACTGAATGCCGGAGCGGCTGCAGAGGGCAGCATCCTGTGAGGCTGGAGCAGCGGCTCGGTCCTTCCGAGAGTCGAAATGGATGGCATCAGGGCCAGTGTGGTGGAGTACAGATCAGGGCACGTGGGTCCTGATCAGCTGGCCGCTCGATCAGCTGGCATGCCGCCGCCGTCATGCGCTGATGATCGAGCGCTCCGGAGAAGCTCTTCTGTGTCCCTACATCCTCCCTGGTAGGCTAGGGGGGACCTGGGTGGTATCGCAGATGGTCGATGGTCCGGGGGCAGCGGCAGCAGAGCACAGTGCTGCCTCTGCCTCTCCATGCCTGCACGTGGGCCCTCGAACAGCTGATCCTATCGCCGACCATCGTATCCCGCGATCCATGGCTAGTGCAGAGCCGGACCGGCAGTGCGCATGTCCCCCGCCTCCTACCTCAGCAAGAGGTGAAACAAGAGGTGAGTGGAGGAGAGATTTTTGTTTAGGAAGGTGCCCCCCAGTATTGGTTAGATTAGGTAGGTGCCCCCCAGTATAGGTTAGATTAGGTAGGTGCCCCCCAGTATAGGTTAGATTAGGTAGGTGTGAGCGTGCAGGGAAGCGCTCTGAGCGTGCAGGGAAGCGCTGTACTAAACTACTCACCTCCCTGGTTCCAATCGCCGCCAGTCTCCTCCTGCTCTGCATAGATGCTGATACACACGCTGCTTCCTGTTTAGCAGGAAGCAGCGTGTGTATCAGCGGCTATGCAGAGAGGGGAAGATCAGCGGCGAGTGGGCGGCGATTGGAACCAGGGAGGTGAGTAGTTTAGTACAGCGCTTCCCTGCGCGCTCACTCTGCACTCCGAGAGGGGGGGGCATCGAGGGCGGTTCGGGGAGAGGAAGGGAGGGAGAGGTCGGGCTGCCCTCCCCGCGGCTGCGGCTCCCCCTCCATTAAAGCGCCCCCTCCCAATAGTGCTCAGAAACGGGCATGGCCCCCAACTCCCCCGCCTCTTCAGGAGCCAGGCCCGATCGCAACAGCGACCTCTGCGACTGTGGGCCCTACGCCCATGTGTGCGCCAACACTATACACACATACTATATACACTGTGCACCAACACTATGCACACACTATATACACAGTGCACCAACACTATACATACATACTATATACACTGTGCACCAACACTATGCACACACTATATACACAGTGCACCAACACTATACACACATACTATATACACTGTGCACCAACACTATACACACACTATATACACAGTGCACCAACACTATACACACATACTATATACACAGTGCACCAACACTATACACACATACTATATACACTGTGCACCAACACTATACACACACTATTTACACTGCACACACACTTACTATATACAACACACACATATGATATATGAGGAGCATATACACACACACTATATACACTGCACACACACTTACTATATACAACACACACATATGATATATGAGGAGCATATACACACACACTATATACACTGCACACACACTTACTATATACAACACACACACACACACACACACACACACACACACACACACACACACACACACACACACTTACTTGTATCACATATACCAGCCAAGCAGAAGGGGCATGATGATGGTGGAAGGGAAGGAATATCATATGATATATGAGGAGCATATACACACACACTATATACACTGCACACACACTTACTATATACAACACACACATATGAGGAGCATATACACACACACTATATACACTGCACACACACTTACTATATACAACACACACATATGAGGAGCATATACACACACACTATATACACTGCACACACACTTAGTATATACAACACACACACACACTTACTTACTTGCATCACATATACCAGCCAAGCAGAAGGGGCATGATGATGGTGGAAGGGAAGGAATATCATATGATATATGAGGAGCATATACACACACACTATATACACTGCACACACACTTACTATATACAACACACACATATGAGGAGCATATACACACACACTATATACACTGCACACACACTTAGTATATACAACACACACACACACTTACTTACTTGCATCACATATACCAGCCAAGCAGAAGGGGCATGATGATGGTGGAAGGGAAGGAATATCATATGATATATGAGGAGCATATACACACACACTATATACACTGCACACACACTTACTATATACAACACACACACACACACACACACACACACACACACACACACACACACACACACACACACACACACACACACACACACACTTACTTGTATCACATATACCAGCCAAGCAGAAGGGGCATGATGATGGTGGAAGGGAAGGAATATCATATGATATATGACTGAGGAGCATATACACACACACTATATACACTGCACACACACTTACTATATACAACACACACATATGAGGAGCATATACACACACACTATATACACTGCACACACACTTACTATATACAACACACACATATGAGGAGCATATACACACACACTATATACACTGCACACACACTTACTATATACAACACACACACACACTTACTTACTTGCATCACATATACCAGCCAAGCAGAAGGGGCATGATGATGGTGGAAGGGAAGGAATATCATATGATATATGACTGAGGAGCATATACACACACACTATATACACTGCACACACACTTACTATATACAACACACACATATGAGGAGCATATACACACACACTATATACACTGCACACACACTTACTATATACAACACACACATATGAGGAGCATATACACACACACTATATACACTGCACACACACTTAGTATATACAACACACACACACACACTTACTTACTTGCATCACATATACCAGCCAAGCAGAAAAGGCATGATGGTGGAAGGGAAGGAATATCATATGATATATGAGGAGCAAACAGTCACCCCTGCCGCCCCTCCCCCAAACACACACACACTTCTTTCCTATGAGTCACTTCTTTCCTATAAGTACCGTTCTTTAACTTGCCACAAAGCTGCCTTTAGTCTTATCTCTTAGTACCTCTGTTTACACTGTCGTTCATCCCAGCAGGCAGCAACAATTGTGCTCGTGTACTCTACTGTCTGCTCTGCCTCTGTTCGGCAGGCAGTTCTTCTCCTCTCCCATCCCATCCCATCAGCCTCAGCAGTATGCCAACACCGCTCCATGCTGCGGCCACCCAATCACAGGGGAGGATGACCTGCCAGCAGCCAATTAGCGAGCAGCGCTGCGCTGGCTGATGCTCCGTGTAGTTGACTGTGCCCAGGCAGCCGGACAAAGTATGTGTATGGGGACTCTGGGGTCGGGGAGGTGAACGGCCGAGATTCGCGCAGGGGGCGGGTGGACGGACCTGGCTGGGAGGGAAGAGAGTCCCATGCTGCATGAACTTATTCCTCACTGATGCGCAAGATAGGTGTCTGGAGGAGGGGGGGGGGCCGGCCGGCCGGGCCCCCCCCCTCAAGGCTGCAGGAGCCGGGCCCAGTCGCACGTGCGACCCCTGCGACCTCGGGCCCTACGCCCCTGGCCCTGGCATTTTAGGGGCCCTAAACCGTGAGGAGTAGTCTAGAAAACAAATGCTTCAAAATGATCTGTGAATAGGACGTTGGGCCCCTTAGCGCACCTAGGCTACAAAAAAGTGTCACACATGTGGTACCGCCGTACTCAGGAAAAGTAGTATAATGTGTTTTGGGGTGTATTTTTACACATACCCATGCTGGGTGGGAGAAATTTCTATGTAAATGGACAATTGTGTGTAAAAAAATCAAACAATTGTCATTTACAGAGATATTTCTCCCACTTAGCATGGGTATGTGTAAAAATACACCCCAAAACGCATTATACTATTTCTCCTGAGTACGGCGGTACCACATGTGTGGCACTTTTTTACACCCTAAGTACGCTAAGGGGCCCAAAGTCCAATGAGTACCTTTAGGATTTCACAGGTCATTTTGCGACATTTGGTTTCAAGACTACTCCTCACGGTTTAGGGCCCCTAAAATGCCAGGGCAGTATAGGAACCCCACAAATGACCCCATTCTAGAAAGAAGACACCCAAAGGTATTCCGTACGGAGTATGGTGAGTTCATAGAAGATTTTATTTTTTGTCACAAGTTAGCGGAAAATGACACTTTGTGAAAAAAAACTATTAAAATCAATTTCCGCTAACTTGTGACAAAAAAATAAAAACTTCTATGAACTCACCATACTCCTAACGGAATACCTTGGGGTGTCTTCTTTCTAAAATGGGGTCATTAGTGGGGTTCCTATACTGCCCTGGCATTTTAGGGGCCCTAAACCGCGAGGAGTAGTCTTGAAACAAAAATGACCTGTGAAATCCTAAAGGTACTCATTGGACTTTGGGCCCCTTAGTGCAGTTAGGGTGCAAAAAAGTGCCACACATGTGGTATTGCCGTACTCGGGAGAAGTAGTATAATGTGTTTTGGGGTGTATTTTTACACATACCCATGCTGGGTGGGAGAAATACCTCTGTAAATGACAATCTTTTGATTTTTTTACACACAATTGTCTATTTACAGAGGTATTTCTCCCACCCAGCATGGGTATGTGTAAAAATACACCCCAAAACACATTTTACTACTTCTCCCAAGTATGGCGATACCACATGTGTGGCACTTTTTTGCACCCTAACTGCGCTAAAGGGCCCAAAGTCCAATGAGTACCTTTAGGATTTCACAGGTCATTTTGAGAAATTTCGTTTCAAGACTACTCCTCACGGTTTAGGGCCCCTAAAATGCCAGGGCAGTAAAGGAACCCCACAAATGACCCCATTTTAGAAAGAAGACACCCCAAGGTATTCCGTTAGTAGTATGGCGAGTTCATAGAAGATTTTATTTTTTGTCACAAGTTAGCGGAAATTGATTTTAATTGTGTTTTTTCACAAAGTGTCATTTTCCGCTAACTTTTGACAAAAAATAAAATCTTCTATGAACTCACCATACTCCTAACGGAATACCTTGGAGTGTCTTCTTTCTAAAATGGGGTCATTTGTGGGGTTCCTATACTGCCCTGGCATTTTAGGGGCCCTAAACCGTGAGGAGTAGTCTTGAAACGAAATTTCTCAAAATGACCTGTGAAATCCTAAAGGTACTCATTGGACTTTGGGCCCTTTAGCGCAGTTAGGGTGCAAAAAAGTGCCACACATGTGGTATCGCCGTACTCAGGAGAAGTAGTATAATGTGTTTTGTGGTGTATTTTTACACATACCCATGCTGAGTGGGAGAAAGATCTCTGTAAATGGACAATTGTGTGTTATAAAAATTAACAAATTGTCATTTACAGAGATATTTCTCCCACCCAGCATGGGTATGTGTAAAAATACACCCCAAAACACATTATACTACTTCTCCTGAGTACGGCAATACCACATGTGTGGCACTTTTTTGCAGCCTAACTGCGCTAAGGGGTCCAAAGTCCAATGAGCACCTTTAGGCTTTACAGGGGTGCTTACAATTTAGCACCCCCCAAAATGTCAGGACAGTAAACACACCCCACAAATGACCCCATTTTGGAAAGTAGACCCTTCAAGGTATTCAGAGAGGGGCATGGTGAGTCCGTGGCAGATTTCATTTTTTTTTGTCGCAAGTTAGAAGAAATGGAACCTTTTTTTTTTTTTTTTTTTCTCACAAAGTGTCATTTTCCGCTTACTTGTGACAAAAAATAATATCTTTTATGAACTCACTATGCCTCTCAGTGAATACTTTGGGATGTCTTCTTTCCAAAATGGGGTCATTTGGGGGGGTATTTATACTATCCTGGAACTTTTTGCACCATAGTTTGTAAACACTATAACTTTTACCCAAACCA